>NC_069137.1:48703431-49390931 GCF_026914265.1 Mya arenaria | reverse complement strand
ACTAAAGTATTTATGGCCAAAGCTTAAACAAGAAATTGTTCAACGACGCCAACGCTAGGGTCGCCAACGACGTCAACACTAAGGTCGCAAACGACGCCAACGCTAAGGTCGCCAACGACGTCTTCGACAAAACCAAGTCTATGATAAATGCTATGCTTTTTTTCTTTGAAAAAGTTAAATTATTACGGAATGCCACTCCAAAAGATTTACAGTCCGTTTATAACAAACCATATAATTGTTCAACGACGCCAACGCTAAGGTCGCCAACGACGTCATCGACAAAACCAAGTCTATGATAAATGCTATGTTTTTTTCTTTTAAAAAGTTTAATTATTACGGAATGCCACTCCAAAAGATTTAAAGTCCGTTTATAACAAACCATATAATTGTTCAACGACGCTAACGCTAAGGTCGCCAACGACGTCATCGACAAAACCAAGTCTATGATAAATGCTATGTTTTTTTCTTTGAAAAAGTTAAATTATTACGGAATGCCACTCCAAAAGATTTAAAGTCCGTTTATAACAAACCATATAATTGTTCAACGACGCCAACGCTAAGGTCGCCAACGACGTCATCGACAAAACCAAGTCTATGATAAATGCTATGTTTTTTTCTTTGAAAAAGTTAAATTATTACGGAATGCCACTCCAAAAAATTTAAAGTCCGTTTATAACAAACCATATAATAGTCCAACGACGCCAACGCTAAGGTCGCCAACGACGTCATCGACAAAACCAAGTCTATGATAAATGCTATGTTTTTATTTCTTTGAAAAAGTTAAATTATTACGGAATGCCACTCCAAAAGATTTAGAGTCCGTTTATAACAAACCATATAATTGTTCAACGACGTCAACGCTAAGGTCGCCAACGACGTCATCGACAAAACCAAGTCTATGATAAATGCTATGTTTTTTTCTTTGAAAAAGTTAAATTATTACGGAATGCTACTCCAAAAGATTTAAAGTCCGTTTATAACAAATCATATAATTGTTCAACGACGCCAACGCTAAGGTCGCCAACGACGTCAACGCTAAGGTCGCCAACGACGCCAACGCTAAGGTCGCCAACGACGTCATCGACAAAACCAAGTCTATGATAAAGTTTAGGCTTTTTTCTTTTATTATTACGGAATGCCACTACAAAAGATTTCGAGTCCGTTTATAACAAAACATATATTTGTTTAAACTGTTTTTATTACACCAGTGACTTGAGGTATCGATAAAGCATAAAGCACAATTCCCATTACCAGTGTTTAACCTGTTTAAACAACCGCGTGTCTTGATAAATGATGTCATTTACCAGACCAGAAACATTTGTATGCGTGGAAATTAGGGAATTAAGTGCATTTCAGCTACAATGATTGATGTCTCGAGGGAAAATGTAAAAAGTGATACAAGAAAAGATGAATGACATGAAAAATCACAATGAGGCAGCACTTTAAGAATGAAATCCTGAATAGTTCATGTAAAGGCTCCATCACACACGGTTGTTTGGCAGACAAGCAGTGATCAGCGACAAACAAATGACATTTTCAGGAAAATTTAATTGAAGCATCATAACCAGTTGTACGACCGATGCCGAGTGTTGGATGATTGTTTTTTTTTCAACTGGATGGCCGACTGCTTCTGCGTAGGTCGGCATAGAGTTGGCGATTTATCTTATGATAGCAGACATCCATATGGAGCTGGTAATTTTTATAAAAAATAGTACAGAAAATGTTATAACCTTTCTACCTAAAACAGCACAACGAGTACAGCAAACACCTGCCTGTTCTGTTTTTATTTTAAAATGGTATATGAAAATATGTTTCTGAGTTAGACGTGAAGTCGACGAATGAGGCTGTATACTGATCGAGTATGTAGTTGCTAATGTTTCTGAATCTGTTGTATGATGCTTGATATTACTCGATTATGCTGTAATTAATGTTTCTAAGTCAGTTGTATGAGGCTGGATATTACTCGAGTATGCAGTTGTTGATTTTTCTGAGTCTGCTGAATAAGGTTGGATATACCTCGAGTATTCAGTTGCTATTGTTTCTAAGTCAGTTGTATGAGACAGGATATTCCTCGAGTATTCAGTTGCTATTGTTTCTAAGTCAGTTGTATGAGGCTGGATATAACTGAAAGTGGCTATTATTTCCAGTATGTTTTTTTTAATTGTAAACAGTTGTCTCTGGGTAACCTTTAGACACCAAATAAACTATTTCGGTTTTCTTTGTCGAAACGAAACATTGAATTACCTTTGTTCAATTGACTAATGGTGTATTTTTCTGCTGGATAGATCTTCTGGGATGTCTATATCGTCTTGCAGACAGGTTTAGTAGTCTCCATAATTAAGTAAAGCCGTAGACATGCGAAATATGACCTTGCGGTGTGATAATAATGCATTACGTAATAGACAGTAAAGTCAGTAAGGCAACAAAAGGCAATTAACGAACGAAGTGTTCTCCTGTAATAATACAGATCAGCCAATAATAATATTTGCCGTGTTCCGTTACATTGTAAGTGCGAATTGGTCCTCTGGACTCACCAGATTCTTCGAAAGTATAACAACTCAAATCTTTTTAGATTTTTTCTGCGCACGCCCAAAACCTCATAGGAACGCTATTCATCAAAATAAGGAAAAGATACTGAAACCAATACTCTATTAGAACGTAATTGAAATTGGTTTGTTGTGTTTTTGTCATTGACATAAGAAATGCTTTTGAAACGATGCAACACAAAAATTACTTAAAACCATTCAGTATTTTAACGATAAGTAAAAATCGTCTACCCTAATTCTTAAATAACGATCACAAGGATAATGTTGTATTTTAGTTCAATCGGAAAGTGTGGGTGTAGTAACTGTCTTGTACCATAGTGTATATCTCCAACTGCAATGAGCAATTAGCAATGTGTATATCTATCTATTGTTAAAGTATTAAATGTTTATCTTCTCATTAGGTGTATCTTTAAAGACAAACTCACAGTTTACTTAAATCAACCCAGAACTGCAACGATAGGTGAAAGACCTCTACACTAGTTATCTATTTTATAAAATAACGAGCATGAAGCGTCTCGAGAAGTGTCGCAGGAGTGACATTGACTTTATGCATATTTGTTATACTTGTTTAATCGTATGTTTTATTGGCCATATAAATGGTAATTTATTCAAAGCTTAATATTCTTTACAACTAAATTTGCTGTATGTTACTCTTACAAATGTTTACGCGCTTTGTTAACCATGCACTATATTTTGCACATGTTAAACTTTTACTATACGTCATTGAACAGCTAAAGTTTACATTATGGATTAGCACCGCCGGTGTTTTTTAACGGTGCCTTTGCACCGCCGGTGTGTTTTAACGGTGCCTTTGCACCGCCGGTGTATTTTAACGGTGTCTTTGCACCGCCGGTGTGTTTTAACGGTGTCTTTGCACCGCCGGTGTGTTTTAATGGTGTCTTTGCAACGCCGGTGTTTTTAACGGTGCCTTTGTACCGCCGTTGTCTGATCCGTTGAAACGGGATATCATGTAACTCGTAATTCTGTTTGATCAGAACGTTTACAAAGTTAACAACTTTGTTATCATCATCGTTGCTACCTTTCAAATATTTCTTGTTCATGGCCGGCATTCATAAAATATCTTACATCATTTACTATCTTTAGTCATTTTCCAAAGGGCAATATCTCACTGATATTTAAATAATAATTTATGAGATTCTTCATCGTCCATGATTTTGTTAAATAAACATACTTTTATTTAAACAAAACAACTGTATAGTTTTGTTTTAATTTGATTATGACACATTTGAGAAATCGACTTAAGTTAAAGAAAGGACTTCAGATGTTTTTGAGTACCTGTTCAGTATCTGTTTCAGCTGCCCTTGCTTTATTTTAATCTCTTTTCGCATCATCAAACATCCTACGTTTAAAAGGTAACAACAATGCTGTTTATCTTAACCATCTGCCCAATCTCTGATACTGGTTCCGTGCATGATCGTATATTGACGATATGTCACACTTTCTTACTGTAAATTGTGGCATTAATCTTCGTTAGCCTGGTTGAACTGAAACACACACATTGGTTTAATGAAAATAAAATACCACTTACGATGATCGTAGGTAATAAGATTAAATTTTCACAAGGAATGTTATGTTATAAAGAAAAAACCAATGTTAAGAAAAACAAACTTTCCTGTTTCAAACAATAATTACAATGTCTGAACGCTTAATTGGAAACCAGCCTTTTCATGAGAGCTGGAAGATTGAGTCCCTCTCAAGGATTTGCGTTCAGAATACTTAAATCACTTAATGTGTTTCGTTCTTAAAAGTAATTTAAAGCTAAATGTTTTTTTTTTCTAATTTGTTCCTGTTTCTTTTAATGACAAACGCGTGAACCCATTCCTTTCCCCGAATAACGATTATTCATTCAAGTTTGAAAAAAGCGAGAAATAGAAACCACTTCGTGTGGCTCTGTATGATATCGTGTACTGCATGGCGAACACAGGCATTAGAATATCCGAACAATAATTATTATTGTCTTTAGTTCCTTTTGTATATACTACAGTATAACAAGTATATATCACACATATTGCGAATACACACATCATGCAAAATGCTTTCTATGTTATTTAAGACACAATGCAAAAATAAGCATTTACCATTGGTATCAATTTTAAAATCGCCACAGGTTAAGATAGATATAGTAAGAGAGAAAGATAGTATTCATCTGAGCGCAATTTGAATAAAGACCTTAGTCCAATTTAGTTATTGAAATCATTTTTTTAGTTTTACACTTTAACTTTAATCACCCAAGTTTGAAGGGTAATTTGTGTAAAACGTTATAAATTTGCATTATATGTAGAAAGTTTAATTACAACTAGAATGTAAGATTCTTAACATCATGGTTTTTGTGCCAACATATTAAACTTAATTAAGTAGCACTTTTATTTAAGGTCCTCTACTATAAGGGTATGCTTTAACACACCATCTATACTCTTGGACTCATCCAAGATTGACTTTACAATATGACAAGACGCTTTTAATATCGCGAAACAACTGGATATATCTCCTTAATGGTTATGTACTATTGGCAGTTTCTCTGTTTTATTGATCATTGTCAATTGATCTTCATTGAATCAATCACTGTCGTAACTACTACGGTATCTTCAATCACAGGTCTAGAAACTTTTTAGATACACACTTATAACGCCCCATGAACGATAGCTTTAGTTTTGAATAAGGTTAGTTTTGTAAATGTATGAGATTATACAATGTTAATACCTTTTATGACATAAGAAATGAAGATTATTTTACGTACATTGTTAACACTTTGGAAGTCCTGGGTTTTGATTTTATATCATTAGGAGAGTCAATGAGTGAACGACACCGCAAGTCTGATCATCTTATCGACACTTATAATACTTACTGGTCTTGCTGCACAGGTGTGTAATGCCTCATGTATACCGCTTTTCAAATGAACTATATTTCTGTTTATTTATGGCCAAGGATTAAAAGTACAACCACGCCGGCTCCATCGTCCGATACGCCGCCATCGTTGATGACACAAAGACTATGATAATACTGTTGTTTTTTTCTTTAAAAAATGTTATATTATTACAGAATGCCATTTTAATACATTAAAACTTCTTTTATAAAAACCCTCTTGTAGTAATACTGTTTATATTACACCAGTGTCTTGAATTATTGATAAAGCACTATTCCCATCACCCGTGTTTAACTTGTTTAAACAACCGCGTGTCTTGATTAATGAAGTCATTCATCAGACAAGAAACTATTCTATGCTTGGAAATTTGAGAATTAAGTGTATTTTGGCTACAGTGATTGATGTCTCGAGGGAAAGTGTAAAATTGTGATGCCAGAAATGATGAATGAAACAATTGAAAAATCAGAATTGGGCAGCACTTTAATGGTGAAATCGTGAATTTACACACTTAATTGACACATGGTAGTCAAACGCTTGTACGGCCGAATGCCAAGTGTCGCACGATCTTTTTTTCATCTAGATGGCCGACTGCTTTTCGCGATTCAGAAAATATTATCATCTTTCTTAAATAAATCAGCATAACGAGAACAGCACACACTTGCCTGTTTTGTTATTATTTTCCGATGGCTCTGTACATGTAAACGTGTTTGAGTCAGTTGTATGGGGCTGTCTTCTACTCGAGTAGGCAGTCGCTAATGTTTCTGAGTCATTGATATGGGGCTGGAGATTACTCGAATACGCAGTTGCTAGTATTTCTTAATTAGTTGTATCTGGCTGGATATTACTCGAGTATATTCAGTTGTTAATGTTTCTTAGTCAGTTGTATGCGGCTTTATACTAATCGAGTATACAGTTGCTTAGTATGTTTCTGAGCAAGTTTTAGGTGGCGGTATATTACTCGCGTATGGAGATGCTTATGTTTCTTAGTAAGTTGAATGATGCAGCTAACTTCTCTGGTATGCAGTTGTCAATGTGTCTGAGTAAAGTGGATTGATGGCATTCGAGTATCTATTTGCTAATCTGTCTGAGTCAGTTGTATGAGGCTGGAGATAACTCGAGTATGCAGTAGCTAATGGTTCTGAGTCTGGTGTATGGGGCTTGTTACTTGTTAAGTATAAATTGCTATTGTTTGCAGTATCTACACCTTTGATGTTTTACCAATGTTTCCTCAGGTTATCAAATAGCAACGCAATGCACAATTTATTGGCAAAAGTCATTTCCCTTGTTCAATTGATTGGTGGTGTATTGCTTTGCTGGAATGGTCTCCTGGGCTGCATATAACGACTTGCATACAAGTTAATTAGTCTCCAGACTAAGATTAAGGCATAAGCATGCGAAATATGACCTAACGGTGTGATAACAATACATTACGTAATGGACATTACAGCCAGTACGGCATCAAACGACAATGAGATAAAGAACAAACTGTTCTCACTGTAATAAAACAGACAATTTAACACTTTTTGTGTTCCGTTCCATTGTTTGAGGAAGTCGAGACACGAAATACATCCGAAATATAACAACACATATAATGATTCAATTGTCACTTTGCACTTTCAAAACTTTCTAGGAACGCATTGCTTCGAAATGTTGTATAGCTGCTGAAACCAGTACACTATTAATTGAAAATATACTTAAGCATGAATCACGAGTTGTAAAATTTCAATTACGAGGCTTATGGGTGTAGTGACTATTTATAAAATAGTTTCTTGGGCAGCGTTTAATAAGTAGCGTGCGAACCTTTGGCCCCCGGCTCCGAAGGCGAAAGACCCTACCATGAGGCTACATGAATGAAATTCGTTATCATTAATTAACAAGCTGTTTTTTGCATATTGATGTTCCGCCTCCTGTTCTGTTATATTTCTGATGTGAGAGTTGATTTACAGACAACAATTTTCAATGTGATACAAGTTGCACTATCTCGACCACGAGACACTCGGAGAAGTGATTTATTGCTCCTAATTATTGTGTTCTTAGCAAATTATCGATAACAGAATATCAGACGGCATCTTACGTTTCACACAAACACCATCAGTGCAATCTCTGCATCTCGTCCCAGAAATACAGTTTTCTTTGAGTAATGGCAATATAAACAGAGCACATAAAGAATAATATATGTACAGTCGAAACCCGCTATGTCGCTATTTAAGTTATAAACGAAAATTATTCCGTAATTTCAAATTATTTAAAGCAAATTTCTAAATAATTGATTGTCAAAACCGTAACGAGATTTACTAAATTAACTAAAAATGACACATTGGCAAATCATCACGAGCTTATTGTGTGGCGATCAAATGAGATATTATGTTTTGTTTTTCGAAGGAGTAAGTTGTGTTATATGCAACGATAGGTAAAATTCCTCTACACGAGTAATAATAACAACGAGGTGGGAGTTGCTCACCCCAAACTCGCTAGGCTGAAGTCGTTGGAATCTCGAGAAGAACTAAAGAAAATTGAATATAACCGAATGACAAAACATGTCTTATAAACCCAAGCCATTCGAAAGAAGTTCGATATAAACAGATCACCAAGACGACAGAGTTCGACCTAGCCAGTTTCGGCTGTATTTAATTTCAATCAGATGATGCTACTGACTTGTACCATACCGTTAGTTTTTTCCGTAGAATTAGCATCGTATTTATATTCAAATATTGTGATATATATCCGCACGTTTCTTAGTGCGCGAAATAAGCTCCGCCTTCTGTTACTATTATGATAGGAGTATAATAGGACTATTCGGGCTTTAACAAATAGTAAGAAAATCGCTGTAAATCTGGTCAAACATGAAAAACCAATGTCGAGCAATAAACAGCGTTAAATCAACATGGTTCTGCATACCTCAGGATAAATAGATATAGTTTGATCGGAAAAGATGAGGAATGACCTTAGTGTAATATTCTAGCGGGATATGCATCGTGAACGAACAGTGTATCGGCTTGTAAACTTCCTTTAGCTTGCTATTTGTTGTATCCCTTCCTAGATATGGGAATGTATAGAGGCGATGACAGCGCTATACTTCCCCTGAGGTATAAATAAAAAAGCAATAAAAAGACACACCTCATGTTCTTTCGTCTTTAAAACGCTTCTCATTAGAAATATTCCAAAGTTAAAATGGAAGTTAAATGGAGAAGCCTTGTATATCAACTTTCAACGAAGGCCTATTTTGATGGTTAATGTACAATGATATAATTTCTGATGTTATCTGATACAACGTTGTGTATTAACCCAATGTTAAGTAATGATTACATGTTGTTAATATGCTATTAAAGAAAGGTTGTGGGACGCAGTCGCATTATCATTTATTAGTTTAAGTTCATCTCTAAGATTTGGGTTTGTTTCTGTAGCCTGCAAAATATTGTGTCTCTACCCCCTGAGTCAGTTATTTATATCTACTGTTTCACTCGATTAAAACCAATCACGGTTGACTGCTTATTTTTTAACAAATGTATCAAAACATAAGAAATACGGCCCTCCTATTGAACAAAAAACTGATGCCCACTAATTGGCGTTAATAGTGTGTTTAAAACAAACTAAAACTGTACTTCCATACATTATATGTCTCACAGATCTTCAAGAATCCAATTCAGTGTAATATCGGGTTTCTATTTGACAAGAAGCTGTTCAACGCATCTATAAAATGATAAACACGACTGTCTACATCAGACAAGATATCTTTTCAATTGTATTCCGAATGAATGACTCGTGGACGAGGCGATAATGCAACTCACGCAAGCTTCCGTTTTATTTCCCTGGAAACATAATTGTCTATATGCTGGTGTTCCCATGCATAGCTGGTATTGTAAGGTTGAGATGATGAAGTTGAATAAGTATATATATCTAAGGTTACCTTCTTAATTTACTGATTTCAAAATACGTTTCGTTACCTCAATTTAATTTGACTGGTGAGTGATTTATAGTCGCTTATGTTTGAACATATTAACGATAACAACTGCTTTGAAAAGTTCAATACGACAAATAGTAGTTTTTTTTATATTGATTTGAAAATACTCTTCAGGTACTTGTATTTGCATTTTGTGTGGGCAATATTGATATTCAAGGATTTTTGATACTTTTTGTTCATTAATTGTACATAAATTGATTCTGACGAATACACAAGAAATAGTTCCATAGATGATATTTCAGTCAGTCTATATTTCAAACAAGTCATTGCTAACAGTAAAAGTTATAAGGTAAAAACCTATGATTGGTGTAGTTTGAGGTGCGCAACATATCCCTTGGCTACCAAATGAATTGACAACAAACATCAGACAACAAATCATCAACTCCTTGTTAAATTTAGTTATGTAAAGGTTAACATAAAAGCCACATTGAAACTAAAACTAATAATAACAATCGAGAATTATTTAAAAAATCGTTCATTAATGTTATGCCAGCGGTCGAGGTACGCGTGCCATATATCGTGAACTCCTTACACATACCCATGGTCGTATTTTAGGGATAAGACACTTACTTACTGTAGCAATATGATTGCAGTAATATTTTCGTTAAATAAGTTGAGGCATCACATACATGGTTATTTTTGGAATGTATTAATACATATCTACAATGATGTTTATAGTTTTATAAGAAATGAATGGTTATGTAGGAAAAACCAATGTTGAGAAAAATCCTATTTCAAAGAACAGGCAAATGTAAATCTACCTTGTAATGAGATTTGGAAGATTGAGTTCCACGCACAGACTTGCGTTCATAATACTTAAATCCGTTAATGTGTTTCGTTCTTAAAAGCAATTGAAAACTCAATGTATTTCTAATTTGTTCCTGTTTCTAATAATGACAAACGCGTGAACCCATTCCTTTCCCCGAATAACAATTATTCATTCAAGTTTGAAAAAGTGAGAAATGGAGAAATAGAAATCACTTTCGGATTAAGTTAAAATACCTGTTGAAACAAACTCCGCATGAATGCCAGTAGAACTCCCGAAAAAAAATGTGTTTATATTTCTGAACGTGCTATTATAGCATGGTATTTTTCTGAACGTGCTATTGTAATCCTTGTTATGTTGACTTGTTCAGAAAAAGACATGGGATGAATGTTACATATATGATAAGGTGAATTCCGGAAATATTGTTAGTCAACAGAATGATACTTTGTACTGTTTATGGAACACAGGCATTAGGATATCCGAACGATACTGTTATTGCATTTACTTCGTGCTGTATAAACAACAGTTTAACAAATATATAGCATGCATATTGCGAATATACTCTTCATGTAAAAATTATCTAGTGAGAGAGAGAAAAAGTATTCCTCTGGATGCCATTTGAATAAAGATCTTAGTCCATTTAAGTTGTGAATTAATATTCTACATTAGTTTTACACGGTGTAACTTCAATCACTCAAGTTTGTAGGAAGGTTAGTGTACCATGTTCTAATTTTGCATTCTAAGTACAAAGTCCAATTACAACTAGAATTGAAGGATCTTGCCCGCATGTATTTGTGCCGTCATATTGATCTTATTTAAGTAGGAATGTTGCTGAAGGGTCTCTACAGGCCAAGGCATAAAGGCTATTATGGTAAATACTATTTTAAAGATCTGCTTAATTATTCTCGTTTTGCTATTTTATTCAGGATTGATTCTACAGTATGATCTTTAATATCGCGGAACGACTTGATACATCTCTTCAATTCTTAGGCAACACTGGCATTTTTTCCTATGTATTCTCGGAATCCAATCAGGCGTCTTCATTACGACAAGACGCCTAAATGATGCGGAAAAACTTGACACATCTCTTCAATTTTTATGCAATATTGGCATATTTTTTTTATTAATCATTTTCAATGAACTTCTCTCTATCAATCACTGACATTACTTCTCCGGTATCTACAATCACAGGTCTAAAACTTGTTAGATTCAAACGTCTCATAAACGATGGATTTTGTTTTTAATCTGTTAAGTTTTGTAAATGTTTGATATCGTAAAAGGTTAATAACTTAGTATTTTTTAAATGTAGATAAAAAGTGAAAATACTCAATGGTTTGAATTTTATATGATCAAGAGAGCCGATGAGCGAACGCCAACACCAGTCTGTTTATCAGTCGAAGAAGGCGCATCACTTGACACTTTTTACAAATCTAATTACTGGCCTTGCCCCACAGGTACTTATTACCTCCAGCAGCATGTATACCACGTTTCAAGTAAATCCTTGATGTTCTCTATATTTATGGCCAAATATAAAAGAGTGTAAAACGACGACGACTCCAACTCACACGCACTGCCACCGTTGACGACACCAAGGCTATGGCATTATATATAGGCTTGTTTTGTTTGAAACGGTTATGCTATTATGGTAAACCACTCTAAAATATTTAAACTTCGTTTAAATTAAGAAACAACAACTCTTGTTGAAAAATTGTTTTTATTAGGCCAGTGCCTTGAAGTACTGATAAAGCACTTTTCCCACCACCAGTGTTAAGCCTGTTCAAACAACCACTTGTCTTGATGAATGATGTCATTAATCAGACCAGAAACAATTGTATGCGTGGAAATGTGAGAATTAAGTGTATTTCTGCTACAGCGATTGATGCCTCGAGGGAAAGTGTAAAAACGTGATGCAAGAAATGATGAATGAACCATATAAAAAACAGAATGGGGCAGCACTTTTATCTTAAAATCCTGAATTTACCTTTTAAAGGCCCCGTCACACATATACCAAAACTGATTGCAAGATAGTCTGCAACAAAAAAAATGCCGATGGATATTCCGAAACCTTCAGGAATGACTAATGATAGCCCAATAGTAGTACGACCGGACATCGAGTGTTGCACGGCATTTTGGTCATATCTATAACCGATCGTTTATGCAAATGTTGGTAAATAGTCGGCGATTTATCTGATAATAAAAGACATCCATATTAGCCTCTGGAAGTAATTATAAAACCCCGGCGGTGAAGAACTTTGTTATATAAAACAGCATAACTGTCACAGCGAACACTTTCCTGATCTGTTATTATTTAACGATGGTGTTGTACATGTAGGAATGTTTCATAGTCATTTGTACTGGGCTGTATACTACTCGACTACGCAGTTTCCAATGTTTTTCTAGTCAGGGCTCTATACTACTAGCCTCGAGTATTCAGTTAAAAATGATTCTGAGTCAGTTGTATCGGGCTGTATACTACACGAGTAAACAGTTGCTAATGTTTCTGAGTCAGTTGTATGAGGCTGGATATTACTTGAGTATTCAGTTACTAATGTTTCTGAGTTCGTAGTATAGGGCTGTATACTTCAAGAGTAGACAGTTTTTAATGTTTCTGAGTCAGTTGTATGAGTCTGAATATTACTCGAGTAGGCAGTTGCTAATGTTCATAGTCAGTTGTATGAGGCTGGATATTACTCGAGAATTCAGTTGCTAATGCTCCTGAGTCATTTACGAGGCAGCATATAACTCGAGTATTCAATTGCTTATGTTTCTGAATCTTTTTTTATGAAGCTGGATATAACTCGAATATGCAGTTGAACAAGGCTGGATATATATTGATCTACATCTATTATCTACATTATCTAAAAAATTATGTTTTTTTACTTATATTTTTTTTCATTTTAACGATAAGCTAAACAATGCACCCTTTTGGGTACCATTGTTAAACTATTACCATGAATTGCCTTTGCACAACTGACTGATGGAGTATTATCTTGCCGGAATGGTTTCCTTGGCTGTATATAACGACTTGCAGACAAGTTTATTAGTCACCAGAATAATATTAAGGCATAACCAAGTGATATATGACCTTACGGTGTAAAATAATGCATTACGTAATGGACACTACAGCCAGTAAGGCACTAAAAAGGCAATTAGACACAGAACAACTGTTCTCATTGTAATAAAACAGATCAGCCAATAATACGTTTTTTTGTTCTGTTCAATTGAGAGATGAAGTCCTTTGAAAACATGAAATACGATCAAACCATGAGGCTATATGAATGACATTCGTCGCCATTTATCCGCCTACTGGTTATTTCACGGTAAATCTCCGCCGACTTGGCTTCCATTCTGATGTAGAGAGTTGATGTTTAGACGAGAACAGTGCTAGAATCTCCAATACAAGTTGCACTTTATTAACCAGCGCTTTATTCTTGAATCTCGGGCTGATATATTGTTTGTCGTTCTTCAGTTATTAGCAGATTATCGATAACAGGGGATCAGACGGCATCTTCCGTTTCACAATAATTCTGTCTGTTCAATATATTGGCAATATAATGGTCACAGCACTTCAAGAGGAATGTATGCATTCAATCATTGCATACACCGACTTTTATAAGCAACTTGAATGAGAGGCATTAAAGGTACATCGAATTAATTGAAAGCTTTCTTCTCAGTTTGAGCTCGTCTATTTTATACAATGACGTCAATTTTAAATTATAAACAAAAAAATATCATTCTGTGATTTCAAATGGTTTGCTTTGATATGAGTGGAATCTTAGAAAACGATGCAACACAAAAGTCTATTGACGACAATTTAGAACTTCAACGATAAGTCAAAGTCCAAAACTCAATTTCTAAATATTATAAAATAAGGAGCGTAAAGTGTGAATTGTATTTAATTTCAATAGAGTAGTTAATGTGTAGTAACAGTCGTGTGCCATATTTTCCGTCTTGCTTGAAATAAGCAACGTGTATATATTGAACTATCGTTGAATGTAATGAATTTTATGCTCCGAATGCTTTAATTATTTAGTACAAGTTTACTGTAGCCTACAATGATAAGCACCACATATAGGCTTAGTTTTTAACTTCAAAATGATATATTACCTTCGGACATTTCAGGTTCAATAATGTTTATCTCCGACTTAACTTGAACTGAATAGACAAACTGCCTCATTCGAAACAGTCGTGTCGGATTTGATATACCAATTTCAGTCCAAATCTTTATGGCAAATTGTTTTCACACTGACGCAATGGCAGAAATGTGTTATGTCGATCACTCAAGCCTGAAGTTAATTTTATTTACATAATTCCTGACGAACAAACGTTCCTCAACTGATTAATGTCAATATTTATCAACAGATGCCGTTTTTGATCGGACACAACTGTTCAAGTAAATAATGTTATAGCACTTAAAAAGACAAGACCCAGTTACAACAAAACATCTTCATCCTCATGGAAACAAACTACATTGTATTAAAGAATAAGAGTAAACTGTTTCATACATTTGCACAGAAACGAGATGCTCTTTGTGCCGAACAATTAGCACGAACAGCTGATGTTTCATTCCAGTAATTCACCTCTGTTTAATTTCCTGTTCGATCTATTTTGGTGTTATGATCATGATTACCATTTGCGTGAATGATTCAGGCAGATGCTACAAAATAGTTTGAGGTGCGCAACATATCCCTTGGCTACCAACCGTATTGACTACAAACATCAGACAACAAATCATTAACTCCTTGTTTTATTTAGCTATGTAAAGGTAAACATGAAAGCCACATTGAAAATAAAACTGAATAAGTCCTAACAGTTCATGATTTAAAAGCGTGATTGTCAAGAACGCGATGCGTACGCCTTACTTAGGTCGACTGCTTTGAGGAGAGAAATATTAATGAGTAAGTTATGTTAAATCTGCAATACTTTGTACTTATTTTCAAAGGAATATGTAGAAACATAGCCCGAAGAATCAACATCGGTAATGAAATTGATAGATGGACAATTTAAAAGAGGTAAAATCTGCTGAAAATGACAATGAGTTGCTTAAACGCTTAATCGAAACGACGACATGCCTTGCGGAAAAAAAACTATTCCACGTTTGTTTGTTTTTAATTAAGAAACAATTATGCGTTGTTGTTTTTTCGAACGAGGAAACTCAAGTGAGGCAGCGGCATGAGTGTTGCGTGTATTATCTTAATCATGTAGTATAATATTTATTGGCCTCATACCAGCTCACTTTGACATTTCTAGGCTTGCTTTCGGAAAATACTGTATTTGTTGATTTACTTTTACTTTTCTTTGATAGAAAGTATACGATGAGAAGATGGTAATACCTCAACCCCAATATTTTACCTTATGGTGTAATAATAATGCGTTATCATATAATGGATTTTGAAGCAAATAGACAAACAATTGCAATCATGGTAACACAAACATTTCATCATGGATTTATACAGATCATCGGCCAGTCATATCTGTTTGAACAATACTGTTCATCTGTCACACGGCTTTTTATTTTAGGAGGCCTCATCTGCTTCGTGAATGTAATTTTTTTTTGCTGAAGAATATGCCTATTTACAAAAAGAAGACAATATCTTGGAAATATACTGTTGTCGGCGGATGCATCTATCGACCGCAATCCTTAATCCTTATCATTCATTTCCAAGGTTCTGTATTTGAATTGGTCAATTGCTGGTAGTAAATAGCACAGCTCAGTGCACTTTTGCGTCCTGATGTGAACTGTGATGGTGGCATGTATATTTTTGTTCTAACTTTGTCTTGAAGGAGTGAGCCATTGAACACCATTAGCTTGTGGCCATGTTACTGATAGTTACCTATCACTTACTGTATTCTTTCCATGTAACAACTTCAGGCAAGAAAGGCAATTAAATAACACGACACTCATTATAATCAGGTTTATGAGCAAATCTATACATTTGCATATTTTTATTTTGTCATCACATGTACCAAGTCCCATGTGAGTATCTTGTATACACTTTTCTGAATTTTAGCCTTGTTTAATGATTTGCACAAAGGCGCTGACGACGCTACAGACACCGATGACGATAACAAGGCAAATAATGTGACAATATATATGTAAAACAAAACAGGCTAAAACGTAAACAACTGAATGTGTGTTTGTTTGTCGTTATTCGATAAAAAAACTTGATTTTGTCTTTTAATAACCACAATACGTACCACAGCATGATTTGATTTTAAAGCTTTATTAGGGAATTACAAACAGTAAAGATGTCCGTTTTGTTTTCAATACTCTTGTTTTTAACTTAACCCCGCTCTTATGTCCAAATCAAACGTCAGCACGCATAAAGCTGGGTCACAATTTTAACGACGTCATATCCTACTTCAGTTGTTTAAGCTGAGCGATTAAGACCATAGACAGACTGACATACGAGGAAATTCAAAAGCGTTTCTAGTTGCCACTACGTACGGATGCGTCTGGCTATTGTATTGATATAGCATTATTCATTTTAACAGTATTGGTCTGGTTAAACAAAACAATCTGTTAATAAAAGTTAGCATTAATCAGGTTAGAGAGAATTGCTCGGAACGAAGAGTGCGAATCTAATTAACTGAAGGCTTAAATGAATGACTTAACACATTTTGCCCGTGTAGGAAGCGAGAAAGCGGTGTGCCACATGCCACAAATAGATGACCCTCGGAGAAAATTGATATATCAAACCCGACACGTCTTTTTCAAATTACATTTTTATACAGGACAAATATGGATGTTAACTTAATCAAAGCAGAATTTACTCGAACACCAGATAGACATACGCTCTTTGAGCAATGACACTATACTGATGGACAAGAACATGAGTTCGACATCATATTCAACGAACACGAAATATTCCAAAGCATAATAGCACGTTGTTTTGATGGCATTGTTCATTTTCAAAGCATGGAAATGGGAAATAATAAGTACAATCAGTACACTATTAATTAAAACACCAGTTGCATGATTTCAATCACGAGGATTATATATGTAGTGACTTGTTTTTAAAATGTTGTCAAGGGAAGCGTTTGATAAATAGCGATGAGGCTACATGAATGAAAATGCTTGTTTTTTATCCACATGCTGCTAATTGTGTGGTGTACATCCGCAATTCTGGTGAAGGACATCAAGTATAGACAAGGACAAGGATCCTCAAGTTGATGCAAGACACGTTTATGTAACCTCGAGATTCTTGGAGTGATATATTGTTTGTAATTATTTTGTTCTTAGCAGATTATCGATAACAGAATATCCGACGGTATCTCCCGTTTCACACTAACATCATGTGTGCAATCCCTGCATTTCGTCTCACTAAAACAGCTTTCATTAAATATTGGTAAAAAAACTGGCCACAGAACATTCAGTCAGACTCTGTTATCTTGATGTTCTGATTATTTTATACCATTTTGAATGTATTATGGGTTGATAGACATGCTTTGTACTTTGGTTATTTTAAACGTTTGTTATCTCGAATTAATTCCCGAGATCCACACGACATCAACAGCGTCTTTCGTCTGTATCTAAATCGGTGACGACACCGATTCCATTAGCTTTTCGAAGAAAGTGACATCGAAACAAACTATTTTTTTTTTTTTTTCCCAGTTTTATCTGGCCCCAATATCACAAAAATACTTAAGTCAAATCTCAAACTTAGTCTCAACTCATTTCACCATATAAAAGCATATTATTTCTTCAAAATCTTGCATGTTCTATACTTTTTGAAAACGTATTTTCTCATAGAATGTGTTGATGAAAAAGATTTTGTCAATATTTCAAAGAAAACTAATTCTAGAGCAAAAAATATACTTGAGTATTTTATAAAGAATACAGAATTGTACTCAAATACATTTTTGGCTGTATAATATATTTCCCTTGGAATTTGACCAATGGTTTTTATCAGCATATTCTATGATAGAATGCGCTTATAAAACTGTAAAAACATAAATTTCTTTTAATAAATCTTGATGCTATGTGATAAAATGTGTTGAGACTGAGTTTGATATATGACTTAAGTATTTTCCTGATATTGGGGCCTGGTCTATTTTCGACAATGACGGCGATTTCAATGTATTAACAAGAAATCATTTCGTGATCTCAAACACTTTTATTTATTTTTTTTAAATTGATTGTCGAAACTGTAAAGAGATTCATTAAGTTATATTAAAATGACACATTGTCAAAATATCACGAGATTAAACTGTTGCAAAAAAATGTGATTTCTATATCTTGCATTCTGTTGAAGGAGTTTGTTATGTGCTATGATCTGACAAAAGTGTTCTCTTTGAACTGATGCAACACAAAATTTACTTAAAACAATTCTGTACTGCTACAGTAAGCAAAACGTATCTAACCTTGTTCTTTATATTATATAATAACGAGCGTAAAGCGGGAGATGTACACTAATAAAGTCAAATAATTCGGGTATGGCAACTTTTTTGCACCATATTGTCTTTCGTGCTGTGATATAATCAGTGTGTTTATATTGAACTGTCGTTAAATGTATTATTTTTTTATGTTCTAATTAACGTACCGTAGATACTTACTGCCTTATTCGAAACAGTCGTGTCGGTTTTGATATACCAAAATCAATTTAAATATATATATGGCAAATTAGTTTCGCGCTGACGCAACAGCAAACTGTGTTATGTCAATCACTCAAGCCTTAAGTTAATTGTATTCACATTATTCAAGACACACAATTACTCCTCAACTGATTAATGCCAACATTTATCAACAGATGCCTTTGACTGACTAGGCACATCTGTTCAAGAAAATAATGTTATAACACTTACAGAGCCAAGTTATTAACCTTACGCTGCTTAAGAGCGCTCGGGACACCTATTAAAATGCATGAATCTATGCGATAAATGTCCTTCCAAAAACATGTTTGCATTGAAACGCGGTATACGGCAAAAACGGGGTTTAGTCTTGAAATATACCTTTTTTATTAAAACGGTGCCCAGATGCGTGCGATTAATAGTAAATTAGAATTAAAGTAAGCGATGTTTGCAAATCTTTCTTGTGTTATTTTTGGACATTTCTGAACTAAGTGTATGTATTCATCTAAGTAACATTCATGGACATACCCGGTAGCCTATTTAAAATTAAAGTAAGCGTAGTGCTGCACCCTACATGCAAGGTACAACAGAGACAATATTGGACTTAAGTGGAAAATCTTTATATCTTCATTTTCATTGAAGCTGTCCTACTTGATACGTATTGATGATAAACCATGCTGAACTCTATACCTATTTGAAATTGTACAATTATTTTTGTAAAATGAATGAATAAGACGATTTTCTGTAAAAAAATAAAAGTGCTTTCCTGGGTGCTTTTCGTCTAGACTCATAATTGAGAATGTTCGCAATCATGGTCCTAGAGCCTAAACAAGAATATAGTTTAGACGCTTACGGTTTAAATCTATCAAATAATACCACCGGCAGAGCCAAAATGCCTCAATTTATTTATATTGATAAATTTTCGTGTTACATACTTTGAACATTCATGGAATTAGGCAATTTATTTGGGCCTCAACTTGTGTATAAGTACACACTTATCTTAAAGGGCAATTTTGAAAATAAAAGTCTGGATACAAAGTATAAATCTGATACTGCCATCCAATCAACATGACTAAAGAAGTCTGATACATTGTTAAACGATGGACTGCTTTTATTTGAATGTATTTCACCTTGAAACACAAACCAACTATTTTGGACCAAATTTAATATTACATAAATAGACAAGTTGTTTTCTGCTAGTCAAGCCATGAACAGAAAGCCGATCATCTTTATTCCAAAATATTTACCACAATAGTTGATGTTTTCTTCTGGTAAATTACGCCTGTAAGTGGACTGACCGCGTTAAACAGTGAGTGCAATTGGACTGACAGCGTGTAACTGTGAGTGCAATTGGACTGACAGCGTTAAACAGTGAGTGCGATTGGACTGACAGCGTTAAACAGTGGGTGCAATCGGACTGACAGCGTTAAACACAGAATGGAATGGATTGACTGCATTTAACACTGAATGTTAGTGGAATGACTTCATTAAACAGTAAATGTTTGTCGGCTGACTACATTTAACACTGAGTGTTTGTTGGCTGACTACATTTAACACGGACTGTAAGTGAACTGACTACATTTAACTCTGATCTGAATGCAAATGGACTGACTACATTTATCTCTGAATGTAAATGGACTGCCTACATTTAACTCTGAATGCAAATGGGCTTATTACATTTATCTCCGAATGTAAATGGACTGCTTACATTTGACACTGCATGTACGTGGAGTGAGAGCACCTGGTCGTGTAGGAACGTTCATAAAACATCGAAAACGTTAAATACCAGGTCAATTTAGGCATATCAAACTAGTACTTAGCCTCCTTGTAGTTTCATTTACAGCCAATACGATTATTCACAATAGCTATTTTAATGTTTAATTACATAAATGTTTTTCTGCAGTGCTTTTCTGCAATAATATTTCACAAAGTTACAACAAATGCTAACAGTGAAAAGAGGGAAGGAGGAAAGCAAGACCAATACATTTAAAAGTCCGTCGAATATCGATTCAGTAATTTTACAATAACTTACCATCGTGCCTTTTACACAAACCATCAAATGTGTTCTTAAACTGCGACTTAGTGAGGGGATATTGACTACTGTTGAGAACTTAGTTAAAAATGGACATGAATGGAAAACATTTACTCACCTACAGAGATGAAGGTTCATGAACATCACGATATGAAAAGAGAAAGAAAGAAAACACCATTTAAAAATTTGGTCAATGGCATCAATACAATAGTATATAATACGTCCATGTTTTTACAATATCGATACGTAAATTGTTCAGTTATAGCCAGGTTCTAAATGAAAAGTGCGCTGCTGAACAGATAAAGGATGAAAGGAAAAGAAGGGACAAATTGTGTTAGGTCTTTAAAAAAATGGCATTATGAATATGACAACACAGGGTGAAATACGTATTCAAAATACATAAACGAATACTCAAATTGATGAAATCTAAAGGTAAAACCAATTGGTCAAACCAATATTAAATGGATCCCAATTGGTCAAAGCAATATTATCTGGATCCCAATTTGTCAAACCAATATTATCTGGATCCCATTTGGTTAAACCAATATTATCTGGATCTTGTTCTTCAAACTGATTAAAATTTACACTCTTACAATGAAATTGTTTGCCATTTTTTCATTCGTTTATGTCAGAGTTGCTGAGTGCCCATAGCTTATAAACATGTTCACAAGTCATAGACAGTGTCATAGAATGGTGTCTTGTTGTAGAACGGTTATACACACAAATACAAACACTTATGCAATCGTTCATGCAAATTGATGCAAGTCACGTAAAGTGATAGATATGAAGAGTCGCCTTATGTGAGTTTAATCAACGACTGCTGACTGCTGAAATAAATGACAAGCTGTTCAATGCATGAACTGAAACAATCGACTGTCTGCATCAGACAAGATATAGTTTCAAATTGTATTCCGTATGAGGGACTCGTAGACGCGGCAATAATGCAATGCAGGCAGTCGTCCGTTTTTTATCCTGGAAACATGATTGTCCATATATTGGCGTTCTAAGTGATAGGTGGCGGAATCAAGCGGAAATGGTAAACTTAAATATGGTAACATACCACAAGAACACGATTTTAATGTACTCATTTCAATAGATGTTATTTTTGATAAAAAATGTTATTATTAAATGTATACATGAGTGATTGGTGAGACATGATAATATAAACGATAACAACTCCTGTGTTGAAATCTAAGTCACAAGGAATAGTTATTGAATCAGACATACGACCCATGCTGGTTGAAAAAAAACTCTTTTTATAGTTGGTGGTAGGATTTTTTTATGGGCCAATGACAATCGGGGATTTTTCAAAACTGTGTATTCATTCATTTCATGTAGAACGGTGCTGAGGAATTCACCAAAAATAGTTTCATAGAGTATATTTCAGACAGTCTATATTTCTACCAAGGTTTTGTCGGAAGTAAAACGTAGCATATACGTGGTGCTTGGTGTTGCATTTTGTCAAAGGCAATGACAATTCAGGATTTTTCAAATGTTCCATTAATTTATTTTATGGAGAAGCAAAATCACTCTGCCTGCGGTCGATGTACGCGCGCTCTATTTTCTGTAAATTGAGCCCCTAACATATACCCATAGTCCTAGTTTAGGTATGTTACACTTTCATACTGTTGCAAAATGGTTACAATATTATTTTCGTTAGATTGGTTGAAGCACTACATACATTGGTTACTAATTGAATGTATTAAAACCTGCAAACAATGATACTTAAATTTTAACAATAACTTTTTGGTTATACAGAAAACATTAATAAAAATCCTATTTCAAAGAACAGTTAATTGTAAAACGAACTTGTAATGAGATTTGTAAAATTGAGCTACACACAAAGACCCAGAATATTTAAATCCGTTAATGTGTTTCGTTTTTAAAAGTAATTGAAAACTCGATGTATTTCCCAATTAGTTCTTGTTTCTTTTAACGACAAACGCGTGAACTCAATCCTTTTTCAGGATAACAATTATTCAAGTTTGAAAAAGGGAAAATGGAAATCACTTTTGGATTAAGTTAAAATACATTTTGCATCAAGTTTTCTGTGTGTGCAAGTTCCACACCCAAAATATTTTGACAAAGATCACCGAAGCCAAAGTTGAAATATCAAAACAAGCAATTGCTAATATTTCCAGTGTATATATGATGTTTATTACATTGTCAACATCGTTTTAAGCAAAATAGTAAGATACCCAATGAACTATTTTGGTGATCTTTGTCAAAAAAAAATAACCTCCGTTCAATTGACTAATGTTGTACTGTTTTACTGGAATGGTCTTCTGGGCTGTATTTTATGTCTTGCAGACACGTTTATTAGTCTCCAGAATTTAATAAAGGCAACGGCATGCAAACTTTGACATTCGGGGTGTAGTTTACCGCATTATGTAATGGACATTACATCAACCAAGGCAACAAAAAGGCATTTCGATAGAGAGCAAAGTGTTTTCATAAAACAGATCAGCCAATAACACATTTTTGTGTTTTGTTCTGAAACATGAACTGCTTTGTAACGCATAACACATTGATTTGAAGGCACTGTGCACTTTCAAGCCTCCTAGGATCGCTGTGTATTGAAATGAGGAATTATTACGACAACCACTACTTAACTTTAATAAATCATCAGTGCATAGCACAACGTGTATGATTTCAATCACGAGGCTTGTAGTAATTGTAACTGTTTTAGTAAACTATTTTCAAGGACAATGTCCAATCAGTAGCGTTTGAATAATTCAAGTGTAGAAGTAAAAAGGTTCACACCTCGAATAAAGGGCCTGTCCGAAGGACCTTGAATGATGAACATCTTTGAGGCCTCCGGCTTGAGCACAAACTGTACCAATTACTTAACTAGGTGCTTGGCCACAAACTGGTAATATCAGAACAACCCCTGGAGAAGTTTAACCCTTCGAACCCATGCTCCGTAGGCGAATGCCCTAAATACTAGACAACGGAGGCGGTATAACTTAATATCGTTAAAATTTAGCAGGAGGCTTCTTTTGGCACTGGTAATCCCCGCTTACATTAAGTTACCATTCTGATGTGGCAGTTGAACTGTAGACGAAAACAAAGACAACAATCTTCAATATGATATAGGTAACACTTTTTGAACCACGAGACTCTTGTTTAAGATTAATTGTTTGTCATTCTTCAGTTATTAGCATTTAACCGATAACAGAATATCAGACGGCATCTCCCGTTTCACAGTATTGCCATCTGTGCAATCTCTGCATCTCGTTTTAGAAATACAGCTTTCTTTGAGTAATCACAACACAACAAAAATACTGTATGTATTTAAATCGTCGACAACACTTATTTCTAGAAGCAACTTGAAGAAGTGACATAAGGCCAAAGAAAAAGGGTATATTTGTTTTCCCTAACGTCTACAAAAATATAGGGTAGGTAGGTAGGCATAATGTGGTTTCTTCTGTTTTATACCGGAATTCTGTATTAAGCCGACCTATATAGGGTAAATCACTAGAATATTTGTGATATTGAAAGATCAAGTTTTAACATGTTCACTAAAAAAATGCACACTTGTAAGGCAGTTCAAAAACATCCACACTACGGCAAATGAAAGTGCTGGCTCGGGAGGAAAATATAGGGTCGTTCGGGATAGTGGTAAAAAACAAAAAAAAGATGTACACCTTAAAGTTAAATCGAATAAACTTTAAGCTTTCTTCGAAGTTTTAGCTAGTCTGTTTTTCTAATCCCGTGATTTCAAATGATTTAAATCAAAATTCTAAATGAGTGTTTGTCGAAACTGTAACGAGAATTTTTTAGTTACATCAAAATTACACATTGTCAAAAAAATCCCGATATCATATTGTGGCCAACAATTAAGATTTCCATATCTTGTTTTATTTCTTGTTTTGTTGTGTTATTTACGTTGTCAGAAGAGGACAATTTTTGAAACCGAGCAATACAAAAATAGTATTTAAAACAAATCGAAATCAGCACAGCAACGATAAGTAACAGTCGTCTACCCGAGATTTTTATCATAAAAGAAAGAGCGAAAAGGCGAATTGTATTTAATTTCAATAATAATGTTTCGATATAATACTCGTATTAGTCTTGTATCATATTGTTCGTCTTGCTTTGCAATAAACAACTGTACATATTAAAATATCGTTGAAAGTATTACACATGTATCTGCGAATTAACTTGACTAACTACCAGAAACAGTCGTGTCGGATCTTGCCAATTTATACCAATTTCAGTCCAACCGATATTGCAAATTGTTTTCACGCTGACGCCATGGCAAACGTTGTTAAGTCAATCACTTCAGCCTGATGTTAATTCTATTTACATAATTCTTGGCGAACAAAGTTTCTAACTTGATTAATGGCAATATTTATCAACAGATCCCTTTTTGACCAGAAACAAATCTTCAAGTAAATAATGTTAAAGCTTAAGAGTGCTACGGAACACCTGTAGGAATACGTGAAAATCTGTGCGATGAATGTGTCCTTTACAACAAAAAATCGGGTTTTACGTTGACATATACGAAATACTGAAAGCGTGCCCAAAACGTGTGTCATTAATTGTAAATTCATCTATTAAACGTGTTTTTGTTCGATTAGTACATTTCCAAAATATGTACATTTATTCATCTATGTGGCATACGCTGATTCAATGGGGACTAAACCGGTTACAAACTCGACCACTATAACGAACGGCCGCAAGTCTGGAATATTGTTTCATAGTGTGTAGTTCACATGATACACAAACTTTTTCTGATCGAACTTAAAGTCACATTAAATACAAAAAAGTAATGTTCTGTATAAAATCATTCCAGAGACATAAATAATCATATATGAACAACTGAAAAACATCAGACAGACGTAATTGAATGGAGAATTGACACACACAACTATTATAAAGGGTAACAGTAAACTGTTTCATATGTTTGAACAGAAACAAAATGCTCTTTGTGCCGAATTATTAAAACAAACAGCTGATGTTTCATTCCAGTAATTTACGTCTGTTTAATGTCCTTTTCGCCCTATTTTGGTATTATGATCGTGATTACCATTTGCGTCTATGGTTCATGCAGATTAAACGAAATTGTTTGAGGTGGTCAACATATACCTAGGCTATCGACCACAAACATCAGACAATAGATAATACTTTTATTGTTTAATATTGTTATGTAAAGGTAAAAAAGATAAGCCACATTGGAAATAAAATATAATAAGTTTTAATAGTTTTTTTTTTTTAAATCAATGGTTGTCATGAAGGTTGTGCTTACAACTTGCTGTCTAAACGACGACTGATTTTAGGATAAGTATTTGTTTGTATATGTTACATCTGCATTCAAACATTTCTACATGTTTTAAGAAGGACGAAGACACAGAGCCCAACGGATCAACATCGTTTATGAAATTGATGGATGGAAACTTTTAAAAGAGGTTTACTCTGCTGAAAATATGACAGCGAGTTGCTAAAAAACTTTTTGACAGTTCAGTTCGTGAAACGATAATATGACTTGCGGAAAAATTGGTACGTGCTTTTTAAATTAAGAAACCATTATGCGTTTTTTTTCAAACAGTGAAACCTAGAAGAGACAGCGACATGATTGTTGCGTTTATGTTTTTAACTATGTAAAATGGCTTTTTTATCGGCCTCATACCAGCTCGCATTGGCACTTTTAAGCTTTTTTTTCGGTAAATACTGTATTTGCCGATTTTGAGACGATCTGATCCCTTTGATAAAAGTTATACGATGACACGATGATAATACTTGGCAACAACAAACATTTCATAATGAATTGATACAGATCATCGGCCAGTCTTATTTGTTTAAACAGTTCTGTTCATCTTTTACATAGCTTCTTGTTTCAAGAGGCCTCATCTGTTTAGTGAATGTATATTTCTTTGTTGAAGAAGAACATGGCTATTTAGAAAAAAAGGACAATCTCTTGGGAATATATTGATGTCGGCGAATGTAACGCTCGAACGCAATCCACAAGGAATTATTTTTATGAACAAAATATTCCTGCAAATCAAATTGCATCAATTTCCATAAATCCTTCAAATATAACCTATTCGGTCATTTGTTCTTATTAAATAACAGAAATCTGATACACTTTGCGACCTTTTTTAAACTGTGATATTATATTGTAGTTTCTTCATTTAACTATGTCTTTATGCGTTGAGCCATTACTAATACAGTAAAATTGCGATCGCTCGAGGACATCGGGGCCCGAGGAAAACGCTCGATCGCTCCGAAGTTTCGTTTCCTATTAGTTTCTTATATATTTGTTTTATCAAACGTCCGTGATTTACAAACAATTTAACATATACATTTATAAAAATTGTCAATAAGTTTAGGGTATGCTGTTAATGTAATTATTATTGTTTCACGAAACGCCAACGTCCCCAGATTTTAAATGATCATTTAACATAGCATCTCGTTCGATCACTCCACACATAATATATCTTCTCAAAGCCATCTAAAATTGACGATACCACGACGATACCAAAGCTTGTTTTCTTCGGAATAAAGACGAGCCAAAAATAACCCGAGGATTTTAGTTTCACGGAATGTCGCCGTTAAGTAATGGTTAAAGATGGTAACAGTATACTTACAAAACATAAATGATTTTTGATGTGATGCAGTCACATGACCATTTATTGTGCGGTAGTAAAAGTATATAAGTCCATACTAATATACAAATGTATATTATTATGTCACATTTAAGCCGTTTACTGCCATCATTTCCGGACGATAGAGGTTGCCAATAAGGCAGCGACGAAATCCTCAAGAGGTTTGTCCGGTATCAATCGTTATCAATATATCAAGCGAAAGTTTTAATGATTACATCCTTTAGTTAAATAAAAGCTATATACTGGTTTAAATATGTGTTTTAACGGCAGAAACATATGATTTGATGCATGAATAACCAAAGCAATGGTTAATCAACGTTAAGCAAACGTCAAAGACCGTCTGTTGTCTATCGAACAAGAAGAATAACTCGACAATCATAACACCCAGATTTATGAGCCAAGCCATACATGTGCAAGTTGTCTTTGTCAACATATGAACTAACTTTCATCGTTTGAATATCTTGAATACATTTTTTATTTAAACCTTGTTCAATGACTTGCACAACGATGCTGACGAAGCCACATGTACCAACGACGATAACGAGGCAATATGACAAGATGAAGATTTGGTATTCAACACATTTTTATATTGAAGCCCTCGTGCATGACCAAATCAAACTTTGGGGCGCATAGAGCTAAGACACTATTTTAACGACGTCATTTCCTTCTTCAAGCTGTTTAAGCTTAAAGGCCTAGTTTAATCCTTCTATAAGTGACACCCCCAAAAAAACAAAACAAACAACAACAAAAAAAACGTGTATTGTACACAACCTCTGTGTACTGATCTTAATCTAATTGCTTAATTGTCTGCTGTGCAGTTTTGGAGGTTTTATTATAGAAATGGACCCTAAACGGCCCTGAACCAATAAACAGGAAATTGACCCCTACTGTGACATCAGTGAAATCAGCAGAAGATGCACAGCAGGGCATTGTCATGCCAAACATTCCTTCAACTAGGCCTTTAACGATTAAGACCGTAGACAGAATGGCAGACGAGGAACTTCAAAAGTGTTACTTCTGGCCACAACGTACGGATGTGTCTGGCTATTGTATTGATACAGCATTATTCATTTTAACAGTATTAGTCTGGTTAAACAAAGCAATCTGTTAATAAAAGTTAGCATTAATCAGTTTAGAGAGAATTGCTCGCAAGGAAGAATGCGAATAAAATTAACTTAAGGCTTCAATGATTGACGTAACACATTTTGCTCGTGTTGGGAGGGAGAAAGTAACGTGCCACATGCCTCAAATAGATAACCTTTGGAGAAAATTGATATATCAAATCCGACACGTCTTTTTCCAGTTACGTGGCGCATGTATATAGGGCAAATAAGGATGTTTACTCAATCAAAACAAAATTTACTAGCACACCGGAAACGCATTTCCGGTAAATATTCCATTCATTCCGGATAAAATCACGCGCAATAACGCGACACTTCTTAATCCTGTAATGTCTTTAAATAAAGCTTAATTAAACATTTGTTTTAATATATAAACCACTTAACTGGAGTCACTGAATTAACTTAATACGACTAGTCATACTTTTAAATTCGAGTAACTCTTTAAAATACAAATATCTTATTACATTTACGAATTAAAAGTCGACACTAAGTAGCATTTACTACATAAAATCAATGTATTAATTGTAGAGTGCCCGTGAGTCCCGTTTCGTGTCCTTTAGTCTCGTCTTGCGTCCGTAAGTCTCGTCTAGTTCCCTTGAGTATCGTTTAGTGTCGTTAGTTTCGTTAAGTGACCGTTAGGCCTTAGTATTATGCAAGGATCGAGAATGAAAACATTTGATGACAATTTTAGGTCATTTAAACTAAGTGGTGCCAACACAAAGGAAATTTTAACCAGTCTGAAACTTTTACAAACTTTCCTTATGACAAGTTATGACGGTCCTTGACAACAGGTTCTGTTTCAAATGATTACCAACAAAGGTAAATGGTCAATGAAGTAAATGATAGCCGGTTAATTTCCTGTTTCAATCAACTCGGAACATTTTAAGACTATATCAATTCCGTATGACTCTTTAATTTTCAATGATACAGGTCGCATATGATTAAACATTCGGAGCTCCTCGGCCAATTTCCGAAAAAAACTCGGATGTATGTCGGAGCATTCTTAATAATAACAATATTAATAGTACTGATTTTTGTATAACTAACTTTAATTATATTCCCAATGGAATGTACTATTGCATAAATCATTAATATTAAATGCCAAACTGAAATTACTAAAAGATCTAATTGCAGCGTTACAATTAAATGTAAAAACAACAACAGTATAGATCGTCCATATACATGCGATTTTGTTTTCGATAAAAAATGGAGTTGTTTGGATTAATATTTAAAAGACATTTTTTAGATAAGAAATATGATTTACGAAAATACTAAAGCAACCTCGCCTTATTGTCTAACATTAAACAGTTTAAGAACAAACTGCGCAAAACATAATATAATTTGTTTTGTTTAATGCATTTTCAACGTATAATTATGGAAATTTTTACGAGTCTATACCAAATAATGTTTCAAATATCTCCTTGTTAAACGCAGTTTCCAATTGTAGATCTCATACATTCCAGCATAACACAAAATTTATGGTCAGTGGTTTTTGACGTGTCTAGATTGCTCAATTTGCATATGCTTGTATTCAAAATAGATTGTTTTCAACTATTGTGTGTTCTTAATAACGTATACATTTATAGCGATATACGTAAAAACATCGAACAAAATCAAACCGGCATAGTTTACTTAAAAACTCTTATTTGTTTTAACGCTCTTATTCAAAATCAATAAATACACATGTAAAACTAACATAAGTTTTGATTGCTAAAGCTTTTACTACTTACTAAATAATGCATTTATGGAAAATATAAAATACTGATAACAAGAGTGTAACCGTGTATTTAATAGTTAAAAACGCAAACAAAATGATTGGTGAGTGCAAAAAGATTAACTGCGTTCTACTAAAGTCTAATTAGGTAGAAATACCATGTTTTCTGCACCTTTCTTTCAAATTAATTTCAGTATTTTTCATAAGGACCATTGTTTTCGACATTTATTCATTCTTTTTAGTATATCAAAGCAATTGTATTAATTGTGGTAAATCTGCTTTGGGAGTAAGAGTGCATCTTTAACGTATACGTGTAACTATCAAGTATTGATAAACAATCGGACCATTTGAAACAGAATCAATAAATACAATTGAAATAGGTCAAGCCGAAAGCCATGCTTGTTATGAGTAAATTGATTGTCATATATCGTCAATAAAATGGTGCACCGATGACAATCATTTTAAAGAAATAAGTGTTGGGTAAAGCTAAAATACGTTTATTATTTTGGCATTCTTTATTAAACATTATTTCATTTAAAGTCATTATGTCCGAGGTTCCGAAAGCTCAAATGTTGACCTAAAACTCAAAGGCGCACTATTTTTGTTATCTAATACCAACAATTGACCAGGATAAAGTGGTCATTCTTTTATAGATTACGGAAAAGGATGCTATTTAATTTCCAGAAAAAATATTTGACTGAACAATAATTCCTTCAGAATAGCGTGCGAATACTCCGTTCCATTGTTGAGAAATGCTCTATAAAATTGAAATGTACTTGAAATCGCCGACAATATTTCATTCCCAAGAGAATGTCTGCTTTTTATAAATAAAAAAACACACATGTAAGACGAAAAACATCTGTACCGTTTTCATAGTTTAATTTCGCAAGAGTTTAATACAAAGCAACAAGAACGCAAATTTAAAGCAAAATTTTGTCGATGGTATAGAAATGTCGTCTCCGATTTTTGGAGGTATAAAAAATGTGTTACCGTTTAAGGGAATGTCAGAAAGGAGAAGGAAGGTACGTCATCATGTATTTTTGTACATTATGCGTAGGTCATACGCAGCTAATAGTTGGCGTGTGATAAGTAAATATTTACACTCTCCTAGTCCTTTGTATAGATAAAACTTGACGTTCATATTGTTTAACACACAAGGAGTTATGATGTTATTAATTACTTCAATATTGCGCTCCGATTGGATTAGCGCGACGTCATTTAACCAATGATATACGACGTTATAAAAATCAGCTATTCCTTTATACAAACGTATGTTGTCTGTTAGCCTTCTTTTAGAACATATATCTCTATTGCAGAAGATACTGCTAATTTTTAATCGCAATAAATATTTTTTGTTAATGTAAATATAAGTATTGATTGTATTTTTTCTTGAGAATATGCTGTATGAACCCAGTAGGGCAAGCGAGCAAATTACCAAGAAGAGCAAACGCGCTTCATGAACTTTGCTTGCGTGCCCTACTGCGTTCATAAAGCATAAACACAAGAAAAATGCGATCAATCCTTAAACGATGCAGCGATAAAACGGGTTACTAGGAGTCGTAACCCTAACTACAATAAACGTAGTGTTTCACCACTCTGATGTATGTTAACGGCGCGGAATGATTCACGGATAAGATATGGAATATATCTAAATAGAATGGTCCGGTCAAATTACAATTACCGTCCCATTGTTGCGCATTTGACCTCCTAGTATGATTTAACACAAATTGCACAATTGTGTAAGCATTTATTTTTAAGGTTATAGAACTCTCTATACAACGTCTTTTTCAGACGTAAGTGTTATCTTAAAATAATGGTCTGGTCGAATTACGATTAAAGTCTCATTGTTGCGTAGTTGACCGCCCAGTATAATATAACACGAATCGCCTAATTGTATAAGCATTGCTTTCTAAGATTGTAGAACTCTTTATACAACGCCTTTTTCAGACGTAATAGTTATAATGTATGATAATTGAAAATGGATTTCTTATATCTGGAGACAGTCTGTCTTGCCAAAATAATAATCTAGGTCAATAACGTACAAACTAATAATACATTAACGCGACTGAATGTTTACCATTAACGGAGGACAAAATGGAATATTTATTAGGGGGTCCTGTTAGATACTAACACATATCAATGCATACAGTCCAACTGCGTTGGCTCAACCTGGCTCGAATTTAATGTAAAGGACCGTTTGTTATTTAGGTTTACCATTAACGGAGGACAAAATGGAATATTTATTAGGGGGTCCTGTTAGATACTAACACATATCAATGCATACAGTCCAACTGCGTTGGCTCGACCTGGCTGGAATGTAATGTAAAGGACCGTTTGTTTTTTAGGTTTACCATTAACGGAGGACAAAATGGAATATTGATTAGGGGGTCCTGTTAGATACTAACACATATCAATGCATACAGTCCAACTGCGTTGGCTCGACCTGGCTCGAATTTAATGTAAAGGACCGTTTGTTTTTTAGGTTTACCATTAACGGAGGACAAAATGGAATATTTATTAGGGGGTCCTGTTAGATACTAACACATATCAATGCATACAGTCCAACTGCGTTGGCTCAACCTGGCTCGAATTTAATGTAAAGGACCGTTTGTTTTTATATTGCAGGTAATTAATCCCGATAGGCTCGAATTTTCCTACGTTAGAGGTATTTTCGCCGATCCCTGGGAGTTCGAGACAACGAGGTTCGACTTTATTTTGAAAGAACATAGCTAAGTCAATAAAATGCAATAAAAACTACAGGAGAAGCCTTGGACCAAACAATCAAGAAATAAACCCTGATAAGTGCCGCAAGGCAAGGGCCTAACAACAATAACTAGAGACACATTAATATATTTACACATCAACTTCCAATCCTTATATGAACTGCCTTTCGACAATTTCGGTTATCATCCAATGAACGCAACATCTTCGGATATGTTTGGATCGCAATACATCGCATAACAATATACATGGAAATTGTTGATCTTGTTTTGGTTTGTATTGTGTCAGCAGACCCCGTAAAATACAAATCAACATTTTAGAAAGTGGTAATGTATGGTATCTTAAATGTATTGTTGCCATAAGTGTTTCAATTTTACGTTTAAAAGTGACTACAAGTGGTTGATCTTTTCCCGCGATATTCTGACGTCATTTGATAAAATGTTTCCGGTTACAGTCGGGTCGTTATATTTACAGAATGGGTAAGAAAGGAATACTGAAATGTTTTCTTAAATCAAATGAAGTATTTATTTATCGATTCTTGAATGAAATAATGAGCTATTGGTGTATTCGGACTCCACACACATTGACAAGCCCACTTGCGTTCATACCCCGATAATAACATCAATCCAGCAATTCATTCCTTAAATATAAACACCAAATACACAATATAAACACCACACACAGACCTCACAAGAATCAAAACAGGTTTACCGATAAACGATGGCTTACCGCCTTGGGACCAGATTACGAACAACAGCGCAGTAATCAAATTCTACCACATCCGACCTTTGATTCTCAGTTTACACAGGAACATGCCTTATGGTGCCCTATGTTATGAAAGTATTGCATGTCTGGCCACGCGTATTATTTTGGTAGCATTTCAAAGGAATTGAAATGCATTGCAAGAATATGTAGATAATGTAGCAAATCTACATTTTGACATTGGACTAGTTCATAACAGGCCATTTAACGTCTGATTTTAGTACAATAAATAATTAAAATGCACACAGGCATTACTTCTTTCGTAAAGTCGTAAAAAACAAACAATATCAATCAGTTCGTAATATCATTTTAAATGAAACCAACATTGCACGGTGTTAATGTTTAACGTTATCGCAAGTGGCTCAATATAATTAACATTCTGCTTTGTACATCGGCTTTCCTAGAGTGATTGATTGGAACACGTTAACGCATATGAATTTCAAGTATGTTTACCAAGTAGTAAATCAACGTTGATGATTCTGACGTGCACAAATACACCGATAACGACGCCGACCACTCTTGCATGAGACTTCAAGACGAGAAAGTATCATAAACAATTAATGTTTTTTTTTTTTTATTCTTGTATTGCTATTATTGCTTGCTTTAGAAACAATTGTATTTTTTCTCTTTTTAAGTCGGACCATTGAACTAAAACAAATAATAATTATGCTCTGAACAATGGCCTTACAACGATTAGCTTTAATCACTAACATACTCGCTATTGTCAAAACATGCCTGACCGCATTCCTTAATAACGGGGGTGGTTAATCTATTCATAGTGTTCAGTAAAGGATTAGGGTACGTCACTGTTCAAGCAATATCAAATTAATAATTACTTTTTATACTTAAATTATCAATATCCTAATAATGTTAATAATATGTGTCATCATATTAGCATGCTATTATCATGTATGTAAATAAAATGTAACCGCCGAAAGTAAAGGCGATGAACTTTAATGTTTGTGCTAATAAACTAGTGAATTGAATTGAATTGAATTGACTCTTGCATGATGCGATTGACAATACATGGGCGATTTGCTACGCTATCATGACTTTCTCTGACCGAGAGACACATTGTGTTACATTAAGCAATATAAACCAATTAAGCATCATGAAACCACAGCTAATTACTCACTAAAACCATCGTACATATGACCTTTTGTTTAATACCTCCTGGACGTTCAACTCAAGCACAGGCGCCGCTTAATGATACCAATATCTGCTTCTGGGAAATCCCCGTAAGGAGTTAACTTGATTATAGGTGTCTGGTATGGCATATTATCTTTCAATTTGAATTCCAAACCATCAGATGGGAGTGCGTGTGACTCTGGCGTGCGATATTTGACGCTAGGATACTTATGTCGGAATATATCATTCAGTGAATGACAAATATAGTGTGCATCAATGTTTCTGAGACATCATAGATAACGTAATGTTCCTGAATATGCAATATTGACCAAGAAATAGTGACATCTGCGGCCATTATTTCGAACAGTCACGAATCCCAAGTCTAATCTAGAAAAGAATTTTATGAAACTACAAAAATCATCTTTCATTAACAAAATATATGTAAATATTAGTAAAGCATTTAAGAATTTAGATGATTCAACAAAGTTCACCATCAATAATTTCCTAGAAGGGAAGGTAAACGTATATGATGAAATTTTGGCTCGTTTTGGCCATTCTGTGTTTTGGTATGAACTCAGATTTGAGACCGTTCGTAATCACAGCCCCTAAAACATAGATTGTATCATTGTGGCAATTTCTGTCTCTCATTGAGTGTTTGTAATTAATGGCTTGAACCTTGTTCCTCTGAATAGGGTCATCGTTAAAGATCTGGTCCCAATTTAAATTGGATTTGATTGGTAAAAAGTGTTTATTGTGATTATCATAAAATAATTATATAAAAAAATATTAGATAGAAGTATTTTAAGAAACTAAACCCTCAATCAAACCCTGGTAAAAGACCAAAGTCAAGGCTCTGTAAGTGGCGTAGACTGTGCTATTTTTTCATTTAAAATGGTGAAGAAATTGTAAAGTTATCTTCATTCAGAGCAAAGTTTTGCCTTCCGACGTAGCATTTATGACGCAATTTATCACTTGGTATACACACACTGTATATACAATTAAATACAATCAGACAAACTAAACTTGATCACGGATTTATAACATCAACATGTATGTATACACAGTGAGTGGTGGCATTGCATTAATTGTAAACAAATAATTTGATGATAAAACACAAACTATAGTTATGCGGACGCAAGCGTTAATATCACGTCAAACCAACCTGATACAGATTTTCATAACTGTTAAACCAATGGAGATATTTACTATTCACATGATTAACCCAGTACCAACAAATGCCATGTACATTGACTATACACATAATTTTGTTAAAAAAGAGGCTGTTGAAGACATAATTCATTGAAAACAACAGTGGCAAGCCAATTGGCTAAACATAACTGATACCCTATTTTAAGGCAAAGGGTTCAGGTGTAGAATACACTGAACAACAAATAACAAATAGCACAGACAGACAGAACACACATGCATCAACATATATTTGTAAATTAATATTAGGGTGACCGCGTTGGAATGGTTAGCGAAAGATGGGAGTGTTTAAACTAGTTTATCTATGTCTAGCATCACACTTTTCATTTCAATTAAGGCCGTTTATTATTGACAGCAATGAAAAGAACAAAGTTGTCCAGACTCAAGAACTTAATATGGTAATGATTTGATTTTGCACTGAACATCATTATATTAGAGAAAGTCACACATTTATTCCACATCTTACTAACAGAGTAGCACCATGGGTGATAGCCAGAAGTTTTTATATAATAAAGTCTTCTTTTAATACATCTTAAGGCGATATATCTTGGCACTAATTTTAGGCTACATACAACCATAATTATTTCAATACAATTATTTGCTTGACCAGCTCGAAATGCAAGACAAATTATTGTTAAACATTTTAGCTCAAGATTGTGTCGTTAGTGTCAGGAGTGTGCCAACATATATTGTAAAAGTGCAACCTGGGTTCACCTTTAGTTTTTGAAAGCAATTAAAGAAAACATGTCTTCTGATGAGCAAACCTGACTTGGGCCTTGCTGTACGTGTGCGTTTTGTCTCTGACAGCCACGGATAAAGTTTCATTTTAGTATCTTGAACAGTATTAGACTTATGGTCGAAAATGAAGTTGTCGCATACAGACACGGAAGACACGGTCGATGAGGGCACTGCTGACGCTGGTATTGACGTAAGGGCTATGACAACACCTCGACATATTTCGTTTGAAAAAACTTTTTATCTTGCCGTTGTTTGGCTTCTAAGGGAGGTTTGCCTTTATTTTAAAAGTAATTGCAAATATTTCAGATGCAAACACAACATTCAAACGTGATTTATGTTATTTCATCAGCATCATAGCAAAAGCCTAAAGAGAATTGAAAAAAACATAAAAACATAACCAGTATATTATAATTCATAGTTCATCAATAATTTGTGCTTTTATTTGCCGATTCGACAGGACATTAAAAGCAGAGTATATTGTATCGCCTTACAAAGCTGACTCAATCATGTGCTCAATATATTTGGAGGTTCAATGCACGAGCCTTTATGGGATAATCGAAGCACGTCTATGTCCTCTGGTATTTTAACTGATATTCTAATCAGAATTGAAATAAACAACAACATTAATTTCCATATTATCAATTTAGAAAGTGTCTTTTATGTGTTGACTTATAAGTCTTTCAAACAGTAACAACGATTCCATTTTTGTCAGACTTATATGTTAAAAATATAAATTATGAATTTGTAAACTTTGAATAATTAATTTTACTGTAATATGAATTAAAATTGAGATCATAAAAATAGCATTGGTACCGGGCTTTGATATTTTGGAACTTCCAATCCTTTACCTTTGGCGGTTTTCTCCCAATTGTTGTACTTCCACGGACTCAGTAACTCTGAACATTTTAGCGTTTTATAAACGTTTCAAACTTCTTTTTTGGAGCCATGTACTTATATGTCAGACTAATTTTCTAAAACAGATTATATACCCCAATTATCTAATTTCACCATTTCCCAGATGTGCCACGCCGCTATTAGTATACAAGCAATAACTGTCTGGTGAATTTGTCATGGGATATTAAACAATAATTCATCAGGATCCTGGCGCCACGATGTCACCCATTAGTTTTTAATCATCTAGTGGATTTGCCTTTTTTATTTTTTGGGAGTGGGGAGGGGGGTGGGGTCGACAGAAATATCGGGATATAATATGAAACCAAACAAAATGCATTTTAACTAGTGTGGGAATGAAAATTATTTTTTGAGTGATAAGGGTAAGAGTATAACCAATTATATTTGTAAAGTAATATTTAAACAAAACATATAAATGTAAAAAAGCAATATCCACTTCAAGAACAACAACAAAACTAGGTGCCAAATACCTTTAGGGGTAAATACATTTTAATATTCCATGTCCCATGTTAAATCCGACTGTCCAAAGCATTATTATGGTGATACATAGGAAATTATTGTTTGTTTCAGTGTAAGATCGTAATATATTTCACCGCATGAATATTTTGTCCCAGCCCTGTGAACGCTTATGTTTGATTTGGACGCAAGGACGGGGTACATTTTCAAAACAGTGATAACTATCAAATTGTTATCTTAACTGTTTTTTATCAAACGTTGTATTCATATATAGGAATCGCTAAAACTATTTTACATCTTAGCCGCACAATTAATAGTTTTTCATTGCTTAAGACGTTTAGATAAATTGTGCTATGTTTATGTTGAAATTCTATACTCTCTTAGGACAATGGAGTTTTTCTAGCAGAAGATTGAATTTCATTACTTGTAATTATCTGTAGTGACAGGGTGAGAAATTATTAAATTTCAAGAAAACAAATGTATAATCAGATCTAGATCCATTCTAATAGACTCCCAACCACGGCAATATGGCTTTAGTTTTTGTTGGTTTAGACATACATGTAGTTGGTTCAAGATCTACATTAATTGCTACACAATGGGCCGATTGTTAAATACTTTGTTAAGTTAAAAACGTTGGGCCGATTGTAAAGAACTTTGTTAAGTTAAAAACGTGTTTATCGTCATCATTGGAACTTTCATAATAACTTTCAAATCGTTTCAGATTTGAGACAACTATTTCAGCTTTACTAGTTAATATATTTGCACATCATCAAATATTAAATGTTTGAAAGTTAACAACGATGTCGTTAAACACTTTGTTAGCTTTAACAAAGATCTGCAAAATCGGCTCATATGCCATAATGCCTGACAATTATATCGTCACCTTTATGCAATAACTCAATAACTGCTTCTCATTTCATATGCAGTTATTGCAATATTGTACTAGAGTGACGATATACATGGTATATCAAAACTAAAAATAACAACTTATTATGTTTTTGTTTTTTTAATTTGCATCAAATTGCAATATAAATCATTTTGGAATTTCATACGAGCTGTCTGAATAATGCAAACTGGAAAAATGACATATCCAATGCAGTGTTGGATAAAATGAATCTGTTTATTGAATGTGGTAGATAGTGTAATACCTCCAATGCCTGAAAGGGACTCGCTCATTTTTTTTTACCAAAACAAGTTTTCACGGTAATGCATTATGAATTTACTCTATGATATCGAAATTACAGAAACAATACATTTAAAGTAAAACAAAATAGTTTGGTTTAAGGAAGTTCAAACCTACGCTGGTAAAGTCAAGAACAAAATAGCAAACCGACGCTTTATCTTAAAGGCCATTAGGCCTATTACATCAATAGGTGGATATTTTTACCTTTTTATCAATACATTGATAACATCACGTGATAATGTCTATCAACCAATCACACAACAACGATTTGCTCAAACCCGTTATTAACGCTAATGAGAGTTGTGGTCTTCAACGACGATGTTTGAGCAAATACTCACATTTGCTTAATGGTTCCAGCGCTTGGTATCTTATGATAGTCAACTACATGCATGCTTGCTGAGCTCAACGACACTCAAATTGACACTCTTATTCAAAATCAATACATACACATGTATAACAAACATACATTTTTGACTGATGAACCTTTACTACTTACTAAATAATGCATTTATGGAAAATATTAATTACTGATAACAAGATTGTAACCGTGTATATAATAGCTGTAAACGCAAAACTATTTTATGATTGGTGTGTGCTAAAAGATTTAATGTTATCCTTTGTCGTCTCATAAGGTAGAAATACCATGTTTTATGCACTTTTCTTTCAAATTATTCTCGGTTAGCTTCTTAAAAACTATTGTTTGCGACATGTATTCCTTCATTGGTTTATTAAAACAATGGTGGTAATTGTGGAAAATCTTATTCGGGAGTAAGAGTGCATCTTTAAACAAAGGTTCGCGGCGAGTGACAATGCATTCGCAAATGAGTCAAGCCAATCTACCGACAGTTCGCAAACACAAAAACCGGAACACACACGTTATTACAACAGATTAGATAGTTTCAAGTCAAGGGATGCTACGTCTGGCAAGGTTATAACGCTGCTTTCTGGAAAATATTTTGTCTTCACACCAGCCACCAAAATTGCTCTCTAAATCAAGCCCTACAGTTTGATTAAAACACTGAGACATCCCAGAAAACAGTGTGTTCGGCTTGGTAAACGACTCTTAAATCCAATATACTTGGCAATTGACTTATTCCATACAGTGTCTTAGAGTCGGACATGTAGTAAAAAGTAAAAATACTACATAATTTAAACCAACATGATCCCTTAAGTTGATCTCTTATTTGAGTCATATCTTTTAAAAGTCACTAGTAAGGCTAGTGAGAAATACTACAATCAAAGTAAACCTGTATTAGGTGGCCACTACTTGTAAAAAGGTCAAAGTGGCTGCTTAAGGTAGGTGGCCACTGTACTGCTAAAGTTTCATTTGAAAGTGTTTAGTATTTTTGAATTTTTCAGTGAGAGTCTTTTTGGTTTAGGAATGTTCTTGTTCAAGAAATTAATTAAATAAAATTCTGTATAATCATAGTCAATGTGTTTTTTAACTCCCTTTAAATTATAAATCATAATAGAAGCGTCATTATGGTGTAATTGAAAAATGTAATGCAGGCAAAATAAAATGGAAAATCAACTAAAATTAATTATGGAAACAATCTCGATACTAATATCTAAAATGCGCTGACAAATATTTGCAACCCAATGATGAATGGCTTCCATTAAGTTAGTTTGATAGGACAATATTTAGTCATGAAAAAAAGTTAGACGTTTCCCTATGTAAAAATGGATGAGGCTTTCTTTGAAATCTCAGAGCTTTTTTGTTCTTGCTTAAAACAACTCAAAATTTAGAACCCCTAATTTATTTTGTGAAAAGGTTGCTGTGGTAAATACTAAAAGAATAGGAGAGGTAGAGATAGGTTATATAGTTTGATTTTTTAAATTTGAATGCATTATTATGTTTTAACTCATTTGACTTTTATGATAAAAAAACAGCTTATTTAACAGTTTATATAGATAGAATAAACATAATAACGATGTTTAGGCGTTCTTTTAAGTCCGAAATTTGTGGTCACGTAGCCATTTAATATTTAAAATAAACATAAATGGCTAACATTATTTTATCTGCAAAAATCATATCTTTTTTTGTTTATTTGTTCAATAACCTATATCATGCCCCTTAAAGTTATATAGAAAAAAAGGAGAAGAGAAAATACCTAAAAGTGTCGGGAAATGTAACTTTTCCTTTACATCCGGGGTAATTTCTTTTATAATGAAGCCGTAAAAAGTCTGAAAGCTTCTGGTGATGGAAGGATTTTTCCCGGAAGAAAACAAATGGTACGGAGAAATAATGGCTTTCGATGGCAATTACATTCCTGTAAAACAATGTACAGTGTATACATAGTTCAGCTTTGATGATTTAAAGCTGTACCATCACAGATTGACCGTGTGACAACTTATTTTATTATCCTTTTGTCTAGGGATGAACCAATCTTTCCGTAATTATCTGGCCCCAATATCACGAAAGTACTCGAGTCAAATCTCAATCTCAGTCTCAACTCTTTTTATTAGAATACATCATCATATGACTCAAAATTGTAAATGTTTTACCTATTTTAAAATCGCATTCTCTCATTTGAGTATTAGACAAGTGTTATTTTCATTCATATGTAAACTACTTATCATTGGAAATGTTTGGATCAATTGGCACACTTAAAGTGGCAATCTTATTCAAAATCAATACATTCACATGTACAACAAAACAAAAATTTGAGTGATAAACCTTTACGTACTTACTAAATAATCCATTTATGAAAAATATAAAATACTGACAACAAGATTGTAACAGTGTATTTAATAGCTGCAAACGCAAAAATATTAAATGATTGGTGAATGCTGTGAACTGTTACTGTGATTTACTATAGTCTCATACAGTGTTTTGTGCACCTTTCTTTTAAAATACACACAGTATGCTTTATAAAACCATGCTTTCGACATTTATTCATCCTTTTTGATACATTAAAACATTTGTAATAATTGAGAAAAATCTCAATTGGGAATAAGAGTGCATCTTTAACTGTTGTTATGTCGAATATACTTCAAGCAAACGTCGAATTACTCACATTGTATCTGCCTTTTATTACAATAGTTCGAAATGTACACTCAACAAACGAAGGTTTTATCAAACATAACTATTAGACATAAATGTTGCTTCTATATTTCATTTCGAATAATCAAGCACTGTGATGCTCTTACGAGAAAATAATTTGTTTTGTGCATTGGGTATTATAATTTAAAATAAAACTGGGAAAGCTAGGCTAAACAAATATTCTCATTAACAGAGTTGTCTCTTGAGCTCAATTGTAAAACATTTAAACGTTTATAACAATTGGGTTATAACTTACATAGCTCAATATTTTTCAATTTATTACCATTTTACAATTTGTGAAAAGTAGTTGTTTGGACGCATGGGAAGGATAAATATCCTACATAGGCCAAACAATGTATAAAACAGGCGATATAATATCTGAAAATGATATATATTCCTAAAGGTGTATTTTGTGGTAATATATTGATATGAAATAAACAACAATTTGTTCTGGAATGGTTTATGATGTTTAGACAAATATAGTTTTTTTTTCGATTGCAGCTTCAGTTATCAAGACCGAAATTGCTGACCTCATAGCATGTAAATTTCAAGAATGTTTTGATAAATAGTAATGGTTTGTGAAACGAATGACGACTTGTAGATTTTCGTGGTAAGCGCAATTAAACCAAGCTAAAGTCCTGGACAACAAATGCCTGCCTTATTGCGTTTTTTTGATACCAAACTAGTTTCAGTTTAAGTTTCGGCAGTTTGGAAACCTGTTTCGAAAGTTTTGATCGTAGTGACAAATGCATGGTTTTGAATACAGCTTCAACAACAGGATGGAGCTTCTGCATGTAGACATTATCTTTAAATGTATTCAAAACAATCATACCGCAGATGGTCGTTTGCCTGTTTTGATAAATGGTCTTTCAAAACACGTGTTGGGTCACTGTCCGCCATGTTGTTTATCTAAACTGGCTAATTTTCGGATGGCACGAACCCACGAAAGCGCCTCTGGAGGGGATATCGATAGTTTTAAAACGTCAAACAAACGATAAAACTGGTTTTAATTTCATTTGAATTGTCACAAGAAAAACACAGTTCGTGAAAGCAATATAAAAACAAAACTATATTTAACCAACAGAACCGAAAACATTAAAGTGAATATTCTAACAACATTCTAAATTGAATCCACATGTAGTGCACGTATACGAAAGAATCAGCTAGGGTACAAAAAGGCAGCTGTCTGAAAAACATTTTTTCAACCTCAGCTAGCAAAATCTGTCAGATACTCCGCTAATGTAGCGTAATATGTTGACTAAGGCTAAATAATCAACTACATTTCTAGTTTTCCTCGGGTCATTTCAGATCACAGTGCCAAATGTCTCTATAAACAATGATACTTTTGGCCTGGTTAATGACTTTTAAAGCCGATGTGGGGAATATTTATATCCGATGTAATTTCGTCGGTAATGGAGTCTTAATAACTCTAAATCATCTCGGTGTTTATAGGAACTTTCTAAAATAATATGATGAGAAAAAATGAGTCTATCGCTGTCAAAATGTTTATTCATGCATATACATTACGGCCGTGAAAACAACAATTATAAAAACGTTAATTTATTTTGTCATTATTCAAACACGTTCAATTAACTTAACCTTCGCCGTTATCAAATTATTCAATGGACCGTGTATCGCATATGGTATCGTAAAAGAAAATGGAATAACTGCAATACTCAGCAAAGTGATAGTTTTCAAATGGTAGTATTTGATTGTGTGTCCAATCTTGAAATAAATCAGGTTTAACGGAAAAAGGGGTCTCAAATCTTTTAAGAAATACTGCAAATAGGCAATACAGATTTGAAACTTAACAGCAATGTCGTCTTACAACGTTGTTATCATTTACAAGTTTTGAATAATCGATTCTAAATCGTTTTAAACTATGTGCCCTATGCAAACATGCACAATGACGTCATGCCTTTGGGATTGCAATTATTTAAATTGTATCAGATTCAGATGTCAAAGCAATAATCGATAAGCTAATTATATGGGTAGAGGCGGACACTTCAACCACTAGACCACGTTGCCCATGTACCATAGCCACTACTGCTAGCTACTCATCCGATACACACTCCCTGTGTCAGATTTTGTGGTAAAAAGGTAGCCAATTTGGTTGTATTCTAAGCCAAAGTCAGATGACGTATAGTAAAGTCTTATTTTTCAAAAAAATCACGTTCCTTACGCTCACTCCTCCAATTCTTAATCATTATGATTTTACTTCATGTAATCAAACCATTATCTTTGTCATGAAAATTCTAGAACTCTGATGTTTTGTGATTAAACACATGTAATGATAACTGCTCATCATAAATATCACCCACGTTCATGTTGATTAAATCATATTTAAAATTCAAAATAGTTTCAAAAGCGAATAATTCTCATTTTTATACCAATTTACAACATGTTCAAAGGAAATGTTGGGAAACATGAGCACGACAAACTCTCTGAAATAGGCGATATGATATCTGAAAATGGCATTCAATTCTCAAGAGATAACATTGGGAGAAATATTGTAATGAAAGTACTTAACACTTTCTGATATTGTTAATGTCTTTTTGATTTATGTGTTTGACAATATGTTTATACACTATAACGCTGCATTTCATTTAAATAATGTACAATTAGAACCCCGGGGAAGACTTGATTGTGAAGATACGCGTTTTCGGATTCATTTAAAAAAAGGCGACGCCAAAAAAAGCAATTAATTTAGACACACGAGAAAATAGATTATTTTAATTTCTAAGTTACAGCAAAATTTAATGAAAATCATGGTTTGAATAATCATGAAATCAATACTTGTTAACACAAACCCATACTTACATTACTTGATAGTGAACATGTGGCTTCAATGCCGCTTTACATATGGACATATTCAATCAGATCAGATCAGACCAGATCAGAACAGAACAAAACGAAACATAACGAAATATAACAGTGCAGAACAGACCATACCAGACCAGACCCGACCAGAACAGAACAGACAAGAACTGAACAGAACTGAACAGAACAGAACTGAACAATATCATAACATAAGATAAAATAACAGAACATCTTAAGGCAAGTATACATCGACGTTTCCGAATAGAGCGCCATTTAGTAAGAATGGCACTGCTTTTGGGCTCGAGTACAATATTATAGCTATTCGTCAAATAAGGGCTTTTTATATCCGGGGTTAATTATTTCATTATGGATGTGTTCTGACTCTGGAAGATTCTTGTTTATTTAGACATTTGCAAACGAGTGTTTCTTTCTTATATTTGTGATATGTGAAGTTACTTTTGATATCACCATAGAACAGACTTAGATGTAATTACCTGTTCAAGATCTCGATACATTGAAGGAAAAGTTGCAATCGGCAAGAGGAAAATATCTTTGAATAAAAATAAAGAGTAGTAAAAATATTCGTTGTTAAAAATTCGAACATTTTCACAAAGTACAAAATGTTCACTAAGAAGGTGTATGAATACAGCCTTTGGAGTTCCCATTGTGTTGTAACTAAAAACTTATTTGCCAGTTGACTCGTAGACGAACATTGCCATGTAATCGTTCTTGTTCTGTTTGTAATAATTTAGTAATCTTAGTAAAAATTTATTTTCGAACGCGTATAAATAATAAAATATGAAAGGTAATTTAACTCACGCTAATTTGATTTATAGATCAACTACAGTGCGTTATCATTAGCGTTTTCAAGTACATAATGCATTTTTGATGAGTAACATATGTCATCGAAATACAATGCATCAGTAACTGAATAATCTACAAAGACATAAATCCTTTTTCAATTCGTCGTATTATTCATTATTCAATACAAAACCTGAAGCAAAACTGCCGCGCCATTGTGGTGTCATCAAGAATAAACTTGACAGGGAGACAGATAGAGTTACTCATTATTTAATAATTCATCATTTGCATTCTACCAATGCATATTATACATATCTTATTAAACATGATTAATTAGTCTGTAGGCGAAAGTTCTTTAATGCCTAATCGAGTTTATCCGTTATTGAAACTCCCTAAATCTTCATAATCCTTCACTGTAAATGATCAAATTATAATAAACGTCTACTGCACTTTATACGTTAAATAGATCTTAAATTATTATAAATTTACAAGTTTTATTGGCAAATCGGCATCTTGCTTATAGCCATTTACAATTGGTATAATTTGCTTCATGGCTAAGACACAAACGCGTATAAAACAAACAAAATGTAATACACACGTATATAAATTAGTCTAATTAGAAATGAAACACGATAATAAACATTGTACTCCTGAAAATAAGCATCCAAACAGAAAATATAATGAAATTATACCTAATTTAAACATGTTATGTATAAATTGAACTTCAGCATCAATGAAAGGGTGATTTCAACTTTCTGGAACGGCAATACACTTAATGGTAAAACGGAGGCCTTTTTAGGGACGACACTGGCTCTAAAAGCTAAACTTAAATATATAAGTAATAAAATAGCACACAGGTAAGATACCTAAAGGGCAATTAAACGCATATAAGATAGCATGCATAATTTAAATACTTCCACTATTGTTTCCATAACGTGGTTTTATTGCTTATTGTTGCTAAACTATACTATTAAATCGGCATTAGCTAATATATGCTAAAGTGTTGGAGCATCTGTTCCTATGCTAGCTAACACAAACGTACATATCGCTGAATAACTGACTACAGGAAACCAATCAATGACTTAATGCAACAGCGGCGGTTGTTTCCATATTGATGAGTTTTATTATCTAAAAAGAGCGTCCAGAGATCCCATTGGCAGAATACATGTGCGTAAACATTGAAGCGAAAAACGATTACACATAGGGGATCTTTACCAATCAATTTGAGTTTCATAACATCCTGAAATCCCTTCCCGCCAGATTTGTTATAGAAATATCTAAGTATTCGTGCGTATGTCATTTACATTTGTTTTCCTTATTGCTCATAATGCACATTCAAATGATAGTCCAATAAGCCTGTGTCATTTCAAGCGCTAGCAGTAATGCACATTTTATGTAAAACATATGTTACGAGAATTTTACTACGTTACGTATTTGTCAGTCTCAAAGAAGATTAACACACGATATATCTATATTTATTAATGTATGGAGGAAACAGAGACGGCCAAATGTTTCCCCTGGTATTAGAATTGCGGAATAATATACTGAGATTGACACCAATAACACGGTTATCTGATTTCATGAATTTACATAGGATTCCCATTGGGGTATACATAACAAGGTTGTGTCAGTTTAAAAGTTTAAAAGCACATGGGTTATTATTCAAATGACAACACACGTTTGGTTCGCTTGGAGCGTATTTAATATATACAATCTGGGAATAGCATAACTAGGTTTAACAGGGTTTCCATTGGGGTATACACAACAAGATTGTGTCACTTTATAATGCCATGGGGTATTACACGAATGACAGCATTCGTTTGGTTATCTTGAGGCTGATTTGATATATTCAATCTGCGGATAGAATAACTTGGTTTAATATGCAATAAAACTATTTCCCAAAAGATTAAGGACCGGTTGTCAGTAACAGCTCAGTGGTTAGCGCAATCGTTTCTCAGCAATGCGACCCGGCCTCAATTCCCTGACTGGGAATATGTAAGTTTGACTTGATGTGTGCAATGATCAATGAGCTGACATTACAATAAACATACATTCAGGATCGCATGATTGGTCTCAACTCAGGTCTGATGGATCGATGCAAATGGGATTTGAGGCTTGAAAGCGACAAAATCAGGACTAAGGATCTGCGCGTTGCACTCGAAATGTCAGTATGCAATACCAATTGACTTTTAATTGCGACTTTTTAGGAAGGGAGTTGGGTCTTGCACGAAATACTTCGCCTTATTTGTAAATATTCGGTGCTTCTTTATTATTTATAAAAAATACCCACATGCCTCGAAAGGATAAAGCCCTGGACGCGACTACCTATGCTGTACCTGTATACGAGCGTAAGCAGCATTCCAAAATGATAGACTTCTTAGTTTGAAATTGACTTTCGATGTAGAGAATCGGGTCTCCCTCGCGACACGTCGCATTTCTCTACTGAACACCTGTGCCATGTAATTTACAATAAAAACACATGCATAACAAGTTTAACGTTCGGACAAAAATTAAATGTACGGAAGGACGGTTGGACGCAGATGCACTTTGGTAGAGGTAGAGATAGGTTGAATAGGTTGATATATTTTTTTTTAAATTTTAATGCGTTATCATGTTTTTCTCATTTGTCTTTAATGATGGATACCAGCATATAAGTTTTGTATAGATATAAAAATAATACCGATATTTCAGCGCTATTTTAACCTGGAATTTTGTGGCCATGTGATATTCAAAATAAATTCTAATAAGGCTAACATTATATTATCTGCACAACTCAAAATATGATTTTTTGGTTTATTTGTTAAACAACCTATATCGTGCCCCTTAAAGTTACATAGAGAAAAGGAAGAAGAAAAAAGTGTCGGGAAAATGTAACTTGTCCCTTACATCCGGGGTAATTTCTTTTATAATGAGGCCGTAACAAGTCTGAAAGCTTCTGGTGATGGTAGGGTTTTTTCTCGGAAGAAAACAAATGGTACGGAGAAATAATGGCTTTCGATGGCAATAACATTCCTGTTAAACAATGTACAGTGTATACATCGTACAGCAGCTTTGATGATTTAAAACTGTACTTTCATAGATTGACTGTCTGGCAACTTGTTTTATTATCTTTTTGTTTGGGAATGAGCAAATCTTTGCGTACATATCTCGAAACAAGTGATGAAAGACTGGTGACAAAATATCAGATAGCTGTTTTTCATATTTACGTTCGAAAATTGATGTTTTATGTATAATAGCGTTACTAACGCTTTAAGAAAAATGAGTTTTTCGGCAGTTTTTCAAACAATCGATCTTATATGGCTGAAATGAAAGTAATGATGCCAAAATCAGCTGGTTATCAAGCAAAAATAAAATAAATGTCAAAACTGTTAATTTTTGAGAGTGCTGCTTTAAAGACAATTGTGTTTTAGTTGTGTAGATATTCAATTACTCAATATGTTATCAATATAGCATCATTATCGTTTCATGTATCATTATTGTGGAAATACATCAAGTGACTGAACAACGTATTGTTGATTTTCAAATTGGTGTAAATTAAATGCCACATGCAATAAGACATGTCGTAGAAGTTATTAGTGAAAATGCCAACTTGCCCTCAAACTTTAACCGGACGCCGACGCCATCGCCTAGACCAACGGCGACGCCGGGATGAGTAGAAAGGCATCCTTCTTCTTTTAATATTCTAGCTTTAAATTCATACTTCAGCCGTTTCGTTAACATAACTATTTATTCAACTAGTACGGATTTATTAACTCTTCAACAGAAGCGAGGGGAGCAACGAAAGCTATCAAAAGGCAACAGTAGAAAAAATAGTCATCGCTTTATGCACCAGTCAATTGTAACCACGCCCCCCCCCCCCCCCAGGTCCGGTGGTATACCGGGGATAGCCGGGGAAAAGGGCCGTGTTTTTACTTTTCAGGTGGCCCCGCAGGGCCGGGTGACCGCGGTGGTTTTGTCATAGCGCCAAATTTAGCGGAGATATAGAGTCTCTGGGGTGCGGGGGCATTTGGCCGGGATTTAACCATCAGTTTGTCCCCGCAGGGCGGGGATTTTACCCGGGGTTGGCTGGACCGAAAGTCCCGGCTATTCCCCGGACCTGGGGGGCCGTGGTTACAATTGACTGGCGCATTAGTAGCAGCACTATTATTTGTTTGAATAATGGCCCATGTACATTGGCACACATCGACTGACGTTAAATGGGAAGGCACAAGTGTTTATTAGTGTTCATCAGATGTTAAATACAAACTAACTACTTCTTATTGGAAATGTTTGGATCAATTGGCACACTTAACTGTTGTTATGTGTAATATACTTCCAGCAAACGTCATATTACTCACATTTTATCTGCCCTTTATTACAATAGTTCAAAATGTACACCCAACGAACTTATGTTTTATCAACTATAACTGTCAGACATAATTGTTGCTTCTTTATTTCATTTCCAATAATCAAGCACTATGATGCTCTTACGAGAAAATAATTTGTTTTGTGCATTGGGTATTATAATTTAAAATAAAACTGGGAAAACTATGCTAAATAAATATTCTCATTTACCGAAGTGTCTCTTGGGCTCAATTGTAAAACATTTAAACGTTTATGACAATTGGGTTATTACTTACAAAACTCAATAGTTTTCATTTTCATACCTTTTTTACAATTTGTTAATGGTAATTGTCCGGACGCTTGGGAATGATAAATATCCTACATAGGCCATACAATATATAAAACAGGCGATATAATTTCTGAAACTGATATATATATTCCTAAGGGTATATGTTGAAATATTGAAATGAAAATAACAACAATTTGTTCTGGAATGGTTTGTGGCGTTAAGACAAAGATAGTTTTTTTCCGATTGTTTCTTTAGTTTTCAAGACCAAAATTACTGATCACATAGCATATTAATTTTAAGAACGTTTTGGTAAATAGTAATGTTTTGTGAAACAAATGAGGAATTGCAGATTCTTGTGGTAAGGGCAATCAAGTCAAGCGGAGGTTTTGTGGAACAAATCCATGACTGAGTGCATATTTTGTATACCAAACTTGTTTCAGTTTTAGGTTCGGCGGTTTGGAAACCTGTTTCGACATTGTTTTTTCAGCAACATGATGGAGAAACTGCATGAAGCCATTGTCTTTAAATTTCTTCAAAACAATGAAGCCGCAAAAAAATTGTTTGCCTGTTTTGATAAATGGTGTTTCAACACAGGTGTTTGATCATTGTCCGCCATGTTTTGTTTTCAAAATGAGCTAGTTTTCGGATGTAACAAACCGACGTAAGCGCATCTTGAAGGGGTTTCGAAAGTTTCAAAAACTAGTTTCAATTTTCGAAAAACAAACGATAACACTGGTTTCATTTAATAATGAAACTGTCACAACAAATACACAGTTCGTAGAAGCAATATAAAACAAAATTATTTTATCAACAAAAACGCCAACATTAGAGTGAATATTCTAAACACATTATAAATTGTATCCATGTGTGCACATATATGGAAGAAACAGCTAAGAGTTTATAAAAGTACTAAAAGGCAGCTGTCTGAAAAACATTTTTTCATCCCCAGCTGGAAAAATTGGTCGGATACTCCGCTAATGTAGCCTAATAATTTGATGAACAACGACTGAGGCTAAATAATCAACTACATTTCTAGTTTTCCTCAGGTCATTTAAAATTACAGTGCCAAATGTCTTGATAAACAATTATATGTTTGGCCTGGTTAATGACTTTTAAAGCTGATGTGGGGAAATATTTATATCCGATGTAATCTCGTCAGTAATGGAGTCTTAATAACTCTAAATTATCTTGGTGTTTATAGGAACATTCAAGAACAATATTCTAAGAAAAAATATGTCATTCGATGTCAAAATGTTTATTAATGCATATACATTTCGGCCCTAAAAACAACAAGTCGAACTTTAATTTATTTTGTCATTTATCAAAACGTTCAATCAACGTCACCTTGCCGTTTCCGAATTATTCTATGAATCGTGTATCGCATATGGTATTGTAAAACACAACCATGGAATAACTGCAACATTGAGACGAATATTCAGCAACGTGATAGTTTTCAAATGTGACGTATTTGATTGTGTGTCCAGTCTTTAAATAAAACAGGTTCAACTGAAACAGTGGTCTCAATACTTATGTGAACAACTACAAAAATAAGCTCAGTAGCCAACAGTTTAAACACAAACGCCAAAGACATAGAACACAAACACAAAAATCACTAACTAGAAGCATGGAACAACAACAGAAAACTCCACAAACAGCACAGTGCGTATACACTTTATAAAAAAAACTAGATATGTTTATCAAGGAGTGTTAGGTACCGCATTGGAACGAACATATTATTGCACGGGGGGAGGGGGAGGTAAACCAGTTAACCAATTTACGTGCACAAACCTCAATCTTATCTCAACAATCCTGAATAAAGAAAAAACGTTAGAGGAAAATCTTATCAAATCTTGTAAGTAATGCTGCAAATAGGCAATACAGATTTGAAACTTAACAGTGATGTCGTCTTACAACGTTGTTAATATTAGCAAGATCTGAATAATCGTTTTGCCATATGCAAACATGCACACTAAAGTTATGCCTTTGGGATTGCAATTATCAGATTTGGATGCCGAAGACCGTATACTATGGTTTGAGGCTGAAGCTTAAACCACTAGACCACGTTGTCCATGTATCATGGCCACTCCTGCTAGCTTCTCATCCGATACACACTCCCCATGTCAGATTTTGCATTAAAAAGCAAATTTGATTGTATTTTACGCTAGTAAGATGACGTATAGTAAAATCTTAACTTAAAAAAAAGCTTTTCGCTACGCTCAGTCCTCCAATTCTTAATCATATTTTTTTTACTTCATGTCATCAAACTAATATCTCTATCATGAAATTCTATAACTCTGACGTTTTGCGATTAAACACATTTTATTATAACTGTTTATCACATGTATCATCCTCGTTCGTGTTGATTAAATCACATTTAAAATCCAAAATAGATTCAAAAGAGAATAATTCTCATTTTTCTACCTATTTACAGCATTTTCAAAGGGATGTTGGGAAACTAGAGGACGATAAACTTTCTAAAATAGGTGATATGATATCTGAAAATGACATTCAAATCTTAAGGGATTTCATTGGAGAAATATTGTAATGAAATACCTTAACACTTTCTAATATTGTTAATGTCTTTTTGATTTATGTGTTTGCCAATATGGTTATACACTATATCGCTTGCATTTCATTTAAATAATGTACAATGAGAACTCCGGGGAAGACTTGACAGTGAAGTTACGCGTTTTCGGATTCAATTAAAAACTCGCCTACTCTAAAAAACCAATTAATTTAGACACACACGGTATACAAAAAAAAATATATGTTGCAGGTAAAATCAATAAAAAATCATGATGTAAATCATTATGAAATCAATACTTATTACATAAACCTATTTAAATAATATGGCGTCAATTACTTATTGATCAATATATCACTTATATTTCAAGCGCGATATTCCTTTTTTCAAAAGGAAAAAAACACAATTTGTTTCTTTGGATCATTACTAAGTCAATACTAATGAACAGAAACTACTTCAAATTTGCATAAAACTGTTTTTGATCAATTCTGATACTTTTTATGATTGCAAACGATATATTCATATATTAATCAAATAAAAGAAATTTGTCTTTTTCAGACGTACTATTAGCTATTCAGGTACACGGTTTATTTAAACAATGTGCTTTTATAGCGTTTAGTTTCACTGTAATGTGATTTCTGAATATATCATAGAACTGGTATTGGAGCCATCAAATTGTTTTTGCAAAGACTTCTTTATAAGAGAAAATATGCAGCAACAATTTTCATTTGTAATACTGAAACCGAGGTGTTTAATGTATTGTTTTTCATTTATTGTATAACATTTAACTTCATAACAAGGCCAACATTCATTAATGTATTGTGTCGAAGTTTGCAACTCAGGGTAAGACAAGCAAATATTTAGCTGTTATAAAATTGCTATCATAGGAGCAAACAGGCGCACATCTTTATTCAAAATTCGTTATATATGATGTTTTTTTAATTATCTAAGAGTAGAATTCTCGGAGCCTAAATCTGTGACTATGATTACGAACAGTCTATGCTCAAACTCAGGAACATATTTTAATCAAAATTATAAATAAATTGTGATTTGTTGAAACATTAAAGAATTCAGTTTTAGGAGCCTTATTCTGAAACTCAGATTCAAGATGTTAGTGAATAGGGACCCTGGGGTCATGATTACAACATAAAAGTCTCAATTCCAAATCTCGACTCAGAAACAGAAAACACTTTCAACTTAATTACAAAGAATCATCTTTATTTCATTTGTTAAACAAAATGGTAATTTAAATAACAGCAGCTGCAACAAATAGTATTCAGCAAATTTCATTATCAAAACTCAACTAGAAAGAAAGTTACAATGAAAGTCTTGCCACTTGAGTCTGAACTCAGGCTTGTGAGTGTTCGTAATCATTGCACCAGATCTTAAGTATTGTATGTGCTATCTCCCAACTTAATTCTCTAACTCCTTTCAAAAACAGAAATCCGAATTGAATAAAACACTCAAAATCCTCAACCGATCAAAGAAAACAAGAAGAACATTTTGACGTGTTGGAGATCGTAAGATAATTGAAAGTTAATTCCAAGAACATGAATGAGAGACCTATATTTGCGGTCATGAACACTGAATTATCATGACATGTTATTGGGGATTTATAATGCGCTTAAACACAAAACATTTAGATTTCAAGAATTTTCTAGACATACTTTGGTTAAGAGCGGGAGTAGTTCATTGTATCCGGTTGATGTTGAAGGCCAAAGGGAGTTATAACAAGCAAGCAGTTAAAACACACGTTACGTTTTTTCTTGCAATTAAAGCCTGCTGTGAAAGGCATTGGGTAGGCAATACAACTGAACAAAGCTTTTGGCAAACGACGAGGTCATACAATCAGGTCTTTCTTTATCATTTGCATTGTACATAGTTATAACAAAAAGAGTATTGGGTTACTAATTACAAAAATATATAATAAATAATACCAATATAAGTTTTATGGTCACTGCAGCTCCAATACATTCACTTTATTTGTTTCACCTGAACCACTATCATACATTTAATATCATCTTATAGTGAACATGTGGCTTCAGTGCAGCTTTCATATAAACATAATAAATCAGATCAGATCAAACCTGATCAGACCAGATCAGTACAGAACAAAACGGAACATAACAAAATAGAACAGTGTAGAACAGACCATTACAGATCAGACCTGACCAGACCAGACACGACCAGACCAGATTAGAACAGAACAGAACAGAACAAAACAGACCAGACCAGACCAGACCAGACCAGACCAAACCAGACCGTACCAGAACAGATCAGACCATACTATAACAGACCATATCAGATCAGACCAGACTAGACCATAACAGACCATATCAGATCAGAATAAAACTTCACAAAACAGAACAATATCATAACATAACAGAACAGAACAAACCAGAACCCAACATAACATACTAAATCAACAGTACATCATCATATGTAGATAGGGTAAGTTAACGTGTATTTTCATTCATCTCACCAAATAAAGGCAAATATAGATCGACATTTTAGAATAGAGCGCCAAATGTGTAGCATTAATGGCACTGCTTTTTGACCCGAGTACACTAATTTAGCTATTCGTCAAATAAGGGCTTGTTTATATCCGGGGTTAATTGTTCCATCATGGAATATTCTGAGACTGGATGCTTCTTGTCTTGGTCGAACATATTTCCAAAAACGTTTTATTTAGACATTTGCAAACGAGTGTTTCTTTCTGATGTATGCGATATGTGAAGTTACTTTTGATATCACAATACAAGATACTTAATTAATTAATTTATAATTAATTACCTGCTCAAGATCTTGCTACATTGATGAAAATTTCCAATCTGCATTAGAGGAAAATAAATGTTAAAGTATTGATGAAAGATAAGTGTAATAAAAATATTCGTTGTTAAAAATTCAAACATGTTCACCAAGTACAAAATGTTCACTAAGTAGGTGTTTGGATACATCCCCTGGAGTTCTCATTGTGTTATAACTACATAGCTACTTATTTGTCAGTTATCTCATGGACCAAACATTGCAACGTAATCGGTCTTGTTCTGTTTGTAATGATTTATCCAACTTTTTATATTCGAATGCATATAAATGTTGATATATAAAATGTTATTTAACCCACGCTAATTTGATTTATAGATAAAGTATAGTGGGTTAACATTAGCGTTTAAAATTACATAATGTATTTTTGATGAGCAACATATGTTATCGAAATGCAATGCTTCAGTAACTGAATAATCTACAAAAACAAAAATCCTATTTCAATTCGTCTCATTTTTCATTAGTTAATACAAAAACTGAAGCTAAACTGCCGCGCCATTGTAGTGTCGTCAAGAATAAACTAGACGGCGAGACAGAGAGAGCTAGTCATTATTTAATAATTAATCATATGCATTCAAACAATGCATATAATATATATTCTATCAAACATGATTAGTTAGTATGTAGGCGAAAATACCTTTAATGCTAATCGAGTGTATCCGTTATTAAAACCCCTTAATCTTCCTATTCATTCACTGCAAATGATCGAATTATAATAAACGACTATTGCACTATATACATTTAATAGATCTTACATTATTACAAGTTGTACACGTTTTAGTGCCATATCGGTATCAGGCTTATAGCCATTTACAAGTGGTGTAATAAGCTTTATGGCTAAGACACAAACGAATTCACAAAACTATCAAAATGTAATTCACAATTATATGAATAAGTCTAAAAATATATAATACACAATAATGAACAATGCACTATTTAATATAAGGCATCCAAACAGATCAAATAATACAATTTAAACCTAAAACACGTAACGCACAATTAAATTGTAATGAAAGGATGATTTCTATGGGAAATACATTAAATGGTAAAACTGAGGCCTGTCTAAGAATTGTACTGGCTATAAAGGTATACATTAATAATTAAACACCACAGAGATAAAATACCAAAGAGGATGATTAACACAAAGTAGACAACATGCATAATTTAAATATATTTATTAAATTATTGCCATAACGTTATTATTATTACTATAATTTATACAATTAAATCGGCATTAGCTAATACCTATTAAAGTGTTAGCGCAAAAGTCTATTTGTGAGCCATCAAACCCGCACATACAGCAGAATAACCAACTGCGGGAAACCAATCTCGTAAAGAAATATGGTAATTGCGGATATTTCCTTCAGAATTATTTTTTGAACAGAGAACGTCCAGAGATCCAATTGGCAGGAGACATACGCGTTAACACTGAGAGAAAACCTATTACATTGGGGGACCGTTACCGATCCATTTTCATAACATCCTGAAATCCCTTCCCGCCAGATTTGTTATAGAAATATCTAAGTATAAGTGCGTATGTCATTCACATTTATTTTCTAATACAACAATTCTCATTACGCACATTCAAATGACAGTACAATACGCCTGTGTCATATCAAGCGCTAGCAGTAATGCAGATTTTATGCATAGCATATGTTACGAGAATTGTACTACGCAACGTATTTGTCAGTCTCAAAGAAGATTAACACACGATGTATTTATATTTATGAATGTATGGAGAGAAAAAAGGCGGCCAAATGTTTCCCCTGGTATTAGAATTGTGGAATAATATACTGAGACGGACACCGATAACACGGTAATCTGCTTTCATGAATTAACATAAGGTTCCCATAGGGATATACACAACAAGATTGTGTCACTTTCTACTGCCATGGGGTATTACACAAATGGCAACACACGTTTAGTTATCTTGAAGCTTATTTAATATATACAAATTCCGACATATATAAAATTTGGTCAAGAACGCCAATAAGAAGGCCATACATTCCAGCAATTAACATATGGATTAGTCCTTTTACAAAATGTGTCTTTAAATGCGACTTATCCAATAACAAGATAATGAAGTAGCAGGTAAACAGTTATAAACCACAAGATTGGAAAGTTATCTAAAATTAATCAAACTAAAATTTGGCAGATACTCAATTCAAAGGAATATATCACAAACATAAGCAGAAGGCTTTCGGTTTTAATAAGAGATAATTAAAACATGAAAGCTCGTTCCACATACAATAAGCATTTGGGCAGGTCTTTTAATATAATTTATTGAAATTGCGTCCACCCAAATATTTAAGCTATTAAGGTTTGCAATTTCCAATGTTAAGGCCTTTAAGAGATATTGCTTCTTTTTTGGATAGCAAAGCCATGCTTTTGGCGACTTATTTGAAGAATGGAATAACAATACCAACACACTGAGATTATAACCTTTTTGTTCATGGCAAACTAGTTTCAGTTTAAGTGCAAGGCTTTCGGCAGCTTGGAAACCTGTTTCGAAAGTTTTGCGTGTAGTTACAAATGCATGGTTTTGAATACAGCTTTAAAAACATGATGGAGCTTCTGCATGTAGACATTATCTTTAAATGAATTCAAAACAATAACACCGCAGATGTTCGTTTGCCTGTTTTGATAAATGCTGTTTCAACCCACGTGTTGGATCGCTGTTCGCCATGTTGTTATCTCAAAATAAGCTAGTTTTCGGATGGAACGAATCGACGAAAACGCCTTTGGAGTGGATATCGAAAGTTTCAAAACCAAGTTCCGGTTTTCGAAAAACAAACGATAAAACTGGTGTCCTTTTTTAAAAAACTGTCAGAACAAGTACACAGTTCGTAAAAACAAAAAAAAATTACCGAGTAAAACGCCAACATTAAAGGGAATATTCTAACAACATTCTCCTATATGGAAGAATCAGCTAGGGTACTAAAAGCAGCTCTCTGAAAAAACTTTTTATCAACTCCAGCTACAAAATTGGTCAGATAGTCCGCTAATGTAGCTTAACATTTTGATTAACAACGACTGAGGCTAAATAATCAACTACATTTCTAGTTTTCCTCAGGTCATTTCAGATTACAGTGCCAAATGTCTCGATAAACAATTATACATTTGGTCTGGTTAATGGCTTTTAAAGCCGATGTGGGGAAATATTTATATCCGATGTAATTTCGTCGGTAATGGAGTCTTAATAACTCTAAATTATCGTGGTGTTTATAGGAACATTCAAGAACAATATGATAAGAAAAAAATGTCTTTTGATATTAAAATGTTAATTCATGCATATACATTTCGGCCCTAAATACAACGAGGACAACGTTAATTTATTTCGTCATTATTCACGTTCAATTAACGTCACCTTTGCCGTTTCCGAATTATTCTATGAATCGTGTATCGCATATGGTATTGTAAAACACAACCATGGAATAACTGCAACATTGAGACGAATATTCAGTAACGTGATAGTTTTCAAATGCGAAGTATTTGATTGTGTGTCCAATCTTAACAGAAAACCGATTCAACTGAAACAGTGGTCTCAATAATTATGTGAACAACTACAGAAACAAGCTCAGTAGCCAACAGTTTAATCACAAACCCAGTTTTATGGCACAGGGTAAACGGCAAAGACATATAATACAAACACAAAAAAATCACAAACTAGAAACATGGAACAACCGCACAACACTCCACAAACAGCACAGTGTATATACACGTTATACAAAAACTAGGTATGTTTATAAAGGATTGTTAGGTACCGCATTGGAACGGTCAGTAAAATGTAAATGTACTGGAGGCAAATGCACGTGCACAAACCTTACTCATATCCCAACAATACTGAACTAAAAAAAATGTAAAAGGAAAATCTGAAAGTAATACTGCAAATAGGCAAACACGATATGAAACCTAACAGCGATGTCGTTTTACAACGTTGTTAATATTAAAAAGTTCTAAATAATCGATCCTGAATCGTTTTAAGCTATATGCCATATGCAAACATGCGCAATGACGTCATGCCTTTAGGATTACAATTATTTAAATTGTATCAGATTCAGATGTCAAAGCAATGACCGGAGAGCGAATAATATGTATCATGGCCACTACTGCTAGCTACTCAACCGATACACATGTCAGAGTTTGCGTTAAAAAGCAAATTTGATTGTATTGTAAGCCAGTAAGATGATATATAGTAAAATCTTAACTTAAAAAAGCTCGTTTGCTGCGCTCGCTCCTCCAAATTTTAATCATTATAATTTAACTTCAATCATAAAATTATTATCTTTGTCATGCAAATTCTTAAACTATAATGTATTGTGATTAAACACACTGAATGATAACTGTTCATCTTATATACCATACGCGTTCGTGTTGTTCAAATCACATTTAAAATCGAAAATGGTTTCAAAAGAGAATTATTCTCATTTTTCTACCAATTTACAACATGTTCAAAGGGAATGTTGGGAAACATGAGGACGATAAACTTTCTGAAATAGGTGATTTGATATCTGAAAATGACATTCAAGTGTTAAGGGATTTCATTGGGAGAAATATTGTAATGAAATTCCTTAAACACTTTCTAATATTGTAAATGTCTTTTTGATTTATGTGTTTGCCAATATAGTTATGCACTATATCCCTTGCATTTCATTTAAATAATGTACAATGAGAACCACGGGGGGAGACTTGACAGTGAATGATTCAATTAAAAATTCGCCTACTCCAAATAAGCAATTAAATTAGACACCCACGATAATAAATCATTTTATTTTCAATGTTACAGTAAAAATAAATACAAATCATGTTGTGAATCATTATGAAATCAATACTTATTAACATAAACCCATTTAAATAATTTGGCATCAATTAGTTCTTGATAAATTTATAGATAAGTTATATGTTTTCAATCGTGATATTAATTTTTAAATAGGAAAAAGCAATTTGTTTCTTTGGATCATTAGTAAGTCAATATTAATAAACATAAACTCTTTCAAAATTGACATCCAATTGTTTTTGATCAATTTATAGATACTTTATATGCTTTCAAACGAGATATTCATTTATTAATCAGATCAAGTCAATTCGTTTTTGAGACGTACTATTAGCTATTCAGTTGCACGGTTTATTGGAACAATTTGCTTTTTTAGTATTTAGTTTCATTGTAATGTGATTTCTGATTACATACATCATGGAACGGTTATTGGAGCCATCAATTTGCTTATACAAAGACTTCTATATCAGAGTAAATATGCAGCAACGCTTGAAATTTCGGCTGAAATGAAAGTGTTTAATGAGTTTTATTCGTATATTGTATATATAGTATATTGTTTAACTTCGAAACAGGCCAACCATTCATTAATGTATTGTTTCGAAGTTTGAGAATCAGACTAAGATAAACACAATTTTAGCCGTTGTAAAAATGCTATATTATGAGCAAAGATGGATAAAATTGATGTATTTATCATCACTTATCTATTTTATACTCAGGCACACATCTTCAATCAAAATTAGTTAAATTTAATATTTTTTGAAACATTTAAGAATTCATTTTTTTGAATTCTAGGTCTGAATACAAACCCTTGAGCAATGATTACGAACAGTCTTAAGTCCGAGTCTGCCTTCAGACTCAGGAACATGTTTTTTTTTATCAAAATAACTTGAGATTTGGAAACATTTAAGACTTCAGTTCATAAAGCCTTAGTCCGAAACTAAGACTCAATTCTTATTGAATAGAGACCCTCGGGCTATGATAACGACCTAAAAGTCGCAAGTCTAGTCTCAAACCCATAAAAGCACTTTTAACTAAATTACAAAGTCATCTTTACTTCATTTGTTATAAAAACTGGTGATTTAAATAACTGCAGCTAAAAATTAGTATTCAGCAAAACTTGAAAGAATGATACAAGGAAAGTTTTGCAACTTGAGTCTGAACTCAGGCTTGTGAGTGTTCGTAATCATTGCACCAGATCTTAAGAAATGCATGTGCTATATCCTAACTAAATGCTCTAACCTCTTTCAAAAAACTTTGTCTCACATGAATAAAACACTCAACATGGTAAACCGTTCACAATGAATCAAGAAGAACATTTTACGGTATAACAGGTCGTACGGTAATTGAAAGTTAATTCCAGGAAAATGAATGAGAGAACTATATTTGCAGTCATGAACAGTGAATTATCATGACATGTTATTGGGGATTTATAATGCGCTTAGCCACAAAACATTTAGATTTCAAGAAAATTCTTGACATACTTTGGTTAAGAGTCATCATTGCACCAGATCTTAAGTAATGCATCTCCCAACTAAATGCTCTAACTCCTTTCAAATAAACTTGTCCAAATTGAATAAAGCACAAACACAAAATCCTCAGCAGATCACAATAATTCAAGAAAAACATTTAAGCGGATCGTAAAGTAATTAAAAGTAATTCCAAGAAAATGAATGAGAGAACTATATTTGCAGTCATGAACATTTAATTATCGTGACATGTTATTGGGGATTTATAATGCGCTTAACCACAAACCATTTAGATTTCAAGAATTTTCCTGACATAGTTTGGTTCAGAGCCGGAATAGTTCATTATATGCAGTTAATGTTAAAGGCCAAAGGAAGCTATAACAAACACGCAGTTAAAACTCAGGTTACGTGTTTTTTCGTGTAATTAAAGCATTCTGTGAAAGGCATTGCATTCGCAATACAACTGAACAAATCTTTTGGCCAACGAGGTTATTAAGTCAGGTCAATTAAATAGTTTACATTGTACATAATTTTAACGATACAGATGAATGAGTTATTAATTAAAATCATACACAATTACAAGATAAGTTATTATATAAGACAAGATATTTATATGGTCACTGCAGCTTCGTTCAAGTATATTTACTTTATTTGTTACACCTGAACGACTATCATACATTAATACCACCTTATAGTGTACATGTGGCTTAAATGCGGCTTTACATATGAAAAAAATAAATCAGATCAGATCACACCTGATCAGACCAGATTAAAACAGAACAAAACGGAACATAACAAAATATAACAGTGTAGAACAGACCAAAAAATATCAGACCAGTCCAGACCCGACCAGAACAGCACAGACAAGAACAAAAGAGAACAGAACAGAAAAGAACAGACCAGACAAGACCAGAATCGACATGAACAGAACAGAACAGACATGAATAGAACAGAACAGAGAGGAAAAGAACAGAACAGACATGGACAGAACAGAACAGACATGAATAGAACAGAACAGAGAGGAAAAGAACAGAACAATATCGTAACATAACGTAACAGAACAGAATAGAACAAATCAGGTCCAAACAGAACATACTAAAACAACAGTACATCATCATATGTAGATATAGTAATTTAACGTGACTGTACTGGCATTTGTCTCGCCAAATAAAGGCACGTATACATCGACGTTTCAGAATAGATTGCCAAATGTTAAGTATTAATGGCACTGCTTTTGGGCTCGAGTAAATTATTATAGCTATTCGTCAAATAAGGGCTTGTTTATATCCGGGGTTTATTTTTCCATCATGGAGGTGAACTGACTCTGTAAGTTTCTTGTTTAGGTCAAAGATATTTAAAAAAATGTTTTATTTAGACATTTTAAAACAAGTGTGTCTTATTTATATTTGCGTAATGTGAAGTTGCTTTCGATATCATCATAGATCAAACTTAGATGTAATTACTTGTTCAAAATCTCGCTACATTGAAGGAAAAGTTTCAATCGGCCGTGTATTAAGAGGAAAATATTTTTGATGAAAAATGAAAAGAGTAATACAAATATTCATTGTTAAAAATTCGAACATTTTCACCAAGTACAAAATGTTCACTAAAAAGGTGTATGTCAACAGCCCCTGGAGTTTCCATTGTGTTGTAACTACATACTTATTGACTCATTGACGGAACAATGTCACGTAATCGCATCTGTTATTTTTGTAATGATTTAGTAAGCTTTTTATATTCGAATGCACAGAAATGATAAAATATGAAAGGTAATTTAACCCACGCAAATTTGATTTATAGATCAACTATAGTGGGTGACCATTAGCGTTTTCAATTACATAATGCATTTTTGATGAGTAACATATGTCATTTAAATGCAATGCTTCAGTAACTGAATAATCTACAAAAACATAAATCCTATTTCAATTCGTCGTATTATGCATTATTCAATACAAAAACTGAAGCAAAACTGCCGCGCCATTGTGGTGTCATCACGAATAAAATAGACGGCGAGACAGATAAAGTTACCCATTATTAATAATTAATCATTTGCATTCTACCAATGCATATAATTCATATCTTATCAATCATGATTAATTAGTTTGTAGTCGAAAGCACCCTCAATGCTAATCGAGTTTATTCTTTATTAAATAAACCTAAATCTTGTTATTTATTCATTGCAAATGGTCGAATTATCGAATACACGACTACTGCACTATACGTATACGTTAAATATATCTTAAATTATTACAAATTGTGCAAGTTTTATTAGCAAATCGGCATATTGCTTATAGCCATTTACAATTGGTATAGTTAGCTTCATGGCTAAGACACAAACGCGTATCAAAACAATCAAAATGTAATACACACTTATATAAATTAGTGTAATTAGAAATGAAACACGATAATAAACATTGTACTCCTTAATATAAGCATCAAAACAGATAATATAATGAAATTATACCTAATTTAAACATTCTTTGTATAAATTAAACTTCTAGAGCAATGAAAGGATGAGTTCGGCTTTCTTGATCGGCAATACACTTAATGGTAAAAGGGAAGCCTTTCTAGGGACGAAACTGGCTATAAAAGCATAATATATAAATAATAAAATAGCACTCAGATAAGATACTTAAAGGGCAAATAAACGCATACAAGATAGCATGCACAATTTAAATACTACAACTGAATTGTTTTGTCGACGTTGTTTTATTGCGTATATTTGCTTAACTATGCCATAAAATCGGCGTAAGCTAATATATGCTAAAATGTTATATCAACTGTTCCTATGCTAGTCAACACAAATACCGCTGAATAACCGAGTACATGAAACCAATCAACGACTTTATGCGACAGTTGCGGTTGCTCCCCTTCAGGGTGAGTTTTATAATTAAAACGAAACGTACAGAGATCTCATTGGCAGAAGGCATACCCGTAAACACTCGAGCGTAAACATATTACACCGACCTGACCTTTACCGATCCATTTTCATAACATAATAAAATCCCTTCCCGTCAGATTTGTAATAGAAATATCTAAGTGTTAGTGCGTATGCCATTCACATTTGTTTTCTTTAACAACCATACTCGTAATGCACATTCAAATGACAGTCCAATAGGCCTGTGTCATTTCAAGCGCTAGCAGTAATGCACATTTTATGTAAAACATATCTTACGAGAATTTTACTACGTTACGTATTTGTCAGTCTCATATAAGATTGACACACGATATATCTATATTTATGAATGTATGGAGGAAAAAGAGGCGGCCAAGTATTTCCCCTGGTATTTGAATTGCGGAATAATATAATGAGACGGATACCGATAACACGGTTATCTGCCTTCATGAATTTACATAAGGTTCCCATAGGGATATACACAACAAAGTTGTGTCAGTTTAAAAGCACATGGGGTATTTCACCAATGACAACATACGTTTGGTTCGCTTGGGGCGTATTTAATATATTCAATCTGGGGATAGCATAACTAGGTTTACATAGGATTCCCATTGGGGTACGCACAACAGGATTGTGTCATTTTATAATGCCATGGGGTATAACACGAATGACAACACACGTTTGGTTCGCTCGGAGCGTATTTAATATATACAATCTAGGGATAGCATAAATAGGCTTAACAGGGTTCCCATCGGGGTATACACAGTAAGATAGTGTCACTTGCGACTGCCATCGGGTATTACACGAATGACAACATAAGTTTGGTTATCTTGACGCTGATTTTATATATTCAATCTGCGGTAATAGCGCAGTGGTTAGCGCACTCGCTTCTTAGCAATGCGACCAACCCAGAGAAGTGGGTTTCCTCCGGATGTCTGGTCACTTTGAGTGACAAATGCCCCCGAAATGCCATGCAGATCAATGGAAAATGCCTATTTGCATATAGAGCTAATACAACAATAAGCATGCATTCAGGATCGCATGATTGATTAACTCAGGTATGGTGGAGCGATACGGATGGGTCTTGGGGCTTGAAAGCGACGAATCTATGACTAAGGATCGGAGCGTTGCACCCGAAAAGCCAGTATGCAATTCCCATTGACTTTTAATTGCGACATTTTAGGTATAGAGTTGAGTCCTGCATGCAACACGTCGCTTTAATTTGTAAAAAGTCGGTGCCTCTTATTTCTTTTTAAAGAATACCAACATGTATCAATAGGATTTAGCCCTGGACACGGCTACCTTTTGTTGTACGTGTACGAGTGTAAGCAACATTAAAAAATGATAGATTTCTTAGTGTGAAATTGGCCTTCGATATAGAGAATAGCGTCTGCCTCGCGACACGTCGCATTTGGGTACTGAAAACCTGTGCCATGTTATTTACAATAAAAACATGTTCATAACATGTTTAAAGTTCGGACACAAATTAAATGTACAGACGGACGGGTGGACGCACAGGCGCATAAACGGAAGGACAATTTAGAACAAACAGTAACATCTAATTCTTGTTAAACATTTTTAGACCTAACTCCTTACGTCCATACGTTAGAATCTACCAAGGGGAAAATGGTCAAATTTACCACAAATATTTAAACAAATAAATACACAATGATAAGACACCGATAGCAAGGTTACTGTCTTTCATGAATTAACATGAGATTTCTAGAAGGAAAACATTGTTGTATATCACATAACCTGGAAATGCCACGGAGTATTAAACAGATATTCAAGATGGCGTCTTGTTTCAGAAACCCACACAAATGAACTCAGAAGAGAACGCCAATTAAAAGGCAATATATTCTAGGAATTAACACATGGATAAGTTCCTTTACGAAATGTGTCTATAGATGAAACTAACCTAACCACAGAATCATGCAAGGTAGCATGTTGACAATTACAACAACAACAGTAACATCAACAACAGTTTTAATGCATATAGGCAATTAGGCATATAGCATTTAAAAATTTACAAGCAAACAGTTTAAATTACCGAGTAGCATTATAGTAAAATATGAACACAAGATGAACGATATTTATGGACAACAAGTTTGGCAAGTTAGCTATAACTTTTCAAACTCAAATTTGGCAGATACTCAGTACAACGCAATATATTACAAACCTTAGCTGATGCCTTTCGGTTAAGTGAGAGATAATTTTAAAATAAAAATTGATCTACGATCAATTTAAAATAGAGAAAAATCGTTTGTGCTTACTGCAGAAGTCGCAAACAAAAAAGTGCTCCGCGCATGCGCACCTTATCTCAACTAAGACTCAACGAAAGTCTTTAAACAAAAATAATTTAACTATGATAGCGCATTCCACATACCATGTGCATCGGGGCAAGACTTTCAATAAAATGTCTTGCTAATGCGTCCTCTCAAATAGCTAAGCTACTAGGCTTGCAATTTCCGACGCAAAGGCCTGTAAGAAATCTTGTTTCTATTTTATATTGCAAGGCCATGGTTTTGGTGTCGATGACGGAAACATGTAGAGAGTCAATCAAAGCACTTTAACTCTATGAATCATCGTAATTCGGCATAGTCGCTTGTTCAGTAAAGAAGATACTTTAATATTTAATGTATGTGTTTGAGGCCATGAGATCGAAGGAGCAATACAAACTTCGAACTAGAGAGAAACCGTATCCCTGTATTTTACTTTATCAAATATACAATAGATCGGAGAACACCCAAGTTAAAAGATATCATCAACAAAGTCATCTATACCGCAACTAGGTCAACAACTATACCTCGTGTGGTATGCCTGTGTAAAGTTACCTATTGTCATCATAAGTTATTCCGTAATGTTTCACGTGATGATTTTTAATACGACTCTCGCGTGCAGTCTAGAAATAGATGTCTGAAGCGCCTGGGCGCAATCGGCGCTTATACAATAAAGTTGAAAAAATCTGTGTTAGAAGACGCTAAGCGTTTCCTCGCGAAGGTAAAGGGTGAAAGCAATATTAAATGTGTTCGGTATAATAACACAAATATCAAAACGAGATAACAGATCATGGGTCTGATATTTATATGATCTACATAACTACGTATAAGACTATCTATCATTTCTAAATTGCCGCTATTGAAACGGTCATTGAGAGCAGTTTTGGGCTGAAACCGATTTCTTTTGTTATTATTTATTAAATCTACTATGAGTCTAGAGTCTGGACTCAGATATGAATTATTATAACCCCGTTCTTATCGAAAGACTTAAATGGCAGAAGATGCATCATACTTTGGCAGATCCAGCGCTATCTACCTAGACAAGAAGGTCATAAGAGATAGTTTAGCTTGACTGTTATGACATAATTTATCATGTTGATATTTTGATAGTTGTGTAATGTCTTTTGTCTTGTGGCTGGAGTTTATTTGGCCTTAAACATTGTTCCTAATAACTGGCCCATATATCACGAAAATACTCAAGGCGAATCTAAATGCTAAATTTGGTAGCTTGGTGACCCCATAATTTTCAATAAACAATAAACTTACAGGAATGTTTTACAACATTTTTAGTTATATTTTCATAATTGTCATCTTGCATTTGGTGTAAAGATACTAGAAAAATAAAAAGTATTAACAATCACAAATATGGATATGTTAACATATCAAGCCTGGTTTGCTATCGACTAATCTCGGATTGAAATGATTTTACGATATGTCTGTGTTCCAGGAAGGCAAATAGAAAAAGATTCGCAACTAAATTCAGTATAGTTATATATCGTTACCATCACAAGGAAAGTTTAATGTTTCATGTCAAAGATAATAGCTTAATATTATACTTTATCTTCGTAAAGCTAGTGTGTCTTCTTTCTTTTCATATATAAGGCAAAAGTGTTTGATACAATGGCCAAGAAACAACATAATAATGATGGTAATCGGATTTTGCTATAAAGTGCAACTACTGAGAGACGCCTAATTATATTTCATCTAAATGTCTAAAGGCAAAACTTTAATGTGATATACCTTGTTTTAAATCTTATTTATGAAACGTTGCGTAACAGGAAGAAATTTAATTGTGTAATTTCATTTGTTTAGGGCATTTTAAAGAGACTATAAATTGAGGGGTGAAAGCGAAAAGGTTCTATCTGCTTCTTTATTTAATGCCACTTAGAACCTTTTCGCGTTCAGCACTCAAAATGCAAATTGAGAGAAAACTTGGAAACAAATCTTCCCAACTTTTATCTATTTTATTACATTATTCTGAATTGAACCAGGTTTAGTTTTCAGACTTATGCATCCACCAATGAGTTCGTCTGAGAGACTCAGATTTAATTATATAGAAACAAATTTCCATTAAGTAACAAAAATGTACGCCCATTTAGTCATTCTTTGTTTTAACTCTAGTGAAGTTAATAAGGACCTCACTCATGCGAACTAGTATATAGGCAATTGATAGGCATTTCACTATGAACATTAAAGATGCACTCTTACTCCCCAAAAAGATTTACAAAAAATAATAATTTGGTTTTGATATTCCAAAAATAATGAAAAATGTCGAAAACAATGGTTCATATGAAGGATACCGAGTTTAATTTGAAAGAAATGAGCATAAAACACGGCATTTTTAGCTAATGGAACTATATTAGAATACCAGTAAATCTTTAGCATTCACCAATCATTTAATATTTTTGCACTTTCTGTTATTAAATACACGGTAACAATCTTGTTATCAGTAATTAATATTTTCCATAAATGCATTATTTAGTAAGTAGTTAAAGGATTTTCAGTCAAAATTGATGTTTGTTATACATGTGTATATGATTTTGAATAAGAGTTTCACTTTAAGAGAGTATGCATTTCATTTTGGTCTTCTGAACAGTTAGTCGGCGCCAATCTTCTCTCGGCATGCCGCCTTCATCGTTGAGTGAGACAAAAATAAAACTTGTCTTTTATTTAGTATGTGTTATTTTGTTTCCAAATTAATTGTCGAAAATATTAACATTTCTTCACTATAAAAAACTCACTATGTTAATTTTTAATCGTTTCTACATAAGGATGCCAACATTCGTTTTTATTAGTTGTTTAACAAAATCAGGATATTTTGAAGTAAAAACAAACTTGATTCTTTATTGCATAAACTACATATTTCCCCGCGATAACTGTAATGCCTTTGACCTATTACATGATGCCGATGATAATAATGTGCCGGTGCTGGCTTTAATTGTCCTATATTCATATTTCCCAGGTACGGGAAAATAGCCATTAATGGCTTTATATAACATCTCGTCGCAATCACATTATTTTCATGATAAAGAACTAATTATGTACTGCATAATCAATAAGATAACAACCTTTAAAATACTTTCCTATCCTAGAAAAGAACACCATCTATGATTTGTTGTTTCTGTACTACTTAAGTATTACACTGCAGGGACTGTGAAAATCTTCGTTAGCATATTAGAGAAAAATAATACTTCGTGGATATCTTACCACTGTTAAAAGAAGAGGAAAACCTTGGACTCAAGCGATCATTTAAGTTCATTTACGACTGTGTTAAAGTTTCCCTTCAGGAATGTATTGCGTAGGGCACGCATGAAATGTTGCTGACGCTTATAGAAATATGTATACATATGTACATGTATGTAAGTAATCAACACGCAAAATCTATACACATATTGTGTTAACTATGCTGGATTGTGCACCACCATGTTTTATTTAAACAGTATGTAACCCTTTCATTTATAATATGTATACTGTAATATTTTGTACATTACTGGTATATCTTCAGTAATGGAAAAAATAAAGAAGATAGATAAATATATAGGGTCTACGTTGAAAAATTACACTTAAATGCTTAATGGATATAACATCTGGATATCCTGGAAAAGAATCTTATATAATGTATTGTGTCTGTATCCCTCGCTAATATTGTTGCACCGTGCGTTATTTAACCATAAATAAGGAAAAGCAATTTGTTAGTGTAGGCATTTGTTGTCCTACAAAAACGCGCTTAGAATCAATCTTAGGATTTAATGTTTTCTTGGCATCCATATACGCATTTATTTGAATTTGCATATGATTATAATTATATAATTATAATATTATAATAATAATAATTGATAATAACATAATATTATATTTAATATAGTCCCTTGTGGTTTAGATTTGAACAAAAATTATGTTTTAGTGAAAAGTCATAAAATACAAACAAACAATACTAGAGGCACCCGAAGCAACGATTTTTAACGTCATTTTCATAACAAAAGGCTTTGGTTAATGTTGTGGTAACCGTATTGTTGGCAGAAAAATAAGACAGTGAAAACTAAAGAGACAGGTAGTCCAAACAATTAAAATATAAACTTTCATTAGTGGAACAAGGCAAGACCCAAAACGACAATGAACTAGACACATGCACATATTTACACCATTATTTATGTGAAAAACTATAAAAAAGATAGTCAGTAGAACAAAGTTAGAACATAAACCCGGTTTAATGGCACTGGGTAAACGCCAAAGAACACAAAACAAAACATCACGAACAAGAAACATGGGAGAACAGCACAAAACTCCACAAACAGCACAATTCATACATACTATATAACAAAACTAGGTATGTTTATCAAGGATTGTTTGGTACCGGCTTGGAACGGTCAGTAAATTGAAGATAAAATACATAAACATTCAAACACAAGACAAAGTTTAACATCGCTTTGTAGACAAGTAGGACCTGGTTTTAAACGTGTGATTATAATACAGAGCTAAACAAGAGGAGTTTTACAAGAATAGTCCCAAGATATATAGTGCTTTAATGCTGTAATGGTCGAAATATGAATGCTGCTGATTGCGAATTCCTTTCTAAATAATAGGTTCTGATATTTGAATAGTCGAACGGGAGATGTTGGAGTCAATATTGTGTTATTATTGTTCATTGTTAAGTCATGAAAGAAAGACATCAAATGATGCCGACGTATACATGAGAAGATGCAATTCAATACCATTTCCACCGAATTAAGATTTTCACGTGTAAAATTATTGTTATATTCCATTGACAGTTTCATTGGATTGCATTTTCTTACATTCAATTGAATTAATCGTTTAAAAATAATATATTTGTCTGATATAGAAATTGATGAAATATGTATAAGATAAGAATTATCATTTTGCATACCGGAAATGTTTTATTCCCTATATTATCGTTTGAGATATGTATTACTCATGGAATGTAAGCTTTTATATATCTATACAATTCAGAGTGTCACTAAAAACATATTCTATCATAAAATACAATCTCTAGAAGACAACACATAATGGACAACTATCACACTATCGTTATTGATAAATTTTTAAGTAACTGCCTTGGTACAGTCAGTCAGAACTCACTACATTTGGAAAACTTCGGAGTTTTCCATCGAAAACAATCTCGGATGTATTCGAAACAGCTCGGGCAGTTTCAATCTTAAATAAATCAGATGCATTTTGAAAGTTTTGAGCATTTTCCATAGAAAACAGACTCGAATGTAAATAGACGGTTTACAATGTCAGAAAACTTTACATTAAACTACGCTGCAAGTAGATAGTTAATTTTGTCTATGGAATACTATGTTTTATGCAATAAAATACTTCAATGGCAATCAGTTTGGACTCGATGATAGACAATACACGTTAAGACACTACGATTGATTAATAATTTTATTTAACATTTTACGAACTACCTTTACTAGCTGTACTGGCATACATCCGAGGTTTTCGATGGAATATAGCCGAAGTGTTCCGAATGTACTAACTGGGGATTTAAACGGGCTTACGTGCGTTCAATGTCGCAAGTTAGACTAAGTGATTGCGTCAAATTGTGTCAATAAGCTGCGTATGAATATTAGCTGTTTCACAATTGCTTAACAAACGATACCGTTAAAGTGACAATCTTATTCATAATCAAGACATACACATGTACAACAAACGTACAGTTTGAGTGATAAACCTTTAACTTCTTACTTAATAATGCATTGATGGAAAATATTAATTACTGACAGCCAATTTGTAACCGTATATATTTTAGCTGAAAACAGACATATATTAAATGATTGGTGGGTGCTAAAAGATTTACTGTGATCTACAATAGTCTCATAAGGTAGAAATACCGTGTTTCTGCACCTTTCTTTCAAATTTAACTCGGCATTCTTCATACGAATCATTGTTTCCGACAATTATTCATCCTTTTCGGTAAATTTAAACAATTGTATTAATTGTGGTAAGTCTTATTTGGGAGTAAGAGTGCATCTTTAACAAAAACATACCTCCATAACTCGCGCCAACTTCTCTCCTGAGCACATCCTTGATGTCAGATACAAGGTTGAAGTAGTCTTTTGTGATGTTTGGGACCTTGACCCCAATATCATAGTAGAGCGAACTTGCAGCCAGGTGGCAAAATCCTTCCATGTACTTATCTTGTCCCTCCCTTTCATATATAATCTTTAATTTCCACCAATTATAATAATGGAAGACTTTCAAAACGGAAGTTGATAGGGAGTCTAAATGGATTGGTCCAACTCGGGAGAGCAAGGCATATTCACTGTGTCGATATTCAGTAAAATCTCTTGCTGTCGCCCCTACGGTTATTAATGGAAGATTCCAGAATAAAACTTGTCTCGCAACCGGTGCGACAGTAAAATCACACACAGGACCAAAATAGACGTCGACTTCTCGTTTGATATACAAATCAATAGCTTGTTTCATTCCACCCGCACTAGAACAGTTGCTATCCCTGTATTGTACAGTAAAGTTATGACCTGTAACTAGATCAGTTTCATTTTGTAAGTATTCGATTGCATATTCTATTGCTGGAGCAACACGTTTTGTAGAGAAGAGATAGGTTTCACTCTTTGGTAAAATTGCGCCAATTTTTATGTTCAGGGCTTCGTTGACCTTGACATTCAATGTCACTATAATGGTCACCACACTTAGAAATAATTGAGTGAGATCCATTATCGTGATGTTTTGGAACGTTAATGGAGGTTGCATATGTCTGGAATATTCCTATATGAGAGACGACTTAACAACAACTAATCATCATCGAACGTTGGCTATTTGAGCCGTTTGAAACCGAAATGTCACTGACAAATATAAAGCTAATTTTCACACCTGATTTCGTCAACAAAATTTAATCCATCTTTCTTTATCCATTGAGAAACAATACAAAAGCTATTTCAATACTCATCAATGAGCTATTCCATATTTATAATGTGATGTTGTTTTTCATCACCAGCTTGTTTCATTCACTGTTAAAAACTGCACTTTATTCCATGCAATGTATCCGTAAGGCCAGGAGAACTATAACAGCATACAAATATATGATAGAGATATGTACTTCCCCGATATAAAATGGAATAACGTCAATATGATCATCATAATAGTCGTTAAGTCAGGCCGAAACATAAATACTTCTGATTCTGGTTACCTGTCTTTGCCTACGATATAGTCGCTGATCATGTGTATGTGTGCGTGTGTGCGTGCGTGCGCGTGGGTGCTTGCGTGTGTTGTGTGTGTTTTAATTTGTAGTTTAAAAATGGTTCATCCTGATAAATACTTATATACTGATTATCTAACACAATTGCCCAATGATGCCAATCACGCTCTTACATAAAGCCTATTAAAATAAATAAATACTTATTAAAAGCCTACCTTTCCAATTTCGTATTGGACAAGAAGTAACCCTAACCACACAAATATTATTTTTTAGCCTTCTGAATGCTTTGCAAAAGATACAAAAGATCAAATAATCTTACATAAAAACTGACATACGACACTTTTATTAATTTTAGCCAGAACAATATTAACGCTTTTTCTACATACGAGTACTAATAATTATAGGCTGTTTTACCGATTCTCTTATTACAGGGAACATAATGATAACATTGTATGGCGAAACGCTATTAGAAAAGCTGAATGCATTGCTCCAATAATTGATAAACACAAATAAAACGCGAATTTCTGCGATGTATAATCAGTAGTAGGTGAAATCGGAACTCTTCGGCAATTTTCAATCGAAAGCAACCTCGCATGAATATGGGCGTTTTATAATGTCAGAATTTATGTAATTAATTTACATTTAACTACGTTGCATGTAGTAGATTTCAGTTAAGCAGTTAAACCTAAAGACTGAACGCATAAAAAATCACCGAGAATGAATTTGAACACCTTAATCCAAATCACACGTTACAGCACTACAAGTAATTAATAGTATTATAATAAATTTTACGCACTACTTTGACTAATGTACCGGCTATTATCCGAGGTTGTCTACTATTGAAAATGTCCGAGGTACAAAATAGTTTTTCCATTTATTTTTATAGCTAAACTCGCTGAAAACTGGCTGTTGGAGTAGGTTTGATAAAAATTGGATATATTTTTTAACATGGAACAGTTATCATTATATGCTAAATCTACTACTAACAGCCTCATGCTGGATATTGTTTTTTGATAAATGAAACTTTTGTCAAGTCATACCTTCACCATTACGCACACTAATTCTAATGGGATGAAACAAAGAGTTCCATCAAAGATAATAACTGTTCGTTATGAGTTCTTTTTTAACTGTTTATCTAAGTCAAGGTCTTAATCTCATTCCAATGATATTGAGTTATTTTGAGTAGTATGACCATAACCAAACTCTTGAAAACTGTATCTTTATTTGCATATTGTTAAAATACCTGTTTCATCTCAGATCAAAGTTATTTTCTATACTTACTTCAATATAAGTATTCAATTTCCAAGAGATATAAAAATCAATCACTTAGCTACCACAGGGACACATCTTTGTTGACAACGTTCTTATTTGTTTTATGTCGTAGCCCATATGGTTCAGCATTCAAGAATATGACAAAATTGGTAAAACAGCTTTGGTAGAATCTAACCAAAATTTGTATAAGAAAATAAGGACAATTAAAAATAAATACTACTATTGTTATATATTTTGACTAAAGAAACGATTGAATGTAGTATTAACTTGATATATATATTTGCTTCATCTAAGCAGGTGCCTCATTGAAATGGAACCAGGCGTGTTATATCTTATAGCCAAGCGAGTTTCAGCCGTCGGGGGTTCGACTGATTTCCATTTTTCATACATTAGTGCCGTGGGAAAATTGACCGACATAATCTCATCTTCATGTTAATGAAGTAGGGGAGAAAAGTTGTCCCCAATTTAAATCGATTTCTTCAAATTAATTCATAATAGTATGCAAGACGTCATACAGGTGGTTTATTGCGTATTATAGAAAAGAAAAAAAGTTATTTAATTGGGTTAAATTCTGAAGACATCCCGATTCGGCATTTATGAAACTGCCTCATGAAATATGAATGAATATATCAAAACTGCCTCATGAAATATGAATGAATATATCGGGCTTCGCGCTCCATGTTTATACTATCAATCATGGGGTTAGGGTGTTAACAACGTTTTTATCATATTGTAAGGATAAGGATGTGGTTTGTGCACGTTAAATGGTTTAAAGCCCCAGTAAATTTACATTTAACTGACCGTTCCAAGGCGGTACATAACAATCATGGATAAACATACCTAGTTTGTTTTATATAGTATATATATATACACTGTGTTGAGTTTTGTGCTGTTGCTTCTTGTTTCTTGGTTGTGATTGTTTGTTTTTGTGTTTAATGTTTTTGGCGTTTACTCTGTGTCATTAAACGGGTTTATGATTAAACGTTTGGCTTCTGAGCTTGTTTCTGTAGTTTTTTTACATAAATATTATCATGCAGTATTTGCTTGCGTATATTGAAATATCCTTTTATTTCATCATCCCGCTAGTGATTGCACGGTAAAAACTCTGCCTACTGTTAACGGTTCTGATATGAGGAATAATGCATAAACGAAAACAATTAAAACTCCTAAAAAATAAAAGGAAATTTCAATTTAACATACCAAAATGAAGTTACAATGTCAAATCAATCATTAATTTCTGATTCCCTAAAGCTTGTGATACAGAAAAAAAACCCATTTCATCAATAAAGGTCCGTATCCTTTCTAATATTTCCAGAAAATTAATCTGTAAGGAAATAGACATTCTTCATTTCGCCCGTCCAAACCTTCTCGTTACGTGTGATTAATACCCAGCTTTGCCCATAACATATTGTAGAATTGTGCAATTGTTTCTAGGTTAAATATCCACGCTTTCGTCGGATTCCGCTCGGATAAGGCATAAGCTAGGGGATTTCCTGCGACAGAATGAAGTTTTCATTGTTTGTCTTGTTCCTAAACGATTTAAAAGTACGCAGGACAATTTAAAACAAATCATTGATGAAATGGAGCAACGCGGGTTTTGTTGATAAGTTGGAATGGGTTAAACTTAATATGTTGCATTCCTGTACATCCTAGTGTTAATTTATTAAAATACATGTCGTTACTTTTAAAATAATAAAATGCACCGAATTAAACTCGTCATTATTGATACAAGTTGTTTGTGGTACTACACACAAAAAGTCTTCATCAAAGTAGATTCTTGCTCTTCCCCAATATTCACAAGCATTTTTTTAAATAAAATACCGGTTCAGAAGATGATAAATAAAGAGCTGTGCCCGTAACATACTATTAGGATATGGATTTGTTTTAGGTTTAATAACGCGGCTTTTATCGGCTTCCTTTCGGCTTAAGTCATAGCATAGTGGATTTCCTGTGATTGATGGCAGTTTTTATTATTGTGTTTTCTCTTTCGAGTTGGTTTGCATGCCGAATTATATTAAAACATTGTGTAACACCGCTACGCAGTCTCGACTGGTACGCGTTAGGACGTCTAAAAAGCGCGCTGACGTGTCATGCTATCCTCTCTATATATATCAATGATATTTAAGGAAAATAACTCTTGCCTTCTGATTTCATTAATGTTCCATTTTCCATTAATAAGTATTTTAAACATTTTTCAACATACAATATTTCCAACTATTGCTTCCGTTTTTTCGATTTTTATTGTTATCCTCAAAACAGTTCAGGACCATATAATAAAGGCACTTAAACTTCGCAAGTATTTGTTATTTTAAAGCTTATTGAACATAAACAATAATCTTCTTATCATTTGCTAACAAATTTAATGAAATAATTTAATACAGAGCCATAAAAGCCAAAAATATAATTTCAGCAATAAAATACATCTGCATCTTGGAATAATTATTATAAAAAAAATAAACAAAAAAAAAATAAGAAAAAATATTTTCTCAATTGAATATCATATACGCAGGTAGCATTTCACCCTAGCTGTTTTTAATATTATCTTGCGTTCAGGAAAAATATTCCTTTAAGTAAGTTCAATATGATAACTTACCATATGCAAGTTCGAACAATGTCATTTTTCTACACCTTTTTATTCCAGTTAATACGCTTTTTGTGCTGAAGATAGTTTTACGTGACCCGTTTATAAAGAATCAAGCTACTTTCAGAGCTTTTTGCGTACATTTTTATATGAAAAAACACAGAAACAAGTCCAGTAGTCGAAATTTTAAACATAAACCCCGTTTAGTGGCACAGGATTAAAGCCAATGACATAGAGCACAAAAACAAACAATTACAAACCAAAAACATGTAACAACTACACAAAACTTTACAAACAAGAAACTTCGTATATACTATATTAACCTAAGGGTGTTTATCAAGGATTGTCAGGTACAGCCTTCAAACGATCAGTAAAATGTAAATTTACTGGGGTTTTAAACAAAACAATTATTATTAGGAGTGTAAAATCTAAGAAACTGACGGTTGAAACCCTTCAACAATGTTGATATATGCTCAAAAATTCTTTGAAGTCAACAATTATGAAAGGCGTTTATGACATGATTTAACAACTAACGTTTCGTGATGCTAGCAATGTTTTCAACACAGCTTTAAATTTACGTCAGGTTAACATGAGTCCCTGTTTTCTTGAAGTTTTTTTTTTCTTGACTGTACTATTGGTTCCCTCCCCATTAAAACCAGGGTTGTTTTATACTTAAGTTGTATTTTTCTCTGTAATTTCTGTACCAAACAGAAAAATAGTCATTATGTAAAAGTTTTCAGATGCATTTCCGGGAAAATTATATTGGGTCCAAATCATGAGCGAATCCCTTTAAGGGTCTATTTTCCTCGAAGTATTACGAGGGATGAATGCATTAAATAAAGAAGAAGATAGAACCATTCATTTCTTCCTCGAATTGACCTTAAATGTACTTCTCTGAAATAATGCTTCACTGTAAAAACTTTGTGCATAAAAGATATTAGATATATCACAAATAATTTCCTCATTAGTTTATATATTATTATGTATAATGGTGTGGAAGGAAAATAAGATTGTTAATTTAACAGTACTTTTTATTATAAAAAAGCTTTGAAATATTTTCCAATTCTATCATGGTATTGCTTCAATTAAAAGGAAAAAAAGAGAAAATTTAGACATTTTAACGATCTGGTTATAACATTTGAGAGCACATCTTTAACCATTATTGTTTACGACTTCAAGCTTATTAATAATTTTATTTTTTATCTCAGTCATTTGATAAACAATAATGCAAATTCAGTGTGCATTGCGACAATTTATTCTTTTAACTGATTGGACAGCAGATCTATATTATGATAAATTAATATCTTTATAAATAAACAGACTTCTCTTTTCCTTTAATTCCGTCAACAAAAAGTGTTGTTTTCTTAAATAAAAATAAACGTTAATTCATAATGCCCTTACATCTTTAGAAATATTAAAATAAAATCTGAAAAGCTATCAGCGCTTTTTAAGCTTCCATAACATCAAAATACCATTCCCATGGCGAATGATTTCATCGGAAATATTAAAGTCAAAGATAAGAGGTGTCTGCATTTTTTAGCTGCAATAGCATTTAAATTTTATGTCGATCGAGCACGATTTCCTTTGAAAATTTAAGTAAAAATAAGGCATATCTGCGTTTTGAGATTTAATATTTTATTCCAATATCTAATGATTTATTACAAAAGTTGTAGATACGTTTTTATTTTACTGCTTGAAGCGATGAACAGATCTGCACGTTCTTATCTTGTTCGTGTGTTTATGTGATAATAAATGAATCAATCAACTCATACATAAAATTGCAACGTTGTATTATATCTGTCTGCTTTGAACATACTTTTGCAAAGCATGCCCAATTTAACCTGCACTCACACAGATATTCTGTTTTAACAACTGTTTTTTGTTTTGTTTTTTGTCTTGGAAATAGAATTTTTTTGTAATCGTTAAATTAGCATATCATATTTTTATTGTCATATATATACCTTTATGTTTTGTTCGCACTAACTAATGATCCTTCTGATACCATGTCTGTTAAATACCAGCTGTATGTTTTTGTGTATACTGTTTATGTTTACTGTTGGTTATTTTATATAATTTTATAGAAATCGCGCCATGAACTTTGATAATTATTGAGCATTTGAGCATTATTGCGATATTTCTTTCTACAATGACCAGTTTCGTTAACATTTTTTAAATACTCGCAATGATGTTAATTTGAAATTTTCGACGATAAATTATACAATTTTTATGTTCGCAAATATTTGTTACGGTGAACTCGATTCGTTTCAAAATTTACAAAAAAAATCTAAATCGTTGAAAACTGAAATGTTCACCGTTGAAAATAACTGAGAAAATAAGTTTATACTTTTTACCGTCGCAAATTAAATGGCGTTCGCGTATAAGACTACAGGAAAAGTATCAATATAATATTTTTTTCTTATATCTTTATATCGGGAAAGTACTTGCATCTTGTGTTTCGAAAAACTCTAACTTTATCCATCAACCTAACAATAACACCAAACTTGACTCGTATCTGACCAGAAGGTACTTAATCCAAAGCAATTTTGATCCAATGCTTAATTTGCTGCTAGTCTCCTTAATCTCCCTATTTAAGAAGTTCCAACATAAATTCAGCACTATGCCTGGTACTCATCCAATCACATGATAACAAGAACACACATCATTTTTATGAAGTCCATAAAACATAAGAACAGCAATGCCGTCGATTATAAAGGCGATTATTTTAAGCGATTTGCGATTTTTACGACAAATAATAACTCCAGAATGAAGCACTACCATTACCAGCAATTAAGCCATGTCGTAACGTTCAATTAGAGCACACACAAGAAGCACTCATAGTAGATTCCGTCAGCTTTCGCTCTATTAAGAGGTCCTTTCATAGCAAATGAAAATGATATTGGACATTTTCAAGCTCTCGCGTGCTAGACATCATTACAAGTAACGTGAACGACGACTGACTAGGGAAGTCAGGACTATAGGTTTGTTTCCATAGCCGATTTATTGGAACAGTTGGAACACAATTTTCGTTTTCAATTCAAACAGAGCACCTCTTTATTTGGCAAGAAGCAGAGGGTCTTATTTGCTATAGAGATTGTGTTTTGAAGTTTAGTGAACTCTTTGCTATTGTTTTTTTTTTCTAAATTTAAAATGGTCTCGTTATGAAAACCGAAAAATACGTATATGTATGAGTTCATTAAGTGTTTCGTCGTAAATAAGTATCTTAAGGGAGCTAAGCGCAGCCAAACGGCCGTGGTTTATTATTCAGAAATAAGTTACTTAATAAATTCTTACCTACATGGTGTTAGCCAAATTGCATTAGCTTTAAAATAATGCCGTGCGCCAGTCAAAAAGATCTGTAAATCCCTTCAAGATATAGCGAAGTCATTTAAATCAGCGTTGACACTGAAGTTGCGGCTTTGCATATTTATGACAGTAGGCGTGGCGTGGCGATATGCACATGTGCAGTAATAGCAATTTCCTTAATCAGGAAGAGTCGTCTTTAGCAAAATGTTGCGATTCTTCACTAATAAGAAATTTAACATTTTTAAAATCAGGTGCCCGTGATTGGCTGAACATGTTGGGCAAACATTAATGCTGTGTATTGCTCACAAGATTCGAATAAATCAATCAAACACAAATACACACATAGGCTTTCAACAACAACAACAACAATTTCCTTAATTTGCCATGGTAACATTTGTTATAACAGACTATAAAGTTCAATAAAGCATCGGTAAACAAGATGATATCGTGTGAAATTATTACGCAATATAATAATGTTAACATGTACAACTAAAATAAAGCTTCATAAACGTATTTGCGGGTTCAGTGACATGGGTAAAGTTAGTTAAACAATATATTTTAACATTTTGAAGTAGAATATTTTGGAGAGGAAATGTAGGACATTTGTGGTATTCGTATTTCCTGCAAGTAAAAAGTTGTCTGGAAAAAACAACAACAGATAAGTATACATGCATCGTTCATTTTATTTGATAGTATAAATACTGCTATGAAAACATGACGCTTTAATGTAATCTGGCAGAAAAGGATATGAAGTGCGGGTCATTTACGAAAAATTATTTCTATATTAATCAGTACACCATGTAAATCCACGTGCAAAATACAATTGTGAATGCATGTATTTATTTAAACTTTAAAGTGAATGTCATTCCAGCGTGGATATACTAGCAACAGGTAGGTTTGAGTTTTATTTTATTGTTGGTTAGAAAATGACTTTTATAATAAGAAAAAAATGCAAATTTGCCTTGACTATTTAAGACCGTGTTATTTTTGTTATTAAGAAGCTCTGCAAATTTAATTATATTTGGATTTTGTCTATAATATCTCGGGATCAGGGCTTCCCTTTTGGTGCGAAATTCGGAACATTCTAGTATATAGTGAAAACTGTCTCCTATGGTATTTAGACAAAAAGGGCAATGTCTTTTGTTGTAGGGAATACCTCTCAACGCATGTGTTTCAATAGGGAATTTAAAGTAACAGCTGCTTAATTCATAGATTCCCAAAGCTATATTTCATTCAACAAAAATTCAATTTTGCAGCGTATTGGGCTATTAACAGCCTTTCTATTTACATGAAAGGCGGAAAAGTTAAGTCCCGTAAACACTGTTCACGAGTGCTCAGTTTCACCCGAACGGTTATCGGCAGAATCTAAGCGACAAATGTCCTGACGATTTAATTTTAACGCATTTTTCGCAAAAAGTGAGGCTACGCCTGGAAATAAATTATCTTGCAATCTTGACAAAATGCGGCACAGGCGTTGGAAAAAAAGCTAAATGCTTGTTGTTACATACATTCAAAACAGTTTTACTCAAATGCAATCCGTCTGGCGAGAGACATTACGGATATCAACTTTCAGCTGTGTTTAGAATTGAGCTAAAACCAACGAAAAAAAAGATACCTTAATCTGAAACACCAGCATTCTAAAGCGAGAAACAGCAAAATCATTTTAGTTTTGAAATATTCGTATAGATAAATAAAAAAAAAACATAAGAGAGAAAGATATCTGGCGCTGTTACAAGGACTGTTTGTTTGTTCAAATATCCGTGTTATAGGAACAGTTGAACCAGTTTCCGTATTTTATTCAGCTTGACATACAGACTAGTGACACTAAATCATAGTTCCATTAAACTTTGTGTCTGTATGATGGTGATATGTTACATGGTTACTCCCAGTATCGAATTAGATGCAATTGTATCTACTATGAAAAGCTAATTTACTGTGATGTTGTAGAATCATTAAAGGATTTTAGGGGAGGACGCCTCCATACAATTGTCCAAGATAACTGTTTTGTCAAATTATTATTTAACGCCCCCCCCCCCCACCGTACGTACCAGTTTTAAACCATTCAGATTTTATGATTTGCGGAGTTGCTCTCTCTTACAATTGTTTATACGTTCATGCCAATTTCACATTAAGTAATCTCGGTTATGGACACGCATCAAACAACGAATGATAATAAGCATTTCAAATTAACAACTCCCATATTCTTTTACACACATCGTAAAGACCAAACTAAACAAATAGCGTCGTGGCCAATTAGTTTGTCATTATAATGTCTGCACATAACGATACCAACGCCGTCGAAAGGTAATTCCATGCTGCGAACATAAACACAAACTTTGTCTTATAATTGAGTTTCTCGTACGTGTTCCAGATCATTAACAAAATAGGGAGCCTCCCCGTCGAAATTGGTTGTCGTCGTAAGAAATGAAACCTGGTATTGTTTCTTTTGACTTTTTTCCTGCTAAAGTAAGGTAACAGAAGCCTCAGATGAGCAAAACATTGGTATATGCATGTGTAGAGGATGCCATTTTTGATTAAAGTATGACGTAGTTAATTTCTTCCACGCATCAAAAACGTTTTTATTCAACTTTTTTTCCTGGCGAATTTAGATAACAGAAGCCTCATCTGAGCAAAACATTGATAGGTGCATGTGTTAAACATGCCATTATTGAGTACAGTACGTCCTAGGTATTTGCTGCCACGCACCAACAACATGTTCTTTTATAAAACTGTTGCCAATGCATACATCGCATAGTTAAATCATACATTCAATAGAAAATTTGAAGGGGAGGGGTGGATCCAAAATTTGACGTAGAAGGAAACGTATCTTAGGGGCGTTACATTTTGACTTGTGCCCGTCCCTTAGAACCGATATTTATTGGTTTCAAGTATTGGCAGGGGACGGGAGTATTCACTCGCCGAAAGTTTAACAATTTCAAGACTGGTTCCTTTTCGGGGTACAATGTATTTTACAACTAATTGTTCTCCTTTATTGAAATGTAAAGTAGACTTGGACGATTTCAAGGGTGGGGGGTCGGGAGGGTGGGAGGGTGCGGGCCCGCTTGGATCCATTATTAAAGTGTATAAAATTATATGAAACGTTCCAGGTCGGTTCCGCAACATTATATTTCCGATTGAAGCATATCAAGTGTTTGTATTGCAACTATCGTATGCCAGACAGTCATCAGACGACTGACCCAGCTTGCCTCATTAAATGCTTACATATAGTCTGACGATAATTACATAAAACAGGAGAGCAACACTTTGCAACGCACTTAATATATTAGTAACAAGCAGACAGATAACACGCTAATTTGTCTAACGCAATAGCAACATAAACACGAAGCACACTGTACCGGAAGTTCCATCGTCTCGTATTTCAACTAAATGAGGCTATTTTTAGTGAAATAGTTGTATTATCATGCAAGGCATTTACTTGTTTTGTTAGTGTGTCCATATAATCCTGCATCGGAAATGACAAAACAAACATGGATGTTCAAAAATATTTTAGAAATAATGTTTTCATGTTCTTAACAAAATGTATTTAAATTATGAAGTCTGTTTTTATTTGATTTACACTAATGTTTTGCAACTGTTTTGTAACAAGTGATAATAATATTATATTAATCACTTTCGATGGCGTGATGTTCAACGAGAGTGTGGTCTTGCGTTGTGGGGAAAACCGGAGTACCGTTTGATGCCAACAAACCAAAAAAGCCTGCACAAAGGCCGGGAAATTCGCTTCTCTCCTAATTAGATGATAATAATAACAAAGAAGAGTTCCTTCATATGAGGCTCTTGCTATACCTATATGATAATTAATAATTGACCTGGTTTAGGTTGATCAAATGGAGAAAATAATTGCCCGAAGCATTTAGCCTACTTATGCATATTTACTACTAAAATATCTAATATACTGAACCCATTGAGGGTTGATAATTAGGAACCCAGTCTTCAGGCTGCAGTGTATAAATATTTCATATCCTATACGGAAAAATATACGGTTATTAGTTGCCTTATAAGAAGAGATGTTGTATGTATAAGCTACGAGGGTAAAACCACATAGGCGCTTCTTCAAATATTAGTAATACTTTCTAGGAGGAGATACTTTGGCAGTATACAGGACATCTAAGATACAATCATAGACCAGGCCCCAATATCACAAAAAATACTTAAGTCAAATCTCAAACTCAATCTCAACTCATTTTACCATATAACATCAACATATATTGAAAAGAAATATATGTTTTTACACATTTTTAAACCGCATTCTATCATTGCATATGGTGATTGAAACCTTTGGTCTAGATTCCAATCGAAAAATATTCTACAGGCAAAAATGTACTTGATTTTAATTTATTGCCTTTTAACAATAACTCAAGTATATTTTTTGCTCTAGAATAAGATTACTTTGAAATATTGTCAAAATCTTTCAATAACACATTCTATGAGAAAATACGTTTTCAAAAAGTATAAAAACATGAGATTGAGTTTGAGATTCGACTTAAGTATTTTCGAGATATTTGGGCCAGGGCTGGTAATATTGGGCTAATTCAATATGGATCTATTGACGATGTAGCAATTCAGATCACTTGTAATAAATAATAATTGACTAAAACATTAAACGAAATTAATAAAAAAAAATAGTTGAATATTGAATATCACTCTAGAGAAATAACGGCTTTACTGTCGATGCCAATATCAGCTTAGGCAGTTGTTAATATCATAATTACACGATTCTTAATCGGGTTCCTTTGTCAACATAGTGTCATTAATCGCAGGTTCTGCAGCATGTGTTAGAATATGAATTTAGCGTCTCTGCGGACTGACCTTCCAAGTGCGAAATAGGGCAAAAATTAAGACAAGAACATTGTATCCGACCAGAACATTAAGCCTAGGGCGACAGCAAGCAATTTTAAGTTCGCCCCTTATTGGTAGACATAAGGATTAAACAGAGACTAAAAAAAGAACAGCACGGATTACAATACAATTAACGTGACGCCGGTTGTCACTGAACAAGCCAGTAAACCAATAAATGGATTATATCTCGTAAATGGAATATAGCACACAGTTGAAATACATTCCAATGGATTATTTTGAAAACCCATGTCAATCAAACTCTACAAGTTAAAAGGCAGTGTGACGATCCCATTTGCGCCCAATGTACTTTTTGTAAGTCATATTAAAGGTGAACATACCATACCGTATAAGGAATTACAAATGTGTATTTCATTTTAAGTGTATTATGTTGTTAAATGAAACTATACATTAGGTGGAAGATCTAAACGTTAAAGGCAGGAATTTAAAACTAATAATTACTAAACAAACATTGCTTAAACCGCGTTACAGCGTCTTGACACACCTTATTTCTGGGATTAACGTTTGTGGCATATTTTTAAATCAAAAGGGCGGATGCAGTTACGTTTTAATAGGTTATTTCAATTAGGAATTTCAAGTGACATTCGAGGTTTTAATACAATTAACACCATTCCAAAATGTTTTCGAAGAAAGATGTTTTGAACAACGAGGTACACAGACAAACAACAAAGTATAGTCGAACCCCGTTCGTTCGAACTGGCCTGTTTCGAATTTCTCTTTCGCTCGAACTTGACGAAAAGGACCGATATTTATAAACTAAAGGTAAGCATTCGCGCTTCTCTCGTATTTTCCGAGGCTTGAGGTATTTTTTGCCGATCCATAGAAGTTCGAGCCAACAGGGTTCAGGTGTATTAACATCGGTTGATTGAGGCTGTTTATTGTTAGCAATGGTAGGCAAAACATTGGAATCAGGCCCCAATTTCTCGAAACTTCTTAAGTCCCTTATAACAGGATTAAGCTAATCTCACTATTTTTGTTGTTCTATAAAATGTCTTAAATTTACTTCTACAAGAATTTTAAGAAATTATGTAGGAATAACCTGTATGATTATCAGAATAAACTATTTTTGAATTATCAAAATCCATTTTCACTATGTATTTTGGCTAATTGAAATAAGCGACTTAAGCCTGTTAAGCTTAAGAAGTTTCGAGAAATTGGGGCCAGTTCCTTATAACAAGCTCAATCAGTATTCTAAAACGCATTAAAACATACTATCCCTTTACACAATGAATATACAGTGGACGTCGTTACCTTTTATACGAGGAAGAATATAATTGTGAAACAGCCACCACCTGGTCCCCTAATTTCGTTCTTGATATTGCTTCATCGATAAATAAAGCATTTGACAAAACATACATACAAGTCGAGTTCATCCTAACACGCATTCCTGTCTATTTAGAACATTATAATATAATCTTTCTTATATTTCACATTTAAAGGCTGACGTTTAGCTGTACCTGAATTCCCTAATGCACAATAAAACAGATGTTGTGCCATTCAAACCAATATTTAATAGTGTAATTGTAATGTTGAATAAATCTGCTTAATTCCAAAGAACAATTTGTTAAATTCGACAAAACAGTTGTCTGATATGTTATTAAATTTATCTTTAGAGACATAGAGATCAATGCACTTTCAGCAGTAGAAAGTAGTTAAGAACCCAATGGAGCTTTTAAAAAGTGTCTTACATTTTCCATATTCTTGTTGGACTTCTTTAACAAAGAATACGGCAATCATCATCAAGAAGGAGAAAAGGAAAGAATCATTTTTTTTTCTTTCCTATACAACTGTATATGTAGCCCAGGCAGTTTTAAACCACATATTGAATTAGACGGTAGCCAGGGAATATGAATGATACCTAAGTTGCTCATTTGAATAGCACATGTCCAGGTTTATTACAGATGGACTGGTCAAATGAGGTTCGAAGGATTACTAAAAGCCATCGTTTCCAAGTGTTCTTGTTTTGTAAAACAAAACAAAAATATATTTCGAGTTTTACATTTACAAGTCACATACTAGAAAACAAATTTGACGGCACTTAGTCTGTTTAATAAATGCTTTAATGCTAGGGTAATCGTCGTTGTCAATAAAATGAAACGTTCACAAATACAACGCGTACCTTTACATGCGAACAACTTTTTATGTTCTACGTCATACAAGTATGTGTAAATTGTACACATTTTAAAAGTGTAAAGTACATGCACACAATCTGGATACCTTCTGTTATGCAGGCTGAATAGTAAGCTCGTAAGCATTCACTTAGGGAGTGACAGTAATGGAATTGTCAATGATCGGTTATAAACTCATATAACCATGTACCGTCGGCTGCATTTAGAAGTACATGTACAAGTTATATTTTGACACATTTTTATAAATAAAAAAACATAATAGCCACATGGCGAGGCAGAACAATGACCTCCAATCAGAAATATTATTTTTTTTACATAAAATCAAAATCATTTTATTGATGGTATTTACATTTTACCCCTGCTTGATTCATCTCTGGCTAACGAATGTATAAAGAGTGGCTTAACGGTAGTACATGAAATAGTTTGTTTCGTGAAAACATAAAGTAATTGAAAATTGAGTAATTTCTTTGTTACTGATATTGCCAAGAAATATTTCATGTTAATAAAATCAGACTACTTCAACATAAAGAAAGTAAATGTCATATGTAGATCATATTATTAAACTCATTTTGATTGAAAGAAACGAACATATGAGACTATTGAACATTCTTTATTATTGTCGTAAAATAAATGTCTTGAAATATATATTAACCATATTGAATATAATTGTAAAGGTATTGTCATATAAATGATATTAAGAGTTGCACACTTTTGTATGTCATACCAGATAAATATAATGCTAACGTCTTAGAGATTTAATTATTTAGAGAAAAATAGGAAGAGTCTGATGTTTGAATCGATAGCTTCTTCAATTTGAGTTAAGTTATTTTGAAATCAAATTTAAATCGATCTAAATTGTCGGAATGATATTTAGTCAACTTAAATAGTGTCTGTTAAATCTGCTGTACATTGCTTAAACAAAAGTTAAATCAGCAAGAAGCCAATATAGACTTTAATCAGGTCAAAACAAGGCTAAGAAAACTATTAAGTCCACGAGGTCAGTTTTCGTATGCGTCGCATGTGTCTATGCAATGCTGTTAAGGTTCACATGAAAACGGGTGTACAACTAGAAATAAAGGATTGATTAATTCCGTTGTCGCATGCTTAATTAATGAATTCAATTCCATTTTAGAACATGATTGTCTCTATCCATAGATTATTTGTCATGATATGACTATAGTGTTTCACTTGAATGATAACGTCCATTAATTATTCAGGAACCGCGTCTGCTTAAAATGCAACGAGACTACTGGCGAAAAAAACAGTTTGTTAATCCTATATTGTCGTTGCAATAAGTTGTTTGTAATATCTATACCCATATGTATACTTTAAACGTAATGATACTGTCAATGTATTCACTGATATTGAAGAACTTCGTGTTCCTCTCGTGTGCCTGTATTATTTGTGTATGCTGTCGACATTGAAATGGAGAGACAGATTATAGTCAAAATACTCTATGACATCAGACGTCACGTTTGCATATTCTTATATACCCATTTCTACAGCTCGAAGATCTCAGCAGTATCCTAGCACTTGCTGTTTCCATTTCAATGATGAAATAGCCAAAATTTTATAGAGACTTGTAATAAATAAATACTTAGAAGCTACCGTGAAAAGCAAAACAAAAGTATACTTATTCAAAAACGCAAATAGTATACAGGTACAATACCAACAGTCTAATCAAACAACACAACGACTCAATTAGAGTTTAATGATTTCAGAGTTTCGTTTACTATCTTGACTTTAATCGCTAAACTTACTTTTATGTCCAAACACCAACATTCAACCCTCAACATTTCTTTGATAAAAAGTATCTTTTTATACGCGTTTCTTACGAATTACGAAATAGTATTTTCGGTCACATTTAGAACATTTTTATAGAGAATTAAATTTTAGCTTGAATTTTTTGATGATGTTAATTACTATAAACAACCATTTTGTTCACAAGTTCACACTTAATAAATGTGTTCGGAGTTTGACCCTAAATCAAGTGAACGAGTCACATAAAGCACCACAATGTTACCATATTCAGACATTAAATGCTTTGCCTGTCGTTTTGACAGCATTTTGTTAAAAGAACCATAAATGCACGTCATGATTTTCTTCATTGTAATCGATGTAATCATTGTCATGATCATCGCCATTATTGACATCACTGTAATCATTGTATTGTATGATTAGTTGTATGTGTTATCATTGTCATATATGTCAACGTTGTAATAATTGCCATCACTGTAATAATTGTCATTCATGAATGGACCATGTATCAAACATAACATTGACTGTTTCGATATTTAGACCACTACAGTAAAACTGCGATCGCTTGAGGTCGCCGGGGGCCGAGCCTAAACCTCGAGGGAAACGATGTTTCGAACGTCTGTTTACTAAAACATCGATTATGTGTTGCGTTGTGGAAATCGCTCATATGTTCAAAGGTTGTCGTTTACTGTATGTATACTAAATATAAAAAGTAAAAGAAATATCAATAAATCGACTTTTCTTACAAAATGTCCATATTGCAAAGCAAAGTGACAAAAAGTAATTCTTTTCAGAGATTTCGATGTAAGATCGATATGGTAGTGTTTATTCATATTTGTATTACTCATTCAAATTTCTCACATTTAACTTCTCGTCATTAACTTCTCATAATTATCTTCTAAAATGCCCATATCAACGAATATTGGTCATGCGTTAACAGTGTTAAGCGGTTTTTCACACTTTATCAATTGCCTTTCAACTGTCATTGCATTTTTTACAACTTGCGAAAATTTTAATACCTAGCAATTGTTTCTTTATTTTGGAACACGCGTTCGGGAAAAAGGGTGAAATTTTGTCCTCGAGGGAGCCATAAGGTTTTGTGCATGATGTGTGTACTTGGGACCGAGAATATTGCTCGACTCCTCGACATAATTAGTTTTCGATGCAGCGTAGATATATTTTTTATGAAAATAGAAGGAAAAAAGTTCGGGACCAAGCTCTGACCTCGAAGGAACGCCGGTTCTCGAACGACCGCTTGTTAGAACGACCGCAGTTTTACTGTATTTGATAACAAGATCAGAGGCGATGCTGACGTCAATGTACCTCTCCCTCTTAACAATAAACCCATCGTCGCAATATGAATAATATGTTGTTGTTTTTTTTTAAAAAAAACCTTTATATTTCCTATATAGGTCGGTAAATGCAAGTACGCACATGATTAGGTATGATGTCCACCTAGCGCAGGAAGTCATTACGGGCATCTATGAAGGGGAGCAGTTATTGAGGTATTGCATCGATGAAGTGACGATATATTGTCACACAACTTTGCGTTATTGCTAAGTTAGCAACTGTAGACATTTAATCAACAGCCGGAAGTATTTTCCCTCTTTATAAAACTTCAAAGGAGCAAGCTGAAATGGAAACCGCATGTGGTAACATTTTTTTTATTTCCTGGTATTTACTTTAGGTCTTGGATCTCTGACATAGTTTTATATATTAAGTTGGGCAAGAGATAAACATATCAATATTGTGTATTAGAAATGGTCTCAGCTTAATTTCTTGCTTTTTTTAAAAAAAAATTGGCAGGTGATTTATTGTCTGTAATACAACGGATCACAACATGTTATGACAACTTCTCTGTCACCGAATGTGGTGTATTGAAAAATATCAATTTTCTATTAACAGGAGCACCTTCTAGTAGTTAGTTGAGCATTCACGTTTATTCCATATAACATGTGCCTGAATGCTAAGTGCAATGCAAATTTACGCAAGCTACCATCCCGAGGCGGCAACTGTATTGTCACTGATAAATGCGTTATCGAGTCCAAATTGCAAAATATTCATATGTGTTGTTTGTTTTGTTTTGAATGGTTATTGATTCAGTTGATTAATACAGGCTACAATCAAAATATGGCAATATAATAAAGAAGATTGTGCATGTTTTGTATGACTTTTTTATTGAGGAATTATATTCTTATATTTCCATTTGTTTAGTGATGTCGTAGCAAAGCAAGTATGAACGTACCGTTGTTTTACATGCAAATTAAATGACACACCACCTAGAGATGTATGTTGTAGGAATTGTGCAGTTGCATCGAGGTAATAATTGGAATGTTTACTCCATTATTTTATTTTTAGAATTTCTTCTCGTCATCAATTCAAATATTAAAACTAGAGGGATAAATAGAGTAGCAATGTCTCCAATCAAAAACTCGTAGCACGTATCAAAGCTATAGAATTGTTTTGCCACTGTTACAATTCCCCTCTAAATAATGAAACAATATCGTCAATTTCTCCAATATAAGATTCCGCAACGCAATTAAAGTCATTGTATTTATTTTTGCTAATGTTAAATTGTCCCATTAGTTCCTATGGTGCTGTCATCAGTTTTTCCAATCAAAGGTTCTGTTACGTATCAAAGTTTAAGAAGGTTTCATATGCAATAGTTCATATGCCAGTATTGCCACAAGCGTCCGGTTTAAATTCCAACAAGCAATTACCGCGCTGGGAAGGTTGCCTGAAGGATAAATTGGAAATAAGATCTGTTTTATTACAAGGGGTATACATTGTTTATTAACCCTTATTTGATTTGATGGCCATTCCATTATTCGTGTATACCATTCTGGTTTGGAGGAACAACTTAAATTGTGAGCCATGCTATGTACTGCTACAGACAAAAAACACATCGAGTTGCTCGCCAAAGGGGTTACTTTTCTTTTGCCCGCCCACATTTTCTCTCAGATAGAAATGTACGTTTCATAATATAACTTAAAAATAACTAGACGCCAAAGGGATCGTGACTCAGCCTTATAAATTGTCGAGGTGGATTGACAGAGGTGCAGCCATATGCTATTCATGTTGACTAATTTCAATCCAAATATTGGTCTGCTGGATGGTCGATTGCCAACCGGCGTCACGTTGATTATATTTAAATCAACTTGTAGTGTTCTTGATTTAGTCATTGCTTAATTAATAGTTTGTCTACAGTAACTAAAAAGTACATGCTGTCCCACAGACTTTAACGTATTGGTGGAATACGTTTGATTTGCCAAAGCGAAGTTTGAGTCAGCTTTTGCAGATTTGGCAAATCACAGACCAATTCACAGAGATGCTTATTTCATAATGTAACTTTCACAACAGAGTCAGCTTTACAATACAACGACATCTTTTTCTAAATGGAAGACCTCATTGTGTGAACCTGTTTATCAACCATCATTTGATTTCTAAGCATATAGATCCTTTTTTATAAACTGAACTAGACGAAATCCAAAATAAATTCATTTTTGTTATTATAGCACTAAAGTCCCCACATGCATTTCCTTTGAAAAAGTACAGTAAGTCGTGGATGGGCTTTCATAGTATTGCATAAATCGTTCTGAATTAAAACTAACCATCAATAAAGTCTAACAAAGTAGTAGTTTGATTCCAGGAAATTCAAGAGGAAACTAAGCCTACTTCTATTGACTCGTTATCAAGTAATATGACGATGCAACACTGTGGTTTAAATGATGTTTATTTCATTTGAGTTTGTGCTCAGCTGTCGGTTAAATCAACTAGCATCATGTGTCTTCGTTCTTAACAGAGACTGTTCATTAGTCTGTTACTGCTCTACGTGAACGGTTATAATACAATCGACCTTTTAAAAGATTACGATTTGAGACCCGTTTATGTTATTTTATTACTTAGTTCTCAACACAAATGAAGCGACTTATTAAACACTCTTCAGCCTATTACGAAGCCCGTCTAACCAGTGCAATACCATTACGTTGTAGCATCTCCCTCACAGTCATATCATGATATCTTTTCCATCTTACGCAATTAAATATGTGCATACATAATCGTATACCGATTCGTCTGTCGTTTAAGCGGGCACTTCTGTTAAAGAGACTATACACTGGATTGGCACCAAAATTTTATTTTTTTCTGTAAAGAATCTCAGGACAATTATTTGGTAAAATGTTTTACTCTTTGGTATCATATTTATAAACAAATACAAAAAATCGAGTCTGAGACCGGGTTCGAACCGGTGTCGCCAAAATTGCAGTACAGTGTTGTATCCACTGTGATAGGAAGGCTTACGCTAAACCGTTGGAATATTTAAGCTTGGTAATAGCACATGATAACATTGACTAGCCAATCATACATAAGAATGATTTCCCCCAGGTAGACAAACTTAGTAATCCTTTTCAATGGAACAATACGAAAAACTGCGAATTTTTTTTAATTGTAAACTATGTGGTACTTCAATTAGTTAGTTTAAATGCATTGTACACATCGATACCAAGTTTATGCCAGTTTTTGACAATTTTCATTTCTTTTACGCTATTTCATTATACTGTGTATAACCCCTTTAAGTACAAGTGTTTAACAAATCTTATTATTGTCTCAACGGTGAAGAAACCATTGGTCTATACACCAGATATAATTGATTATCCGGGTATTGATACACATGAATTTTAATATAGTTTTGGTTTTCGTAATACAATATACAATCAATATGGGTTTTTTTTTGCTGAAAGACTTGATTTTGTCATTTCACTTTGCGTTGGAGACAGTAATAATATACCAGCTTCAACTGATAAATCACGGCTTGATACACATGAGTCGTGTTCGTGGTACAATTTGACAAATTCAAATCAATACGGCTGTTACTGAAAATATGCATTTGGTCATTTCACTCTAGACGTACAAGTAACCTTAACGTTAACCTTGAATCAATTAACACCATTTCTAGTATATGTAAGAAGAGTCCATTGTGAATCACGCGGTAGATATAATACAATTCATTTAGAGCATAGCATGCTTATTATAATTGTTTACATTTGATTTGAATTTTGTGTACATTTAATAAGACCATTTTTAATTGGTAGATGCTTAGGTAACCGCCCAAGCATTGTTAGTGAAAACGATGTCATGACTCACAGGGACTTTCAAATAGTGTCTTACACTCTTCAACTTCGTGTTGAATGTATTTTGCATAGAATAAGTCTATCGTCAACAAGGAATCCTTAAACTAGCATAACAAATAATTGAATTAAACGATAGCCAGGGCATATAAATGATACTTAAAGTGACAATCTTATTATCAATTATTATTAACAGCAATACATACTCATGTATAACAAACAAAAATTTTAAGTGATAAACCTTTAACTACTTACTAAATAATGCATTTATGGAAAATATTAAATACTTATAACAATATTGTATCCGTGTATTTCAAAGCTGAAAACGCAAACGTATTAAACCAATGGTGAATGATAAAAAATTTACTCTGATCTACTATAGTCTTATATCATCGGTATTCCATGTTTCCTGCACCTTTCCTTCTAATTAAACAAGGTATTCTTCATCAAAACCATTGTTTTCGACATTTATTTATCCTTTTTGGTACTTCAAAACATTTGTATAAATTGTTGTAAATTTATTTGGGGTAAGAGTGCATCTTTGAAGTGCTTATAAGCATATGTCCTGGTCGATAGATGGACTGCCCATTCGAGCTTGTTTTGTAGAAAAAATAGGGTTGCATATCTACATATCAAAACTAGGTTAGGTTGTTGCCTTAATACTAATGGAGTCGTCATTTTTATTAAAATAAACGTTTACACATAACCTGTACATATAAGTGCGGACTACATCTGAAAAGAACGTCATCCTGAAACGTGTACATTATAAACAAATATGAATACACACAGTAATCTAGTGCCAAATGACTATCCTTATATTTTCAATATGTAAAGCACACGTACATGTTTATCATCACAATGTCGTCCATTAATTATTCAGGAGCCGCGTGTTCTTAATTGGAGCTAGAATACCGGCGAACGGTGTGTTTTTTTTTAATAATTCAAGAATGGCATTCCATTAAGTTTGTAATTTGCATACATGTTTGTACTCTATACACGTTATGCTATAATAAACTAAATCATATGCCCTAGAACTGCTAAAAAAGAAACAAATCTGATTGAATTTATCAATTACCACTTTATATTTTGCAACTATAACATACAATGCACCTTTCATTTAATTTCAAAGCGAATCGTTCTACGATAAATAATTACACTTAATTCAAGCAAGTAAGGTAAAGTAAACGCCGACTAAGACTTATTATCAAGTTGTTCAAAACGTATATTACCCACACGGGAGAAGGGCTCTTGAAGTAATTAGAAGCCCATTAAAACAATGGGCCGATTGTTCAGAAATTTGTTAAAGTTAACAAAGTATTAAACAACCTCGTTGTGATATTTTAAGCCTGATGATATGCTCTTGACGATGAGTTCACATATTTTACAAGTACAGCTGAAACAGTTGTTTTGAATCTTGTTAGCAATTGCAGAGAACAAGTCTATCCACAAAAACCTAATACCATTGAAAGTTAACATATATGAAGTTAACACCGTTGATAACTTTAAAAAAAATTCTGAAAAAAAATTGCCCTGTATTGTGCATCTGCGGCTAGGATGACGTCATACATATCTACATATCTATGATGTTGCTTTGTATGTATTCTTTATGCCTATGCAATGACATAATGCAAATTAAATAAAGTATCCAACGATCAATGCATTAATATAAAAGGAACGTATTTGACTATTAAAGAGTGTATTTAATTCAGTAGCAATTTACTTGCATATTCGAATGTATAAATTCATGAATGGGAACCTAGCTTTACAATTCAATCAGAACGTTTTGTTTAAAATTTATCAAATCAATCAAATAATCGATCCTACGTCAATAAGGGGTAGACATTGTGTATTAACACTTATTCTTTTTTTTTGGCAATTCTAACATTCATTTATACCTTACTTGTTTGGAGGAACAGCTCCAATTTTGGGCGATGCTTATTATAGACAAGACGAATTCGAGTTGCTCGTCACAAGGGTGAACCTCTTTTGGTTTGTGTCCGCATGTACTCTGTTAGTCATACAAATGTCTCTCAGATAGAAACTGTAAATGACGGACTTAAAACTGCATCCTGCCGCCCTTGCTTCATCCTTTTTACGGTAAAATTGAATTGGTTTTGGCATAGTTTGCACATGTCTCATCGATCCGGAGATACACTTAATTCAAATGAGATTAAGGCTGCAATTATCGTTCAATTTTCCGGCTAACATTACATTTCCAAGGGTGAAGAGCCGAACTAAGTTCGAATTATCGCATGTTCTCGTCCTACTATGCAGCTAAATCTTAGTGGCGTAGTCGGAAGTCCGTACTAACGAAAACTGTCCCATGCACATCGACAGCAGGGTAGTACAAATTAATGCCCAGCTGCTCTGAATATCCACCAGCGTAATCAAGTCATTAACGCAAAAGAGTTTATTTAATTAGACGAAACCTTTTAATGTAAATGCATTTAAATTTGTGCATTGATTGCTTTCATTGTTAACCTTCGTAATTTTTAATTACTCTGTCAAAGTTTGTACAATTTAAACCCATCAATTTAGAGTAACCTTATCTCCAGTGATATTTCTTCGAATCATACAAGTAATTCATTTGTACGAACAGTTAATATGGAAACAATGGAATAGCAAAAATGCATTTAATCAAAGCCTCTGTCCTAACTGACTTCAACTTATTTAAATTCTTTCTGAGGTAAAGTGTTTATTAATTAATTATCAGCACAAATTCTCTAATTTATTGCGTCTAATTACAAACAAATACTAGTGTTTTGATGAAGAGATGTTAGGCCACCATGAAATATATTGGTTATCATTAGATATATAAAATTATTACTTCGTGAACACATTAAAACACAATTTACCAACGAACAACATACTCATCACGTGACGAAAGATCATAGAATAAATGTCTGTGTTTTGGCTCAAGCCTCATATCTAGCAGTACTTTTGTCCTAGTCATCGATGTGCGTCTGAACTTATCGGATAAACAAAAAATGAAGATAGGATTAGCAAAATAATCATTTTCTGTGCATGAATGCTTTACATTGATAATGGCGATCGTTCTGGGATGCAATCATGTGCTTTGTTTTTTTCAACCATTTCTATCGAATTATTGGTCAATTGGATGGTTGATTGACAACCGGCGTCGCGTTAATTGTGTTGGTTTCCGTTGAGTTATTGTTTACGTCTCTGTTTTATCCTTACTTCCTTTGTAAATAACGGACGGACTTAAAACTGCAAGCTGGCGTCTAAGGCTTAACCTTTTTATGGTGTGCCTTGTCTCATTTAGCGGTTCTTTGTTCTAGCCATAGATATTGGTCTTCACTTGCATTACTATCAAAGATAAAAGGATAAGTGAAATAATCAAATGCATGTGCATAAATAATTAACATTGGCGATGATGACCGTTCCGAAGAGATAACCGCCTGCTAGTATAGCTCCAGTCTGACGGACAAATGCAAATTGCAGAGTATTGTAGTTGCATAAGTCATTGTTGAATGCTGGTAGCATTTATGGTTTTGAATACATTATATGTTTGGAAGGGTTTTGGTTTCCACACCGATGACCAATCAACGGCTATGACAAAACATCGACTGTTTTCTTCGAAATGATTCAACACTGGTCAACACTAGAATTGTTGTCATTAATTTCAAAATGCTGCCAACCAGGCATACAATTATTCTTCGTATAGTTGTTACGTTTGTGAACACGACAATATTGTCACTAGCGTCCTGTAGAAATTCCAACAAGCAATTATTGCGCTGGGAATGCTGCCTGAAAGATAAATTGGCAACTAAATCTGCTCCATTACAAGATGTAGACAATGTTTAATTACCCTTTTATTCTTGCAACAACGGGCTATTTTTGATTGACCAACTTCAATCCAACAATTGTAAGTTGGAAGGTTGATTGACAACTGCGTCGCGTTAATTGTGTTTGCTTCCGTGATGTTATTGTTTAAATCTATGTCGTTTTTAAACTTAAGGGAAGCTTTGTAATATTTATGTATTAATTTGCGCGCTATTTAACGGATATAACAACCTACGTACAATTTCAATTATAACGCATTCCTTTAAAATGTCCTGTTATATATAATCAATAAAATGAGCTATTCTTTGGTATGATCTGTTAATATGGGTACAATGTAATCCAAAACCTTTCATCAACATTTCTATCTCTAAAAAATGTAAAATTGAAATGAAACCCGCTATGGAATATATTAAAACGATCATCACAAATGTAAGCGATGATAAATCAAATATCAGCACACATATTCTAATACATTACATCTTTATACAAACAACAACTGACGTTTTGTTGCATAGTTCTATGGTGAATGTGAACTATATTGGTTTGATTCCATTAGCTTTTATAAATTATGCAAGGCAATATCAGTTCATGAGCACATCAAAACAACATCTGCCTAGGAATGACATAAAACACGGGATGAAAGATAACAAACTAAATGTTTTTGTTTGATGTCTCAACTGGCGGTTCTAACCATTAGAGATGATATTACTATTCTAACCATTAGAGATGATATTACTATTCTATCCATTAGAGATGATATTACTATTCTAACCATTAGAGATGATATTACTATTCTAACCATTAGAGATGACATTATTATTCTAACCATTAGAGATGATATTACTATTCTAACCATTAGAGATGATATTACTATTCTAACCATTAGAGATGATATTACTATTCTAACCATTAGAGATGATATTACTATTCTAACCATTAGAGATGACATTACTATTCTAACCATTAGAGATGATATTACTATTCTAACCATTAGAGATGATATTACTATTCTAACCATTAGAGATGATATTACAAATAGTTGAACTTTTTTTGTACAAAAACTCCGACAAACACACAAAGGCTAGGATACATTTTTATTTTTTAGTTTTTTTTAACAGCAAACAACAAGAGCTTTGTTGTCATTTATTTCAACTTGCTGTCCATCAGGCATGCATTGATTGCTCGTGATTTTGATCCTCGCTCGGTTGTTTTGTTTGGGGAAATGTAAATAAATTTAGGATGTTTTGAGAGTTCAATGGCAATTCAGAATTAAGCATTTATCGTCTGTCGTTGATCCAGTATGTTACAGCTTCGTGACATGCATGACAAAACGAGTTTAAGTAGCTATGCATTTGGTTTAGCATGCAAAGTCTCACGAAAATACTTCGCTCTTGTACAGTTTCACCATTAAACAGGATCTTCGTTACACATTATAGTTTATGAATACGATCTTCAAAAGTTGTATTTTAGGTAACTAGCCTTCACAAGGGATAATTGTTTAATTGAAGGTTCATGGCCTTCAAAAAGATCTTGTATGCTTTTCAGGATACTGAGGCCCGTGAAAACAAAGGTTTTTAAATCAATTAAATAAATACTTCTTTATTGTAACAGGCTACTGACCTTTAACGGGATCAAGGATAAGTATCAGGGTACTGGCCTTTAAATAATGTATGGATTAAATGCAAAAATACTATTTGAATACACTCAGTAATGTGATAATATGTCATACCAAATCGTTTCTTTGTTTATCGTCCACGGACGGATAGGTTTAAGTATTTCCGATCAAAAAACAATATTTTATATGATCAACGATCTTTCAAAATATTTGTATTTTTTTGTAATTTATTGTTACTCTAATTTCAACGGCAGATCACAAGTGCAAACACCATGCTTCATACTTTGTTTTAGTATATCTGGCATTTTATATCAGAAAATGATACATTTTTAAATAAAATTTTGTTTTGACTCATTGTGCAGTTGAAAACTATCTCACGATTGAAAATGGTTCGGAATAAACTAAGAAGTTGAAAACGCAAAAAAAATTGGTGATTGTTCAAAGGTTTATTGTGATCTACTATAGTCTCATAACGTAGATAATCTATGTTTTCTGCACCTTTCTATCTCATTAAACAATGTATCCTTTATATAACCATTGTTCTTGACATTAACTCATCCTTTTTGGTACATCACCAAATTTGTTTTAATCGTGGTAAATTTTATTTTGGAGTAAGAGTGCATCTTTAAAGTGCTTTTAGCATTGCATATGTCCTGGATGATTAAAGATGGACTGTCCATTCGTGCTCGTTTTGTAGAACAAATAGAGTTGCATATCTACACACCAAACCTAGGTCAGGTTATTGCCTTAATGCAAATGCAGTCGTCATTTTTATAAAAAATAAACGTTTCTAAGCACAACTTGTACAAATATATGCGGACTACTTTTGAGACGTACGTCATCCTCGTACGTGTACATTGTACATATTTCAAACGTGTAAGGCACACATACATGTGCACATTCTGTACAGTGAATTACGTTTATGAAGAACTGTAATCTGGTGCTCTGGTGCCAACTGAATGTCGACATATTTCAAACGTGTAAAGCATACGTACATTCTCAAATTTTGTTCGGAGCTTGGTAACTTCGTAATTATAAAAAAAACAGTAAGAGTGTGCCAAATGTCTACAGAGGAATCGACATTTATCGAATTAAGAAACAAAATGTTTCTATAAACTAAACTTAAATACAACATTATTCAGTACTGTCGGCTGTTTAAGAAAAAACACGGAAACGTTATAATTTGCAACTTCTTTACAAATAAAATCATAATGTCTAGCAATATACCATTTCAATATAACCACAGAACTTAAATGTAAGAAACGTGACCGGATTCTTATCGTCATATTAGATTATATTAATATAATTTTGCGTAATAAAAACTAGAGATGACATTATTAAACGTTTAATTTTTATCATTCGAAAATAGGAAGTAATTTTTAAATGGGATAAAACATTGTAGCCTTGACGTTTTTTTGAACGTCGCACAATTGTGTGTGTATGTCAATTATACACGACTTAGCCTTACAATTATTAAAGAAAATACTGAAATTTAATCGACTTCATTTTTCGATTTGTGAACCATTGTTTTATAATAAACTTCAAATTGACCTAATTGATCAAATGGGATGGCATAACTTTGAAATATTTTGGACATATATATTTTTTCAAATCAGTAAAGAAGCAACAAACCTATATTGACTTAAATAAGGAGAATCTGCAGAATGAAGCAGAGACCAGGACGCAAACATTTTTTAAAGTCTACTTATCCGGCTATTCGAATGCGACGCAGGCAGGCGTTTTTTTAAGAATTCATACATGTGACATTAAACCATTACTTACAACGAATTCCACTCTACAGAGTCAATTATATTCAAGAACATCAAAAATACATCAACGTAGTGCAAACATGATTTGCAGAGGCAAACATGCAATGATAATCAGGAGATTGCTAATTACCATCGTTGCGTGATTGTTTTATGGTTTCAATTCGACTTTAGACACTATTGTCTCTATCCATAATTGTCATAATGTGGCTATAGTCTCTCACATGTATTATATCGGGCATGCTTTGATCATCACAATGTCGTCCATTAATTATTTAGGAGCCGCGTGTTCTTAGTTGGAGCCAGACTACAGGCGAACGGTACTGTTTTTTTTTTAAATTCTTTAATGGCGTTCAATTAAGTTTGTAGTTTGCATATATTTTGCACACTATAAACGTTATGATATAATCAACTAGATCATATGCCCTGAAACTGCTGAACATACAACAACTGAAACCTGAATCAATTTATTAATGAACACCTTTTACATCTGTAACATAAAATGCACCTTTCATATAATGTTAAAGTGAATCATTTTGCGATAAATAATTGCGCTTAATTCAATGAGATAAAGTCAACGCCGAATAATACTTATTATTGAGTTGTCCAAAACGTCTATTACCCAAACGGGAGAAAGGCTCGTGAAGTAATTGGAAGCCCAATGAAACAGTGGGCTGATTGTTCAGAAATTTGTTAAATTAACAACGTCATAAACGACCTCGTTGTTATCTTCTAATATTTTACAAGTACAGTTGAAACAGTTGTTCCGAATCTTGTTATCAATACTTCGGTGCAAAAGTGTATCCTCAAAAAAATAATAGCATTGAAAATTAACAAAGACGAAGTAAACACCGTTGTTAACGTTATCTTTTGCGTCTGCGGCTAGGATGACGCCATACATATTTGTGTTGTTGCTTTGTCTGTATTCTTTATGCCTAGGCAATCACAAAATGCAAATTAAATGAAGTTACTACCGATAAATATATTAATATTAATGGAACGCATTTGAATATTATAGAATTTATTTCATTCATTAACAATTAACTTGCATATTCGAATTAATAAATTAATAAATGTTTACCGAGCGTAACATTTCAATCAAAATATTTTGTTATGAAAATCAATTTCAAACAATCAAATAATCGATCTGACGAAACATCTGTTAATAAGATGGAAAAATGCGTTTTAATCAAGATACGTTTTTCACCATTGTCATCTTTCATATCATTTTAATTGTTATCGGAGAATATGCTCAAACGTTAAGATACCACTTTTTTGAAACATGTCATAACCGTAATCAAAAGTCAATCTTTTAGGCGACACTGCTGAGAACTTGTGCCGCTTTGACCAAGAACAAATGAAATAGGCTGTAAACATTTTGAAGGAACTAAATCATTGTAAATTTACAAAGAGCAGGTATTGTGGCCAAGAACTGGAGTGACACAGTTTTGATGTCACTCAACTCGGCGTAAAGTCTCCGTCAGTAACAGCAACATTTAATTAACAACCGGATGCCCTTTCGCTCTAGATAAAACTTCAAAGGAGCACGCTTAAATGGAAACCGTACGCTGTTACAAATTTGATTTCCTGTTGTTCATATTACTACATGGACCTCTGACATATAACTCTTTAAGTTGGACAAGAGTGATTTTCAAACGGAGCTGGTTTCTATACAACGAATCACATGTGTATAAATATCTGCGCGGTGTATCAGTCTTCGCACATCTTCTTATCGAATATAATGTTTTTTGCAAATACAAAAAAAATTAAAGTTTATATTGCAAGTAAAAGACAGGATATCAATCGTACAGTTTTATTTTATATGGCATTTCGGCCATTTCCTGATTTTAATTCTTGATTTTTTAATGATAGATTGAATATAAGAAATAAAAGAAGGGAGTTTACATTCCAATTAGGTCAACCAGATTTGCTTGTAAAACAATGGTCATTTGAAATGTGTCTTTGATGTAAACATAAAAGTATATTTTATTGATAAGATCAACATCAAATCGGTTATAACTTGCACGATAGATTGCCGCCTTAGAACGGTCAATGAAACACATGTTCAATGGAACAAGAGTCTTCTGGGAGCTTAAATTAGTTTATATGTCAATAACCGTATTCGCCAATCCTATATTCTGCTACGTGTAAAGTAAGTATGCATTTTTTGGCAATTGTTCTACTGTCTCTCAAGTTATTACGACAATATCATCACTATCGTCTTGTCGGAATTCAAACTAGCAATTACAGCGCTGGGAACGATGCCTAAAAGATACATTGGCAATTAGATCTGCTTACAAGGGATATACATTGTGTATTAACCATTATTTTATTTGATGGCAATTCTACCATTCATGTATACTATACTGGTTTGGAGGAACAGCTCCAATTTTGGGCGATGCTTAATATAGACAAGAAGATTTCGAGTTGCTCGTCACAAGGGTGAACCTCTTTTGGTTTGTATCCGCATGTACTCTGTTAGTTATACAAATGTCTCTCAGATAGAAACTGTTCATTTATTTTTTATTAATACGGAAGAAACACGACGCTCAAGGGATCGTGACTCAGCAATATTTAGTGTCGTGGTTGATTGACAAAGGTCGTTGTGTTAATAATATTTGTATCCGTAGTGTTCTTATTTTAGTGTCTGTTTAACTGAATTACCGATATAAATGACGGACTTAAAACTGCATGCTGACGCCCTTGCTTCTACCTTTTTGTGGGAAATTTGAATTGGTTTTGGCATAGTTTGCACATGTCTCGTCGATTTGGAGATACGCTTAATTCAAATGAGATTATGGCTGCAATCATCGTTCAATTTTCTGGCTAACATTTCCAAGGTCGAAGAGGCAAAACAATTTCGAATTGTCGCATTTTCTCGTCCTACTAAGCAGCTAAAACTCAGTTGCGTAGTCGGAAGTCCGTACTAACGAACACTGTCCCATGATCTTTGACAGCAGCGTAGCACAAATGAAAGCGTAGCTGCTCTGTATATCCACCAGCGTCATCAAGTAATTCACGCAATAGAGTTAGTTTCGTTAGAAGAAACCCTTTATTGTTAGTGTATTAAAATTTGCGACTTGTTTGTCTACCTTGTCAATATCCGTACAATATAGTTACTGTTTTATAGTCTATACAATTTAAACAGATTAATCTAGAATAACCTTATCTCATGCGAAATTATACAAGTAATTCATTTGTACGAACATTTAATATGGTTACAATGGAATAGAAAAACTGCATTGAACAAAGCACCTATCCTAACTAACTTCAAAATGTTGCAATGTCACCCGCTATTGAATCAATTGTAATTCCTCCTGAGTAAAAGATTGATTAATGAATTATCAGCACAACTTTTATAATTTATTGCATCTAATTACAAGCGAATACAAGTGTTTTGATGCAAAGATGTATGGACATCGTTGAATATATTGGTTTAATATCATTAGATATAATAAATTATTACTTCGTGAACAGATTAAAACGACATTTACCAACGAAAAACATTCACATCACTTGACAAATGATCGTAGAATAAAAAAAAAATTGCGTCATGTGTCATATCGAGTAGTTTGTTTTTGTTCTAGCCTTCGATGTGTGTCTGAACTTATCGAATAACTAAAAACGAAGATATGATAAGCAAAATTATCACATTTCTGTGCATGAATGCTTTACATTGATGATAGTACACTCGCTCTGGAGGGCAACATTTTGCTGCTTTTGTCTGACCAATTTCAATCGAATTATTGGTCAATTGGATGGTTGATTGACAACCGGCGTCGCGTTAATTGTGTTGGTTTCCGTGGAGTTATTGTTTAAGTCTCTGCTTTTCCCTTACTTCCTCTATAAATAACGGACGAACTTAAAACTGCAAGCTGGCGTCTAAAACTTAATCTTTTTATGGTGTGCCATGTCTCATTTAGCGGTTCTTTGTTCTAGCCATCGATATATGACTGCACTTATTGCATTACTATCAAAGTTAAAAGGATAAAGGAAATAATCAAATTTCTGCATGAATAATTACATTGACCGATCCGAATAGATAACCGCCTGCTAGTATAGTACCAGTTTGACGGGCTTTAAAAAGGATAATGGCAGAGTATTGTATAAGTATAAGTCATGGTTGGATGCTGATAGCATTTAGGGTTTGGAATAAATTATATGTTTGGAAAGGTTTTATTTTCCACACCGATGACCAGTCAACGGCTATGACAAAACATCGACTATTTATTTTCTTCGAAATTTATCAACATTGATCAACACTAGTATTGTTGTCATTCATTTTTAAATGCTGCAACCCAGGCATACAATACTGCCTCGTACAGCTGTTACGTTCGTAAAATCGACAATATTGTCACAAGCGTCCTGTAGAAATTCCAACAAGCAATAAAGATAAGTTAGCAATAAGATCTGCCCCATTACAGTGGGCAGACATTGATTATTAACCCTTAGTTATTATAATGGGCATCTCATCATTCTTGTATACTATTCCGATTCGGAGGAACATCTTATATTTTGAGCTTGACTGTTAACAAACAATACAACATCGAGATTCTCGGCATGAGGGTTAATCTCTGCACGTACGCTAAAGTCATATAAAAAATATCTCTTTCAAAAAAAAGTTATATTTATTTTTATGTCTTAGAAAGTAACAGGACGCCTATGGAATCGTGTTTCTGCCTTATTTAGTGTCCATGTTGATTGACACAGATGGCTAAAGTGTTCCATTGGATTGATTTAATTTAGAAAATACTAGCTAAGACTAGGTAATTCAAAGATGTTTTATTGATGCAAAAAGTTATATTTATGGTTATGGATATTGAGTAGGTTGACTTAAAATGCTGATGAACATAATAGAATTCAAAAACAAAGGGAGAGAAGTGACGTAATACATATTGGTGCACAAGTTTATACACGTTCATGAACTACATTGTTGTTATGTAATTCACGTACTGTCGTTCCATAACTTAGGTTAAGCTTTGTAATATTAATGTATTAATTTGCGCGTTCTGTACAGGTTATGACAACCTACGTACAATTTAATTACCCCATTAAAGTTCATTAAAAATGTCCTGTTAAATATAATCAATAAAGTAAGCTATTATATGGTATGATCTGTCAATATGGTAACAATGCAATCCAAAACTTTTCATCTATTTTTTTTAATTTTCTATCTCTAAAAAATAAAATAATCAAATGTCACCTTGTATGCAATATACTGACACCATCTTCCCAACGGTAAGCGATTATTAATCAAATATCAGCACACATTTTCTAATGCATTACATCTAAATACAAACAACATCTGACGTTTTGCTGCTTTGGTCTATGGAAAATGTGAACTATATTGGTTTTATTCCATTAGATTTTATAAATTATTCAAGGCAATATCACTTTATGAGCAGATTAAAACAACATCGGCTCAGGAATGACATAAAATCACGGGATGAAAGATAACAAAATAAATGTTTTTGTATGTTGTCACATCTGGCGGCTCAAACCATTAGAGATGATGTTACAAATGTTTGAACATTTTTTGGACAACAACGCAGACAAACACACAAAGGCTAGGATAATTTTATATTTATTTTTAGTTTTTAACAGTGAACAACAAGAGCTTTGTTGTCATTCATTTCAACGTGCTGTCCATCAGGCATGCATTGCTTGCTCGTGAGTTTAATACTCGTGCGCTTGTTTTGTTTGGGTAAATGTAAATAACTGTAGGAGGTCCGGAGAGCTCAATAGAAATTCAGAATTAAGCATTTATTTCCTGTCGTTGATCTAGTATTGTATGCAATAGCTTCGTGGCATGCATGCCAGCACGAGATAAAGTAGTTGTGTATTTGTTTTAGCATGCTAAGACTAACAACAATACTTCGCTCTTGTGCAGAGTCATCCTTAAAACAGGATCTTACATGTTAGACTTATAGTTTGCAAATACGATCTTTAAAGTTGAATTTTTGATATCTAGTCTTTACAAGGGATCTTGGTTAAGTTTCTGGCTTCTGTCCTTCAAATAAGACCTTGTTTGCGTTTTAGACTACTGAACCCCGTTCCAATAAAATATTTCCAAGCAAATAATACTTTCTTTTTGTTGTAACAGGCTACTAGCCTTTAAATGGATCTTGGATAAATATCAGGCTATTGGCCTTTAAAATGTGTATTGGTTAACTACAAAACAACTATTTGAATACAATTAGTAATGTGATAATATTACTTTACTTTTGGTAAGGCCACACCAAATCTTTTATTTGTTTAGCGTCAGCGGACGGATAAATTTCGGTATTTTTGATCGACAAAAACAATAACTTATTTTAAATGATCAAAGATCTTCCAAAATATTGGTATTTTTTTGTTTCTGTAATTTCGACTATAGAACACAAGTGCAAACAACATGCTTCATACTTTAAATTAGTATATTTGGCATTTGATATCAGAAAATGACACATTCTGTGTGATTCCCATGTACAAAGCATTTAAATAAAGTTTGTTTTGACTCATTGTGCAGTGGAAATCTATCTTTCGATTGAGAATGGTTTGGAATAAACTAAGAAGGCTCTGGTGTCTATATTCCACATAGGAAATCGTCATCTTAGTAATCTAGTGTTTTGAGGTTTCGTTTATTTTTCCACGATTGTTAGATAGGTTTGCTTAAGGTTTGAATGTTTTGGTAAATATAAAAACAATATGATGTGGTCTAATCTAATAAGCTAAGCCTGACCGTGTTACATTACTGGCACCTGTTTCCTCATTGAAAACTACTATGTTTGTACTTCAGTTGACTTCCTCGCTTTCGATGTTAGACCCTTTAAGCTCAGTAAAATTAATCCTCTGTGTCGTATATTCTTACTTTACAAGTAAATACTCAGCATATGGTCGTAGCGTGCTAGAAATGAACTTTAGACAAATCGTTTACAAAAAAGGTGTCGCATTTATCATTCCTAATGAGACTTGCTTTTAAACTATTGCACTCCGACGTGCTGAATGGCATAGCTGTTTATTTAGTTATGATTTCAAGACATGTTAGCAATATGTTAATATATATTTAAATAGTATGTTTTGGGGACGGTTCAAAAACTTTAACAGGAAGCCTAGCTTTTGGCTGCAACAATGGACATGCAAACACAAATTCAAATATTATTTATATTTGGTTTTGTTGGTTAAGGGTCTCTCTCCCTAAGTAATGCATGCTTATTGCTAGTCAAAAATGTTGCATTTTGGTGCGTCATATCCGAAGTTTTATTCGTTTTTGACATACGAAATGCAGAACGTTGAGGTTGAGAGGGTAGAGGGGAGGGGGTTCGACCCTTAACCCCCTTATAACTATTTTACTACTTAGAAAGCTGGATGGATGAGGTAAATAAGCCGGAATTTATTCTGAGGGCAATTGTTTTCTCGTCCTCATGAGTCATTGGTAACGAAGGTTTTAGCTAATGTTAATGGGTTTTGAAAATACCTCATAAGCAATTATTTCTCATAAATATTTTAATACAATTTTAAAACTTCGTGTGTTTGCAAGAAATGAGCACTCGCCCTTGTTATTTTCAACAAACTTAAGAACCTATTGATGTACCTGTTCTACTTCTTTCCCGCAAAACTCATCCTAATAAGACAACCAATAACACTGCCCGCGTTTGTTCCGTATAGGAAATGGAATATTTAAACAACTCAATTACAGGACAGGACTCCTGTTTATTAACCCTCATTTCATAGTATCCTCACAGATAAAGACTGTTATTGTGAAGCAGAGTGTAAACAACGGAAGGATATCGCTTTACAGCGTGGAAATGATAACATTTGGACTTGTTGGGCTATATATTTACACATATTTGCGTTGCAACTGTTATTCATTGACTCTGTTTGATTGTACGGATGACACCATTTTTCAATTTTGTGACGAAAAATGGTTTGTTTCTTTCGAAGAATAGTTCTTATTCATTTGGACGGAAATTTGGAAACGAAACTGCAAGGTTATTTATGTACATGCAGCGTTTGTATCAATGGTCAGAATCGTAATTCACATTTCATGTTTTGCTATAATATTTTGCTGTTACTGTGGTAATGTTTCATGATTGTAATGTTTAAAATGTGTATAACATTCTGTACATTCGACAGCTATTAGCGCTTCTTTTTATGCACCACCGACAAACAGGCTCAGTCAATTCCACGACTGTTTTCTTCTAACTGCCTACTAAGCTTACAACATGCATAATGGTTGTCCGGTTAGCGCACTCGCTTCTCACCAAGGCGACCTGGGCTCGATTCCCGGCGTGGGCGCATGTGAGTTTGGTTAGTGGTCACCAAGCCGGACAAGTGGGTTTTCTCCGGGTACTACCCACAACACAAAGACCACACTCTCGCGCAACATCGTGCAAACGAGAGTGATTAATATAAGTTGCAAAAGCTTTTTTCAAAATCGTTGTGAAATTAATTAAGTTTAAACTAACATAACATAATGTTGCCATTCATTCCCGAGCCACACTGTACACATATTGAACTGTTGATTTTTAACAGAAACTTTGACTCAGACAACTTCATTTGTAGTCTACTTTTTCGGTTATTTGTAACCACATGATCCCATTTAATTCTGAACAAAACCTTTGCCATAACTGAAAACCAATGTTCTTTCTTCAGAGTCAATTCTATTCAAGAGCGTACAGAAAATGTGCATCATTGATTTCGTATTCAGCGTTGTAAAGATATATCTGGAGAGACAAACAATACAATTGATCAGGAGAACAATTAAAGATTAAGGATTGCTAATTAACGTTTTGACGTGATCGTTTAAGGTTTTCAAATCCTTTTAAGAACGCTGTTGTCTCTATTCACTGAGTTTTTGTCGTGATGTTTACTTCTATCAAATCGGCATTTCTTTGATCACCATAATGACGTCCATTAATTATTTAGAAGCCGCTTTATTGCAACTTAAATACAGGCGAAATATGTTTTATTTAATCCTAGAATTTCGTTGCAATATTATGAACATTTAAAACGTTATGAACTAGATAACAGGCGCACAGGCGTGTGTTTTAATATTAAGGTGTCGGTGCAGTAAGTTTGTAGTTGGCCTACATTTGTATACACTATTAATGTTATAATAGTATCAAATTCATTCATCATATTAATAAGAATTGTGTTCTTATCATGTGTGTTAATTGTTTGTGAATACGTTTGTTACTGAATTACAGTTTCTTGTACTTAAAACTACAAACATAGACCTGATTTGTGATGAGTTAAACTGCGCGTAATTATAAATTGTTAAAGGCCTCCATAAAGCAAACGACCTTTGTTCAGCAAAGACCTAAGTACAACTCAAGTCGTTTGATATTCTATCAAATATACCATTTATAAAAAAAAACATATATGTTTTAACAAAACATTACATCAAGGCTGCTCTAATTCAAATTTTACTCACCAGAATCTGCTACATAATATAATCAACACAATATCTTATTTAAAAAATTCAAATCACGGCCTTATGAGGTAATAAATAAAAAACTCGCGCTAACTCAGACAGTTTATGTAAAAGCTTTATGAAACAAGCCCGAAAGGTGATTATTCTGTACAACAGTAGAACATTTGATAAAGGTAACAGCGTGATTAATGACATCGTGTTAACTTTTGATGATATGCTCAGTGACATATAGTTGAATATTCACAAGAACAACTGGAACATTTGTCTCGAGTCTTGTTAGCAATACAGCAGATCAAAAATGTATCCATGATTATTTCACAGCAGTAAATATTTAAAAACTAACGATGAAATTTACATAGTTGTTGACTATAACAAAAATCTGAACAATCGACAGAGAGAGTGAATGTTGCGTCTGAATCTAAGATGACGTCATACATATTTGTGTTCTTTCTTTGTCTGTCTTCTATTGGTCTTGGCTTCCAAAGAATGCAGGGTTAACTACCGATAAAAACATCACAGCGACCCAATTGAATATTACAGGAATGTAATAAAATGATTGATTAATAAACAACTTCAATTACTTAAACGAATGAAAGTAATCCTACCGTTTCATTTATTGCACAACAATTGTTTACACAATTAAGTTCACACTATCAAATAATCGATCCTACGAACTATTCGTTAACAATATGAACCATATGCGTTCAAGATCCACTTTCGTGATTGTATTTGTTATCGGAGACGGAACTTGAGTTAAGATTCCACTTGCTGAACTTGCCATTATTGTTTAAAGGATAAAACTTAAGGCGGCGCCACAGAGGACATACGCCGCTTTTCCACATAACCATCAAATATGCTGTTGTGAAAGAACTAACAGTTCGAATTTCAAAGGAGCAGGTATTGCGCCCTAGAATTGAGTTGAAAAAAATATGATGTCACTCAACCCCTTGTTAAAGCTCAGTCACTAACAGCAACAATTAATTAACAACCGGATGTATTTTCGCTCTAGATAAAACTTAAAACGTATACGCTAAAATGGAAACCGCACGCTGTTACAAATATGATTTCCGTTATTGATATAAGGTCTTAGACCTCTGACATATAAGTTGGACCAGACTGATTTCTGTTTTACAATTCAGCACGGCGTACGCGTTTCTGACGTCTTCTCAGCGAATTTGATATATAGTCAAAGAAAAACCTTCGGATTGCAAGACGACGCCAGAATAAGAAATCTTTAGGTTTCAGTTTATCTACTGTTTCATGATAAATATTTATTTATCAATGTTAGATTAAATATAAGGAATAAAATAACAGGTCTTCAAGTCAATGATCAGGTGGTTTATCATCAGGTTCGCAGGTAAAAGCAATTATATTTTAATATTTGTATTTTATGCATACATACTAACTTATTAATAATATGTCTTATTAACAAACATCCAATCGTTTATAGCTTTACCTATGAATAACCGCCTTGAAACTGTTCCACTGTCTCTCTAGTTCTTGGGACAATATCATCAGAAGCGTCCTGTCGGAATTCCAACAAGCAATTACTGCGCTGGGAAGGTTGCCTGAAAGCTAAATTGGCAATTAGATCTGCTCCATTACAAGGGGTAGACACTGTTTATCAACCCTTATTTGATTTGATGGTCATCCCATCATTCTTGTATATCATTCTGATTCGGAAGAACAGCTTAATTTCTGAGCGATGCTTATAACAGACAATACAACATCGGGTTGGTCGTCACGAGAACTAATCTCCTTTTTGTCCGCATTTACTCTGAAAGTCATACAAATGCCTCTCAGAAAGAAAATGTTAATTTATTTTTATAAAGTAATAGGATGCCAATGTGATCGTGACTCAGCCTTATTTAGTGTCGAGGTTGATTGACAAAGATGTTAAAAGTAGTCCATTGGATTATAGTGCAACCACGTGCTTTTTTTAGTAAACGAATTCGAATCCAATTATTGGTGAATTGAAATACTGGTTGATTGACAACCGGCGTCGCATTATTACTATTTGTATTAGCAGTGTCCTTGTTGAAGCCTCTTTTCGACTTAATTGCCGTAACAAATGACGAACTAAGTTCAAACAGCATGTAGCCGCCCTTGGCTCAATTTTGTGTATACAAATGTTGAATCAACTTTGGCATATTGTGCACATTGCAGATTGATCCGCAGGTAGGATTAATTCAATATGGTTTAAGGCGACAATTTTCTGGTTTACATATAACTTCAACGGGTGAAGAGGCGAAACAATTTCGAATTGTTGCATGTTTGCATCCTACTAAGCAGCGAAAACCCAATGGCGTCGATGGAAGTCCGTAGTATTAAGACAAAAACTGTCCCATTTTCTTCGGCAGCTAACTGCTCTACACATCCCATAACGTTATCAAGTAATTCATGCCAAATATTTTATTTAATTAGAAGAAACATTTTGTTGCTAATACATGAAATTTTGCGCATTGTTTGCCATCACTGTCAGGTAGACAGTACATTTAAATAACTATATTATAGTTTATACAATTCTCACCTCTTAATTTAGAATAACCTTATCCCCAGTGAAATATACGAACCGTTAATATGGTAACAGGCGGATAAAAGCACTGAATTTAAAAACAAAGCTTCTATCCCTACAAACCAATCCTTTGAACCCGCTGTAGAATCCATTGACAAATCCTCCAAACGTTAAGTGTTGATTAATTTATTATCAGCTCAAACTTTCTATTTCATTACATCTGAATACAAAAAAACACTTACGCTTTGTTCCGTAGTTTTATAGACACTGGAATATATTGGTTTTATTCCATTAGATCTAATAAATTATTCAATGCAATATCACTTCGTAAACCAATTTAACAACATTGACCAAACGAAAAATATAAAACTCACGCGTCGAAAGATCAAAGATTAAATGTTTGTGTGTCATGACTCATTTAGCGGTTCTTTGTTCTTGCCATCGATGTATGTCTGCACTTATTGCATTACAATTAAAGTTAAAAGGATAAGTGAAATAATCAAATTCCTGTGCATGAATGATTAAAATTGATGATGGTGACCGTTATGAAGAGATAACCGCCTACTGGAAGAGTACCAATCCGACGGGCTTTCAAATGGCAAATTATAGAGTGTTGTAGACGCACAAGTCACGATTTAATGATGATTGCATTCAAAATTATTAAGTAAAGTGACACATTGTTTAAAAGTATTTTGTAAAGCATGCCGACGACCACACACTGGCCATGACATAACTTCGACTTTTTTCTGCGAACAGTATCAACACTGATCAACACGAGCATTGTTGTCATTCATTTCCAAATGCTGTCAATCAGGCATACAATTATTCCTCGTGCAATTGTTACGTTTTGGGAACCTAAGCGAATTAAGGGGTTTCGGATAACTCCATTACAATTCAGAAATGGCGATGTAAATGTATTGTCGTCTGTTGTTGATATAGTATTATTTGCTTCCACAGCATGATATGCGTGTGAAAACACATTTAGTTCTTTGCGTAAAATATAAAACAACACCAGCCTGAATGTTGGGTACAGTATAAATTAAAGCCAGCAACAATACATTTGTGAAAAACTACAGAAACAAGCTCAGTAGCAAAATATTTAAACATAAACCCGGTTTAATGGCACTGGGTAAAGGCCATAGAACATAAAAACATAAACAAACAATCACAAACAAGAAACCTGGAAGAACAGCTCAAAGCTCCACAAACAGGACAATGCAAACATACTATATATGTATAACTAGGTATGTTTATCAAAAATTGTTAAGTACCGCCTTAGAACGGTCAGTAACATGTACATTTACCGGGGTTTAAACCAGTTTGTGAGCACAACCTCACTCTTATCCCAACAATCCTGAATAAAGTAAAAACGTGAATGCTTGAAAGTCATAAAATCAGAGTCGGTAACTGAATTGTCATTGAAAAATACATTATCAAATCTAATGTATAATTTGCTCCTATGTTCTGTTTGTTATATTTTATTTAGCTTTTGAAATCTACAATAAAACATGGCAATCTTGGCGGAGGCAATCTTACAATTGCAATGGGATTATTATAAGAACGCAAGTTCCTTTATGTTATAATTAAAATGTAATCTGGCGTTCAAATAATATACGTAATATATGATAAAAGTAAAATACTCTGCTACGCATCAAAGTCGAAGTAGTTTGTGTTAAAGATACTGTTCAAATTTCACTTTAGTTCGTATGACAGTATTGTCAAAAGCGTCCTGTAGAAATTCCAACAAGCAATTATTGCGCTGGGAATGCTGCCTGAAAGATAAATTGGCAATTAGATCTGCTCCATTACAAGGGGTAGACAATGTTTATTAACCCTTATTTGATTTGGTGGCCATCCCATTATTCTTGTATATCATTCTAGTTTGGAGGAACAGCTTAATTTCTGAGCGATGCTTATAACAGACAATACAACATCGAGTTTCTCGTCACGAGGACTAATCTCCTTTTTGTCCACATTTACTTTGAAAGTCATATAAATGTCTCTCAGAAAGAAAATGTTCATTTATTTTTATGACTTAGAAAGAAGCAGGAGGCCAATGGGATCGTGACTCAGCCTTATTTAGTGTCGAGGTTGATTAACAAAGATGTTCAAAGTAATCCATTGGATTTTATTGCAACCATGTGCTACTTTTAATAGACGCACTTCAATCCAATTATTGTTCAATTGGATGGTTGATTGACAACCGGCGTCGCGTTAGTTTTGTCGATTTCCGTGGTGGTATTGTTGAGGTCACTGTTTTATTCTTACTTCCTTTATGAATAACGGACGAACTTAAAACTACATGCTGCCGTCTTAGGCGTAAACATTTGACTGGATTTAATTTCATTCCCCATGCAACTTTTAATTGACTTTTGCATATTTCGTACATGGCAGATCAGCAGATGCGCTGAGTTCAACACATATTAAGGTGACACATATCGTTAAATGTTATTTTTTAAATTACATTTCTAAGCGCGTAGAGTAAAAAAAAAATCAAACTGTCGCATGTTCGCGCAATTGTTGAAAGCGAAAATGTATTGGGACAACGGACTCAGTAATAATAAGCTAAAAAACTAGAGCAGTAAACATTGGCGATAAATGTTTTCAAAAATAACAGTACAATGTAAAAAAGAATATTATATAAAGTGCATGCATCTTAATTTGTTATATAGTTTTCTTTCTATTTTATATATTAAAAAAATACTAGATTGCAAAAAAATCGGTAATCTGGTTTGAACACATGTGTTCGACCACTGTCAGTTATGTTGATTTTCAAAGTAAAATTGTTTTCGGATGAATGAACCGACGTATTCGCCTCCTAGGGGTTCAAAAGTTTCAATTTATTTAAAATCGCAACAACAAACACACAGTTCTTCAACAAATACTCAACCAAAACTTGTTTATTATCAACAGAAACGCCATATGAAGAAGCTTTGTTATATTAATGTATGAATTTCCACCTTTATTAACCACTTACGTACATGTTAAGTATTATCAGCACACATTTGTTAATTCATGACATCTTTATACAAAAAAAACTAACGTTTTGTTGCATAGTTCTATGGAAAATGTGAAATATATTGGTTTGATTCCATTAGATCTTATTAATTTTTCAAGGTAATTAAACAATAATTTAACATCTGCTATTACATTCAAATCACGTGACAAAAGCTCTTGCGATACTCTTTTTCTAAACATTAAAGATGATTATGATGATATTAGAACGTTTTATTGTACAACCACGCCGACAAACACATATAGGCTATGACATTTTTTCGAAATGATTTACAACGAACAACAAGGACTTTCATTTCACGTCAATCAAGCACATATTTATTGTTCGTACGGTTGTTCTTTGCACGGTTGTCTTTCGTGCGGTTGTTTCGTTTGGGGATATGTATGATAAATGTAATAGATTCAGGAAAATCAAAAGCAATTCAGTATTCAGTATTTATCTTATGTCGTTGATCAGTTTTTGTTCATTATAGTTTCATAACATGCATTCAAATAGGAAATATAATAATTATACATTACCATAACGCAGAAACTTAAGTAAAAATCTTCCCTCGTAAGAATTACCGTCAAAACGGAATCTTCATTGCATATTAAGCTAAATGTAAATACAGTTTAAACAAAGGATTTCATTTTAATTGACTGAATTATCTATGAATATTTTAAAATCAAAATTTGAAAGTTCGTGTGTGAGCTTGAAATGTTCTTTCGTCCTTGACTATTCAACAAACTCAATAGTATATTTCTGTATCTATGCTACTTTTTCCCTCAACACCCTTCCTAATAAGACAACCAATTACTCCATGTGTGTTTGTTCCGTATAGGAAATGGAAGATTTAAAAAACTCAATTACAGGACAGGCCTCGTGTTTATTAACCCTCATTTGATTGCAGCCTCACGGCTACAGACTATTATTGCTAAACATTGTGAAAACAACGAAAAGATATCGCTTTTTAGCTTGGTAATGAATGCCATTTGGATGTGTTGGGTTGTATATTTACACACGTTTGCGTTGCAATTTTTATTCGTTTACTCTGTTTGATTCCTCGGTTAAACCAATGTTATTTGCATGACAAAAACCCACTTTGTTTCTTTCGAAGAACAGTTCTTAATAAATTAAACGAAAACATAGAAATGAAACTATCAGACTATTTTTGTTACATTTTAAGTTCAGCTTTGTTATTGAATGTCAGTATAATATTTCTCATTCCAAGTATTTTGCCATTTGCCATTAGAGTGTTATTGATTTATGATGATAAGAGTTCATGTTAACTGAAATTTGCATTACATCAGCGAGTTTCCAGTTGGTGAGAGCGTTTTCTATGTATTCACGAAACAAAGGCTCATACGACACCTTGACTGTTTTCGTCGAGATGCATATTCAGCTTGCAGCACAGATATTGTTATCACTAACTTATATGCCACACTGCACATGTTATAGTAAAGACCTCATAGATCAAACATTCAAAAATAAATACTGTTAAGAGGTTAAATGCAATTGCATAAGCGACAACGAACTTTTATAGAGATAAAGGTATACTCACTACTTTCACAAAGACAAACACCATGAATAGATTCTCAAGTCCCACAATAAAATAAGTGTTGCCATTGATTCTCAAGTCATACACTTACATTGCTGACAATAAGGCATTCAATTATTTATCCTGCGTTATTTCCGTTTAGTGAAATACAAACAAACGTAGGAGTATGGAATGCTCAATTATAATTCGGGGTTGGTGTCAATGCACTAACATTGATCTGGTAGTGTACATCATAAATGATATTCATGCGAAAACAAAATAAAATAAACATATTTATTTATGTTATAACGTCACGCAGGAACTAACTTCTAACAAGAGCCTCGATACATTTTAGGCTTCCAGCAGGATGCTTGTTATATTTTATCCTCTAGCAAAAGCCTGGAATAAAGTATGTACGATTCAACTGCAATATGTTCAAAATAACTTTTCGTAAATAAAAAAACAGAGCATGAGCAGATTTCAGTTCAGAGTCTATAAGAACAAACTGGTTTTATTATACTTAAAGTTAATCTGAAAATCTCGACTATTTTCATTTCCAACCAAAACAACCTCGGATGGACATGGGCGATTAACGATGTCAGAATTATTTTCATGCAAGTAGTGATTTCAATTGGAGAAGTTAAACCTTAAGGAATTTACTCTTAGGAGTATTCATCAGTTATGCAATAATTCACTTCACTTGGAATCAATTTAAAGGGAGTAATACTACTCGTTTAAACACTAAAATTGATTAACATTACTACATGTATTACTAATTTTACGAACTGCTTCTTCGAAAGCACCGGCATATATCCGAGGTTGTTTTCAATTCAAAATGGCCGATGAGGTCTGATTGACATAAAGTATTAAAATATCGATGAAATTCATGATACATATACATGTAATAAATTGTATTGATTTTTTTTTTCAACAAAGCCGTCATGGAGCGAATTTCTGATTTTGTTCTACAAAACAATGGAATAGCTAAACAACTTTGAAAGCCGGGGTTACATACCTTGCTTAACATGTTTATAGTATTCAAAGTACCATTCCTTTATTATTGCAACTCATTTATTAGAAAAAAATCTGAATTTGGCATTATAACAATACACACACAAAAATATATCAACTATTAAGAATATGGATCATGAGTTAAACTATAACAAATCACAGCAGCAACATGCAGTCAAAACTCGCTATGTCGAAGTACTTAGACCTCGGATATTGACATAGCGAGTTGCGACTGTATATAAAAATCATCCAAATGTAAATATTATTTTCTTCGAGAGTTTGAATGCCATGAAATACATCATACAATGCCCTTGAGGCTTCAGAGAAATGAAATGATGAATTACAGATGGCTAACTATCAAATACAATGTCATTAGCAATATTATGTGATATCACGAAATAGCCCAGACAGGTTAGCTATATCGGACACAGCGTGATAAAATGAAGTTGTCTGGGTTTTCTAAATATGAACATTTATAGTTTTCCCTTTTTTGTTTGTCAGGGAAGTCGCTGCATTGTGTTTAGATTATGTAATTGCAAAGACGCCTTGGTATGGAGAAAAATTAAACAATTATTGTTCCTGTATGCGGTCTACATTATCAAATTCAATTGCTTAGCCCGTTTATGATGTATTCCATAAAAATATGAACGATAACCAATACCTACAACTTGGCGTTTTATATTGTACTGATGATGCATACGTGCCCAAAACTGTCAATTCGAATATGAATTCAAATAAATTATTCAAACAAATGCGATCCACAGTAAGACACAATTGCTTAACATTTTCAGAATGACTGATATTGTCCTATTCAAATATAGTCTCCGTTGATGTTATAGGAAGCACGATATTCTCAGTAGCACAATCAACCCAGCATATTTAATAGCTCCCAAATTGTATGCCATGAATTCCATAAAAGGATTTCATTTAAAAAGCTTCCAAAATGTCTTGTAAAATCAACGGTTATTGTTCAATAACATGATATTCTTCTGTAAAGGCAAATCCACGACAAGTATATTACATTAGTTTAAAATGAGAGCGACGACCATGCAATGTGGCGTTAGTTGTACTCCATTCATTCCATGTAACAAAGTTTGATATTCCATGAAGTGTTATTTCTCATTATATTGCAGAGTAATTAAACGATTAAACATTGGAACGCTAGCCGAAAATATTAGACAACATGGGGAACGATATGAAGAAACGATGTTTCAGATTGCTATGGTTATGGACACTTTAAATTTGCGTCATTGTCCAAAATGTGTTTAAATGAGCAGGAGGAAAAATCTCATTTTATATTTCACATTGTTATGAGCTTGAAATCTGTATACCGAATTTAAGTGGGACTAAGAAGAGCCTCAATGTTTATTGCTGCCAGTCCAATAAATTTATTTTTAAAGTTTGTGCTTCTTTGGCATATCGGTTAGAGATTACAACATTTTGGATTCTCTGTTTTATTTTGCCAGAATGCAAGCATGTACCAAAGTGAGTTTGTTAAGTGGTCACCAAGCCGGACAAGTGGGTTTCCTCAGGGCTCTCCGGTTTTCCCCACATATCAAGACCACTATCTCGCGTAACATCGTGCCGACGGGAGTGATTTATTTAATGTTATAATAACTAGTCAAAATGTTTAAACTAAATTTCGTCAGAAAGAATAATGAATGCTTTCAATCTGTAGTGATGAACCATTTATTACGTGCGAAATATGAAAACCCTTAAACATTTTTATTTGGTTCATATTTAAAAAAGTATAGCAGTTAAACTATAGATAGTCAAAACAGAGTGGAAACGAGCAAAGTAACATTAAGTCTGCAATAATGTCTGTAAGAATCAACATATTTGTTATATTTTTAAGCCGTTCAACATCCTACATAAAATGCAGGTTTAACAGTATTTTAGCGTTTCCTGGACAATATCTAGTTAAATAATTTATTATCCTAAATGGAATCAACCACAGAACGTATAGGGTGACGGTAACTAAGATAAAAATAGGTGTAATTAATTAGGAAACTCGAAGTGAAAACCAACAGAGACCATTGTACAATGTTAAAGGTAATGAGAAAACATTTCGCAATGATTGCTATTTTAATAATTGATGTTGATGACAAAAACAATCAGCCACATTCAATTTCACTTGGGAAAACAATTCCAGATTTGGGTTTGGAACTTTGAAACTGTCATACAAAATCTAGTCCTTAACAAGGTATGCAATTGCTGGAAGGCGTCATGACAGATAAACTGGCAATTATAAATCTTCCTTAACATGGGATATGCATTGTGTTTAATCCCTTTCTTAATTTTAAAGATGCACTCTTACTCCCAATTAAGATTTACAATAATTACAAATAGTGTTTTAATATTCAAAAAACAGTAACAATCTTGTTTACAACAATTAATATTTTCCATAATTGCATTATTATGTAAATAGTAGAGTTTATCAGTCAAAATTGATGTTTTTTATACATGTGTATGTATTGATATTGAATAAGAGTGACACTTAAAGGTAATCCCTTTACTCTGCAATTAGGGAATCATTGCCTTTGCTAAATACATCCTCCTTTTATTAAAGCGTTAAGTTTTATTTGTAATTATCTTAGCCGTGTGCGTACTGTGCCACTCGTTATGGCAAAAGGCACGTGCGTCTTTATTTTGAAGAAGGTTTAGCAGTTCTGTGTTATATTCATTTAAATGTTCTTCCTATATTTAGAATTAAGCATTTATGTGTCATTTCTTATAACAACAAAAGGGTTCCGTACAATGAAATACATTGTTATATTTTAATGTTAAAATTTGTTTAAATTACCATGCGAAGCGAGTATTGAGTCTGATTGAACATGAACGTACATAAGTAATTAATTCGTAGTGTTGTTAATTGGGAATGTGGTTGTATATATATCGTTTCCAACCAAACTAGCTCTTTGTAACGTTTTCATCTCATGTTTCACGTACGTATTGCAGTATCATTTTAAACAATTATCAGAGTTCAAAATAAGACGTTTCCCCAAACCAGAATGGTTTACCAGAACAATGGGATTGCCATCAAATCCAATATGGGTTAATAAACAATGTCCACCACTTGTAATGGAGCAGACATGATTATCAATTTATCTTCTATCACGTCCTCCAGCGCAGTAATTGTTTGTCGGTATACATTGTTGGCTACATCCACAACAAAGCCGTCACAAACTTGCAACCAAATGATGCGATGGTAAGTTGACAACTGACTCTGACTTTGTTTGTACACATAAACTGGTTTAAACCCCCAGTAAATTTACATTTTACTGACCGTTCCAAGGCGGTACCTAACAATTCTTGATAAACATACCTAGTTTTTTATATATAGTATGTATGCACTGTGCTGTTTGTGGAGTTTTGTGCTGTTCTTCCATGTTTCTTGTTTGTGAGTTTATGTTCTATGTCTTTGGCGTTTACCCAGTGCCATTAAACCGGGTTTATGTTTAAACTTTTTGCTACTGAGCATGTTTCTGTAGCTTTTCGCATAAATATTTCTATTAAATGACATAGATGGTTTTGTGTAGAGCTATTCATCTGCTGAAAACTCTTGGCCTAAAAGAAAACGAATTAATGCTAGAGAGTTATGGGAACTCAACCTACGCACCAAAGGTTTGATACTAAGAACTGCCTAGTATTTTGTTTAAAGAATACTTGGATTAAGTATTGTAAAACCTGCAAAGTCATCGATGATTTAAATATCACTCTCTGATAGGATTTGGGTGACATTATTTATCCAATGGGGATTGACGTTACAACTATCAGCTGTTCCTCGTAATAAACAATAATTAAACATACATTTAAGTTTTAAAACGATTTAAAGTGATCGTTGAAGTTATGCGAGAGGTTGACTCAAAATAGACTTAATAGTTTCGGCCTGGTTTAACATTAATTCCCTTTGATTGACAAGAGCTAATTTAGGGTAATCAAGTGATTCTTGATCAAGGAAGCCAACTTCAATTAAACATCTGTTTTTAAATACGGTATAATATATTAACCGCGCCGCAGTGCGTCTGTCAACACTTTTAGTCGAGAAAAGGGCATCATAAAATTCAACGATAATTTAATGCAAAGATTCTGGATTTGCTATATATTTGCATAATATCTCTGATAATCAGGTTTCTAAGTTAAAAAAAATCTGTATTCTCACTTCTAAAGTGAAAACGAAAAAAACGACGAGCTTTAAGTAGGCCAACATCGCGAACTGCCCTCAATCAATAATCGGTTGCTATTTACGGGATACCTGTCGGCTTGTTTCTATGTGTTAATATTAATTAATTAAATGCCTGCAGTTTTCGGCTTGAAATATTAGACGGTAATGCGTCAAAGTTAATGCATGACATGATTAATTACATTAGTTATCGAATTACCTTTTATTATGGAACGGAAGCCTGTTTTTTCACTTGTGCTTAGAAGTCCTGTAATGGTTATAATATTTATTGGGAGATTGTTCAATATGTTCCAGAAATAAAGCTATTTGAATATAATAATAAATAATTCAGTTATGCAACTGCAGATTCAGAACAAGCATAACACACATTTAATGATGTAGCTAGCTTCCACTCAGGACGTTGACCTGACCTAATTAGGCTTGGTAATCTTAGAGAATCATGAGCATCAGCAGTTACACTGGCCACTTGATATAAAGTCGAACCTCGTTGGCTCGAACTCACAGGGACCAGCGAAATTTCTTCGAGCTTCGGAAATTTAGAGCCAAGCGTGAACTTTTCTTTCAGTTTTAAGACATCGGTCCTTTACATCAAGTTCGAGCCAACGAGGAATTCAAGCCAAGCGAGTTCGAGTCAAAAATGTTCCGACTGAGGTTACTTAATCTATGAACTTTCTTTTCCCATTTACCTTGTTCAGAATTTATATCAAAATGTTTAACAGCTAAAAACGCATTTTATATAATATTACAATAAGAATTACCTAAAGTTTGGTAATGACTTAAAATATCCCAACTTCTTGAAGCGAGTGCGGAGTTCATTTCCAGAAGATTACTCTCTCACTTATTATTGTCCTTTTGAAAGGTTTTTCCCGTTGTTGGTTGAACCATTTTACTTTGAATATGGTTGAAAGCACACACTAAATCATTAAAAGACACTTAAAATACTCCTTCACTTTGATTCTTTAAATACATCCTTTTTTCAATGAAATATTAATATCAATTTGAAGGAATTTGAAGGACATGTATATTAGTAGTTACGCTGTATATATTATATTCTGCATATAAGTTAGTATAACTAGACATAGCATGATGTATACATTTATATAATGTTAAAACTAAGATATGTATACATCTGTTGGGGAGAAGATCAAAGACAAAAACATGACAATCATCTGACGAAAAGGAATCTGGTGATTGTGAAATATTATAAGTGTTATTGTGAAATATTATAAGTGTTATTGTGAAATATTATAAGTGTTAGTGTTTATCATTTGTTGACGAATGATAGGCTTTGTGAAATTTATTTTTATTCTTGTGTGTATCCAGCATACAAGGTACTTCAAATGGCCCGGAACGATATTTTATGACGTTCTTATTAAAGACGTATGTGTTCTTTGTAAAATATTTTTTAAACGAGACAAAAAGAGCTTCATAATAACTATCTATTGATATAAATATTCAAATATGTAAAATGAAATATAACATGTTATGATGACATTTCAAGAAAACGTCCGAAAACTATTATTGTCATACTAGAATTTGACCCCATTTGAGAACTAACACCAATCACAGAAAACAAAGAAGTTATAATGTTTCAATCTATATTCCTATGTTCTTAAGCAGAGCAATAATTATAAAACACGTTAGCTTATATTACAAATAATCCGATATTATCTTGATATTTCTATAAAAAAGTGTCCCAAGATCTACTCCTTTTATGGCAATTTATTGATGCGACGTTATTAAACAACTACAATCAGGCCTCATAAGTCTGATCCATCATCAACAAAGATCCAGATATGTCCCTCAACACGCTAGACATCAATTCTGAGAGACAACGTGCAGACAACGGATATTGTTCATTTAGATTATCTCATGCTTTAACACATATTATTGTAGAGCATAGCTTACAACGCCATGCAATGCCATGCAACGCCATGCAAGCCACGCAGTTTTGGACTTACACTTGGATGGGATTGATATATTCAGAAGCGTCATATTTGTGGTCGCACACACGATATATCTGTGAACATGCCTAGCAGCATCACAGTATCCATACCTGCTGAGCTAGCAATGTAACCCTCATGCAACGTGCATCAAATTAGCTCATTCCCAACGATGGAGCGTAATGGGTCTAATTTCATGTTACCCGATGTTAATCGACCGATTTAAAACGAACGTTTAATCTTAATTATTTATCATAGGGTAGTTATTTTAATTCTCCACTCAGAACTCGAAACAAATCGTGATGACTTGCATAACTGACATCGACGGTTAAGGCGTCCGCCTACGTAGCGGGAGGTCGAGGGTTCGATCCCGGGCCGCGTCATACCGAAAGACGTTAAAAGTTGGTACAAGTAGCTCACTTGCCTGGCATTTAAAGGGCGGTGCTTGAAAAAGTGGTGTACTCAGTACTGGTTCAACCCAGGAGAGTTGTATCCCGTATATCGGTGCTTTACACCGAGCAAGAACCAAGAGGTATCTTCGCAAAAAGCTGGGAATCGCACCCGGGTATCTTGTATCTCACTCTGTTTCTTCAAGTCTTCCAATGTCTGGATTTGACTGCGAATTGCTGTCACTTCTATCTCATGTCACTTATGACATTTAAACACAATTAAAGTCGTGATGGCGTCACGGCGGGGTCAAGCCATAATGCAGCCAATGGGCGCGGGCAGACCTTAATAAACTCAAGTAATAAAACTAAACTGACATCAACGCGGCAAGATCACGAGCACCTTCAGCCTTCTCAAGATTCAAAATATAGTTGAACTTGATTAATATTATAACTTTAAACAAATTTTATTTGCAGGTTGGTGTTCGCTTTCGTATTCCTCGGTTTATTGGAATGGTTTCTTTCGTACTCGCTTTTTTTCTAATTATTTCTTCTTCAAATCCTTACGGGATGATATTTTATTATTCCTTACTTGGCAATGTTGGCTTACTATGGTATAACAATGCATTTTGCAGTTTGTGGAAAGGGAAACTTGAGTGGAAATAAAGGGTTTGGGACATCTTTTTCTCATGTAAGTACAGAAAATGTTTTTGTATTGTATTGAGACTAGACAAATCTGGAATTGTTATGATTCTAGTATATCTATAAGTAAGAATGTATTTTATTTACAATACATATATCGAGTGTAAATTGATAACGGAGAAACAAACCGGAGCGAACCGTTTTTAATTATTGTGTATAGGAATAATTGTGTTTTATAGTTTTAACCAAGTAATATTGTATTGTATGTAATTCATGTGAGAATGATATTAGCACACCTCTATTTAAAGACCCAGGGATTTGACGTATAGAGCGTTGAGGGAACAAACGAGCGAGCATTGCTAGGACAGTCTAGCTAATAGTGTTTTTGTGTATATCACACAAATAAACATTGAAAGAAAACAGACCAGTTCTTTATTAAACCCATTAGCAGAGTTACATTCACCATTAGCATTAACATTTAATAGTAAATGCAACACATGTATTTCGATGCGTCTATTTTTAAACGTCTGGATATATTATTCAGAGAGTGAATTAAGACAATAGAAACGGTCTATTATTGCAAATTTAAATACGTATTTTATTACATCGCTTTCCTATGCTCCATCTACCATGAGGTAACGTGTTTAGCTTCACACATGACAATTTGCATAACGATAGCTTTATCAGCGAAAAGGAAATTAAAAGTACAGCCGTTTAGAGCACCACTTACCTTCGGGTCGTTTCATGAATAATCGTGGAGCATTATATATTTTTAGTAGACTGAATACCTTAATAAATGAATTATACATTTATAAGATAAATTAAATCTCCTGTAATTGTTTAAGATGCACCCTTACTCCCAAATAAGATTCACCACATTTAATAAAATGATTTATATACCAAAAGGGATGAATAAGTGTCGAAAACAATGGATCTAATGAAGGATACCGAGTTTAATTTGAAAGAAAGTTGCTGGAAATACGATATTTTTATCTAATCAGACGAGAGTAGATCACAGTAAATCTTTTAGCATTCACAAATCATTTAATATTTTTTGCGTTTCCAGCTATAAAATACACGGTTACAACCTTGTTATCAGTAATTAATATTTTCCATAAATTCATTATTTGGGAAGTAGTTGAGGGTGTATCACTCATAATTTATGTTCGTTTTACATGTGTATGTATTGATTTTGAATAAGAGTGTCACTTTAATGGAAAGTTTTTTTGAAATTAAAGAGGGGCATAACTAAGGCATGCCCATTTCTGCCGATGGAAATGAAAAAGGCAATCATTAAGTACTAGGCTTAATAACATAAGAGAATATTGTATACAAATCAAAATTAAAAATAATGCATCGACCTATAGTGTGCGCCTTTATCACTCCAATTGTGCTACCGTTCATTAACGCATTTTATAATTGCTGATTTTCATTGGTAATATGATGTTTTATTTCAGTAAAATACATGTGACATCGATGAATAAACTGTGTAAACAGATGCTTTTTTAAATACGTTCAATTTTCAGGCAAGGGTTATGTTTCAGTGTTACCATGAGAGGATTTGCAAATAATAAGTTTAAAGGACTCGATACAGGCTAAATTTGATCGATGCATAAACATTATTTCTTAACTTTAATGTGTTTTTTTATATTTATCTCAATTAATTTATAATAAACTAACAAATAACAACATATGAACTGTGAACAGATAAAAACTTGAAAGCGAACTTATGGCCCTTTTTACCTAGGGAATTTGTGATAACGTTATTTGCAATTGAAAACCCTATTATTAAAAGCTAATAGTGTTGTAATCAACTGATATTGTTCTTGATTAAATTTAACAATTGAAAATATCAGTATGCAGTTCGTCGGTTTTTTAAAACAATACGTCGGTTCGCAGTAAGTGTCCAATGACAATATAAATAGTAACCTTAGATATTGTAGCGATTAATCAGTAAGTTCATAAAAGGATTTGTCAATACGGTAATCTTATACACGATAAATATTTATTCCTGAAGACAGCACTCAGACAAGCGAAAGTCCATTAATGCTTCAAGCACTCATGCTGAAATAAATATAGCCATAAATATGAATTAACTACAGAAAATATGACGTTGTTTCATATGGTTCACTTCAGGTTAACGCTTGGATGATTATTTCTTGTAAGCAGTTCTCTGAAGGGGTGTTCACTCTTGTGGAATTGCAGTACAATGTTGTCAAAGAAATGAATATATCTACATCAAACGGATTGCTGATCAAATTGCCAAGGGAGGGAGTGATATGAAATGAATATATCTACATTAAACGAAATTATGTAGGAGAACGAGAGAAAGAGAGAGAGAGAGAGAGAGAGAGAGAGAGAGAGAGAGAGAGACAAAGAAAGAGAGAGAGAGAGACAAAGAGAGAGAGAGAGAAGGGGGATATTATTATACCATTCCACTTAAGTAGACATGCCCCATATCGCGCCGAAATTTCACTTAAATAGTGTAGGCGATACGTTCTACATTATTCGGGCTGATTTTGTAAATGACCGTGGGATTTGGTACCGCCTTTTGTAAATAGATTCTTGCTTATAGTGGTTTTTGCTTCTCTTTTAATATGTACACAACTAATACAAAAAACTAGAGAGTACACTTTATGTAAATCTTCTTCTACCACGATCATAAAAACATATTTCAACTATTTGCATGTAGGCTAATTTGGTTCAGAATGTTCTGTTGGAGAGCAAATTAAATTTTATATGTAAATGTATAAATCCAACGCGCAGCCTTAAGCCCTGTAGACAGCATTTCGATTATAAATATATCAAAATAATGCGTTTTTTTGCATTTATTATGTGAAAACAAATTGTAGAAACACCCTGACGAAGGCAATACACCAATTTTGCAAACAATTTTATAGACTAATTAACCGTAACCTTTTTAACAAAGTCATGTTATTTTAGGCTTCATTTCATTTATTCTAACTGACATTTATCTCATCTATCTGTCTCGCCACAATGAATATTGTAACTCCTAAACCTGACAAACAAATCACGTATAAGGCCTTTCATTGACCGAATAATCCATCAGTGGTCAGATTATATTGACCATTAGTACACAGACATTCCAAATATATATCTGATATATGACAGATTGATTCCATATATTGAGCCCCGAATGATGCTCGCCATGATTGCAGGCCATTAATCGTCTGAATATTTCCAGAGCCCGAAGAGTGACTGCAAGGCCATAGTAAGTCCGTCTATAATTTCAGGTCATTATACCGGTCTTACGTGTATCACCACATACCACTGACAGAATGTCTGCCTATAATAAGATAGCGTGAGGTAACATTTATACGAGTGTCATTTGAAATATGTTCAGTAAGAGAAATATTCTGGAAGCACAGCATATATTCGAGGTATGCGCATAGCGGTCTATGAATATGCTAGAGTTGTTTAAGAACTGTATTCGTGAATAAGTCGGCGCAGAAAAATGAACGTTGCGTCCAATGCACGAAGACAGAACTTAATAAATTCTAACCAACTTCGTTTTAGCCCCTTCTAAATTGCATCAGGTTTAGAATTAAGCCATGCGCCTGTCACAAAAGTTCAGTCAATCACTGCAAGATATTTTGACGTTATCTTCAAAGAAGCTGACTCTGAAATTGCGCCTTTGGATATGCAAACAGTAGGCGTGGCTATTTGCACGTTCGCAGTTATAGCATTTTCCTGAAAGGCCTAGTTTAAGGAATGTTTGGCATGAAAATCCCCTGCTGTGTATCTCCTGCTAGTTGCACTGGTGTCACAGTAGGGGCCAATTTCCTGTGTATTCTTTTATTGGCTCAGGGCCATTTAGGGTCCATTTCTATAATAAAACTTCTAAACCTGCAAAGCAGGATACTCTGTTCGGAGATTTGATAAGAGGGATCAAGGCAAGTAGATTAAGATCAATAAGCAGAGGTTGTGTACTATACACAGTGGGTTTTTTTTTGGTTTTTTTTTGTTGTTGTTGTTGTTTTTTTTTGTTTTTTTTGGGCGGGGGGGGGGGGCACTTATAGAAGGCTTTAACTAGCCTTTAAGCATGAATAGTTGTCTTCAGCAATAAGTAACGATAATTCACAAATAATAAACTAAACATTTTAAAAATATATCGCCCCTGATTTGCTAAATAAAAAGGGGTCTCTAAATATATTCAGTGTATGCACAAAGCCGTGACTGTCTTTGATTGATTAATTGTCATTAATGATAAGTGCAAAATTGGCAGCGCGCACTAGCAGCATGGTCTGCTGCTTATTTGTTGTCACCGGGTGAGATAATTTTGCAGCCAGACTGTGGCTAGAACCCGGGACCCTTCGCTAACAGGTTGAATCTCTCACGACTGAGGTACCAAGCCGCTAACACACTTTCTCAATAACTGTATTGGTAAGGATACCGTGATAACTACATACTCATTCAATAAAGCTGATCATCACCGACCTCCTGTATATGACGATGCATATAGCAGCGGTGTAAGTGTATTGTTATTTTCAAGAACTATTTAGTAATATTTAGTTCACCTATTCCATTGTGTAATTCGAATTATACACAGAATCCGTTAAAAATAGTCTTGTACTTGAAATTACTATTTTAATGTTGCAACTAGGACTGACCTACCTGTTAAAATTAACAACCGAAGAACTAATCCATATTTTGTCTGAGACAAACATGCTTTGAGTAATGTTAAAACTACTAGGAAATGTTACATAACTGCAATATTTACACCTCACTCATGGTGCATGCGTTGTGTCCCTTGGTTTAAGCTGCTGTTTAACAACTGTTGCTCAGAAACACGATCTATACCTTTACGGGCTGATATTCTATGAATTCAGTTCGCATACAATTCTTAAGGGTAAACTACTAAGTCTCGAAAAAAGGAATTTTGCGTTTAAGTTTTTTTTCCTAAAAGAGAGTAGACATACAAACATGTATACCTATGCAGTATAAGGTAGGTTATACTTCGATTGGTTGTAATTAATATATCGAGGGGTAAATGCGAAAAGGTTCTAAGTAACATTAAATAAAAGAGAAGATAGAACCTTTTCGCCTCACCCCTCGATATGCAAATGAATATGATTTAAAACCTTGTGATAAGGACATTGATAAAACTATCAGTTATTATAACAATGACATATGTTTTATCGCAGATGATGGCAGTGATGAAGGCGACGACAACGACGATGATGAATATAATGATAATAATGATTACTGCTGATGCTACTGCTGCTGCTGCTGATGATGATGATGACAACGACGACGATGACAATGATGACGGTGACGATGATGATGATGACGATGATAATGATGATGATGATGATGATGATGATGATGATGATGATGATGATGATGATGATGATGATGATGATGATGATGATGATGATGACGATGATGATGACAACGATGAGGATGATGATGACAACGATGACGATGATGATGACAACGATGACGACGTGGACGACGACCCTCATGATGATGATAATGCTTCTAACACTAACACACGAGTTGATTCAGTATCTGAGAAAATATAAAACGAAAGCAAACATTTATGATATCAAACCTTGAACGATGAAATAACTATTCAGTGAATAGTCGATTTTTGTGACTAGAATTATGATATGTATCATTATATTGGAGTTTTTAAAGTTTATGACGCTGACAAAAACAAACTGAGCTATGAAAAATAGAACAAAATGTGTATTTTTAAAATTGCATGTATCATGACAAATTACTAGGTAGACTAGGAAGTATCAAATGAAATGCATGGCGTCATGGCGTATCACCTTGGCTTTTTTTGGAAATCACTTTCCCAGGTAATTATGTTTCGAAGTCAATATTATACAACTATGGACAATTTATGTATTCAGTGTATGCAGTTAATGAATGATAATGGGGACTCTATCCCATTTCATGGAAACTGTTCATGACTTTATCCGATACGAAATTTTACTTCTGGTTGTCCATTAAACGGTAAATACACCTTTATCATCAGCCTGTTAATTTGGCATGACATATGTAAAGTAATACTCTCCTTTAATAATTTATTGACCTGGGGGCATACTGATTATGGCGTTAGTCGTGGTTAGTATTGGTTTCATGTAGTGAGTTTAACACATTATATATCATTATCAACAGGTCCATAATAGCATGTAACAGTGGTTTAACCAATATTAACACACTTCTTTATAGGTCATATTTCTATTTTTATTAAAATAATCACACTTGTACAAGGCGACATTTTTAGTCACAAAAGCTCTTAAAACAATAAGTTGTATATTGTCATATAAAACAAGTGGGGTGTAAAAGTTAACATTTCTTATGTATTTTTACCTTTTTAAATATTTAACTTATTTTAATATTTCACTTATTTTTATAAATCAAGCACGTAGTTAATTTAATCATATTTTATTGCACGAAGATATATTTACACAATACAGGACAAGGACAACAACTGAGAAACATAAACAATGTAGCAAAACGTTGCTAAGGTTCATATGATAAAGAACATGCAACGGGATTTGACCAAGATAATTTTCAACATCAGTAATCAACCCTTTACCATTAAGAGAATATGCTACCGATAAGAACGTAATACACATCATGAAACTGTAGAAAATGCCTGATAAAAAGAAATGCAACTATAGGATTTGTTCCGCGTTTCAAGGTATACGAGTTATCTCCCGTATACGTGTATGCCTACAACGATTGCGCGTAAAACAGTCCATACAACATTCTGTTTTGAATTACAACGACGACAGGTGATGATATTAATTTGGTTGACATATGTCTACTTATATAATGACTTTGTGCAAGCTTCGATTACATGATTGTTTTCATGTTAGGTACACTATAATGAACTTGATAATCTCCTTTATAACTATTAGTACTACAGTATGTCAACTAAACTGGGATTTTGCCCAATAATGATTATATAGAAATACACTGGGAAATGTGCTAATTTATATTTTATCTTTGGCAAAAAAGTTGAACTATTTAAATCAATATATGTCTGCTTTATCGATATGAAACTTAAAAAGTAAAGTTGTCTTATAAATCTCAAAACTCCACAAAGCGGTAAGTTCCCTTTGTCTACGCTTATAATTGCATTTACACACATCAGGTGATCATGGTCGGATCAATTAACGCCATTCAAAATTATCTTTAAAAAACTTTAAAAAACAACAACATATGTATTTGAACTTTTATTGTAGTGCACAGATGCGTGTTAACTATCATATTGTTTTAAGATAGTATTTATATTTAAGTTTTATATCCATATACGCAGAAAATAGGTTAAGTGTAAGGTAACATCCCTCCATCCGACCCCTTACACCTACCACTATAAGTCAACTGCACTTATCGACCAAACTTCGACACTAGAACCTAACATTTTAGAGACGACTAGTTTGGGGAGTCGGCGTTCGACGCCAGGATCAGCTAATCCATCTTATTTTTCAGACGTGTTGGCAGTGATTTTCTCTATATCTCAATGAAGTTTTTTTACTATCGGGAGTTTTTAATGTAGCAGTCTTTTGTATGAATAGTCTGCTTCCAAAGGATCTCAAAATACATTGTCTTAAAAGGATTAAACAGTATATGGATCGTCAATAACTTTATGACAAACATATTCTTCTTTTTTATTAGATATGACTCCAATACTAACAAAGTTCAAGCCACCATTCATACCAATATAATCCAGCAAAAACATCATACTAAAGATGAATTCCATCTTGTGAAATATGTGATTTTTCCCAAGTGTCCTGTTTTAAATAACACCATTCCATGTGATACGGTGTCTTTTACATTTGGGGCGCCAAAAAGGTAGATGCATATGTCACTGCGGATAAAAAACATAAAGCCGTTCAATTGCTCAATCTCGTCAGCGAAAATAGTAGTTATTCTTATCTTTTTTCTGTTTTTGCAATAATGTTAAGACACCGAAAACATATCCATATATATCTTACATGCATCGAACAGCTTTAGAGGCACAGTTTGGTCTCATTTTGACTGCTCATTGACATGACTGGTAAGCTAAAAACCATGCCACTAAGGACAAATCTTTCACATTCAAATTACCATTTTTCATAGGAAACAACTCGGACGTATGCTGGTAGACCAGTAGTTATAGTGTATGATTTTTTTTTATTAATTGTAGTGTTTCACGTGTATTTTGTATTATTATATTTAAATTGATTGCTAGTGAAGTGTATTATTTCATTAATAATTAAAATTCCCAAGACTTAAGTCAAACAGTGTTACTGCGAAGTTAAAATTACTACGCGGTCTACTTGCAGCGTTGTTAAATGAAAATATTCCTGACATTGTTAACCGTCCGTTTACATTTGAGGTTATTTACGATGAAATATGGCCGAGGTGTTCCGAATGAGTCTTACAATAGCGATTACAAAAACCAGGCCAGCATTAGAGGGTAAAGGCTTCCGCCCAACATTAACTAAACAAGAGAAAGGAAGGACGCGAAACAACATGGAAAGACCAAAAGAGCATCAAACTTTCCTCATAAACAAATACCGTAGTCACCGCCCTAAAACCATAAGCGAAACACAGATTTAAATTAGTTTTTGGGAATCTAACCTCACAATTGGAACACAATTTTTCAAAAGCAAATGGAAAATAAGTCAATATAAAAAACACAAGCAAATTTAAACAATATAAAAACGAAAATAAAAAATCAGTAAAATTGGAAAGATCAACATTTTTTTAATTAGTATTATTTTACAAATTAATATCAAATCAACAATACAATGGAAACTAATAGACTACAGGGACAATAGGCAAATTAGTTTAAGTGCTCAATGTAAGGGACCAAAGTACGAAAAGGCTCATCACCTAGAACAAGCATCAACCCGAATTGAAAAAAAGAAACTAATTACAACATTCCCAAGTAATCAGAACAGACATCAAAACCGAAGTTTAATTTCGTTGAATCTATTCTTCTTTTATAAGTGAAAGAGTGATATTGTGTCCTTCACAGAATGTAAGATTTTAAAAATATATTTTGTGGTTATTATGGTTAGTGTCTCCACATGTCGAATATTTTGGATTTATGTATTAAACTGTTATATCTCAATCACTAGAACGCAATATGTGATCAGTTTTGTCTGACTCGGTATTCAGACATTTGGCATGAATAATGGTTATAATCTACCTCCAATGCAACCCAATTAATATTATTCGATACTGTAAAGGCTACGACTGACTTATAATTAATGTAAAACACAGCACATATAATACAGTGTCTTACCACAGTTCATAAAAGATCAAGCTATTATAACCCACATAATCTATATTCATTAAATGTCTGATGTCCTGGATTGGATATTGCATTGTTATCCGTTGTGGAGTTTACAGTATCGTATTGATGCAAATAAGATTGTGTTGAGCCTATTGCATGTAGATTGCTTTAGATCTGTCAGATTGTTGACGAAGAAATTGCGGTGCTTCTGTAGTCTTCCTTGTTGTTTCGTGGCGTGTAATGTCGCTCATGTATAGTATGTTTTGACTAAGTCGCGTGGCTCTTGACGATGAATGTGTTGCAACCTAGTTTGTCCATGTATACACTTTGCTGGAGTAGGTTTGCTTTCCCCTTACCTGTCATTTCAATGAGTCCTATCCAACGTATCGTGTATGTAATGCAAGCTGTGAAGGGATCACTCTTTTTGATTGTTTTTTTGTCTTTTCTGAAAAGTCTGAAACAGTAAACATCTATCTGGCCCTACAATATCTTGCTACATACATGTACACACTTTGGTGTCTGTGCTTTTTCTTTCCATTAGAAGCCAAGTAACAACCATCATTTGTATCAATTAATTTTAGCAGTCCCTCAGAATCAAGACTCATTTGCCTTTTCAATTTTGGTTTAAACCATTTCCTACTTTAAAGGTTTCCGATTTGCCTTAAATGCCGCTAAATTAGCCTTTAATGGTCAGCTGTCAATATCATAGAATCGCTTTCAGTGTAAAAGAAAAACGGTCAGTATGCACTATTGCTCGTCGCTGTCTATGGTAAATGTGGTAACAGTAGGCGATCGTGTGAGCCGATCTTATTAAGTACAGTCGAAACTCGCCATGTCGAACAATGTTATCTCGATGTTTTGGTTATGTCGAATGACATTCACAGTTCGATTCAAATTCTTCGATTGTGAAGACAGTTGAAAACGGATATGGATCAAGCTCAAATTTGTATCCTGGGCAGAAACCAGTACCGTGTTCTATTGGAGAGGTCATGATAAAGTTCTCCGACAAAATCAAGCCCAATACCTCTAAGGCAGATACTTATACCACTAGACCACTCCCATTTATTAGCTGTGACCAAATGTTTTGCATCTTGTTCGCAAAGACAATTAAAATTCATCTCTTCAAATATTATCTGCCTAAAATAATGTGGGATCATTTGTTCGTCAAGCATTTGGAGAAATCCCAAATTATCCTGTCGATCTAATTTTATTGAAATCGTACTTTAATTCTGAAGTTTAATTCAAACGCACTGAATTGGAATATTTTACATGTACCGTTCCACCCCATCACCTATTTAGTATGCAATTTGCGTGATTTTACGTGTAATTTAGTTTTATTTTACAATCAGATTACATAAAGACCTACAACACGATATAACATTTCAATAATTAGATAAGTGTGAAATGAAATGAAATGTTCATAATTCTGAACTAATCTCTCATGTACACAGTTTTTGTCTTTAATTTTAAGTCGTATTTTCAGGACCAATTACAATGAAGAGGACCAAGACAAGCCCAGTAATCGAACATTCAAAAACAAACCCTGTTTATGGGGCACAAGGCAAAGGCCCTAACAACAACGAACTAGATTCACAAAAAACATATACATGTACATGCATACAAACACCACAAATAGACTGCAAAAGGCTGCCACTAATTTGAGATTCTTTTACACCGTAATAAATCTTGATTTGCGTCTAATAAACGTTGGAGACTGTCAATTCAAGACCACTTGTTTCCATTTTAAGCTATAAGACGTATAAGGCAATTAATGTTATACGTATCGATATCCATTTCAAGAGCTTGTCAGTGGAGCCTTTTACAGTGAACCTGCCAAGAGCAAACAAAGTTAATGCCAGGACCAGCAATAAACAAGCCAATAAAGCGAGATTATTATCAATTACATATGGCAAGTTCTTGGTATAAAAAATAGCAATATGTTTCACGTAAAGACTCGACATTTTATTGTGTTCATCTGATCAAATGTCACGTGATTAATTAAAATAAAAAAGATGCCAGAGTGTCTTAATTAGACGTTATAATTTACACCAATAGCTCCCTTGTCTAGCGCCTGGCGCTATATTGTGGCATCGGGAAATAAATCAGTACTTCGTACTGGTGAAACCCAGGTCAGTTGTCTCCCTTGTATCGGTGATCTACACCGGGCCTGTTTCCTACACTCACTACAGCTGAAATGCTGTCTCTCATAAAAACATTCTTCATTATAGTCGTTACAACCGTTGGCATGACAACCAAAACAAACTCACGTCGTAGTTTACACCAGCCATGTTTTTTTTTTTTCAAAAGCAGCTTGTTCGAACGACATAAACGGGACATTGTATAAGCTTTAAGCTTTCTTCGCACGTATGTAAATCATTTCGACCAACAGGAAGCGTTTCACTTGACCTAGTTTGATAATGCTTGATGTTTATATTCTTTATATTGTACTGTTTACCTAAATAAATAATGTTTAAACCAAGACAAGCTGAAATACCAACAGCCATATCTTTCATAATGCAAATGTCCATACTGAAAGATATAATCAAATTTTACAAAAATATATTTTACAACGTTTGCTACGACAATAACGTTGCAGAAACAAAATACACTCTTTTAAATTGAAAGCATTTCAACCCGCTACTGAAAATGATAATACAATATCTAATTTAAAATCAATGTATACCATATGCTGAAAAATATAATTACGCAATCCCTATGTTGCAACTACAACACTATGTTTTTAGAAGATTGTTTTTCAAGCCAATGGCATTTTCTTACTTAAATACACAGCATTTAAACTGAAATTATTTTCTCTTCCTTCCGAACATTACTTTATATGCAAGGCGTAATACCTCTCAACAATCAACATTTCCTGCCTCGAAGGTTTCCAATTTGCTTTAAATGCCGTCTAATAAGCCTTGAATAGCCAGCTTTTAATACGATAGGATCGAATTCCGGTTTTAAATGACATTATGCACGCATTCTCCACCGTCGAAATCTGGGAATTATTTTGATAAACGTATGCTGTCACGTGAGCCGATACTTTTTGTAACTTGAAATGCAAAGGAGAAAAACCAGGTACATGGGAATTAAAACCAAAGCGAACATTGATACCATCAGTTAAAATTGATATAAAAGACGTATTAATTAAATAATACATGTTCAAAATGATAATAAAGAAAAAATGATACAATGAACACTGCATGGATCAACACAACAGTCAGCAATTAAAAAAACAACTGTTGACATGCAAAAGGAAAGGGCACAAACGGCAGAACAGAAATAAATATGCAAACAGCGTACACAGACCACACACCCATCTCGATAGTTGTACCGATAACTGATTGAATTAGCAAATTCCAATAAGCATTCATACCGTGTTAATATTCATATGAAAAAACTACAGAAACAAGCTCAGTCAAAAGTTTAAAGCTATTTTTGAAAAGGTTTTAACAGTTTATACTCATAAAAATCTCAAACAGTTTTTTTTTTTTGAATGTTTAAGTAAATACTAATATTTGTTAATAATTTTAACGATTTTCGGAAGAACTGTGGTGAACTCCATTTCAAAAGATAAGAAATGTATATTATTATTTTTAACAACAGTTTAACCGCCACTGTTGTATCATCAAATGCAAAAAAACAAAATAACTGGTTGAGGGTTATTTCTAACAACAAAATACGTACTGAATATCATTCAAACAAACAAGATTATATCATTTTTCTTGACACAGAGGAATGGTATGCAATAATTACAAAATCTATGATATTGAATGTATTTACATACTTGTGAATATTTGTAGGTAACATAAGTACACTGGTACTGATATTAGTGTGTTCACCAACATTTATATCATATAAAATAAGACATTTGAATTGGACACAGGTAGTTTAGTAACAGGCATTTAGTAATCATATTAGGGGCTTTCAGCATGTTAACTACATTTTATTTAGTTTGAAAAAGTGAAATATCATTTTTAGTTTACCAACATATCTTTATAAACCACTGTAAAGCATATAATAAATTGTTTTATTACACCGGTTCCCTGGGGAATATCACCAAGGATTGATTCAGATCTGTGTTCGTGCTCTCAATATCTCGATCTCAAGAATATCGAGACAATAAACACATTTAGAAAATCTTTATACAAAGTGAAATTATGAATTGATCGTTTGAGCGTGCGGAATGTAAAAGAACCCGGATCGTACGGAACTATGTAATTATATACATGTGCCATTGGGAAATCATATAGTTTGACATGTTTGAGCCATCAACTTAATCTTGAGATTTAGAATGTTGTTGGAATAAATAGACGCAGAGTGCGTATGTGTTCAAAGATGTGACGCATAGTGTTTGGATGACGTACGAATTTTAACGTGATAACCAGGGTGATAGCAGTGATACATTTTCCCGGATTCTACTTTAAGACGTCCATTATCGTACCTATACATACTCCTGTCAGCCCGGGCGTACAAATATGATTTGGTTCCCAGGATATGGCAAGCGCTTAAAACTAAAATCAGATATAAAAGCAGAAAGCTAAGGAGTGTCATACATGCAATGTTTTATATATTACAGTTTAGTGTAACTTCACTGAAGGCTGGTGTTGAGAATGCTTGAAAACGGTACTTTTATTACTGTTTTATTCACACATGTCATACGGTTGCGAAAACCGCTACTCTCCCACCCCTAATTACGTTTTGGGACCAAAATAAATAAAGGGTGGTGTATATTGACGTGTCGCCAAAATGTACAGGCGTATTCTTAAAAATGATTCAGATACGCCCCTGAACTTGATTGTATTTAACCGGATAGGTTTATGATTTCGTCAAAGTTATTCAAAATGTAAATTGATTGGTCAATATCTATCCAAAACTAACTACTAGCCAAACCAATCATTGTATCGGGTCAACTAGCCGAAAGAAAACCTGTGTACAAATTATCAAGTTCTTAACAGTTGCCTGTTTATGCAGTAATTGCGCGAACCTTATCCAATAGTGGTATTTTGTTTGACGTATTTTCAATGAGTCTTTAGGTATTGTTGTTGTATGGTCAATACCACAATGCCGGTAATCAGCAAGGACAGTTTATGGACGTCTCCTAGTCGTTAATCTTAATACACGGATATCTACAGAAGAACGCGTGTAAATATTACGATCAAAGCATTACAAAAACCATAAGCGTTTTTTGGTCCTAACTTCTTAAAACATTTCTTACACACTCCATTATTTTGCTATCTTCAAGCAAACATTACTACTTGCTTAAAATGCTCGACACAACACTTCATAACTATTACCATTTCCTTTCTCAAAGGATTCCAATTTGCTATAAAGACCACTTAATGAGCCTTAAATGAGCCAATATTATTGGATTGGATTCCAGTGCTTAATAAAGGTCGTTATGCACATGTTACTGGCGGCGTCTAAGAGAGTGTGATGAATGTATGATGTCGTGTAAACCGTTTCTGTTTGATGCAATGTTAAGGACTTGAATGCTAAATGATAACATGACCGTGCCAAGGCGTTTAACTCAAGATATAACATTGTATGCATATAACACACCACACAATACAATTTCTTGCCAAAGTCTCTAAAAAAGTCGATGTGGACAAGAAAAACTGGTTTGTGCATTGAATTTGTATTCATTAAATTTGTGATGCCGTTATATGTTATTTCAGCATAATAGCGTTTACATATTCAATATCCACTTACCGTTACGAATGTATGTACCATTCATATAACGTGTTTCGATAAACCGTCATAGCCTCTGATCATAAAATCAGTCAATATAATGGCCCCATGGCCTTTAAAGTGACTCGCTCATGTTTTGGACCAAAAATTAGTTTTCCCGGTTATGCATCTGAAAACACTTGTTTTATCATTATTTTACTATATGATATCTAAAATGTAATTATAGCATAAAGAGGTATTTTGGTTTTAGTGGTGTTTGAACCTACGCCGGAGAAGTCAAATAAAAAATAGAAAACAGCCGGCTAGTCTACATGGCCATCGGGACATTATTTAAAGTGGTGGATATGTTGAACAACTGTTAAGGATACATTGATAACATCACGTGATCATGTCAATTAACCAATCACGCAAAACCACAGACGTACTTATTTTTTTAATCGCGTTACAAACGCTAATGAAAATTGTGGTCTTTAAAGACGAAATTCGAGTAGATATCAACATTTGCATAAGAATTCAAGCTTTTGGAATTTTTCTTTTAACACTCCTTATAATTTGCCACACTTTATTTTGTTATAAAAAAATAATTGCATTTCACAAACGATGAGCGAGTCACTTTAACAACTGTATAACGACAAACTAGAATTGGGCTAAAGATAATTATTGTAGTCAAACAGTTAAGTATACAGCCTGTATGATATAACTTTTAATATGTTCATAGTCTAATACAAACATGTACTATCCTATCAATATATTGTTCACAGTGCAAAAAGATGCTTCTAACTCTTAGATTTATTTTTTATGTATATTGAATGGGTCATGAAACAATGAAAAATCAAAGTTAAAGGTTTATATTGTTGTCATTTATAAAACTTGTGTGTACTTAAAACATGTGTGCGTTCTCATTTTCATAACCTTGTATGTCAGAAGACAATTAGTTTGTCGCAAAAAAATGATAACAACAATAACAATAATAACAATAAAAATAATAAAAATAATAATAATAATAATGATAATAATAATAATAATAATAATAATAATTATTATTATTATAATAATAATATTAATTATTATTATAATAATAATAATAATAATAATGATAATAATAATAATAATAATAATAATAATAATAATAATAATAAAATAATAATAATAATAATAATGATAATAATAATAATAATAATAATAATAATAATAATAATTATAATAATAATAATAATGATAATAATAATTATAATAATAATAATAATAATAATAATAATAATAATAATAATAATAATAATAATAATAATAATAATAATGACAAAAATACTATCAAAAAATAAATAGTAATAATAATAATAATAATAATAATAATAATAATAATAATAGTAATAATAATATTAATAATAATAATAATTATGATGATTAAGATAATGATGATGATGATGCTACTGCTAATTCTACTACAACTATTACTACTTCTACTACTACTACTAAAAATAAACAATTTTAACTATACGGTTCGAGCCATGTATCATACAGATTTGTGTCGTGAGTTTTTAAATACCGTATTTTTAGGACCATGCAAAGGTCGCAACAAAATTGAGATGAATTCACACCGTTATAAATCTTGATATGTGTCTCAGAAAACGAAGACGACCATACAAAGTAAATTGTCTATGCCAAACAAGTTGTCTCCATATTAAGCCGTAAGACGTATTAGTCAATTAATGTTATACGAGTCGATAGCATTTAATACGTGTCAATACAGCCTATTGCGGTGAACATGTCAATAGAGTCTTGTGCAGTTAGAGTGTCTAAGGACCATGTTGCTATGAACATGCCAAAAGAGCCTACTGCATAACGCGTGTCAAAAAAACATATTGTGGTGATCATGCCGAAACAGCCTACTGCAGTGTATGCGTCAAAAGAGCATATTGCCATGAACCATTCGGGCTCCTCGGCCATTTGTATCGATAACAACTTCGGATGTATCTTGACGGTTTACATACTCAATAAGTGGTACGTTTTAAGTATAATTGAAAAAAAACACGAACTACTTCAACTGATGTACCGGCATACATCCGAGGCTGTTTTCGATAAAAATGGCCGAGAAGTTCCAAATGGCCATAAACTTGTCAATAGAACAATGAGTGTGACAATGCAGCCCATTTCAGTGACAGTATCAAACGAGCCCATTGCAGTTAAAATTCAAATTACACATACGGAGAAATAAACAAGATTGATATGAGCGATATATCTAATAGAAACCGCCGACGCATTGTAATTTACTTTTAAAGGATGTGGTATGTTAAAGTATCATGTGGTTAAAACGGAAACAAATGTTTCCTGGTAAAGGCAGGCCTATCGTTGGTAATAGTGTCATCTTAATGTCCGTTTGACAGATGTTTTAATCTTGATATATTTTACTCCTACTCCGATGGCATAGCATAATAAATGGCATATTTTTCGTTTTTTTTTGGTTTCTCCCATTACCGTGTGAAAGGTCTTCTATGGAAATTAAAGGACATCGACTTTAAGGAAACTATATTTAAAAAGGGTCATACACATAATGCTCAGTTAGATACAGTCGAACCTCGTTGGCTCAAACTCCCAGTGACAAGCGAAAATACTTCGAGTCTCGCAAAATTCGAGCCAAGCGGGAATGGTTACCTTCCGTATAAAAAATCGGTTCTTTTCATCCAGTTCCAGCTAACAATGAATTCAGGCCAAGTGTGTTCGAACAAACGCGGTTCGACTATAGAATCAGCTCATTTAGAATATGGAGATCAAATGTAACACCAATTTTATGTTCAACATGTATATGTATATACATATATATGACCTTGGTGGAAAGAAAATACATAGCTATTCATTGGATGCCAATGTGACGACTAAACAATCGTGTGGCATCAGTAATCATAATTGTTTCTCATCAATCAACAAACTGAAAGAGGAACATGATTACCGCATTCTGAAACTATCGCAAATTGTGCATGAAGTTTTTCCGTTCCAAACATTACTTAATATGCTTGCCACAACACCTTTCAACAATCACTGTTTCCTTCCACAATGGTTCGCAATTTGCTTTAAGCACCGCTAAATGAGCCTTGAATAGCCGTCTGCCAATATCATTGGATTGTATTCCGGTGCCCAATTCAGGGTTAATATGCACGGTTTCTCGAACGTCGGCGTCTGGAAAATTGTGATGCAATTGTGATAAACGAATACTGTCGATTGAGCAACTCCTTTTTTACAAAAAGTTCAAAACTGTATTACTTAAAATCATAACCTTACACGGGCAGTTACACTAGCGTTGACAACAATGTCGCTTGTTATATTTGTTTTCTTGTGGCGTTGGAGGTCGATTGAAAAGTATGTGTATGACATTGATCTTTATGCCATCTCATAGGTATTTATTTACTTTAAGCCTACCGTGTCTTCCCTGTAGTCTCGAATGTTTTAAAGTGTATTCATTTTTTAAATGTTTCCTATAAGCTACCATAATATGTTTACCAAGTATAAGCGGTCTAAACAATATCATTATTGGTATTGATAGAGTTTCATCAAGACTGAACCTTTGAAGACTTTGGAAGATATTTATCAGCAGTGACATATACTAATCTATCTTTTTGTCAAGAAGGAGAATAATGTCTGACTGTACGGCACTATGTTATTGAAACCTTGTCACATCATGCGTTTATTAAGGTTATATTTAAGATAAAGTTAGCTGTTAGTTAAATGGATATGTGTCTACATACTGTATGTTAAGTAATGTAGGGCATATTTGATTGTCATTTGAATATGGAAGGGGTTGACAGCCGACCTGGTACAAATGTACAGTTATTCATAAATGGTCATGTTAATTACTAAAACGTGTATGCTTTGGGTTGTTAAGCTGTCATCTTCATAGTATTTAACAGAGAGGATTTTGGATGTAAACAGAGGGGCTAGAGAAGGCAAGGAAAGCGGCTTTGGGTCCTTAATGGACAGGTGTTAGGTTGTGGGTTTACCTTAAATGTCATGCGGTATTTGTAATTGATTATTATACTTAGAAAGAACGTTGAACAATAAAGAACTAACATTCGAACGGTTGTTGTTTAATAGCTTAAAGACTTTCAACAAGTTAAGTGAACAGTAGCATTACGTGAAAACCTCCAGGCCCTAACCTAAACTTCAGCATTTTCAAAAGACGGAAACGTTATAATTATATCATTGTTTAATTACTTAGCAATACTTACTATCAAATACGTATATTAATGTTTCATTGTTTACTCCACTGAGTCAGATATTCCTTTCGGAACAGTTAATTGTTCCTTCATATGCTTGTTTTACTTTCATAGTTATGAAAATGCATTATGTTTCTTTCTTTCAATGAAAGTTTAGTTCATTAAAAGACTTAGAAAACCTTTTCATAAAACGGATGGAGCACTGTCAAAACATTATTTTAAAAACAGATTTTCAGACTTTGGTATAAAACGAAGGCGGCATAGACTTCCCTTTGTTTCATTTAAAATGGTAAAGTAAAACAAAAGTTATCTTTGCTTACAGTCGTACCTCGAAGCAACGTGATACCTTCAGACTTAGCATTCATAACTTTATCACGTGGTATACACACACTGTTTATTATTTAAATATTCTTACTCAATCTATATCAAATTGTTAAAAACAGGTTTATCAATTTCGAATCAATACCATCGCACCAGACTGTCCGTTAATACCGGCTGCACTTGTTTTATGCTATGTTGTGGAAAAGCCAACTAAATATGCTAGACATAACACCTCCCGACAATAAGCGTTTCCTTCCTCAATTATTTCCAATTTGGTTTATAGATCGCTTAATGAGCCTGGCATGGCCAGCTGTACATATCAGTGGATTGTAACCGTGTGCACAAATACAGAACATTACGCACAGTTTCTTGACGAGCGACGTCTGCTGGATATGATAAGCTTTGTCGACGTTTAAGCTGATTATTGTTATCAATAGCTAAAATATAACCTAACAGTGCTAAGGCGATTACATCAATATTTACAAAGGAAGATAATGTGATATTGGTGTAATGTCTGTTGTTTTGTGGCGTAATGTTTCTGACGTTTAGAGTGTATTTGTCCTTGAATTGTGCGCCTTTAGCTGTACGTTATTACAATATACTTAGTACAGGGAATGGTCCAGGAGCTCCTCTTCATATCTCAGATTGAGAATGCTACTTAGGATTGATAATTTGTTTTTGTCTGATTGATGAAATTATATGTAGTTGTTATACTTTAAATTATACTTTAAATTCAGTTCAATACCAGCACTCAGAGAGAAAAGAAAATCATAATGTCTCAGAGATTAAGTATTTAATGCTGGAAGGGGCACCTACTGTTGTCCTGCCTAATGCAATATGGATTCCATGGGGAAAAACTGTGCTAAACTTCAAAGAGAGTGATTGTCTAAGAAAAAAACAACACTAGACACACATTTTTAATGGTTAAGTCAATCGGGTTTGAACTGAACTTTTAGGAAAAATATAGTTGAACGTAAAACGCTTTAACTGGCATTTTTTTTAAAAGTCAAGTGTTGCTTGTTGTAATTGGAATTAATCTGGCCCCAATATCACGAAAATCAAATCTTATGCTCAGTCTCAACACATTTTTTTACATAGCATTACAATTATTAAAAATCGAACTGTTTTTTTACCAGTTTTATTAGCGCATGTTATCATAGAATATGCCTTATAAAAGCCTTTGGTCGAATTCCAAGGTGAATATATGCTACAGCCAAACACTTATTTGAGTACAATTCTGTTTTCTTTATAAAATACTCAAGTATACTTTTTGCTCTTAGACTAGAATAAGTTTTTTTTTAAATATTGGCAGAATCTTTATATCAAAAACATTCTATGAGGAAAAACGTTTTTGAAAAGTATTCAAGATTTGACTTAAGTATTTTCGTGATATTACGCCAATAGTGTATAACCTTAATAGGATATTGCTTACATTATAAGCTATGATTGAGCCTGTAGATACAATGCCTCCATATGTATTTACCTCGTACATTTAACTCCAAATAACCAGAAACATTCTGCTATAGGATACATACACATTTGATTACCCTGTTGAAGAATATTTAGACACCAATATCATTGATATTCATAGAGTTTCGTTACAGATTCAAAAGCTTTGGAATACTCTTATCCGCAGTGACATATATTAATTTATCTTCTGAGAGGGCGCCGTATGCAAAAAAGGCCAGATCGTATGGCATTATGTTATTTAAAGCAGATCTCTTGGGAAAATCACATCTTTTACCAGATTTTAGCGATCAGAGAGCTGGCAAATGAATCTTGATTATGAATGTCTGTAAGGAAATAGTTATGCAAATGGAGTGTGAAACTTGGTTTTTGTATGTTGGAATACAATAAAAGGTGATGAGGTGTGAGTGTGTGTCGAAAATATTAACGTTCATGTGTCCTAGTTTATAGGTTTATATATCTTAATACGTTTATACAATATAAATTCATTTGCTTTTTGTATGTAGGAATACAATTTAAGGTTGAGTGTCTATCACAAAATATTAAAAGTTCACTTGTCTTAGTTTATAGATCTTAATCTGTTTAAATAATACATATTTTCAAAAAGCCAATCTTTTTCAGCACTACTTTTGAGAAAATTATCACTTTTTAGCGCAAATAATCTTTTTTAAGCAGATGTTACACAATCACAGGCGCGCAATATGATGTTAGTGGTGGACTCATATTAATACATCAAATATAGCAGTTCTGAAATAAGGTCCAACAAAACAACAATGTAGAACAAGAATAGCAAGCTATGCTTCTTAAAGACACTTAAGGCACCACGAAGGCTAATCAATGTACATCATGGCTCAATGCCTTGTCAAGCTCTATAAAAGGTCGATATGAATAAGAAAAGTTGGTCGAGTCCAAGGAATCAGTTTTCGTTTCATTTGGGACATCGTAGGTAACAAACAAACTGGAATAAGTCAGGATCTTGTTATTGCTTTTATTGCGTTAGTGTTGTAAACATCTATATCATCCCTCCGACATAAATGACGAAACGCTGGTCTAGGGCTGGTTATTTTTCCATATTGGGTCACCAATTTTATATCGTACCAAAATGGCGTTTATTTCCCGAGTCCGATGAATACTATGATGAATTACATTTAAACATGTGAACAGGTTGTCGACGTGATATATATCGCTCTCACCCGATATGGTTTCCTTTGCCCCGTATATCCCATATCGGGCCACCTACTAACCCCGTAATTTATAATATTTTAAAGAATAACGAGAACTTCATGGCGGATGTCATATTGCTGCTATATCTTTCATGTATGAAATCGTTCATTTTATTATGGCGCAGTGATACACATTATTTTCGAACAATATTTTCATGAATACGATTAACTCACTTTGTAACATGTTTCTGTGGTAAAGCTTTTTACTTAAGAATAATACATTCGAAACTACAATGTGCACAAACAATAACACAATAGAATAATAGGTTTTTTACTTATTGTTTGAAACGAAATGTCTATGTTATAGAGGATGAATGCCACTTTTTATTACCCTGTCCGTTGTATAATGATGTTAGACAAACGTACTTGTATGACCAACTTGAAAATAGAATGATAACGCTTCACTTGTTTTACAAACTATTATCAGACTACAATAGGCGAAGTGTTATATTGGTTGCTCACTATATTACAAAGGCTTTTGCTATTCGAGAGGAATTCATTCGTGATCGATAGTTTTCTATCATAGTTATATTTTCCTGATATATTTGTATTATACAGTTTTATATTTATACTATTTATATATGCATAACTCTGTCACCACTATTATGTAATTCTCTGATATTTGTATTTTGGGCTGGAGGCCTTGTACTACAATAAACATTATGTTATGTTATGTTATGTTATGTAATAGTCAATAATGCAAATGCACTCTAAATAAAATAAAGGCACAAACGACTTAAATGTTTCAACATCGCCATCGTCGTTTATATTAAAGACAACATAGAAAGTGAGAAAGGGACGATTTCTTATGGCCTCTAAATTGCATCCACAAAACTACTATGAAATTGTTGGTGGCTTTACTGTCATAAAGTTATTTCACAAAAAGCTCGAACGCCTAAAAACCACTATACATAACCTATATGGCATTTCTGAGAGAAAAAAATATACACCGATAAACATCGTATGAAGCGTCGGAGGAATAAAACATATTGTCAATACCAGACAGCTTATTTCAAGTTTAAGCCATAATACGTTTTAGTCAGTTGATTAATTCGTGTTGATAGCCCCTTCAAGTATGTGTCAATATACCCATTTTTAGTGAAAGTGTCAAAAGCAAACATGGTTAATTCCACGTCCAGAAATAAATAAGCGATCAAAGTGAGATTGTTATCATCTACATATGGCGAGTTTCTGGATCTGAGAAATAAAAGCAATATGTTTCACAGAAACACTCCACACTTTGGTAAGATCTTTAAAGGTATGGATTAAGGTTTGTGTGGTTTGTTAATCTCCAGCTGGGAATCCTCTGTGTTTTGCGCTTGTGTCACGTTAGGGTTGCGCTATCTGCTGTGTATTGTTTAATGGCTTAGTGCCAATTAAGGCTTTATTAAAGGAAAAGGGGCTGCAACGGTTATACTTAGAACGATGTATATAATCATTGATTTGTGATCTGATCGATAATAGCAGACACATGGGAACTGAAGAATCAGGAACAATTAACAACCAAATTAAGTCTCAGTCTCATAACAACATATGCAATGATACAAGCTACAGAACATATTTGTATCATTATGTTCAATAAAAGTTGTGATGATTTTAGTCCAACATGTCACCATCGGTTCTAGGGCAACTTTTATAATAATAAAATAAGAGTGACACAGTTTTTAGTCTCGAGTATAAAACCATACAATGTCGTTTAAATTACCTAGATCAAGGAAGCGTTATTCACAGAGATTTGTACTACTTTTGATGAGCGCTCTATCTTTAGCTCGCAAATGCACTTTTTGTGTTGGATACTTGTGCTATTTCTAAGACATACTTATAGCACAATTAAACAAAATGCTATAAAATGGGTTATTCTTAAGTATGAAAATGCATTATAAACATTTTATAATACATTTTACATTAGTATATATAACCAAATGAAACGTTTAAGAAGAGAATTATAAGCTTCAAAATTAGCCATATAACTCTTGAGAGTATTTATTCAGATGTCACGTCTTGAAATATACCAGTGACGAACACTAACATCATTATGATCCCAAAAACCTTCCACCTGTGTTACTATACATATATTCATAAGGGTACCAACAAAGTCGCATGCAGTGTATCAGGATTATATTGGTGTTATCCATATGTTGTTAATGTAAGGTTATACGTATAGACACCTACACACAATAACTATATACAGTAAAACCTCTTTATGCGACCAACCCGTTTTCAAGACCACCCCGCTATTGAGACCGATTTTTTTTAGAACCGATATTTTTCCTCTATAATTCAATGGTCGTAAGATATGAAAAAATATAAATATGCTCTACATATTATGTCACTATTGAAAGATCAAACATTTCCTTTATTCAACTGTTAACCATGAACAGAACAACGATCGTAAACCTTTATGTAATTATGATGTGAAAAAATGCCAACAACACCATGACCAATTTCAATATTTTTTATATTCAACTTAACTTACCGGCACCATCGAGCCCGATCTTTTCCGGAAGGACATCAACGATCTCTTCAATTAAAGTAAACTTGTAGTACTTTGGCATGAAGTTGACAGAAGCGTTTATGGCCCTGAAAATAGTACATGGCATTTGGTCAACGATGATTTGTTAATACAATGAAAAGTAAATGCACAATGTCCAAAAAACATTACAGTAAACAGTGGCGTAGTACATATAGCCCTTGTAGGCCCGGGCCTTCATTTTTTTTGGAAAAAAGATAAATTTGAATAACCCAAAAATGCAACAAAAACTAATAGCTACTCAAACACTTTGAAAAACTCAAAAGTTTGCTTTATTTTAACAAAAGCAAGTTTGGTGTTTTTTTTTTTAAATTTTAACTACGTGCAGGGTGTAATGCTTGGTTTTATTGTAATCACATAGAATTATCGGGCCTACAAGTTTATTGAGCCCTAGCAACGCCCCTGGTAAACAGTTTCGGCCGCGAACACAGTATATCCCAATAATTAGTGGTTTTTAACCTCGCGTACATGTATAAAACGAAGACCAAAATCGTTAATACTCGGTACCTCTATAATGTTTATCTTATCAGTGTCAAAATAGCATTGGAAACTACAGGGAAAAGCCTGACCAGAGTTTCTCCAAAATACTCAAGTCTTTTCTCTTAAACATACTCATCAAATTTTCCTATTTTAAAGCCTTACTTTCTACTAAATTTACATGTTTTTACTCTATCGATATCCATTTTGATAAGATTATAATGATCTATTTTTTATCAAAATATTGTAAACAAAAATGTTTGCGAGTAAAAACAACAAATATATAATTGTGTACTCAACCTTTTTTGTATTTTTATGACATTGTACATCAAGTTAACGCATACATGCTGGTTAGAAACCATCTGAAAGAACCAGTATACATACGCTTTCAATTAACAAAATACTGAGGATTTAAATAACGTTCTCAGCTGAGTAAGAATTTGAAAATTTACGTGAAACTTAGAACTGATATCTGTACATGAGTCAATGCATAAACAGGCATTCAAGTACTACGCTTAATCATTAGGAATTTTAACTCTTGTGGGCGTTTAAGGTAATTTTAGGTGAAGATTTTGTGTTTTCAATTTGTCAGTAAATGAGGTTGTAAGTCCGTTATATGGCCTGAAGTAATATGTAATTGATTAAAAAGGGGCTCGTTCGCTAGAATCACTCTGCCCATTTAAAATCGTTAAAATCTTACCTTATGCTATATAACTATTACATAAACAAGAGACACATTACGCAACAAGACAAAACCAAACATAATTAGAAATAAACTTACTCCTCCCCCAGGTGGAACCCGTTAACCAGGCCATCGGCCACTATGTGACAAAACTTGACCGGACTTTCCGTCTGTCCGAACGGCTCATATATGACGTTCATCTTACGCCAGGTGTTGTTTGACATGATGTTTATAAAAAAGCGTAGCAATGTGTTGAAGTTTGATCCTATTCTGGTCAGTAGTCGGAAGACATCTTTGTTGCCAAAGTCACCGGCGAAAGCGCCTGGCGTAATCATTGGAAGGTTCCAGAAATGAACCTGGAATTTGAAAAGAAAAAAAAAACTTACACTCTTTAAAGATACATTTTAAATCAAAGTGTTTTATCCTTGATACAAATATAGTTGCATACATTTTATTTTGTGTGTTTTTGGTGCATAATGTGTGTGTGTGTGTATGCGTGCGTGCGTGTGTGCGTGCGTGCGTGTGTGTGTGTGTTTCTTATTTCAGTGTTCATGGCTATGGCTCTGTGCTATGACACTTGGTTAATGTTTAATCATTCAACTACTGGACTTGCATCTGTAGTTTTTTATCATTAATCGCACCTCAACCATAGTGCATTTTGCTATCGAGTTTAAAAAAAAGGTATAATTAATTGTAATGTTCAAAATCGTCTCGTGTCTTCGTATCTTATATTATACCTCACATGATCTTCTTATATTAAGTTATCATATATCAATCATGGGCAACTTCATGCTGCCTCACACCGAAAGTACGGTTTTGACCAGTTGACATGATACTGCCACATAGCAGGCGCGTCTATAACAAATCGTTTTTGGTTTCCCAAGTCTAAGGTGGAAAGCACTTATTCAAATGCGTTATAAATCTGTATTTTCCGGTGCCTGCAACTTTTTCAGTTGCAGTTTACAGTTTCAATAGCACTTCTTGTGTATTAATATTGTATTTGTTACATTCTTAGACTTCTATTAATTGTTTCAGAAATATTTAGAGAATAAATTGAATACATTTGAAAGTTGTGTAACAGTTGAAGAACTACATGCAATTGTATTCGGTATAATAGAATACATATTGCATGTCAACCAGTGTGAAAGTACGTATTGTTAACATTCGGGTTAATTATGTTACACTCGGCGTTTCCTCGAGTTAAAGTAGTTTCCTCTTGTTGACAATATGTATTATTATACCTCACTTTTATCTGCAATGGTAATATCCCATAACGCGAAAAAGAGATATTTTGACTATCAGAAACATTTTCAATCTTTTTGACACGTGACCAAGCGAAAATTCACTGTCAGGTCGTGTGACCGCAGTCATATTTTGAATGTCATATAAGGGCAAATCTCTGCCAGCTAAATCATCACGTGGTTGCCTCCCTTATACACATAGAACAGTGACGTCACAAATCAAAGTATACACAAAATCTCAGACAATAAGTAATAATAACTGTCAGCAAGTAAACAGTTCATTTTTTTTCTGGATATAATTATTTCTTTATATTATATTTTGTAAACCTTGTTTAATTAAATGAATTAAAAACATTTTAAAACTCTTTTATGTACTTTATTTTGTTTGGGTGACATTCTGCTGTCGAATTGGCAATATCAATGTCACACATGCTGCCATATGATATTTATGTACTGCCACATTTGAATCCATGCGATGTTTTTATATTATAACATGAATTGCCACCGCAATTTATACTTCCGTTATCAAAGTAAGAAAAAGGAGTGCCAACAAGTTTATGATTTACGCGATTTCATTACTTTGAAATTTAAAAAAATCATCAAACGGAATCCGATTATTCCAAGAAACTAAATTCCATTCATTTTCTATCGCTGTAACTCGAGAGTTCTAAATTGTCAAACAAATTGACAATTAACCATTTTCCTGGCGTTTTTCTTGTTAATTAGATTTTGAAAAACTACCAGTTTATGGTTAATAAACATTTACGCAGGAAACTAGAGCCTGTTTGTATCAATTTTGAACAGTAATTGGATGCAAAATTGGCACTCGCTAGTATCTGTTAAGAACATTTGACGGGGGATTCCAGGGAGAACATTTCCCATTTTCTTTTGCAATCATTGTCTAAGAAACACGCTAGTCCCATTCATTTTTTTCCAGAAAAAAGGCATGGTTTTGAATGAGAGGAGTGTCGCATGTTAAGGAGTAATTAGGTAATTTCAAAGTTTATTGACTTTATTTCTAATATTTTTTTTTCATTTCAAATTTCACGATTTTTGTTTTGTTTAGTTTTGATCTCTTCAATTAGCTCTTTTTATTGTTGTTGTTTATTTATTTCAAACTTCCTGCACTTTACTAGGAGTTTTCTTCTTTTAAATTTCTATGATTAACGACGCCGTAAAGTGCGGCTTCGTCGAGCGATTGATAAATGCAGGTAAGGAGCTTCTGTCAGCCCGCAGCTCACAGATGCGATACCTTGGCTTTTACTCGAGTAGGTGCAGCTTCTAGAACATAACTTTTGAAGTATATTCTGCCCAAAAACCCCAAGCAAAAATAAAATTCAAATAACTATGTACAAATATGAAAATATGTCATTATAAATAAAAAATGATAATGCCGAAGTATAACTTAAGACAAATTAAATTAAAAAAAAAACTTAATAGTATATAGAATTATACAAAAAATAATATTAAAGAAGTGTTGATAATTCATTCTGAAATGGCACGTTCGGGTTTATTTCTAAATTTAAAAGTTAATTTGAAAATTATTTTTATATTTTTGGGTGCTGCCCTCCCTACCCTTCCCCTGCCACCCCCAACGCCCCGTTAAACCAGCAATGGCCTCTATCGCAAAATTGAAATTGAATCTTACCCTTAGGGACATATTATATATAAGAAACCCCTACTTTAACCCGTAAAACAAAAAGCTTATGTCTAGTCGACTAAAATAGTTCTTGTAATCATAGTGATTTTGTCTCAGTTTTCTACTGACAGACAATCTGTCATTATTATTGAAAAACATCACAAGCCCGAGGCAGTATCATGCTCAAAACTTGCTATTATCTTTAGTGGTATTTCTCAGATATTTCTTTGCTTCAGACCAATTGTGGACAAATAGCGCATTTGTCTGTCTAGCATTTGTTTGAGGCCTAATATTGGAATATGTTATCGGTGTTAAGTATAGGGGATTTGATGCAACACGCTTTGCAATCAGAATGCGAAGAATAATGTGTTTTTTATTGTAATTTTAACGAGAAAATCGTTAAATTTATGGCAACATGTCTCCTTATACATTGCTACGTCTGACCGTTATCAAAGATTAGAAATCACAAGATATCTTACTGTTTGTAGCAGCACGTCTCCTTAAACATGGCTTTGTCTCACCGTTTTTAAACCTTGGAATTAACAAGATATCTTACTGTTTGTAGCAGCATGTCTCCTTAAACATGGCTTTGGCTCACCGTTTTTAAACCTTGGAATTAACAAGATATCTCACGATTTTGTGCAATTGTTTAGTAATGATGTATTGTAACTTGCAGTATTATAAGTTGCTTTTAAGTAGATTTATATGTTCGTCTTACTGCATGCGAAAGCTGCATTCTCACAAATGGTCAATTTTGACACCTTGTACAAAAGTTGTCTCAAAATCGGCTGATTTAGGCATCAATGCCTTCAATTCAGTCATATAAGATAATTGAAAATAGAACAAACCTCAAACGTTTGGTAAAACTGCAGTAAGAGCGTTAGTAACGCTCTCAGCCATAACACATCAATTTTCAAACGTATATACATGTATATTACAAACTGCGATATGACCTTTTGTCAGCCGTTTTATATCACTGATTTCCAGACATTGATGCAAAAATTGGCTCATTCAAAGACAATTTATAAAGAAAACTTGTCAAAACGATCAATCTGTGGGAGTGCATTAATAAATAACTCTATTTATACATATGGTATTGTATACTTATCAAAAGGTGCTGAGGGCGTTTAATTGTGTACTTATTTTACAACAAAACTTCAAATTTCGGAAGGTCCTGTACTAGCAACAATTGCATTGTTCAGATAGCGCATTGGTAACACACTTGCTTCACAGCGGGTTTGAGTCCCGGCCTGGACGTATCCGAATTTGATTGGTGGTCATAAAGCCGGACAGTTGGGTTTCCTCCGAGTACAACGGTTTCTCGCATAACACAGTTCAAACTTTAACGTAACATCGTGCCAACGAGATTGATTAACATAATACTGAAATAACTTGTTTCACAATCGCTGTACATGTATATATATATATATATATATATATATATATATATATATATATATATATATATATATATATATATATATATATATTCAAAATAACAGGTATATACGGAGCATGAAAACAACACTGTTTCGGTTGTTTATACAGTCAAGCCCGGTTGGCTCGAAAACGCTTCGCTCGTATTCCTCACCAGTTGGCTTGAACTGGATGTAAAGGACCGAATTATTTATAATGAAGGTAAGCATGCACGCTTGGCTCGAATTTTCTTCGGTCCGATGTATTTTTGCCGGTTCCTAGTAGTTCGAGTAAACGGGATTCGACTGTACTCTGTTCATTGGCATAAATTGTAGGTTGATTATGTACCAGTCAATTGATATAACGCGCCCCCACCAGATCCGAGGGTGGACCGGGGATAGCCGAGGAAATGTGCCTGTGTTTTTACCTTCCCGGTGACCCCACAGTGCCGGGTGAATGCGGTGGTTTTATATTCGTGCCAAATATAGCGGGGAATGGGCCTAACCTAGGGTACCTGGGATGCGGTGGCATATGACGGGGATTTTACCATCAGTTCGACCCCCCAGGGTAGGGATTTTACCCGGGCTTGGCAGGACCGAAAGTCAAAGTCCCCGCAAATCCCTGGACCTGGGGAGCCGTGGTTACAATTGACTGGTGCATTAAGTAAATAAACTTCTGTTACCTGTCTTGCAACCGGAGCCGCAGCGTAGTCACAACATGGACCAAACATGACATGCAGCTCTTTCCTGATAAAGTATTCAATAGCCGCATTCATGCTGAACGCAGCGTCACACCTGTGAAGTAAAACAATGGCTGTAGCTTAGCACAGTTACATTGGTAAATCATACATTACTGGGTTTGCCCACCACGTAAATACTAGTTAATTTAAAAATAGCGTTGGTATATGTAATGTACTAATCACGTGACTTTCACATGCTAAATATACACACTATAAACTGGGAAACCATTATGCGCTATTTTCATACCAATACACTCAGCTGAGACAGCGATAAAATTCTATGTTTATCATGTACAGTGATGTATTACCGACCTCTTTCTTGCTCGAATTGAAAATTCTATGCCTTGTTTAGAGGGAATACTGTATTGGCCATTTTTAGAACCATCTGGTGTATAGTCTCTTTAAAAATCCAATTGGTAATTTTGCCTAATATTTATATATTTAAAGATGTATATGGAAAACCTAATCGAACTCAATGGTGATGATGTTATACCGTTTTATGTAGTGTACATTGCAAGTTTTAGGCGGGTATTAACCAAATATAATGATATTGAACCTCTTATAAACACAACAGGATTTTCGTTCATTTCCCCTAAAAAGATAATGTGTTTTACATTCAGGTACAAACTACTATCTAATTATATATAAAAATATCTTTACAAGAAACATTAGAAGTTTGAACAATAAATGAAGTCCAGATATATAAATGTTAAATTACCTCCCTTTTAATTGAAAAATAGAAGAAAAGTAAATCCCTCAGATAATATCATCAGTAAATGTGAGATTAATGAAACGTTCCATACGTTATCTGTCGACCAATACCGATTTTTATTCAGTTATATTCAAAACACTTTTGCGTTTAAACAAAAAGGAAGGTTATGAATTTCTCACTTTATTTGCATTTTCTTGAAAATCGGGTCTGTTAAAATCATAAAACTTAAGATATTTCGATTAACAGCATAAGCTACATTTTTTTCATATGTCCGAAGAGATGTTCAGCTACCGTCTACTCCCTTCTTTAACATATATTATTTTCAAAATGATTTCTTAAAACTGTTTTATTTGTTCATATTCTGTTATGCTCAATGTGACATTTACTTTTGTGAGTTACCATTTCAAAGAAACAATATCTCAATATCTCTTTCGATTTAAATGACATAATCATGAGATGTAAGCAAAAAGACAATGTATTGCAAAGGCATTATTTATGCAAACAGGAATGATTGCACTTATTTTGAAATAGATTGCTATTTATATTCCAGAAAAGTGTTACACCTAGGTACACAATATCGTCTTACTTTCCACACATAGTAAACTAGTTACACGATTTTCCTTTCAGAGTAACCTTGTTTCACAATACCGCCTTACTTTATCCACATAGTAACCTCGTTACACAATATTGCCTTACTTTAAAAAAGAGTAGCTTAGTTACAAAATATAACCCAACTTTACCCATAATATAACCTAAATTCACAATATTGGCATACTTTACTCACATAGTAGAATAGGAACATGTTATCGCCTTACCTTCCTCACATAGTAACACAGGTAAACAAAATTGTCTTCATTTCCTCATATAGTAACCTTGGCACATGATATCGCCTTACTTTCCTTACATAGAAACATAGGTACACAATATAAACTTCATTTCCTCACATAGTAACCTAGGCACATAATATCGCCTTACTTTTCCAACATAGTAAGAGAGGTACATAATATCGCATTGCTTTCCTCACATAGTAACCTTGGGACATGATATCGCCTAACCTTTCCAACATAGTAACATAGATACACAATATTGCCTTCATTTCCTCACATAGTAACCTTGGCACATGATATCGCCTTACTTTTCCAACATGGTAACATAGGTACACAATATTGCCTTTATTTCCTCACATAGTAACCTTGGCACATGATATCGCCTTACTTTTCCAACATGGTAACATAGGTACACAATATTGCCTTTATTTCCTCACATAGTAACCTTGGCACATGATATCGCCTTACTTTTCCAACATGGTAACATAGATACACAATATTGCCTTCATTTTCTCACATAGTAACCTAGGCACATGATATCGCCTTACTTTTCTTACATAGTAACATAGGTACACAATATTAACTTCATTTCCTCACATAGTAACCTAGGCACATGATATCGCCTTACTTTTCCAACATAGTAAGAGAGGTACATAATATCGCATTGCTTTCCTCACATAGTAACCTTGGGACATGATATCGCCTAACCTTTCCAACATGGTAACATAGATACACAATATTGCCTTCATTTTCTCACATAGTAACCTAGGCACATGATATCGCCCTACTTTTCCAACATAGTAAGAGAGGTACAAAATATCGCCTTGCTTTCCTCACATAGTAATCTTGGCACTTGATATCGCCTTACTTTTCCAACATAGTAACATAGGTACACAATATTGCCTTCATTTCCTCACATAGCAAACTAGGCACATGATATCGCCTTTTTTTCCAACATAGTAAGAGCGGTACAAAATATCGCCTTGCTTTCCTCACATAGTAACCTAGACACATGATATCGCCTTACTTTTCCAACATATTAACATAGGTACAAAATATTGCCTTCATTTCCATTACATAGTAACCTTGGCACATGATATCGCCTTACTTTTTCAAGATAGTAACATAGGTACACAAAATTTCCTTCATTTCCTCACATAGTAACCTAGGCACATGATATCGCCTTACTTTTTCAAGATAGTAAGAGCGGTACAAAATATCGCCTTGCTTTCCTCACATAGTAACCTAGGCACATGATATCGCCTTACTTTTTCAAGATAGTAACATAGGTACACAAAATTTCCTTCATTTCCTCACATAGTAACCTTGGCACATGATATCGCCTTACTTTTCCAACATAGTAACATAGATACACAATATTGCTTTCATTTCCCCACATTGTAACCTAGGCACTTGATATCGCCTTACTTTTCCAACATAGTAACATAGGTACACTATATCGCATTACTTTCCTCACATAGTAACATAGGTACACTATATCGCCTTACTTTCCTCACATAGTAACATAGGTACACTATATCGCCTTACTGTCCTCATATAGTAACATAGGTACACTATATCGCCTTACTTTCCTCACATAGTAACATAGGTACACTATATCGCCTTACTTTCCTCACATAGTAACATAGGTACACTATATCGCCTTACTTTCCTAACATAGTAACATAGGTACACTATATCGCCTTACTGTCCTCACATAGTAACATAGGTACACTATATCGCCTTACTTTCCTCACATAGTAACATAGGTACACTATATCGCCTTACTTTCCTCACATAGTAACATAGGTACACTATATCGCCTTACTGTCCTCATATAGTAACATAGGTACACTATATCGCCTTACTTTCCTCATATAGTAACATAGGTACACTATATCGCCTTACTGTCCTCATATAGTAACATTTGTACACTATATCGCCTTACTTTCCTCACAAAGTAACCTTTTTACAAATTATCGCCTTACTTTCCTTACATAGAAACCTTGGAACATTATATTGGCTTACATAATAACCTTGGTACTAAATATTGCCTTACATAGTAATCTTGATACACAATACTGGCTTACTTTCCTCACATAGTAACCTAGTTACTCAATATTGCCTTACTTTCCTCACATAGTAATCTAGTAAACAATATCGCCTTACTTTATTAACATAGCAACTTAGTTACACAATATTGACCTGGCCCCAATTTCTCGAAACTTCTTAAGCTTAACAGGATTAAGTCGCTTATTTCAATTAGCCTAAATACATACTAAAAATGGATTAAGATAAATGGTTTATTCTGATAATCATACAGGTTATTACTACATTACTTCTAAAACTTCTTGAAGAAGTAAATCAAACACAATTTAAAGAACAATACAAATTGTGGGATTAGCTTAATCCTGTTATAAGAGACTTAAGAAGTTTCGAGAAATTGGGGCCAGCTTTACTGACATAAAAATGTAGTTACACATTAATGCTTTACGTTACTTCCACAATAAGCTTACTTGACCCACATACTTACCTAATTACAAAAATTGCCTTATTCTACTTACATGTCATCCTAATTACAAAATTTTGCTTTATTTTATCGGTATAGATACCTAGCTACACAATATTGTCTTACTAAACCAACATAGTATCGTAGTTACACAATATTTTGCAGTATTTTACCCACATTGTAACATTGAAACTTAGTTAAATATTTACTACACACATGGAGTTTTTCCCTACATATGATGTTGGGTTCGTTAATCACTAGATATCTGGCATGCAATTTCAATTGTCTATAGAATACATAGGGAATTTATATCTGACCAACATCCGAGGTTCGTCGCACAACGGAGAATGTTCCGATTAAGTTCACTTATTGTCTAGACTTAAACGTACCCATACAAATAGTAGTTCATAACCTACCCATACAAATAGAAGTTCATAACCTCTATAATGTCTACTTACTGTGAGTCCCTGAGGATGACCACCAGTTGCTTGTTTAAAGACTTCAACATCGGATTAACTTTTTCAATCGCAATATCAACTGCAAATTGAACAAGCCTTAGCTTAAATGTCATATCGTTCGACAATGGAACTAGAGCAGCTACCGTAACGTTCTCCAACGCGGGTTTTATAGCTAGTTCTGTTGTGCTTGCATTCGTTTTTGACGGTAAAATAAGACTATTTGCCTGCATATTTTTCACATTATTGCTTGTGGAATTTCTTTTAACGTCAGTAGTGTCTCGTTTCTGGCGTCGATTTGTAGTTTGCGAATCGGTATTAAGCTGTTTAACATCCGATAAATTGGTGGCCGTAACTTTACTACCGGATCTTGGATGCTTAATGTACACAGGGGATAGGCCTGGACTGTGATAAATTACACTCTGAAATTGGTCTCTTATAACAGTCGCAGATTCAGAACTTGAACTCTGTCTGGAGACCTGTGCGACAAAATTGCCTTTGGAATGCTCAACTTTAGCTTTCACTGCCGTGACAAAAGGTCGTAAAGACGGAGAAAATTTCCTAGCAATTTGGCTGTAAAATTTATTCTTATTTCGATGTCTCCATTTTCCTAAGGGTGTCCAATATAATGTCTGGTTTTGAGGTCCATAACTGTCACGAGTTTTAGGACTTAGCATAGATTCGGAAGTCTCCGTGTTTGTAATTTGCTCGCTGCACGCATAGGTCAATAGGGTATTAAAGAAGAAAATGACGAGCCGTTTGGAATGCATTCTGTTAACCTGATAACAACTGTAGATATCTGGAAGACGAAACCCGGTCTTTTCTGAAATTATACAAAACACAAATCAGCATTTGGTTTCATGTATGGTCAATTTAAATGGTTAATATACGTTCATTTAAAGAGATAGTCGTATTTTAAAGTAATACATACACGTGTATAGCAAACATAAACTTGAGTGATAAACCTTTAACTATTTGATGAATAATGCATTTATGGAAAAGGTTAATTACTGATAAAAAAAGTTTAACCGTGTATTTAATAGCTGAAAACCCACAAATATCAAATAACTGGTGGGTCATAAAAGCTTTACAGTGACAAATTATCGTTTCAGGTAGAACTACCGTGTTTATGCCTTTGAAATTAATCACGGTATCCTTCATATGAACAATTGATTCCGTCAAGCTTATGTTTTTTGCCGAATTTGCGTTTTTTAAATAATTTACAGTTTGTTATGATTATTTTTTAATTATTAAAGTCGCATGGTTATAAAATGAATTTTATCGCTAATTGCTGTTATCCGAACTATATTCCAATAGGATAAAATATTTCCTGAGTTTTGATGAGTAAGGCCTTGAACCTGAAATAACTATACAGAGTTTCCGTTTGTGTTTTACTACTGGTTTTGGTCCCTAAAGTTTTTTTTTTATTTTTTTTATTTTCACAGGAACTTTAACTTCAAAACCGTACTGAAACAGTGCGATCTCGACCATATTTTACAAAAAATGTAAACCATATTTTGGCGCTTTTTAAATCGACGAATTTGTGGTTGGCCACGTAGCGATTTATTGAAAACCCCATTAAAATATAGGAACAAAATGATTAAGCTGTACACACGTCATATGGTTTTTATCATTAAAGTCAATTAAGTTAAATATAATGACACATTGAAATTTAAACCAAAGTCTATTGCATCTATCAAAACCTATATTGTGACCATTGTTTTAAACACATTATATTCATTATGATTACATATATATTAATCATCAAAGTGCACAATATTTTTTTCTAAAACGTTAACATATAATATATTGGATTGCATTTAAACTAAAATGCAGTTTATTCTGAAGAGTTTCTGCCCCTTAAAAACATAAGTGAATAAAATCGAAAACAATGTTTTGGGCTTTATCTGTCATTTGATTAATTCAAATTAATGATGCATTTCCCCATTTAATTAGTCGTTGTTTACCGATAAATTTAATTAGAAGAGAATAAAATATTACAACAATACAAAGAACAAAGTAATTTAGAACTATTTTAAATTGTTATTTTGGAAATATTTCTTGTTATATTGATTTATGTAATGAATTTGTCGTCTTTTGTTCTTTTGTTCATTACTAAACCTTTGTCTCCATTGTATATATGTTTAAGTAACCCATCAATTCACAGCATTATCTCTTGAATGGTTTAGGTATATCAATCAACATAAGCAATTGTTTTCCATACATATGTTTATAAACAAACATTTGATACACGTGCCATATCAATATTTAAACACCCACATAGTTCTATCTCAAATACTCATCCATCTTACACTGACAAAAATAACAATTGCCCTTCATCTTATTACTTACTACTTTGGCTTCTTTGTTTTTTAACATCGTTTCATATGAGTTAACTTCTGTTTTGATTCATATCAAGTTAAACATGATTTGTTTCACTTCAACAGCTTTGTTAAAAGGCACTCTCACGCATTGTTAGACAGTCACACAGACATAATTGTTTACTGTCTTAAGCATGAACATAACAAGTTCTCGGTAAAGTATAATAATATTAGGCATAAAAAAATAATTAAGATGGTCACACTGATACGTGGCATAACAAGTGTTTTTCAAATTCAGGAGTTGTCAATGTTTGCATGTTAAAACGCAATTCAAATATTACTTTTCATTAAACGAATTTGTTACAATTTTCAAATTATAAAGGATGCACATTGTATCAAATTTCACTTGTTTTTAATATATTTTGGTATGTGAAATGTTGAAAAATACTGCATATGTTCTCAGTTCTTTCATTAAATGAATCAATTAATGAGACGAACACGTCGACCACGATTTCTGTATACTGAATGCATCAATTGCACGAACGAAATTCGATATTAAATGGGATGGTTTCGTTCCTCCATGTTTTCTTGATTTGGTGACTATCCAAAAATGTCGCTGCGAGATATGCTTTCACAAATATATTACTGGTGTTGTTCGGAAAATATAGAGACTTGATTGTTTACGCATAACATGCAAACAATTGCAACCCCTTAACAATACTTTTCCTGTGTAAAATATTATGGAGTGGAGTCAAGTATTACACAGTATTGCCCGTACACAATACAGGAGATTCTACGCGGATCACACTCATTATTTAATGTGAACGACGTTATCCTTTCATACTTTCTCTAAGAAATTTCAAACTTACTCAAAAACACCACTTACATGCGTTTAGTACCACCACTCCAACCGCCACACATGATGTAATGTGTTTAAAAATTAAACCTTATTTTTATTTTATAATTTTGAAGAAAGTTATATTAACTTATACTAAGTCACTCTCGTAAGTTAAAAAATGCGCGAGAGTGCAGTCTGGTGTTTGGGGGGAAACCGGAGTACTTTGGGGAAACCCACTTGTCCGGCTTGGCAACCACCAACCAAACTCACCAAGTGTTTACAGTTGGAATTAAGTGCACACACTTTAGCCTTTTTTTCAGCATTCTCAGATGCATTTCCCCATTTTTCATACATACTTTGTTTATTGTTTTAACTTAACGTGCTCGTGTAATCAAAATTTTGAAATGTGGGGAAAATGATTTAAATTTTATGTTATAATTATCAAACTCATTTTTAGTATGGGGCAGGCAATTATAGTCGAAGGCATTACATTTTGTTTACAATAAGTGTAACTGCTCGGAAATTGTTGTATAAGTGATTAAAAAATGCCATTCTGCTTGTTTGTTTTATATTTTAATGGAGCTCTAGAAACTGAAAAATGGTGTTTAATGAAAAATACTTTCCATAAATAGATCATTCAGTGAGTTCAGTGATCAATCACTGCAAGCGGGCACTCGGCTACAAAGCTATCTTGGTCGTTGTTGATTGACATTGCCTTACATCTGTGTCATGTTTCCAATCCAATTATATTTACATTTATCTTATTAAATTAGTTCTACAAACTTTAAAAATAACAGTATGCTACACAAGTAATAGAAGAACAAAAATATAAGCTTTGCTTAATCATTTTATAACAGAATTAGTTTTGATCGGCCCCGGATTCCAATTGTTAAGTACTTGTGTTACAGTTTTGCTCTCTTCCAGAAAACAATATTATAATATATTGTACTCCCTTTAAGAATGTATTTACCTATAGAAAACACTATTCTGATAACTTGTACTCCCTTGAAGAATATATTTACCTATACACAATACTATTATTATAATTTGTAATCCCCTTATGTTTTACTTATAGAATAAATTGCAATACTTTGTCATTCCTTTCAGAAAATATATACGTTCGGGAAAAATATTATAATAATTCCAGACAGCATATGCGAGTGGAAATAATTTAAGAATGATTTGTACTCCCTTTCAATAGGCTTGTATGTATGGAAATATTAATGAAATAGTTTGTACCCCCATCAACAAAGCATATTTGTATGGAAACACTATTATAACAATTGTATTATTTCCCTGAAAGCCTATAAGTATGGAAGTAGTATAACAAAAGGCAGTACCCTCTTCAAGAAAGCATACACGTATTGAGAAGAATATTATGTATTAATGATATAAATAAGGAGAGAAGTCTTAATAATAGCTCTAAGCTATCTCTTCAATCCTTTACCCTCTATACTTGTAACATGCTGATATATTAACAACGTAAGAATAAATACTGTTTAAACCAAAATAATATTAAAATACTGTGTATTTCTTGTTATTCGCTGCTCTGCTCTTGAATATCAAGTAATCAGTTTCTCCTAAAGTCAACTCGCTTATTCGCTCATTCTAACCAACTGCCGTGGTTTTGTTTATCAACTCAAACTACAAATGTGAAATGATGATGGTTTTGTTGCATGTTAAATTCCATATACATCAAAAACGCTTGAAAATTATTTCCTCATTTAGTAAATACCTTACATCAACATATTAATCACTTTTGATACTATCAAAACAAACATTGCATCAACCGGCAAGAAACGGTTATTAAAGAGATTATATTTCAATGTAGTTCAATAATGCAACAATAATGCAACAAAAATATAGGGACAAATTGTTGCCAAATACTCACCAAAGATATAGTTGAAGGCAAGCCAAGGCATATTAAAATAGAGAAGTTGAATAAAGTGCAGTAAATCAATTACAAATACAGGGATATGATCTGTAGCCAAATATTTATAGATGCATTCTTACTTCCAAATAAGATTTACCACAATTATTACAATTGTTCTAATATACCAAAAAGGATGAATAAATGTCGAACACAATGGTTTTCATGAAGGATACAGAGTTTAATTAAAAGAAAGTTGCAGAAAACCTATTTCTACATAACGATACAATAGTTGATCGCAGTAAATCTTTCAGCACTTACCAATCATTTAATATTTTTGCGTTTTCAGCTATTAAGTGTCACTTTAACAAATATTATGTTGAAAAGCGTTAGGCTTCGGCGTAATAGACACAATATGAGATACATAAAACTTGACGGACATACCTATACAAAACAAGTACAGATGCGACAAAACACAAAGAAAGCTGCTTTGGAAGGTCATGTAATTGAGACAAACACATCTTATTTATGAAGTAATATGCTTAAATAGCAAACTGGAAATTTGACATTATAGAAAAAAACACCAATGGCACATATGTCAGTGTTTACTAATTATATTAAAATTTCGTAAAAATAGACGTTTTTTCATCATTTTTAACGTGAAATAATTTGCTTAAAACATTGTTAAACTCTGATATTTAGGAATTTGTATCAAATTTATAGAAAATAAACAAAATGTGTTGTTTTACATTATTTATTTCATTTGAATTCCAAAGTTTTGAATTTGACCTATTTTGGCAAAAAATTGTTAAAAATTTAAAATTGATGGATTTTAAAAAAAATGTGCACATTTGAGTTTGTAATGACGTAACCTTTAAAATGATATATCACTTTACTTTACCGCATGAAATTAATTTTTACGTTGTTAATGCTAACTTTAGTCCCAGATTCAGCTGATTTTGAATTAACAAAATTCTAGTAAAAGTATTCCATTTGTATTTACAGTTAGAAAAATATTTATAATTAAGCAATAAGGATTTGTCATCTTCAGCAAAATAAATTAGTGTTTTTTTTTGGTATCGATGGTAAACTGGATAAACAAATACAACATAATGTTTAATGATTGTTCATAATCAACTTCTGTTTATAACGTACTATGTCCAGGCCTGAAGATGTACCCCGAATGCCTAAGATTCACAGTTAATCATTATTATTATGTATTCGGACGAGTGTGAGTGTTGGTTCATATACACAAGAGTTTAACCACCCATTCATCGTGTGTGTTCGAGTAAACTTCTATTACTTGAAGAAGTAAACTCTAGCGATTTGCTGCCGACAGCAATTTCAACATTATTTTTATATGATGCAGTCAAAGTATTTACACCGTTTTTACCTGCCCCTTAAAATGCAATGTCTGCGGCGACCATTTTAGGTGGCATCTGCGGTTAAGATGCCTTTCAAGAAGGAATATTAATTTGTTTTAGTCAAATGTTTTTCAACACAAATTGCTATATGTCAAATGTTTATACAAGCAATCTAGATTGTCACTGAATTGTTAGCTTAAAATAAATATACTCCAGAGACATTATTCTGCCACAAGAAATACTTATACCATGAGATTGTTACGGTCACGGAAGAAGGGTGTTAATCGCAATAACGTCATTCCTTGGACTGAAAACAAGTTAATTTTTGGCTTCTTGTTATATAAGATTATGTTGTCTTGATTTTACGTGCTGTATTATCAATGTGTGTATACCACGTGATAAATGATGGCATTTATAAATGATACGCCGGAAGACAACATTTTGCTTCGAATGAAAGCTTTAAACAAATATAACTTTTCTTTGTCTAGTTAAGTAGTGGTACATTTATCTTTGTTTAAGGTCGTTATTTGAAACAAAATGTTGCTTTCCGGCTTAGCATTGATGACGTATTTTATCACCTGGTTTACACAAACTGAATATGGTGTATACGCGTAGTATCGTCGAAACATTTCCAGTGTATTGAATATATTATGCGATCAAATACACTACCGAACGAATTGTCCGATTTCTTTGGCACCGTTACTTGGAATACACTTTTCTGTTAAATATATGACTAAATTACGTTTAATATGTAACTTATGTAACTCAGTTATACTTTCACTCAATTTTATAAGAATGTTTTTGTTTAACCCTTCGTAACAACGTTCATAGTTAAAACTTGATCTATAAATCTTCATCTACGTACCTGAAGAAAAACGTATAATAAATGTCCAGCGGAAGCACAAATCACATCAATCGGAACAGGAGCAACATAACAAGATTAAGACAAAACCAGAGCCAGACTCTATCAGTTCGGTTGTCAATCCTTTCTTTTCTCTGATAATGACATTATATGCGAGTGTCTGCAATCTAATAGTTCTCGCGTTGATAATTGGAAAGATTGCGTCATGTTGTCTTTAACATTCGAAGCATCAAGGTATTAGTGTACACGTTTTTATCATCAGTTCTTTTTTATTAGGAAATTTGTTATATAAAGAAAATATTGTGGATATTTGATTATTTTTAAATATTTTATTATAAGTGTAGATCATGTGAATATGATAAAAAAGGACCAAATCTAGAGCCATCTAGAGCCATCCAATATGGCCGTCAAAAACTAAAATGACCGACATTACATGAACGTTTGTATGATCCTAAGTTGTATTCCAAACTGCAACTTGATTTAAAGCATTATTTAGCTTATATGAGTTATTTATAATGTCTTTGAGACCACAACGTCACTAAATCAAGTGTGTATGCATGCTTAAGTGTAAATGAGCTTACTAGATGTACATATGTTTTTAGGCGTGTCTCTTCTCTTCAAAATGCATGTTCGTTGCGCTGTCAGAATAACACAGTTGTCGATACAGTTACATTATATGCGGATATCTGCTTTTGATACTCTTATACTTGCTACGTCGATCGTTGAAAAGATTGCACAAACATAACATAAATAAACACTTATTAAAGCTGCACTGATCATTTTGACATTTTCTTTATTATTTTGTTTGTCTTGATATGAGTCAATTTTCACGAAAATGCATGGAAATCAGTAATTTGAGACTACTGACAAAAAATCAGACCGGAAGTTTTCATATTTATGTTCAAAAATTGATGTTTTTTGCCAAAAAACACATTTTTCTTAAAAGGTAAGTAACGTTTTTAGTCATAAAACATTAATGTTCGAACGTAAATATGAAATAACATGCGACTTGATATTTTTTCAGCAGTCTTATATCACTAGTTTTCAGATATTGCCGCTAAGTTGGCTCATACAAAGACAAGAAATAAACAAGTCGTCAAAACGTCAAATCTATCTGTGACAGTGCATCATTCGTAGTTACCACATTTAGTACAATATGCATGAATGTTCTACAACGGTACATAGATGTAGTATCTTATCATTGACAATATAACGACAGTGTATTTTTACGATGTATTCTATCAAGACCAATTTGAATTAAAAAAAAAGTATTTCTTACAAAATACAGAATGTTTGCGTTGTTTAAATGTTTAAGCAAATTGGAAATTCTTACCGTTGTTACTTCGCTCTAGATGACTATCAAACAAAACAAGGCATTGTTAACTGACATGTTTGTAATCAATGAATGAAACAGACGTCCCATATCAATTTATATATCCAACAGTTCTATCTGAATTATATTCATCATTAAGATATTTAAATCTTTGGTTTTCCGTATCTCAAATATAATCAAAACGCCCATTTTGACTTCATCAAGTTAAATCTGATGTGATCGCTGGACATCAAATGTTAAAGTTTTAATAGATTCGGGTGTTATGTAAACAATATTCTTGTAACAACACTACATTGACATTAGAAGCTAAAGAAACAGTTATTTTGTGTACAGCAATATATGAAAATTTAGCCAAATATGCTCATTACACTTTTAAAGAATTGAATAATATAAAATTGAATATACGATTCTATGTTTAAAAAGTCAGGCATTATTTAGTGTGTATACATCTTAATCGAACATAAAATGTGAGAGCGCCTTCATAAACACCATAACAATTTGAAGCGGTCCGAAAAATTTTCCTCGTTTTTTTTCAGTGTTGCACTCTACCCCAAAGTCATTTGACCAATGGTATACGACATTTCGAATTCCTTTTCACAGACGATTATTACTGATAATACATTCCTCTTTTTAATGTTACTCAAATGCTTTATAATTCATACGAACGAAAGATAAGAGCCAGGCCCCAATTTCTCGAAACTTCTTAAGTCACTTATAACAGGATTTAGCTAATCCCACTATTTTTGTTGTTCTATAGAATGCGTTATATTTACTTCTTCAAGAATTTTTAGAAATTATGAAGGAATAATCAGAACGATTATTAGAATAAACCATTTTTCATTTATCAAAATCCATTTTCAGTATGTATCTTTGCTAATTGAAATAAGCGACTTAAGCCTGTTTAGCTTAAGAAGTTTCGGGAATTTATGGCCAGGGCAAAACATAAGATTAAAAGATAAATACATGTTAACAATACTACAATTTTACAGAAAGCTTTAAAGCAAGTATATTAACTTATTGAAGAAACAACGGTTTTATCACTGTTAATATTGATTTCGAGATTCATATTTTTAAATATTTTTTTCAAACACTTTAAATAATGAAACAAATATATCTTTCGACGATTACGTAATACCGTTTTAACGCATACTTCCTCCGTATAATCTAAAACCAGTTGATAATTTCCATGGAACAATTTTCATTGCCACCCATTATAATATAGCACATAATTTGTTTACGTTTTCAAACTGCAGGTTTTCGCATACACGTAATAATAACCCAAATCGACATTTCATTTTGTCTAAGGCAGCAAATAAACCAGATGTTTGGCTTAAAATATAATTAGAAATTCGTATGGACCTCCATGTACAATTTAGCTATTTTATTAAAAAGGGTATCAACTTTAATCTAAGGAATTACATTTGTTTACAAATACATACGTCTGTATTTCAATTTATCGGAAATTACCGCAAGCATGGTTCAAGCATGCTGTACTGTTTGTTTATTTATATTTGAAAGAAAGACTGAAACAGAAATGTGGATATTAAATGAATTTAACTTGATAATGAATTCCCATTAATAGAACCTGTCTGTCAATAAAGCAATCTGAGTCGCTCGAATTAGGCGGTTTACTTATGAGCAATTTGGGTGGTTGTTAATTGACATTGCCTTACAACTTAGTCATGAGCTAGGTATATGAATTAATTGACATCGATATGTGCGGGGTTGTGCTTAAAGCTTAAAGCGACACTCTTATTCAAAATCAATACATACACCTGTATCACAAACATCAATTTTGACTGATCAACCTTTAGCTACTTACTAAATAAAGCATCTGTGGAAAATATTAATTACTGATAACAATATTGTAACCGTGTATTTAATAGCAAAACGCGCAAAAATATTAAATGATTGGTGAATGCTAAAAGATTTAGTGTGGTCTACTATAATCTCATAAGGTAGAAATACCTTGTTTAATGCTCATTTCTTTTAAATTAAACTCAATATCCTTCATAAGAAACCATTGTTTTTCTTTACATTTAATTCATCCTTTTTAGAATATTAAAACAATATTATTAATTGTGATAAATATTTTCTGGGAGTAAGAGTGCATCTTTAACCGATTTCAAGCCTCTAGATAAATGCATTTTCACTGAACGTTCCCATGCGGTAGTTCCGTCGCTATTAAATGATAATGCTATCTGAAAATGTATATAATGCATGCCTGTTGGTTTGTGGTCTTTTGTGCCTTGCTAAGTAAGAATTGATCCAAATGCAAATTTTGTTGAAGTATAGTATTTTCTGTGTTAATGTTACATCTGAAAATGTATGTAATGTATATCTGTTGGTTTATCGCTATGTTTGCCTTGTTGAATGTGTGTTGAACCAAGTGCAAATGTTGTTCAAGTGGAAGTGTAGTTTTTTCTGTGTTAATGTTACATCTGAAAATGTATGTCATATATGTATGTTTGTTTGTTACTTTGTATGTCTTGTTGAGTGTTTTGACCTGCCGCCATGCCATGCATGTATATTGTATATGCCTCAATTGCTTTATCTCATGGTATGAGAGATTAAACGCTGCTTGGCGTTGAACAATATTTGTACTTTGATCAACATATTTAGACTTAGAATGGAATGTGATACCCAACATTGGTAACGGAGAGTCGTGGATTTGACTTGGATATCAATGTATGTTAATTAAATTTCTAACAAATAGCCATTCGTGAAATCAAACATTAGTTTTCCTTTTTTCTAAATAAGCATTTATTTGTATTATATGACGTATCCTCATACACATACATATACGCATGTCTTTTAGAAAATCACTATTCAAATAGGCTATATATCTAGTAAAAGCTTAAAAGTACAATAAAATAAAACGAAATGTCTGTAATAAACATTTCAAAATAGCTGCAACTGCAATTGTTCAAGTATGGTCTACTATGTGTTAATGTTGCAGCGTTAAGGAGTGTTTGAAACTAGAACGTAGACGTTTAATGGCATATGATTCTCATTAATAGAGCAGTCAGGTAATAAAGTTTAAATATGTGTTCTGCTTTTTATGTACAGTTTTATCAAGTTAATGTGTAATAATGTCTCACGGATAAACACATAGAAACAAGAAAATCACTAAATGAAGTAAATCCGAATATTTAGTGAAACCGATATATTGATAGTTATGTATGTTCTGTCTGTGTTGGTGTTGTTTGTCACGTCGAGTTTCTGTATAGCTTTTGTCCATGTGTCTTGAAAGAAGTAATCATGTAATAGAAAATACATAGTGTGGCTTAAAAATAATCATAACTTTTGAAAATGCTGGTCATAATATTGGTCTAAAACGTTGCTTTTAGTCTCAGACAAACCTTGCATTGAGTTTTTAAACAATATGTTATTTTCTGTCATTCCACACATTCCGTGAGAATTGTATCACCTTGAATCTAATTGACTTTTGTTAAATGTTTATTCTAAATGTGAAACGACTCTTATCATAGCAAAACTGTCATTATCGTCAGAAATATTTCCCAGTCAGCTCTTTAATAAGGGAAGCTTAACAACAAAAAACTTGTATGGGCTTTGCACAATCTGTTTTATGAGCACATTAGAAAGAAATATACTTTTGCTGTGACAAATAAATATTTGCCGGTTTTTAAGCCGACTGCGCAGGGTTTACAAGTGCATCCTGGTTCACTTTAATATCGTTTAACAGCAATTAACATTCGCTTAATAACAATTATCAACATACGTATCATTTGTTTCATTCAGCATGCATACTTTTGTTTCTAACAGACCAAGCTTCATGCCCTTAATTTTAGCTGTAGATAAATAACGGAGCAATATAACATCTCAAATGTTAGGGGTCTTATACCGGTTAAACTATTCAAGGCTTACATTAAAATATGATCGTTCAAAGGTCTATATATAATTTATATGGTGTGCCTTTCAGGCCACACGACCTGAAAATTTCAGCGTTGCATCGTTCTACAAAATTCCGACAAGTTTACATTTTGGCCAAGGATTGCATTATTAAATTCAAGCACTTTTAAACTATATCACAAGAGTAGAAGCAAACATAGCATAGTCTTTTATAGGCTAAGCAATAATTTCATATGATTTCTGTCTAAAAAGTTATTTTATGATATTTATTTGTAGAGCTTATGTTACAATTTCTGTTCAACTTAAAGCTTTTACTATTGATAAATAAGTGGACTCTAAAACCGTTCCTAATCCCTCTTCTTTATCAAATGGCGTGTTCTTAATCTTTCCCTTGTAAAACAAAATGTGTCAATTGATGGTTTTATTGCGGGTTAATGTCCACATTCATTGTAGTCACCTCTTAACACCTTTATTTAAAGATAAATCAGTATTGACACTAAAAATTGCAAACTTCTCATCAATCAGCACAAACAGAAACATTATATTCTACAAGTATCTTTAATGTACCATATTCGAACAGACCTCTTATATTTGTCGGTTATTTTAGGATAAATCAGTATTGACACTAAAATTGCAAACTTCTCATCAATCAGCATGAAAAGAAACATAATATTCTACAAGTATCTTTAATGTACCATATTCGAACAGACCTTTTATATTTGTCGGTTTGTGAACTACTGTTTTTGAAGAGGATACATCGGAGTACATCTAGCAATCGATTTAAAGAGCACATAAGAGTAAACAATACCGAAAGCAAACACCACTGCTTGAGAAGGGATTGTTTGCATATTGATTGAAACCCGAACATTGTAGTAGAATACCATTTAGTAAAACAATTATATACATATTTATTGTTAAACAGTTCAAACTATTCGTCCTTTACGAATTTGAACGTCATTCGAATCGACATTATAATTAAAATAAAGATTGAACCCAATTTTCAATAATTGTTCATAATAAATATGTTTAAATAATTCACGACATAAATACACATTAAATTTAACCACTTCTTTAATGACCTAATGCATAAAGGTATTCCGCCTTAAGCACAGCATATAAACGTATTGATATATGATGTATTGATATGTGTTCAGAGTAAATCTTAATATGTTAATGGCATCCGTTGTATTGGGTGTGAATCTAACAAAATATCTACCAATAAACATTTTCGTCGCTGCCAAGTTTGTCTAACATGTTGTTTTGGTTTTTATTTTTAAATGAATGATAGCATGTAAGAAATTTGTCCTTTGTATGGGAAAGTACACAATAGATGTATGTTTATCACTTTTGCAAATACAGTCCATGTGTCTAAATAACTTCTAATAGATTACTCAGTTTATAATACTACTACTGATTAACCCTTCGTAGAAACGATCGTTGCTAAAGCATGTACATACCTGAAGAAATAATTGTCATAAAAGTCCAGCTGAAGCACACTTCATATCAATCGCGAAGAAGCAAACGTAACAAGACTGAGCTAAAACGTAGCAACCCTTATCCGATCGGTTGTCAATCCTTTCTTTTCTCTGCAAATGACATTATCTGAGGATGTCTGCAGTCTAATTGTTCTCACGTTGATAATTGTAAAGATTGCGTCAACTTGTCATGTTGTATTTTAACATTCGAAGCGTCGATATTACATTGTACACATCTTTATCAGAAGTTATTTTGTGAATGAACACGGATCATTTTCTTAAAAGCTGGTTATACAGAAAAAACAAAACATTGTGGATATTGGATGATTTAACTCCGGGTTTAAGTGCAAATCATGTGAGTCTGATTAAAATAATGTTAACAAATAAATCGGAATCCATTCCATTTGGCCGCCAACAACTAAGATGGCCGACATCACCTAAACTAGTTTATGACCGTTAGTTATTTTCCTGACTTAAATAAATTCCTTGTTTAGTTAAAGTGTTAACAAACCTTAGAGTCTTAATGAGTCACGTTTTAATTGTATCATGTGACCTTTCCTTAACATGTTCGTAGATTAAAACTTGTGAATTAAATTTTAAAAAAGGCAGCATTTTAACAAAGCTGTTGCTTATTTTATTACTTTCTGTAAATCTTTCCTCATTCGTTTTAGAGTTATTGTTGTTTTAATAATGTCCCATGTCTTTGGTTAAAGTTAAACAGCGATACCGCAGAACTAAAATAAGTACCAAAGTTGGCTATTTGAGAATTCTTACGGTTATTGATGAAACAAACAGTCAATTTAGAAATATAAACTCTCAAAATAAATAGAAAAAACTGATTCAGGTATATGGTGGTTCACAATTATGACAAGAAATAACACAATTGTTTGTACCGATTATTGGGTAAAAGGGAATTTTCTTCCAATAAGGTAATAGCTAATGCATTGTTAGCCATTTCACAAACATTTTTATAAGCACTTGTAACTTATTCTTCCCATAATAATGTAAAAAACAGTTTGTTTTAAAAATGAACAATTACTAAGAAATTGAATTCTTTGTCAAAATGGGACCCAAATAATTGAAGCCTGTACATTTTCTTATCATGTTATTATTAATCAGTGATAAATACATTACAAGACGGGAATATTATACGTTATGAAAATGGCGCCACATTTTCGTGTTATTTAAACGACAATACATGATTTTATGATTCTTCGATATTGTAGAAACATATTGAAAGCAAAACAATGTATTGCTGTGCAATGTAATGTATCAAGATCGATTTGGATTATTTCATTCATTCTAGTTGTCTTACAAAACATTATGTTTATAATGTTTCTAGGTTTAAACAAATTGTAAGTATAAACTGTTTTTTTTAACTCTTTGCGTATATCAAACAGCATAAGTAACCGTCTAGTATAAACATATTTGAAAACAGATAATGAAAAGGACGTGCCATATCAAGTTTTATATCTAGCAAAGTTCTATCTAAACTGTTTCATAATATCAAGCTTTCTGCATCTCGCTATGTTTATTTAACATAAACTGAAAGGAAATCAATTCGCCCGTTTTTACATTATCAAGTCAATTACCATTCGATCGTAGGAAAAAACATGTTTGAGCCGAGGTCTGACATGGAACAAAGTATTTTCGGGTGTTATTTGATGTAACAACGCTAAATTAACACAATATGCTAAAATAATAGTTATTTTCAGTTAATAAATATTTCCAAATGTAACCGAAAAAATATAGTTACACCTAAATTCGGATTTATTTAGGCTTGATTTAACAAAATTATTTTTGTAACTGTATTGTGTGTGTAAGTCTTAATCAATAAAATAACTTGGGTTTGAAGAAATAATAAAAATGGACGCCATCATAACATGTGAGAGCGCCTCCACCAGTACTATCGCTATTTGAAGATGTCCGAAAACGTTTTTCGATTATTAATTGTTTTCAGTGTTGCACTGCAATTTTGCACGCGCAAATTACTTCTATCAATAATAAAACAATGATTCGAATATCCGCCATTCATTTTTACAAACGAACGTAACTGATCACAACATTTTTTTTCTATTTAATACGCATGACAAATAATAATAAATTATTCAAAAACTAGAAGTTCCTACAGTGCAAAGCAAAAGATTATGATATACACTCATTTATACAATCCTCGAAGATAACATAAAATGCATTTAAATCAAAACAATAGTTTTTTACGTGTTCATATTGCAATAAATCGCATGCCCTTGAAAATAATCAAAGTCGACATGATATTGTGTGCATTGCAGCAAGAGAGCCTATTTTTTTAATTAAAATAAATAAAAAAAAATGACCGCCAAATATAATTTAGCTATTCCATGTAACAGGGGGCGTTTAACGTAATCTAGGGAATAACATTTGTTTACAAATAAAAACGTTTGCACCTCGAGGTTTCGGAAATTACCGCAGGCATGATTCAAGCATGCTTTGCTGTTTGTTTATTTACATGTTAAGGCGATCCTAATTTCAAATGTATTTATTTAGACCTGTCTGTCAACAAAGCAATCTGAATCGCTCGAACAAGGCGGTTCAGTTTTGAACAGTATGGGTGGTTGTTAAATGACATTGCCTTGCAACGTTGTCACGAGTCAGGTCATTAAATTTAAATCATCAAATTGACATGATTAATGTTAATGCATACTTTGATAAGATTTACCTTTTGCGTTTGGTATTTATTTACGATTGTTGGGATAAGAATGAGGTTTGTGCACATCAACTGGTTTAAACCCCCAGTAAATTTACATTTTACTGACCGTTCCAAGGCGGTACCTAACAATCCTTGATCAACTTACCTAGTTTTCTTTTATATATAGTATGTATGCACTGTGCTGTTTGTGGAGTTTTGTGCTGATCTTCCATGTTTCTTGTTTGTGAAGTTTTGTTCTATGTCTTTGGCGTTTGCCCAGTGCCATTAAACCTGGTTTATGTTTAAACATTTTGCTACTGAGCTTGTTTCTGTAGCTTTTCGCATAAATATGAATATATGTGATAACCGACCTAATAAAACAATGGAACAGCGGTGTCATGATAATAATCTAATGTTTACATTTCGGAAACATAATTATATTTATCTATTTATAAATCTGTATTTATATATTTATTAATGCATGTATTTGCTCACTAATATATGCAATAAGCTTATCGTCATATAAGTCAGATATAGCTAATCGTTCTTTCTTCAAAAGTGTCCTCTTACAGACGTATGAAACCGTTTCGATAGGACGAACACCAATTTTATCCTCGGCCAAATTGGTGTTCATCCTAGCCACACGGCTTCTTACGTCTGTAAAAAGACACTGTTAAAGAAAAACTCGTACTATATATATTACAGATTCGGCAAACATACCACCCATGCATCAAAATGGCTTTGCCGATTTCAATTCTCCCAGTGAATGTCTTATCACTGTGTTAACTTCATATTTACTGATTATAATATCTGAAACGTATGTAATGCATGTATGTTTGTTTGTGGATGAGTACCTTGTTGAGCGTTTGTTTATTTTAGTGCAAATATTGTAAAGTATGGTAAAATGCGCGTTGATGTTACGTGTTTTTATTCCAAATCTAAAAAAAACACACACGTTCAATCTGTGAGACTGCAGCTTTAAAGCGTTGATCCATGAATCTTTAAAAAAAACAACTTTTAACATGGGAAATATAGAGTGAACGATAAAAAGCATAATTTTGTAACAAAGACATTTATGAGTCCTCATATTTGTTGAAATTGCAAGTGATGATATTGTTATATTGTTCTGAAGTGTATTTTTTCAGTATTTGTGTTCTTTCATTTCACACATTTTGTGATATTCAGTGGCATTTGGACTTGAAATTATTGCTATTAAATGTGTGCCTCTAATTTCTAAGTGTTAATGACTGAGTCTTATAATGGCCTAACTGCCATTATAGTCAGAAATATTTCTATGAAACTTTTTTGATAAAAGCCAAGCCAGCTTATTAACAGAAGTGTTATGCAATGTGCAGATATTTTTCTAGGAGGATATTAAAACGCAAATTAAATATTGATGTGACAGAGATATTACATGCCGCCTGTAAGGCCACCAGACTTTCTCCGTTTTCCATAGCATTACGGTTAATAAAATCATTTTTCACAACAGATAACATTAAACAAAACTCGTTTTATTAACTGTTTTAGCATGTACCACTGGTATATTGTTTGGTTTCTCCTTCATGCATGTTATTGTTTCGGTCAAACCAAAATTCAAGAATAATAATATCTGTCATGTGTTCCCGTTCCGGATAGAAAAATCAGACCCGAGGGCACCTGCGTTGCCAGGTAACGAGGCTTGCCGAGTTACCGGCTACGCAGCGTGCCCGAGGGTCGGATTTTTTCTATCCGTAACGGACACACATGATATATATTTTTTTCTAGCATACATCAAATTACATTTGTTGTGAAGAAAATACATAAAAATGCGCATTTTTGTACATATCTCCAAAAAGCGCGTGCGATGATGTTTACTGACGTCATGACGCGCAGTAATTTGTATTCACTGCATACGTCAATAAGTTCCTTCGACATCACGTCTTTTAAGGGTTATTTTGTTTTGTTTTTTAAAGTATATTTTTGTAATTTAATGTTTATGAAACTTATCTATTTAAATATCATAATTATGATTACATAAAGTGTATTTTAAAATAAATTGAAATTATTACGTCACCGCGCGTGACTCATCTGGCATGGGGGGGATGCCAGATGGAGTTTTCCAGCACGGCTGAATTTACTGGAAATGCCTATCCGGTGTGCTAGAAATTATATAACCTCATAGTATAGCTTGAGATTAAGTTCGAAGTGATATTAAATTCTAATTTTGTTGTACCTAATTGGTATGCTAAAACTATCAATGATATTAGATCGGTACAATACTTATATTTTCCGACTCGAGTTATTCTTGAAACAGGTTACAATGTTTACTCCCTTTTAGAACGTAAGTTCATATAGAAACGACTTAAAATAAATTTCTTTCCAGAATGTATTGACGTATGGACAAAAGTATTGCTTGAGATAAGCTGCAGTCTCCTTGATCATCAAGAAATAACCTAGCTCTAAAATAGTTATTACCAGGGCCCTACCAAGGTCCTTACCTCTTGGCATATTCTTGATCAGTCCACAGCAAAAAACAATGTATCCATGGATGGCTTTGTTGCATGTTAATGTCTATATGCATTATGATCGCATGTAAATTGTTAACTCCTAACATCAAGAGATAAATTATTATTGACACTACAGTAACAAACTTCGCATCAACCGGCACGATGAGAATGTTAAAGTGATAATAGTTCAATGCAGTACAATAATACATCAAAAACCAGGGACAAAGCCTGTCGACAGCTGTTCAGACATAGTTTAAGGCATTATCAAACGTCAGGGAGTTACTGTGTCATAAGATTTATGAAACACATATACTAAGAACGATATATTCTATAAAGGTCCTTCATCAACTCCACGGGTACAAACCTCTTGTTGGCGGCTTTCAAATTAATGTGTTCGAAGCAAGAACATCATATTACATCTTCAAGACTAAACATGAATGTTAACAATATCGAAGGCAACAACCACTACCACAGAAAACTTTGTTTACATATTGGTTGATTTAGAATAGTCTAGTAAAAATAATATCATTTAGCTATTAAAAACATTTCTATGTTAAGCCAGTTCCCACTCGTCATCTTTCAGCAAATTCAAATGAAATTTGATCGTTCGTGTAATTAAAATACTAGATTGAACATACCTTTTAATACCATTTTAATTTATATGTTTAAAACCTACGATGGATATGCATATACAATCAAATCTTACCAAACGACGAGCCGTATTTCAAATTATGTGATAACCTACTGCGAACCAAGTCTATGGCTATAAACACAACCTAGACAAAATCAAAGTTTGCATTCATTTTTGATGGTGTCCGTGGAATCCTGTTGTTTTTTTATGAACTTTACCATATTAAATTAAAACATTTGCTATCGCTTCTAAGTTTGGCCTACTTGTTGAAAACAATGCGAGTTTTTAATGAAGATAATTATTCACGGATTTAATAAAAAAACAAACATTTGAGAACGTTGTCCACGAACTTTTTTCTGACTTTGTCTAATCGTCATGAAATACTCTGGTTTCAATTTTTGATCTTTGCAATAACAACATGAAATTATTTACCACAATTCCAAAACATTAATACAATGAAAATGTAAAGACAAGACTAGCAATTGCCTTTTCAAAACTAAAATCTGATGGAGGCACAAAGCAAAGGCCTTGTCGTGTTTCTGTAGTTTTTTTCATATAAATATTGAACAACTATAGACTCTAGACGCATACGTATACACACCACGTAAATAAATAAAAAAGAACACACACAAATCAAACACCCATCAAAATAGCTTCACCGGTACTAAACATATATCTAGCAGAAAAGAAGAGTTCAGTAAATTGCTTATTATTGTTTGTACGGACGTAGTAAACTCCAGGGACGTTTCCTGCTGAGAGAAATACCAAGAAATGTGTTACAGTCACGCCAGGATTATGGTCAAATCTGGTATGTAATTCCTTTTTGTCAACAACAAGCCGTGTTTGTCTGCTCCTGAATGCGCCATGTCTGCATTGACAAAAGTTAAAAGATCTGTGACGAAGGGATTTTAACAACTTTAATTTTGGGTAGGTAATGTATTGCAACACGAATTGTTCTGCATCAAATGCTCATGCTGGCTAACAAGATTTCCAAAGAGTTGTTTGTATATAAGAAGTAAACTTAATATTTATATTTCTGCTGTGATCAAAGCTTATACAATAATATTTGTGATGGTAGTGCAATGAGTGTGTTCATCTCATAAACAAAATTCCTGGGACAGTAAAGAAGCATTTATTTGCTTCTGATAATATCAGATATACTATTTTGATTTGGTGATATGTGTTGTTTATACTTAAAATAAAGTTTAGTTTTGTAATGGCCCGATACATTCCAGAACTTTATGAAATCTGTATGTACTGTATACGAAGTAATTCATATCGAATCTATGTTATTTTACCTTATATTACAACCTCACTCAGTATACTAAAACAATCAATCATTTCACTGCATCATGCATTTTCCATAATGATTTACGGTGAAATATTGAGTTTTATCTGTGAAAGAACGACAGAAAACATTTCGTCAATCGCAAAAATATAGGGTTTTTTTCACACTCTTGAAAAAAGTGACCTTACACTGAACAAAGTCGGTACCACTTGTTAACAAACAACGTATCATATTTTGCTTATTTGATAAAAAAATTACTGTTCAAACAGTTAAATTCTTCATTGCTTAAATTTCAACCTATATACATGTACGTACCTGAAGAAAAAACGTATCATAAAAGTCCGGCTGAAACACATATCATATCAAACGAAAAGGAAGAAACATAACAACACTATATCAGTTCACTTGACAATCCTTCCTTTTCTCTATGAATGGCATTATCTGCAGCTGTCTGAAAACTGATTGTTCACTCGTTGATAATTTGAAGAAAAGCGTCAATGTGTCATGCAGTCTTTAACATTCTACTCGTCAAGGTTAACGGTACTACCACGTCTTAGAAGATACATTAGAAAGGCATTTTTTATAAGCCCGTCATATGGGGGAATATTGTGCATATTTTGTCATTAATTTTAAACTAGGTAAAATTGCAGAACTTAAGTAAATATAATTAAGGTTCAGGACCCACTCGGAATCCATTTGTTATGGTTGCAAAAACATGATGTCTGCTATAACCTGAACTATATTTTTAATATAATTTATTGTGCAGCCATCTTCAGCTGTCCGACATGAGGCAGCTAGAGTTGTAACCGGTGCTACCAAACTTTAAAGTATCTTTGTAGTAACCGGAGAATGAATATTTAAAATTCATTTGTTGTTCAATATTTCTGCAATTGATCAAACAAAAATGGACTCGAGTGTCTTACCACATTGTACCTCAACAAAGTGATGGTTTCCATTAAATCTGATACAACCTTTTTGTCTCATCAATTACAAATATTGCAAATGATCTATTTTCACATTGTATAAGCATACCGGTAGTAATCCAAATTGACATGACATTTTGTCAATTCAAGCAAGAGTAAAAGATGTTAGGCTTTATATGTTATTAAAAAGTAAAATGCATTAACCTGCATGTCTAACACAGCTATTTTATGATAATAATCTGAGGAATTACATTTGTTTACAAATTCAGTATACTGTACCGCAATCGCTCGGAAATTTTGTTATGTATCGTTAAGTTAGATCTCCACTTTGTTTATTTTACTTTGGAAATGAAAGCATCAAACTGAAATTGGATATTAATTAATCAAATCTCATTTATACACGTGTCTGTCAGTCAGGCTATCAATCAATCGGAATTTGGCGGTCTCCTTCTGAGCCATCTGGATGGTTTTAAATTGACATTGCCTTACATATTTTTTTATAAGTCTGGTCTTTGTTCTAACTATTATAATTGAGGGCCGCTAATAAAATTGTCAAAACTACTGTGCCCGTTGCAAGGCGGAATTTTTTCAGATGACAACATAAAACAATTGTTGTGTCAATGAGTATGATAAGGTTAAATACATTCTATATACATGCCATAACTTTACATTTTTTTTTTCGGTTCTAGGAACAATTCAATTTTCGATACAAATACAGTTTAGGAGATGTCCGATGGCTTTCTAATCGCGTATTGATATTCAAAACTTGAACAGATTATGCAAACGTTTTGTTTTAGTCTTGTGACAGAAGTAGTGTTATCCATAATTTACAAAATAACAAATCTTTAATTCCAATTAATGAATGTTAAGTTATTTTATAAAAACACCAAAAATGAGAACATTATTTTGTGATATATCAGACGGCGTTATACCTTAGCTGTTCCATGTATACAACTTTGGTGTAGATGTAATCTAAATAACAAAACATGCATTTAGTGATTAAGATATATTATAAAAATATATTGAAAGTACATAAGTAGCAATGTCAGTAAACGATTCAATACGCTAGTTAAATGATGTATGATATATTGTATCAATATCACATCTCATTTTTCTATTCTAGCGTTCCGACAAAACATTATGTTTAAATTGTTGCTATAGTAAAGTTAAATAACATTTCAGACCTCATGTTCTTACATATTCGTAACGCTCTGGGTATACCAAACAACACTAGCGATTGTTTGCTATTAACATGTATGTAAACAAACAATCAAATAGACGTGCCATATCAATCTATATATTCAGCAAAATTCAATCTCAAATATCATTAAGATATTCAAGCTGCGGGTTTTCCGCATCTCGCTATGTTTATATAACATAACCTCAAAAGATATCAATTCGCCCGTTTTTACTTCATCAAATCTGATGTGTTCGCGTGGTTTCTTTGAATGAATTCAAATGCTATTGCCGGGGTAAAACATTGAGCAAATCAATTCCGTGTATAATGTGAACAAATGCTTGTCACATAACTACATCATGATTAGAAACTGAACAACTATATCACATTTTGTTAATCGGTATTTTAAAATATATAATACAAATAAAAAGTATAAGGACAAGTCCAGTATTCGAAAGATACGTCAAACCTGACTAACAATGTTCAAAGATTTAGTCGTTAAATTAACAAATTTCTCGGTTTAAAATGTCAGTTTCTGTTCGGTGTATTTTCATCAGTAAAATAACTTTAGAAATAAATGTCTCCAACAGTTGATATGAGGGATAATTCCTCTTCCCGCGTTTTTTTTCTAATGGATATTTCAAAAAGATAATTAAGTCGAGAAAGACTTAAACACTCTCAAAAAGATATGATGGTATGAATGATATATTGTGTAGAATATATGGTATTTTATCTTATACCGCAAATTTACTTGAGTAGTTAATCAATTCAATCCTCTGACTAAATAACGCGTTTCCTTTAATATGCTTTACGGTGAAATATTTTGACATATCGTTGAATTATAAACAATATATATATATATATATATATATATATATATATATATATATATATATATATATATATATATATATATATATATATATATATATATATATATCGTCAATCGCGAAAAGTTTTTTATTCGACACTGGTGAAACAAATGAATTTCTTAACGTCGATATGAGTTTAAATGAGCATTTTTGTTAAAGAAATCAGTATTTTGTTTAGTGACTATTTATCTTGACCTATCAAAAATGGGAAACGATTTAAAGCAGAGATACACTCGCTAGCCGGTAATTGTTTAGATGACAACTGAAAACATTTGCTATGTTTACCGTTACAATGTCTTACCAAATAATCCTTTGATCAAGCTGATAGTTTCCATCGAACCTGATACAACCCTCAATGCATACCACTACAAATATTTCATAATTTTTATTAACGTTCTCACATACCCGAATTAATAATCCAAATCGACATGAGATTTTGTCAATTCCAGCAATAGAACCACATGTTTGGCTTAAAATATAAATTCAGGGTTCAAAGCATTGATCAGCAGTTTAAAAGAGCTATTATATGTTTATAATCTGAGGAATTACATTTGTTTACATATACACTAATCTGTACTGCGATTGCTCGGAAATTATTGCATGTATGGTTTAATTAAGGTTTACAGTTCGTTTATTTTACTTTCGAGATAAGAGCCTGAAACTGAATAGGGGATACAAATGAATTAATTCACATTCATACACGCGTCTGTCAACCGGGTCATTAATCAACCGAAATTAAGCGGTCTGCTTCTATGACATCTGGGTGGTAGTAAATTGACAAAGCCTTACATCTTTTTTTTTATTGGCATGGCTATGTGCGAGGAGCGCTTTTAAAATAGTAGAAACTGTGGTGACCGTTGAAAGGCGGTAATTGTTCATACAACAGCTGCACGCAACTGTTTTGTTAATGCTATTACTCGGATGATAGCGCTTACTACACACGTGTTTAGGCCTGCCAGATCTTTACAAATTATATTTTTACCGTCTAGGAACATTTCAATTTTTGATACAATTACATTTTACGAGAGTTTCGGGTGTTTCCTTAAGGCTTATTGAAATTCACACACTAATTAAATCGCACATACCTCATCGCTATATGATATGCAGGAATGAAAAGCGTACAAAATAGAAGCGACAAATGATTAACACAAATACGACAAAACAACCTTGTAAATCGTCTGGTATTGAGATCTACCGAAAATTATGAGCCTTAAATTAACATGCGTCGGCCATATCTGAGTAATGCTGTGCTGCAGCAGCACAAAAGTCTCAATACAATGTTTCTACTCAAATTGATTGCCCCATGGAACAATCGAATTTTAGTATATGCTGTTCTCTTGTTTAGTAAAAAATCCAGAAAACCAAAATCAATACTTTTCTATCAGTGACCTTGTTGCTTGTGCGTGTATATTTACATTTGCATAGCCTGAAAACTACTTTCTCAGTGTATTAACTCGAGGGGTGAAAGCGAAAAGGTTCTATCTGCTTCTTTATTTAATGTCACTTAGAACCTTTTCGCTTTCACCCCTCGAACTCTAAACCAAAACAGATAAATCACTTTTGGCACTTGGCTGGCAAACATTACAACAAATGGCACGAAGGGGTGAGCCAAATATATAATTTAAATGCAGTCAGCAGCAGGGACAAGACAATCAAGAGAGTGTATGTAGATTGTCTTTGCTGTCTCAGTCCACTCGATTTCCATTGGAATATTGTGTCACTGACCGATCCAAGGCGGTAAATCCATCATTTAACGGTAAAGCAATTTTGATGAGGGTATGGTTTCTTGACTTCTATGACTTCTTGATAAACATACCAATTCTTTATATATATATATATATATATATATATATATATATATATATATATATATATATATATATATATATATATATATATATATATATATATATATATATATATATATATATATATATATATATATATATATATATATAAAGAATTGGTATGTTTATCAAGAAGTCATAGAAGATGGATATATATATATATATATATATATATATGTAGTATTTATGCACTGTGCTGTTTGTAGAGTTTTGTGCTGTTCTATGTTTCTTGTTTGTGATTTTGTGTTCTATGTCTTTGGCGTTTGCCCATTGCCACTAAACCGGGTTTATGTTTAAAGTTTTTGCTACTGAGCATGTTTCTGTAGCTTTTGCATAAATATTGTTTGTGGTGTATGTATGTGTGTATGTGGTGTACGTTTGTTTTTGGTTTATATCTGTGAATGTGATGTTAATATGTTTGTGTCTATAGGTTATTTTCGTTTTGGTTCTTGCCTTGTACCCCTAAACTAGGATATTTTTTTAAGTTTTCAACAATTGGGCTTGTCCCTGTATTTTTCCTTGGATCTTTGAAAGTTATGCGTCTCACAAAGTGTCTCTGCTACGCCGTGATGCATGTGCCTGTAGCCATTCGCATAGTTGATTTTTTTTTTCGATTATCACAGTAGTAGTAGTAGTAGTAGTAGTAGTAGTAGTAGTAGAAGTAGTAGTAGTAGTAGTAGTAGTAGTAGTAGTAGTAGTAGTAGTAGTTGTAGTAGTAGTAGTAGTAGTAGTAGTAGTAGTAGTAGTAGTAGTAGTAGTAGTAGTAGTAGTAGTAGTAGTAGTAGTAGTATCATTACTATTACTAGTATTCTATTTTTATTTTTTTATAACTACTATCTTTATGATTAACATACCAAATATCTAAGCTCTGATCCTCATGTCTTTGTGAATATTTTCTTCAAGGTTTTCCTTTTGTTAACACAAGATTTATTTAGACATAAGATTTACAATTAGTTCAGCTTAACAAATTTAAATAAATCAAAATTAACAGTAACAAGACTACAGCATTCAATTCTTTACCTTGAACGTAATTTTGAAAGAGCACAATCAAATTCACATCTCAGTGATTTTTTCATTTAAATTTGCAGGGGGTTTAGAGGAAGATGTCGTTTAAAGCCATTGTTATCGGAGGACGGACGGACGACGGATACCGGACGGTGGGCGATGGGAAAAGCTTACTCTAAGCACCACATGCTTAGGTGAGCTAAAACACTGTGATAAATTTCATGTAGTGAACATCAAAAGTAAACCTTTGCTATTCCATTCGTGAAATAAAGAGTTTAGAGCTCACTAGGTGAATTTATTAAAATCTTATACTTAAAAACCCCTCTACATAACAGCTCTGCTGGCAATCCTGGAAATGTCAGCATAAGTATCTATAATTCAAATGTTTATACTGGCAAACAAGATTGTTAATGGGTCTATGATTTTTTGTTCAGAGGAAGTAATCTCCAGAGACATTTCCTGCTGAGAGAAATACCGAGGGATTTGTACCATTCACGCGACAATTGTGGTCATCTTATATACATCCTTTCATTCATCAATTTCATAAGACGATTTTTTTTGTTCTTGGCTCCTGGGTTTATTCGTGTGGTTTCAACTGCATTGTATTTTGTTGGCAGCGGTCGCACGATATAGACTATTTTGAAATATCGTGATAAATGACACGTTTCAATATGTCATTTAATTTTAAATAAAGGAGCTAAAAATATGACAATAAAATGATGTTTGCAAGACTTCATTAACGCTCTGGTATGCTAGTATAAGGATCTACAACAGTTTCGCAGGCCATCCCCGAAATATATGCAATTAAGCATTGGATTATAAGGCTTCACGACCCCGTTAAAAGGCAATAAGATCAAAATCATGCAAAAAAAAGAGACACAAAGCTACAACAAACAATGTGTTCGTGGTAAATTTCAGGTAACCGCATTGCCTCAATCAGAAAAATAATCCCTACTTAGCGTTAAAGCTGCACTCTCACAAATTGAACCTTTTTACAACTTTTTTTTTTATTTTTTGTCTTTGAAAAAGCATTTTTTTGCGTACATATCTGCCAAACAATGATATAAGATTGCTGACAAAAAGTCAGATCGTTGATTTTCATATTTCTGTTCGAAAATTCATGTTTTATGGCTTAAACCTTACTAACGAAATGCATAAAACTCAATTTTTTAACTAAAATATAAAAATCTGCGATCTATTTTTGTCAGCAGTCTTATATTACTGGTATGCATGGATTTTCGCAAAAATTGGCTCGTTCCAAGACACAAAATCAAAAAGTTGTCAATACGTTCAATCTGTGAGAGTGCAGCTTTAAAGGCGAACAATACAGGCTGACGCATTTTTATTCATTTTTATTTTAATACATTATCGTGTAAGACTCATTTGATATAATGATCAAAACCAAATATGCGTGTGATTTAATTACATATAAAAAGTATAAGCCTTTATGAATGTCTTTTATTATTATACTTAATAGGAATGAGGCCACACCTTCTCCAGTTTAAAATTCGTCTACAAATTGCTAATATGTCTTATCTGTAACTAAATAATCTGCAATTTTGGTTTTGATCATAAAAGTCTATTGAGTTAAACACAATATTAAAATAAAAAATTAGGGCCGCTAGAAACACAAAAGATTTAATCACAAATGATTTCCTTCCAAATGTCTTCACCTCAAGGCTGATATTTGACAATTCTTCTTCTATTTGGTTACGTATTAAATGACCATTTACGTAACACAGCATCATACATATTCAGAAGAGCTACTTCAATCACATCAATATCAAAGGAGCAAAGAAAACAAGACTTGATCCGTTCGATTGTCAATGTTCTATTTTCTCTGCCTTATCTGCGGAATCGTACACTATACTTAATCTTGTGTTGAAAATTGGACATATTTCGTCAACGTGTCATTCTTTCTACAATATTTAAAGCTCTAAGCTGCATGGTTCGGACATTATCACATAAGATAAGCGAGGATAAAATACGGTTTACTAAAAGACGGCAAAGCAAGATACAATAGGCATAATAAAATATGATGAGACTATAACTGCACGTATTACAAAATTAAAAAAACAACAAAAAAACGAAGGTTTAGATTAATCAAAATGATTACTCGGTAGTCCATACTCTTACAATACCTGTCCATTCTGTGCAAACGATTTATTTCTATGATTGGTACTAAAAACGAAGACAAATATTTATCTACAGTTTCTTTGAAAACAAAGCCATGTCAAGTTGATTTATTTTTAACGCAACTGGCTTCAAGACAATGTGAACGTGTTTGTTCTATAAAAATTAAAACATTTAAAGTACACACTTACGTTCCTTATACAACAATAACTCAATTCCTGCAAAGCCACTTAAGTCACATATATATCAATAAAGCAAACCTAACTTGATCCGTTTGATTATCAATCTCCTCATTTCTCTGTTAATGGCACTATATGTGGATGTCTATAATTAAATGATTACATTTGATGATTGCAAAAAGACCTACATAGCGATTTTCTAATCAAATAATTATGTTATTCTTTTAATTGCATGTCCTATAACGATTTAAAATAGCAATTAACTGTGGTACATAGCTAAATTTTATACCAACATAATGTTTTGGAAATGACGTCTTAGAAAATGTTTCCAAGCCCTGCTCGAGCTGACGTTTGATTTGGAAAAGAGTTTTTTAACTTTCAAAACCGTAAAGAAAGTGTTTATTGTTATTTTCCGAACTAGTGAAACCAAAGTTTTTATCACATTTATGCAACATATTCCAAATTTAAAAGAACACAAACACTTACAAAATGAGCCACTTGTATATCAACTTCAAATGTGAATATGTAAATAGCTTTTTCATGTATATGTGTTAGAAATTTTCAAGAACAGTTTGAACGTTTGACAAAATGATGGAGATGGAGACGATCACTATTCAGATATGTTCTAAGAGGTGGAAAGCCCACAATACCTTCTCATGGGTTGTGTAAATATTGACATATATTTTCTGGAAATATGTAAATGCCTTTGTACTGAGGACAATAGATGTTATGCTTTTCTCTGTTTTCATTATTTCACTTCGTTCTGTTGAAACAAAAAAAAAAATGAATAAAACATAAAAAAATGCTTGAGTATGAAATAATTCAATTTCATGCGTTGAACAGACTTAGAGATAACCTAGAAAAAAACAGAATGAATATTACAATGCACTGTTTTTTGAATATATGTATTCACATGTTACGTTATTAAATCGGATTTAATAATAATGTTTTGATGCACTGCTTTTTTTAAGCATTCTTAATAATCCCGAAAGGCCACAATAATAATAAACCGACTAGAACATATCACCCATTATTTCAATCGTAACAACTCGGCCATTTCCGGCTAGCTTTGGGATAGAGCTCGTTAATGGATTTAAAGGTATACAAGAACTGTGATGAAGATTCCGGCGGTTTACTCATTTATCATTACACTCAATATGATAAATAGACCGATTCGATAACGTGCACAATGTTCGGTAAGGAATAACTTTGATGATTCGTGTCCTAAAAACGCTTTGTAAATTACTATTTCAGGACCGGAATGATATCACTTAGCCTCCTCCCATAAATATAAAATATGTCCCTTGACAGTAAAGAAACAAATACACACGTGTTCAATATGGGTGCCGCCATGATGAACTATTTATAATGATCCGTGTTAAGATGCCACTTTTCATCTTCATTCCTCCGCGTCAGACAACGCATCAGGATCAATATGACTGTGTTCGGAAATTCGGAGGATATTACTAAATGAAACAATCTGTTAAAAATGACAGAGGAAACATTGTACTATTTTCTAACTTATGTGTTTCCGCTATTGCAAATAACGAAGACAATCGTTTAGGATTCATGATCTATTTTGTCTGACAGAACCAAGATAGTTAAAGAGGTACTAAACAAATTTTGCCTAGTTTGTACTGGAAAATAAAATAACATCTGAACAATAAATACTGTTAAAAATAAAAAAAATATTTTCCATGATAGGCTCAGTTTGGTTTGAACATGATTGCTTTTGAAAAACATTGTACAATTGAGAAAACACAAGCATTGTGCACGAATAAGCGAATACAATAGCACGGAATAATATAATTATTCCAAAGGAGGGGAGAGTTTAAGCCTAGCTTTATACAAATTATCCTTAAAATGTTCCTTAAAACTGTATATAGCAGAAAACAGAAAAGTCCACAGCATCTGATTGTAGACTCCCTAAATAACCCGGACATTTCTGATTATACAGTTTTCTTTTACGAACCCAGACATAATGCAATATCACATCTTATTTTTCGAATGCAATTTTCCGTATATCCTTATTCAGTTTTTGTGTGAAAAAACGGATTCTTTATGGTAAATAACCTTGTCACAGTCGTCTGTAGTCTCGGTATAAAATGTTTTTGTTTTTTTTTCTTTTGAAAAATACTGTTTTTTTCTGAGTTTATTCAGGTCTTGGAAATGAAAATAAATCTGAATGTTTTTTTTTTTTCAAATCAAAATATTACACGGGAAATTGTTTTGGACGCACATGTATTAATGAAACAGCTGAAAAAGCATTTGATAAACCTCTAATTGACACTCTTATTCAAAATCAATACGTACACATGTATAACAGACATACATTTTGAGTGACAAACCTTTAACTACTTACTATACAATGCATTTATGGAAAATATCAATACCTGATAATAAGATTGTAACCGTGTATTTAGTAGCTGAAAACGCAAAAATATTAAATGATTGGTGAATGCTTAAAGGTTTACTGTGATCTACTATCGTTTCTTAAGGTAGACATTCAGTGTCTTCTAAACTTTTTTTTCATATTACACTTCGTATCCTTCATCAGAACCATTGTTTTCGACATTTCAGCTTTTTGATAAATTAAAACAATTGTTTTAACTGTGGTAAATATTTTTGTGAGTAAGAGTGCATATTTAACAATTTTCCTTGAATTAAATCATTATCGATCTTGCAAGTGAATAGTTGCTGTCTCATTGCAACATTATTATAAACATTACTGGTTTTAACACATGATTTGTTAATATAATACATCATCTTATGGCGCACAATTTTGTTTGATAACGTCAATTTAACATTGCACAGTTATCCTTTATGACATCACGTCAGCAAAGTGAAATACGACCGCATTGCATTTATTAACTATGCATTCATGATCAATATATATTCAAGTATAATATCCATGTTATATACTAATCTAAACGGTGTATTTTGAATGCCATTCAACAATCCCATTTTAAATATGCGTATGGTGTTTTCAAAGAATCGCATAAAATTTAAAAATGATATTTATAATACAGCTACAGAATATCATTTCTCATATTAAGAGGCTAATATTGACATTTTCGAGTTTAATCAAGTAATTAATGTATTAGCTGTCGTATGAAAATATGTGTAATCCGTTCAATTTGAATTACATTCCAATTTAGTTCTCCAATTTGACATGTTCATTCGATTTTGGCATCCAAAACAAATTTATCTTCTGTAAAATGAAACGGAGAAGTCAGCCTTCGAATGTGCCATCTTAAATTCAAATACGTCATAGAAACAAAAACAGTTTGTGGAAGGCGTGCACGATATTCAGAACGGTTGCATCAATGAAAGGTATAAACTGTTAGCATTAAAACAAATATGCGAGATCTCTTTTGGATGACGTAAGTATGTGTTTCCAGGATGGAATTGTGTTTTAATCCTTTTGGTTGTTGATTTGCATCAATATTAAAAGTGGATGTATGGTCGCTTTTAAGAATCCATTGAAAAAGAGTCCATTTAAATGCCTGTTGTTATCATTTTTTTTTAAATGTTTGCATAATGGAGATAACGATACTTATAGATCTCAACAATAACAAAAGTTAATAGTTTCACTCATTTGTAAATTGGATAATGGTTTGTGTCAGTTTAAGATTTTCAATATATATCACCGAGTGAACACCAAAATGAATATTTCACGAGTGTCTTTGTCACGGGTTTCACGAGGTGATTTATTTTGAAATCTTACACTGAAACAAGCAATAATTGTTCTTGTTATCCTTGTACTCTAAAAAAATAAAAAAAATGTATTGGTATTCAAAAGGAATCTCGCGTCAATCACGTGATACCGGAGACAAAATCAAATGACGTAATTACATGACGTCATACGGCATGGTATGCGTTTAAATAACCGTTGACTTAACTTTGGTTTAACTGCACGAATTAATATTTGATCAAAGCGATTGATATATGCTGGTTTTGTGCAAACTAACATCGTTAAAAACCATGTTAGATTTCAAGGAAGATCTACGTACTAATATATTGAAGGACGGGATTTCAAAAATAAGCCCTGTTTAGAAGTATAGGACATGGACCGCAACAAGAATGAACTAGAGGCCCTAACGAACTACTTGCAAATAATATCCGAGGCAATTCCATTCAGTATGTCTTAACCTCAAGGCTAGTGTTTGTCATTTCTAGGAAGTTATTTGCTTACGTTTTAAATGACCGCTTAAGTAACACAGCATTATAAATTACCAGGAAAGCCATTTAAAGAAAATTAATATTAAAAGAGCAAAGAAAAACAATACTTCATCCGTTCGAATTTTTAACTACTTTTTTCTTTGAAATGACATTATCTGCTGAATCCTACTATCGAATTGTTATCGGCTAAAAATTGGACATATTACGTCAACTTGTCATAATTTCTATAATATTTAAAGCTTAAACCTGAATGGTAACGACACTATGATCTAAGATAAGATAAGATAAACGATTTAAAGACGGCAGCGCATGCTCACAATTGTCATTATCCAATATGGTGCCTGTTAAGATTGTAACTGCAAGAAACACAAAATTAAAAATATCGAATACCGAATACTAAATTAAGCGAAAGGATAAGTCGGTAGTCGGTACACTTACAAGGTCTGTCCCTTATAATGTTCGGTACAAAAACAAAAACGATTTTAATACCGTTTCATTGAAAATAAGGCCATGTCAAGTTGATTTTATATTAAACGCAACTGGCTGGAAGGTGTCCTGTTTCAGAATTTTTAAGACATTTTGTTTTACACACTTCGGCCATAAACAATCAAACAATTCCAGTAATCACGATTTTTCATTGAAATATTTTGTTTTTCTTTTTTTCTGCATGCCTAATAACGATATAAAATAAAAGTTTACTTTAGTGCATAAGAAAGCGAGCCAAATTATATGCAAACGCAATGTCATTTCGAAAAAGACGTCTTTGAAACTGGTTCCGATCCCTGTGCGCACTGATGTTTGATTTTGAATAGAGGGTCTTAACTTTCAAACCAGTAAACACTTTTTGATTGTTATTTTTAAATGTAAGGAAATAAAAAAACATCTACCAATATACTTTTTTATATTATAATTGTAAAAAAATGCCAAAATTAAAAAAAAAAATCGAGTCGGAGACCGGGTTCGAACCGGTGTCGCCAAGATTGGAGTCAAGTTTTGTATACACTGTGTTACGAAGGTTAACTTTAAACGGTTGGAATATTTAAGCTATAAACCTAACTTTGTAATATCACGTGATAACATCGACTAGCCAATCACGTATAAGGTATGTATTCTACTGGGTAGACATACCTAGTTAACTTTTTTAATGTAAAAATACGAAACAACTGCGACAAAACAATTAATTGTAAACTATGTACTTCAGTTCGTAAGTTTCAAAGCATTGTACACATCGATACAAAGTTTATGTCAGTTTTCGACAATTTTCTTCTTTTTTTTTCGCTATTTTATCATACGGAGTACAGTCCCTTTAAAATATTTGTGAGGTTTTATGTACAAATATTTTTACCATTTATACAACATATTTCAATTTTAAAAGAACACACACTTAAAAAAATTAGCCGCTTGTGTATCAAATTGCCATTTTAACATGTAAAAAGCTTTTCATATATTTATATGACATGGAGATGGAAATGGATACGATCACAATTCAGATATGTTCTAAGAGGTGGAAAGCCCACAATGCACTAACTTGGGTTATGTAAATATTGACATATCTTTCAGGAAATATGTAAATGGCTTTGTACTTAGGAAAATAGGTTTAATACATTTCTCCGTTTTCATTATTTCATTTCTTTCCGTACCAACAAGATAATGAATGTTTTCTTCTTTTTGGAGAGAAGTTTTGATCATGATTAGTGACAAACATAAAAAGACATGAAAAACCAGAATCAAAACTACAAAAAGTAATATTTATTACCGGAGTTTGATTAGGTGATTAGCTTCCTCAAACACATTTTCCACAATGATAATATGACAGTTCTTAAACAGGCGGCGGTTTTGGGAGAAGGTTTGTGATGTAAAAAACTAAACTCTCAATCAAACTCTGGTAAAAGATCAAAGGCAGCGCTCTGTAAACGGCGTAAACTGCGCTTTGTTTAATCTAAAATGTGTGAATGAATAGTAAAGCTATCTTTGTTTAAAGTTTTCATTAGGAGCAAAATATTGACTTCCGAGTAGGCATTTGTGACACAATTTAACACGTGGTATACAAATACTGAAAAGGGAAATTTGTAGTAATGTCCGCCATTGCACCTTTCTCTAAAAAACATGTATTTATGAGGTACGTTATTTATCCGAATTAATGATCATGTTCAATGTACCCCCAGACTACACACCAGGATCGAGATGATTGCTCTCGGAAATTCGGAGGAAATTGCTAAATAAAACAATATGTTTAAAATGACAGAGGACACAATGTAATACTTTCTAACTGATGCGTTTCCGCTATCGCAAATAACAAAAACAATCGGTGTGAATTTATGATCTGTTTTGTTTGACGGAACGAAGATAGTTATAGAGAAACTTGACAAATCTTGTCTGGTTTGAACAGGAAAAGACAGCAACATCTGAACAATAAATATTGTGAACATTTTTACAATGATATGTTCAGTTTGTTTTAAATATGATTTAAAAAAAAGATATATCAAACAAATATGATGTACAATTAAGCAAATTCAATTACGACATATCTTACTAATAATACATAAGAAGAAGAATTGTACGTATAAATTTCAGGGAGAATTATAAAGAATATGTTCATATTCACGTTTCACTTATCATCATCATCATCATCATCATCATCATCATCATCATCATCATCATCATCATTATCAACATCACCATCATCATCACAATCACGATCATCAGTATACATACAGTAGGCTAAATATTTGAGCAAGTGAAAATATTTGTATGCGCACGTAACGTCATTTTTGAAATTACGTCGTTGAAATTGTCTTGCAGCCTGTGTGTGCTGACGTTTGATTTGGAACTGAAAGCGGGCTTAAAGTATCAAAACAGTGAAAAATATTAATTTGATATTTTCACTGTTTGAGAAAGAGAAATAGCAAATTTGTTTCACTATTATATATCTTTAAACCACCGGAAAGCTTAAAAAGACCCTCCTTAACATTGCTCTGCCAAAAGTAAGGAGAGATACAGCCTAACCTCATTCAAATTATCCTTTAAATGTTCCTTAAAGCTCTATATTGCAAAAAAAAGAACAGTACAGAGCAGCTTACGGTAGAATACCTAAAGAAGACGGACATGTCTGATTTATACGTTTGTTTGTCGAGCCAAGAGTAAAGGTAATACCAAATCTTATTTGTCGAATGCAATTTTCCGTACATCCTATTTTATTTTTTGACGTGTGACAAAACGGATTCTTTATGTAAATAGCCTTGTTACAGTCGTCTGAAGCTTAGCTTCAAAATGATGTTGTTGTTTTTGCTCTTTTGAAAACTACTGTTTTCTTTCTGTTTTATTTATGATAATGACATAATAGGTTGTTTTTTTACGTTTTTTTTACTTAACCTTTAAATCGGCAAATATAATAAAACGTCTTAGTGTTTGGCGAAAATCAGTGGGCTTTGGATAAAGCGTTTCATAATTCACGTTATGTAAACAATTAATTGCTGAATGAAATTCAATAGAAACGCAAATTAAAGACATATTCTCTGGTACTGTTCAGGCCTTCGAAATAAAAATATCGGACTGTTCAAATCAAAATATTGCATAGGAAATTGTTTTAGATGCATAGGTATAAATGATACAGCTAAACAAGCATTTTATAAACCTTAACAACATTTACCTTAAATTAAATCATTAATGATCTTGCAAGTTAGTAAGGGTTGTCTTATTATTATATTATTATAAACAATTATGGTTCAAACCCATGATTTATTAAAATAAATAAATTTAATGGCGCTCTTTTATGTTTGATGACGTCATTTCAACATTGCACAATTATATCTTGATGACGTGTTGTCAGCAAAGCGGAATACAGCCGCATTACAGATCGGAATACGGACTACCGTAGTTTCAGATTTTCTACTGTGGAATCATGATTGATATAAATTAAAGTATAATATCCATGTTCAATATCCAAAGACTCGCATAAAATTTAAATAATATATATTTTTATAACAGCTACAGAATAACATTTATCATATTTAGAGGCTAATATTGATATTCTCGATTTTCATCAAGTAATAAATGTTACAGCTGTCGTATAAAAAAGGTGTGTTATCTTTTCAATTTGAATTTCATTCCACTTTTCTTCTCAGAGTCCCAAACAAACTTATCTTCTGTGAAATAAAATGGAGACGTCAACCTTTGAATGTGCCAACAAAAACCTGTTCGTGGAAGACATGTGCCATATTAAAAACGGTTGCATCAACGAAAGATATAAACTGTCAGCCTTGAATAAATAAGAGAAATATTTTGGATGACGAAAGTTTCTAGGATCGAATTGTGTTTTGTTTCTTTTGAATGTTGATTTTTTAAAAGCGGGTGAATGGTCGCTTTTAAGAATTTATTAAATAAGAGTTCATTAAATGGGATATCGATTATATTTGATCTCATGAATACTAAAAACTGATAGTTTCACTCATGGTTTTGCACCTCCCAAAGGATAATTGTTTGTTTCAGTTTAAGGTATGCATATATGTCACCGAGTAAGCACCAAAATAATATTTAAAGAGCGTCTTTGTAACGGTGTTCACGAGGTGGTATGGTGGTATATTTTGCAATCTTACATTGAAAAGAAAAAAAAATCTTTTATGTTTTCGTTTTACTTTAAAAAAAAAAATTGTGTTAATATTCAAAAGGAAACCCGCCAAAATGATTAACCCTATCACGTCATAACGAAAACGAAATTAAATCACGTCATTGCATGTTTGTTCGGTATTTTAGGCGTTTATGTAACCAATACATACTTACAATAAAACGGGTAAAATTTATGAAAACAGTGAAATTATATTTCGATAAGAACACTGTCTCAAACGGTGTGATATCAAGATATAATCCCGCGTTATATTTCAATAAACCACCGGAAAGCATGAACTACAATGAATATATCCATGAAATAAACGATATTCTCTACAGTATCGTTTATAAAGAAGCCGTTCAAATAACCATGAACAAATAACGTCATTGATATATACTACAATAATATATATACTACAATCAAATACCTATACACTTACATTCTGCTAACGAACCATGAGTTCAGTTAAGCCTATAATATAATAGCCTATAGTTATAATTCCATGACTATTGTTTTTACATTATATATATATATCGAGTAAGGTGTTAAATACATGTGTGACTGTCCTACTTACTCAGTTAATACATTTTAATGATACGATTTGTTAACCTTTATGTACAACATGATGTATTGTTCGGCATTGATGTTATAATTAATGTATTATGTTCATGTTTCTTTATGTTTTCGTATAACATTTTAAAACGTACCCTTTTGAAATAACATAAATTTATGCTTGCGTTTTCATTCTAAGCATTTATGTGTGTGTGCGTGTGTATGTTCTTTCAGAAGGCCACATTGTAAATAAGTCGTGTGTTATGTTTGTTTATAATATCATGCCTATGTCTTAATGTGTTACCTTCTTTAAATAAAGTTATTATTATTATTATTATTATTATTATTATTATTATTATTATTATTATTATTATTATTATTATTATTATTATAAGCCTAATTAAAGGTGTTAGCGGCTAGTGTATGCGTTATGGTTTCACGTTTGTAGTGTATGCTCTGCAATGAAACAGGGATACACAACAGAATAGTTAGCTAACATAAGAGAGTGTAAGTGTTAATTGGACTAAGGAATCTTAGGTCTAACTGCAAAGATTGTAACATTAATATTGAAACATAGCAATTGAGATACGCCTGTATTGTGTAAACTTGATGGCACCGTTCAAAACAAGAAACAAACAATGTTGTATTTCAAACAAGACCTATATTACTGTGATGTGATACAATAACTAGATGTCTTTGCGTAAACATACAAACACAATTATTGGATTTCAAACAAAAAATACGTGCCAGTAATGTTTTAACCAGACCGAGAAACATAAATGTCATAATCTTTCTCGTCCAGACGACGTTTGATTTCCGGGAACCGAATTTCAGTGAACTATACCGAATTGGGTCATTATAAGAACAATACCAATTTCGACCTTAAATTTCATCCATAGTGTCAAGCAATATAAATGACCATTAAGAATTGTGTCTTTATAATAAAAGATATCAAATTCGACCTTTCGGTTCATACTTTTAAACAATTCAAGGATAATATCAAATTCAAACTCACAATCCAGTTTGATCAATAATTTTGAATTGTGTCATAACAAGGATAATATCAAATTCTTAAGTACAAGCCAATTTAATCAATCATTTTGAATTTCGTCATATAACAAGGATACTGTAAAATTCAAACATACAAGCCAGTTTGGACAATCATTTTAAATTTCGTCATAACGAGGATAATATAAAATTCAAACATACAAACAAGTTTAGTAAATCATTTTGAATTGTATCATAACAAGGATAAAATCAAATTCAAACATACAAGCCAGTTTGGTCAATCATTTTGAATTGTGTCATAACAAGATTAAAATCTTATTCAAATATACAAACCAGTTTGGTCAGTCATTTCGAATTGTGTCATTATAAGACCAATATCAAATTGATACTACCAGTTCATCTTCTCAAACGGCCCATTTGAGTCAACCATTACTAGTGGGCTATTATAAGTACAAGTATAACCGCAAATTAAAACCTACAGTTCATCGCTTCGAACGACCCAGTAAATACAATTGAATTATGTCTTTATTTACTAACGTTTTGAGTCTGCGTGTCAGACCGTGACTTAGAATTTCTAAATTCTTTAATAATTTAAAATGCCCCTAATATAACTAATTTTGACACAAGATTTATGCATGATTTTAGAACAGATTATTTGAAACCTATGCATTATTTGTCCCTTTAACAGAATTTTACGACAATACTAAAATCTTGCTTTTCTGAGAAATACAAAGCGATTTTTCAAGCAAATAGGTTTGTTCTACTTTAAATTGCATGCCGTATAACGATATGAAATGGCAGTCAAATTGAGTTTATTAGAAAGCGAGCTAAATATTATGCCAACGTAATTTCATTCTTGAAATGACGTCTTAAATAATATATCCTGCCCTGTGCACGCAGATGTTTGATTTAGAACAGAGAGTCTTAACTTTCAAACAGTGAAACTATTAAATTGTTTTGTTTTTTCCAGAAGTATCGAAATTTGAATTAAATGAACAATATAAAACTATAAATCACATTAAGCATATGATAATATATCTTTTAGGTTTTTATGTTCAAGATTGTATCCAATTTTTGCAACATTATCCAAATTTAAAAGCACACACACTTAAATGAATTAGTATATCAATTAGTATATATTGTATATCAAATCGCATTGTAAACATGTACAAAGCTTTTCATATATATGTAAGGAAGGTCAATTATCAAGTACAGTCTTAGCATTTGACATGGAGATAGAAATGAAAACGATCACTATTCAGATATGTTCTATGAGGTTAAAAGCTCGCAATGGGTTATGTTAATATTGACATATTTTTCTGGAAATATGTAAATGCCTTTGTACTAAGAACAATAGGTTTTATGCATGTCTATGTTTTCATTATTTAATTTCGGTCTGTTCAAACAAAAAATGAATACAATTTTCATTTTTTATATAAAAAACATCTTTTGATCATGAATTGTGAAAAACAGAAATTACCTGAAAACGAGAATTTAAACTACAAAAAGTAATATTTTATAACCGGAGCATATCAAAATAATGTTTTAACAGTGCTCAAACTGGCGGCGGATTCGTGAAAAGATATATATTTTAAGAAATAAACCCTTATTCAAAATCTAATAAAAAACAAAAGGCCGTACTGTGTAAGCGGCGTGAACTGAAAAATCATGTTATTTGTGTCTAAAGTCTTCATTAAAACAAAGAATTTATGACGCAATTGATCACGTGGTATACAAACACTGAAAAGAGAAAATAGTCCGACATTGCACTTTACTCTTTTAAAATGCATATATGTTTATTTTACGTTAGTTATCCGATTTAATGATCATGTTGCATGTAACCCCTTTTGTAAGGATTCTTAATCCAGGCAAAACTCAAACAAGAAGAGCCACAATAACAACACATGACCCACTATTTCAATCGTGACAACTCGGCCATCTCTGAGAAGTGTCGGGATAGCCCTCGAAAAAAGATTCAAGAAAAACGAAAATGTGATAGGCCGCCAGCGGTTTACCCAATTATCATAACGCTAAATAGGCCCAAGCGATAAACAATGTACTGAAATTATTTGTTTTGATGATTCCTATCTAAATCACGCTTTATAGAAATCTCGAAACAAGATTACAGGACCGTTATTATGTCGCCACTGCTCCTCCCTAAAATATATCCCTTGACAGTTAAAAACACATACAATACGTTTTCAATATGGATGCCGCCATGAAGAACTATTTATAAAGATCCGAGTCCCGAATTTCCGATTGCCAGTATCCATCTTGATTCCTCCGCGTCAGACAACACATCAGGATCCAGATGATTGCTCTCGGAAATTCGGAGGAAATTGCTAAATGAAACAATCTGTTGAAAATGACAGAGCAAACATTGCAATATATTCTAACTTATGCGTTTCCGCTATAGCAAATTATGGAGACAATCGGTGTGGATTTATGATCTGTTTTGTCTGACAGAACTTAGATAGTTAAAGAGATACTAATCTTGTCTGGTTTGTACAGTAAAAGACAGCAATATCTGAACAATAAATTCCATTAACAATATTTTACCATGATATGTTCAGATTGGTTTGAACATGATTGCTTTTGCAAAGCATTGTACAATTGCGAAAACAGAAGCATTGTGCACGAATAAGCGAATACAATGACAATGAATACTATTATTATACCAAATGCTCTAACTCTAAACTCTTACATCATAAAAATTGTCTTTAAAATGTTCCAAACACCAACTGCATATTGCAGAAAACGAAAAGGTTCAGAGCATCTGAATGTTGATTAATTAAAAAGGACGGACATTTCTGATTTATACAGTTTTCTTTTACGAACCCAGATGTAATGCAATATGATATATTACTTGCCGAATGCAATTTTCCGTACATCCTAATTTAATTTTGGATGTGTGACAGAACGGATTCTTTATGGTAAATAACCTTGTTACAGTCGTCTTAAGTCTGGGTATATAATACTATAGTTCCTTTTTTTCTTTTGAAAAAAAACTGTTGGTATCTGTGCTTTTTATGATAATATTTGTTTTTAGTTTTGCTTTACATAACCTTTAAATCGGCAAAAATCATAAAATGTCTTAGTGTTTGGCGACAAATCAGTGAGCTTTGGTAAAGCCCTTAAAATCCCACGTTAAATACACAATTAATGGCTAAATGGAATTAAATGAAATCGCAAATTAATGTCATGTTTACTATCTGATATCATGTGATATTTGAAATGAGTTAGTGTTGTCTGAGTACAACATTTGTATTTTCATTCCTGTTTCAATCACTTAAAAGACACATGATTTCATAATAAATGTCATAAAAGTTTTTTTTTTTCATGACGTCATTTTAACATCGCGTAATGACACATTTAGGATGTTAAGTCAGCCAAGTGGAACACGGCCACATTGCCGAACGAAATACGAACTACGGACTACCGTATTTTTTGAATATTTACTGTGGATTCATAATCGATATAAATTCAAAAATGATATCGATGTTCAATATCCAAAGACTCGCATAAAATTAAAAAAAAAATGATATTTTTATAACTGCTACAGAATAACACTTCTCATATTTAGAGGCTAATGTTGACATTCTTGCGTTTAATCAAGTAATTAATGTATCAGCTGTCGTATAAAAAGTTGTGTAATATTTTCAATTTGAATAACATTCCATTTTAGTTCTCAAATTTGATATGTTAATTCGATTTTAGAGTCCAAAACAAATTTATCTTCTGTGAAATAAAATGAAGACGTCAACCTTCGAATGAGCCATCGTTAATTCAAATACGTCATAAAAACAAAAACAGTTTGCCATATGCCATACTAAAGACGGTTGAATCAACCAAAGATATAAACTGTCAGCCTTGAATAAATAAGAGAAAATACTTTGGATGGCGAAAGTTTCCAGGATCGGATTGTGTTTTGTTCCTTTTTAATGTTGATTTTTTTCAAGGAAAAGTTCGCTTTAGTGAGATATCGATTATATTCGATCGCAAAAATACCAGAATTTGATAGTTTTACTCATGGCAATTCGTAGAGGATAATTATTTGTTTCAGTTTAAGATTGCAATATATTTCACCGAATGAGCACCAAAATAAATGGTTCACTAGTGGCATTGAAACGGTTTTCACGAGGTGGTATATTTTGCAATCTCACTTTGAAACAAACAATTTTTATTTTAAGCTATCCTTGTACTTAAACAAATCAAAATAAAAATGATACACAATAGAACACCCGCCAGTATTTAAACAAATCACGTCATAGCGAAAGCAAACTTAAATGACGTCATTTCATTTTTTCCAGGCATTGTATGCGCATATGTTACCATTTTACAATATTGACACCTCAACTTCCATTTCTTAAATGAACTGCCTTTCGGCAATTGCGTTCATCAATCGATGAACGCAACATATTCGGATATGTTCGGATCGTAATTCATTGCATAACAATATACATGGAAGCTATTGATCTTGTTATTGGTTGTATTGTGTCTGCAGGTCCCGTAAAATATAGATCAACATTTTTAAAAGTGTCAGTTAATTATATTTTAAATATATTGGTACCAGAAGTGTTTTAATTTAACGTTTTAAAGTGATTTTAAGTGGTTGATCTTTTCCCGCGTTATTGTGACGTCATTTGAAAAAAATGTTTCCGGGTATAGTCGGGTCGTTCTATTTACAGAATGGGTAAGAACGGATTACTGAATGGTTTTCTTAAATGAAATGAAGTATTTTTTAACAATTCTTGAATGAAATAATGAACTATTGGTGTAAATATAAGGAATGAATTGCGGGGTTGATGTCATTATCGGGAATATGAACGCAATTTGGTCCTTCGGACTCCACAAACATTGACCAACCCAATTGCGTTCATACCCTGATAATGACATCAACCCCGCAATTCATTCCTTAAATAAACGGGTAAACTCTGAGAGGAAACAGTGAAGTTAAATTTCAATAAAATTATTTTTTCAAACGATGAGTTTATCGAGATACAGTTCACCGTTACATTTCAATAAACAACTAGAAAAGCATGAAATAAAATCGATACAAAAGAGAAACAAATGATATTCTTTATCTCTTCAGGTTGCTATTAAACGTTACCGTTCGAATAACCGTGGACAAATGACACCACTTATGTACAAAACAATCAAAAACCTATACGCTTGCATTGTGCTAACGAGCCATTAATCAAGTTAAGGCAAACTAAATGTGTAAGCGGTAATCTTGTACTATTTGGTTCCACGTTTGCACACAACATAATAATTAACTAACATAAGCAACCGTATAACAGTATAAGTTATAACAGCATACTTAGTAACATTATACAAACTCATTTTTGTAAGAATAATATTGGTTCATAGAATTTGACATACGCATGTATAGTGTTAACTAAATGTCATTATTTAAACCAAAACAATGCTGGTTTTCAAACTAGACCTATAATCCTGTAATGTGAAACAATAGTTAGATGGCATCGTTCAAAAATAATATATTGGACTTCAAACAAGATGTATGTGCAAGTGTTGTTTTAACCAGACTATGAAAAATAAATGCCATTACTTGCTCTAGGAAAATCTCGTCCAGACGACGTTTAATTTCCTTGAACTTAATTTCAGTCAACAATTTAGAATTGGGTCATTATACGGACAATATCAAGTTCGTACTTACAGTTCATCCTTTCAACTTAGCCATTTTAGTCAACCTTTTAGAATTTGGTTATTATAAGGAAAGTACCAATTTCAAATTTACAGTTCATTTGTTAATTCTAGCCATTTTAGTCAGCCAATTAGAATTGTGTCATTGCAAGTAAAACATCAAATTAAAACTGTATATCATGTTCACTATTCATGGCATCGATCGAACGAATTTAGTAAGCAAATTATAATCGTGTCATTATAAGTATAACACCACAAAAGTATCTTAATAAATCCCGTTGGCACGATATTACGCGAGAGCGTGGTCATGTTTTGTGGATGGAATCAGAGAAGCCGGAGAAAACCCGCTTGTCCGGCTTGGTGACCCGAATTTAAACTCACATGCACCAAGGTCGGAAATTGAACCCTTGGTGAGAAGCGAGTGCGATTACCACTGTGCTAACTGGACAACCGTTTGAAACAAGCTAATGAGAGCCAAAGTACTCTGCACACTCATGTTTAGTTATGGCGAGCGGGATTCAGTCGATATAATGTGTCATTATTATGTACTAATAGAATTAAAATTAAAACGAAGTATCAAAAATCGAACTTTCACGTGCAAAATCAAACAGAAGACAAAATACACTATCGGATTAGTAAATCGTGTCGTGTTTTTCAGGTTAACATAAAGAACGCATCTCGGCCGCAAATTTGATTCGTTTTCACTAACGTATTGAGTCTCAGTTTTAGATTCAGACTTCAGAAATCTCAAATGATTCAAAATATCCATAATACGTTTAACTAATCTTAACAAAAGACTTATGCATGACTGTAAAACCGTGTATTTGAAACCCATACCTTTTTGATCCTATAACAGCTTCTTACAAGAAAACAAAAACATGCCTTTTTGAGTCGGAGTCTCAAACTGAAGACACTATGGCCCTGATTGCGACCAGTCGCAAGTCCGAATCTAGACTCACATGCAGAAAAACACTTTTATCAAATACTTTTTTTACCATTCAATCGCATAAAATCATAGCATTTCAAATAGAAAATTTCATCATCAATACTTAACTAGAGGAAAAGTTACACGGTTTGCAGTTTTGATACAATGAGTCTGAACTCAGACTTAATGTTGTTTGTTATAATGCCCCTTGACCTTATTCAATAAATACCGCAAGATCGTTAATTTCCATGGTTTTGGGGTGATCTATGTTCAACAAAAATATCGAAACAACATCTATCGTACAGATTTCGCCTGTATCTTTTCGGGTTTCTCGAGAGCTCTTAAGCAGCGTAAGGTATTCGACCAATGTTTCTTATTAAAACACGCCCAATAACGTGAGTGTATAGAGGTCCTGTGTTTTTTCAACCATACGACTGAATATCGTAAAAACCATACAACTCATAAATTTACAAAAAGCACTAAGTATAAAGGATATAAAGGATGACAGTTAAACAATATAATGTCACTGTGTTCGGTGATCAACATTACTGTTTCTTCACAAGACGTCTCCGAGTCGCTATGATGCTCTTTACATCCACAAAACTGACATTGAAAATAATTTCTTTCCCAAGTGGCATATAGCTCGGATCATGTCTGTCACATAAATGTCTGCTTTTTCTTCTTAAATTACAAACGATATTATGCAGGCTTTAGACAATCTAGCTGTTTACAAAATAGGAAAAATAGAAATAAAGCTTGTTTCGACATTACATTTATACACTTTTATTCCATTTTGTGAATAAACGTGTGCACTGATTAATGTAAATGGTTTCATGAGAAAGAATAAACAATATGCAATAAGATTAAACTTCCGTGGTTCACTGCAAACTACGGAAAAAATGCCCAGTTGGCATTTATTGCACATATGTGACATTGAACGAGATACATATCACGTACAAGAAGCTCAGACAGGTCATACACTAGTCAGAGAGTACAATATTTAGGCCTAGGAGACACCTTGGCAGAGAGACATATAACGTACAGGTAGCTCAGACAGATCATACACTAGTCAGAGAGTACAATGTTTAGGTCAAGGGGACACCAGGACAGAGGGGCAAACAACGTACAAGTAGCTCAGACAGGTCATACAGTAGTCAGAGGGTACAATGTTTAGGCCAAGGAAACACCAGGACAGAGAGACGAATAACGTACAAGAAGCTCAGACAGTCCATACATTAGTCAGAGAGTACTTTGTTTAGGCGTAGGGGACACCAGGATAGAGAGACATATACCGTACAAGAGGCTCAGACAGACCATACATTAGTCAGAGAGTACACTGTTCAGATCTAGGGGACACCATGACAGACAGATATATAACGTACAAGAAGCCTAGACAGACCATACGTTAGTAAGAGAGTACACTGTTCAGACCTAGGATACACCAGGATAGAGAAACATATAACGTACAAGAGGCTTAGACAGACCATACATTAGTCCGAGAGTACAATGTTCAGGCCTAAGGGAAACCATGACAGACAGACATATAACGTACAAGAAGTTTAGACAGACCATACATTAGTCAGAGAGTACACTATTCAGACCTAGGGGACACCATGACAGAGATAGATATAACGTAAAAGAAGCTTGGGCATACCATACATTAGTCAGAGAATACACTATTCAGGCCTAGGGGACACCAGTACAGAGAGACATATAACAAGAAGCCCAGACAGACCAAACATTTATCAGAGAGTACTTTTTTATGCCTAGGGGACACCATGACAGGGACATATTTAATCTACAAGAAGCTCAGACAGACCATATGTCGTCAGAGAGTACTTTTTTAGGCCTAGGGGACACCATGACAGACAAACATATAACGTACGAGAAGCCTAGACAGACCATATATTAGTCAATGTTTAAGCTTAGGGGACATCATAGATACATATTACATACAAGTAGCTCAGACGGACCAAACATAAGTCAGAGAGTACAATGTTTAAGCCTAGGGGGACACTGATCGAGATACACATTACGTACTAGTAGCATCGGCAGACAACACACAGTTCAGAGACTACAATGTGTAGGCCAACGGGACAAGCAGCACTGACAGACCATATATATGTCGCAGAGTACGATATCGAGGTCTAGATGACACTAAATGCGATCCACATAGCGTACAAGCAGCTCAAACAGACTTTACATTAGTCAGATATTACAATTGTTTTTGCTTACTTATTAATCAGGCAGTGAGAAACATACTTACACAAGGGACACACCCAGTAGGTTTATATTTAACATTGACCTTGTTTACGAATTGACCCACAGTATTCACGATTATAATGGAGCATGTGAGCTCACTTTCGAAGGAAAAAAAAGTAAACGTACATGTTTATCAAAATTATTTCTAAAAACCATTATGTACACGGAATGTACATTATTAATTCCTTCCAATAGATGCATTTTTATGCTAGGTTTGGCGTCGTTAGGTCCTGAAATCGAAAAGGGTGTTGACAAATTGAAGGACTACAAATCACAAAGCGTCCTTTAAGACAAAAGTTCGACTTTCATGACCTAATTAAACAACTCATAGCTTCAAGACAAAAACCGACTTAACCCTAAAGGTTTTTATAGTTTCCATTCCGTGCACAGTTTATTTCTTAGGATACTAATTGTATATGTTTTTCATATAGAACTTGAAAGCAATTGCTCCATTATATTCGTCTTAATACGGTTCGAATTTCCATCGTGTTGTAACAAACCTCGCATAATTTAACTGGGCGACGCACATAATTATGTACAGTGCATATATATAAAACTAAAGGTAAAAAAATGACAGTTAAAAATAGTTAATGAGTATCAAACCTTAAGCTTGTTCATTCATGTTAAATCACATAAAAATATAAGCAAGTTATATTTCCATCAACCATCTTGTTGGACGTTTAATATTTTGTATTTGCTGATTTTTCAGATCAATTCACGAACTTCAATAGTAAAGAAGAGTAAAATCGGCTTTATTATTCTCGGGAAGATTAAGATATGCAGTGATGCGCTTTGGAACCACATAACCGACATGCAAACTATCTTAGATCCCAAAGGTATCATATATTGGATCATTAATGTCGCATAACTGTCATGATATTCATCCTAAATTGCATACGAAATTGTGCAGGACTTATACAAATAAACAGTTTATTTGTAGCAAAATTGGAATTGAACTAGTATCGATGTTGAAAACTTTATTGTGAATACTATTGCGTTAGGTTGGCAACAATAAAGAATTAAAGAGTTTGATAAAAACCCATAAGTATGTGAATTTTACCTATAAGAACCCGTCCATGTAAACGTTCAAGTTGTGTTAAAAGTCGTAACAACAATTTGACTTTTAACCTGCGCATGCAGGCTAGATTTTAAAAAGATAAATTATTTTTTCAAATGCTATTTCATTTCAAAACTTCCATTTCTATGGACTACTGACCTTGTACGGACAACACGAAAATGTTTTAGCAAATTCCATACAAAACTGAAAAAAAGACCAAATTAACATTTGATTGTATTTGTCGAAGGCGTAATACTAATGGGTTGTTATAGAGCAAAATTTGACGCACATCAGGCCCCTATTTCTCGAAACTTCTGAAGCTTATCAGGCTTAAGTCGCTTATTTCAATTAGCCAAAATACATACTTAAATTGAATTTGATAAATGAAAAATAGTTTATTCTGATAATCATACAGATTATTCCTACAAAAATTCTATTAATTCTTGAAGAAGTAAATATAACACATTTTATAGAACAACAAAAATAGTGAGATTAGTTTAATCCTATTATAAGGAACTTAAGAAGTTTCGAGAAATTGAGGCCTGTTGAGAGTTCCAAACCTCATAAAACCCGAAATTAATTAATATAATACTCTCTTTGTATTACAATCTTGACGTTTTGGGCTTCTATCAATAGCTGAGTGTATATAAAAGTAACAACACAGATATATGGTAAAATTAAATGGTAATGATACTATTTAAATAACAAAGCATAACAACCCCTTATTCCCTGTTTCTTTGACCGTGATTGTGCTGTGAAGTTAATTGCCATATTCGATAAACTTGGTAAAAGTTTAATATGCGCAACCCGAAAAATGTAAACTTGATGTTACACTTGAAGCTGACTTTTTTAAACTTTCATAACCCCTTTTTAAACGTTTTATAAGGTACTCATCCACGTGCTGCTTCATTAGCTGTTGCCCTGAGCAGCCGGGCCCAATTTCTCGAAACTTCTTAAGTCCCTTATAACAGGATTAAGCTAATCTCACTATTTTTGTTTTTCTATATTATGCGTAACATTTACTTCTGCAAGAGTTTTTATACGTTATGAAGTAAATATATGTATGATAATCACACTTTACTATTTTTCATTCACCAAAATCGATTTTACGTATGTATTTTGGCTAATTGAAATAAGCGACTTAAGCCTGTTAAGCTTAAGAAGTTTCGAGAAATTGGGGCCAGGGCAATAGTTATTGATGTGTGTATGTCGGAATGCTATTTTAATTTTTTATCTTATTTCTGTATGGTTCCTGTAAATATACGAACGTAAACGGACATACTGCTAGAAAGAAAACTGAATGACGTCATTTCCGAAATCAAAAATTATGCCAATGAAATAAAAGCAAATGGCGTTTGATACGGTGTGAAATTACAATATATATCAAGTCACTCATTAAAAATTAAGATGTTTATATACCGCGACGTACAAACATTAGTACAGGCTAAATTATGTTGTTGTATTTATATTTAATGCAGTTTTTCTCACAAATAAGTAAACAAAACCGAACCCAGAACTGTAATTATGCCATTTTCTTTCAGAACAGGTCATTATAATACCATATGCATAGTTTAATAAAGTCATTATTCCCTTAAAAGGAAATTTGGATTGGCAATAAAAGATGCATTTTTACAGATTGACTGTTTTGACAATTTTCTCTTTTGTCTTGGAATGAGCCGAATTTTACAGCGTCTAGAAGACAGTGATATAAGAACAAAGTTTTTCATATCTACATTCGAAAATTGATGTTTTGTTTCTAAAGGCTTTACTAACGCTTTCCGAAAGATAAGTTTTTCGATTGTTTTCTATTAAAATAAGATTTTTGTACTGTTGTGAAATAATTTATGTGACTTTAATGAAGGCAATGAAGCCAGAGTGTGCTGCTTCTGAAACAATAATGAACAGATAAGTCAAACCTGTCAATCTGAGAAAGGGCAGCTTTAAAATTTCTACTTTTGATTTTAATATCTTCTCTTAAAACAATATATTGATGGGAAACCAGAAATGCACTTATTTGTACCAAAATGATCACATGGCATAATGCAAACGACTGTTAAAGACTGCTTGTGACAATATGCATTGTATAGGAGGATATTGTTGATTTAAATCAGCCGCATATTATATGTTATGATATGCTATTATTCAATCTGCATAATCAAGATCAAGCATAATGCATTTGTGATTTGTGCCAAATGTCTGGTGTGGATAACGGATTTACCGTGAGATGGTGCCCAACATTTGGGGGGGGGGGCGCATTGGGAGGAGGGGTCGCATATTGATACGTTGATCATTTCCTTAAAACCGAAAGATACATGATACAAGAAAATATATATAAAGTCGGACATACATAAATTACAACACTAGCTTGCAAATTAAAATAACATATCAAAACTGCCACAAAAAACCTGGAAGATATTAATTAAGTGCTTTCAAATAAAATGAAGGTTGAATATTTTTAGCAAAATAGTTAAGACTTAGAATAATATAGAATGATGTTTAACTTGCTAAATGAAGTTAAACCTATATTTAACAAATTTCAGTACCTAAATGTAGCTGGTCAAATACTGTCAAATTTATTAAATTGTAAAACATTTAAAACATAAAAACACTAAAATTGCCAATTGAGAATACTAAAAACTAAGCGTCATACTACTTGACATATTTTAAATATTCAGTTTCACATTTTAAGTCACGTGCTATTGTGGCCTTCGCTTTGGAATCATTCCGCCTTAACCTGAATACAGTTTGAGTACTACCAAAACTAAGCTTTGATGAGTTTGATAATAACTGCATTACATTTGATTTAACGCTAATACTGTTAACATTTAAGTCGTGTGTGTCTAGACAAGCTGGCTGTGGATTTTGGTTAAAATATTATTTTACAGAAACAGATTCAAAATATTGATAGCTAGGAGTGTTGGAATTAAGTTTGGAAAAGATGGCGAAGTTTTTCAAACGCAAACGTACAATACACTTTATTTCTGAACGTATTGATAATGTTGATTTGCCAACAGTCTTATAAAATTAATTTGTTGATCTCACCTTTAGCCAATACTTATAAATTCAGCTAAAATAGTTACGAAAGTCTAAAGAATATGGCATGCACTCTTTGTTTTCTCAGAAAAAAAAATATAAAATGAAGATATTTGCATGTAGTTCCATGGTGAAACTGTTCCTCGAAGAAATAACCATTATGTGTTAAAATGATAAAACTTCTGGACAACTGCTCTTCAATGTATATCAAGAAATTAATCACGTATGTATTATATGTCAAAACAAAATAATAGTACCAACACTTAGATAATACGGGGTTTACAGATATATTGTCGGAACAATCTTAAAATTTATTCTAAAAACAAAGAATTTTATTTCACTTCCTCTTGAAACGTGATCCTTTTTGGACTTGCAAGATTTATTATTTTTGTTCGGGAGCTATTTTGTGCGGATTAAAAAGAAATAGTTCCAAACGGGTACTTTTTTAGCTTTGCACGTGGACATGCATCATATCATCTGAAATCCCTTTGTACAATATTTCAACTGATAACCTCGCAAAAATGACCAAACACAAATATAAAAATCTCTTCAAAGTACTCTTTGGAAGAAAAACAAATATCAAAACAAAATAACATATCACGACTTTTTGGAGATACTATTACATTCCATTAATAAATGGTATAGAATTTTTGTTCTTATTTTGAAGGAATATCATTCCGCTTGACATATGCTTTCTGCCTTTCTCTAATAGCTTTCTCAGGCTTTTTTTTCTGATTTATGACTGCAATACGACAGGTTGAGGTCATACTGTTATATTACACCAGAGCATATCTTCTTAAATTCAAACTTGTAATTAAATTGTCGAAATGGATGTCTTTTTTCAAATAAAGATGCCATTTTTAGCGATTTCATGGGATTTTAGGGGATTGTATTTTACGACTGCACCAGATTGTCATGCATGCTTCCATTTTGTTATTGCCCTTTAGACATGTTTTTTCCTGAACAAACTAATGTCTTATAAAGATTTCCATTTCATACAACAAATGTGGAACGTATTGTATTACTGAACACATTATACATATCTTTGATCGCCGAGAGTAATAATTGTCGAAATATATTTTTTTAAAATAAAGATGCAAAATCCAGCGATTATATGTGATTTTAGGGGTTTTGATATATCGACTATACCAGATAGATATGTTTGCTTCAGTGTAATTATTGTTGTTTTAGCTAGTTTTTTACATAAATATGTCTTATTAAAAAAACATTCATAAAACAAATTTGTAAAGTATCCTGAAACTGAACTCAGTATAAGTATTTTCCATGACCGGGCGAAAGGTTTATCTCAATCCGAGCGTAGGTTCTTGCTACAAATAAGGTAACCGAGTTTTGGAAGAACACCCTGTGCGAGGCCTGGGATGAATTTGTTTATTTTTCGCTGGAACTATTTTGTGCGGAGTGAAAATAAAAAAGTTCCATACGGGTTCCTTTGTAGCTTTGCCTGTGGACAAAAATGTGATCTTAGAAATAGGAGTAGATATTGAAATTAAATATCTTTGATAGCAAAGAATCGAATAAGCGAAATGAGTATAATTTAGCACTAATTACGTGATTTGAGTACGACACATTAGGCGTTTTTAGAAAATTGTCTGCTTATTATGCATTTCAATATTTTTATTTTATTTTTAACAATTAAAATTCACACACATTTTGAACATGCAACATAAAACATGAAACATGTTACTTCTCGTCAGGGTAGACGTTAATGTTGCGTTAAAAGTCGTTTCCGAAATTTGACTTTTTACCTGTACATGTATGGCAGATGTTAATAGCCTTAACCACTAATTCACGTGTTATCTCATTTTAAAACTCCTATTTCAAGGACTACCGACGTTGTCTGTACAACGCAACAATGTTTAAGCAATTTCCGTACACAACTGTAAAGTTATTGCGCTTTCATCAATAGATGTATTTATAGAAGAGAAAAAAAATATATGATAACATTAAATGAGGATGATACTATTTAAATTTATTAATATATTTAAGTCAAAATTTTAAGGTTTGCATTCCATTTTGTCATAAATAACGAAGCAAAATGAAGTCCCTTATTCCATGGTTCTTTGACGGTTATTGTTCTGTGAAGTTATTCAGTTAGTAACTCCGATCATAGCCGAATTCGGTAAACTGGTTAAAGTGTTAAAATTTGCAACCCCAAGAAAATGGACCTTATGCCAGGTTAATAGAAACTTTCAATATCTTTATAATTCGCTCTAATAAGGTACGACCGCAACCGGGCAATATACATTGAATAAACACATGGAAGAGTCCAATATTTATGCAAAAAGCTACCGAAACAAGCTCAGTAGCAAAACGTTTAAACATAAACCCGGTTTAATGGCACCTGATAAACGCCAAATACATAAAACATAAAATCACAAACAAGAAACATGGAAGAACAGCACAAAACTCCACAAGCGGCACAGTGATACATACTATATATAAAAATCTAGGTATGTTTATCAAGGATTGTTAGGTACCGCCTTGGAACGGTCAGTAAAATGTAAATTTACAGGGGGTTTAAACCAAGTTTGTTTTATAAAATTAAGTTATTTATGACAAATATATTTCTCTGAACAAACATTAGCTAAAAGGGAAATAATATTACACTGAAGCGTTCATGGTAATCTCTTGCAGTCGTAAAATCCAATCCCCTAAAATCCCATGAAATCGCAAGAAGTGTCATCCTTATTTGAAAAAAAGACATCTATTTCGACTATTTAATTACAAGTTTGAATTGCAGACGATTTGATCTGGGGTATTGTAACAGTATGACATCAACCTGTCGCGCTGCAGTCATAAATCAGGACAAAAGCCTGGGAAAACTATTAGAAAGAGGCAGAAACCTCACTCTTATCCAAACAATTCTAAATAAAGATAAAACGCAAAGGGTAAATCTTATCAAACTATGCATTAACTTGAGGAACTTAACAATAAAACAAATAATAATAATCTTATATGTAAACCCCAAGTACTTCTTAGATTAGAGATCCCAACCCTATCAAGTTTTCTAATCTGTGTACCATAGCCTAGGTTTTAATATTAAAAGTTGGACACTCACAGTGTCAGTTTTTTTTATTTGTCTCAGAATTGGCTTATTTTGGAATAAATTCCTTCGATTCAGTTATATTAGATAATTTATAATTGAACATATGCAAATTGTTTGGAAAACTGCCTCAACAAACATTTATTTCATAATTTAAAAGCGTTAGTAATGCTTTTAGCCATTAAACTTAAATTTGGAACGTAATATGATAAACTGCGATCTATTGTTTTAGACCGATGATTATCTGACCGGACTGTGCATTGCCGATTTTACTTATTGATATCATTTGGAATACTTCTGTTTTAATCATCAGTTCAGCATGGTTTACTTTCAAGGAATCGGATTGGTCAAAGGTTTATGTAACCTTTCTTATGATTGGTTCGTGGATATTTCGCTCACTGTTTCCCACGATTTTCTGCAGTCAAGACGTGCTTCATGCAGTCTTAGTTTTAGTAACTTTTAAAATCCTTGCGAGTCTTTTTGAGGTTTGTTTCAAGATTACAAGTCTTCAGAACCTGACTTAAGTTGGTACTTATATCCCCGGATTACCATACTGTTATAACTGGCGCCCAACAAAACCAAACCCGTACAGACCCCAGACAGAGTGAGTGACTACGGAGCCTGGAAAGAAGGATCCTGGCTGACCCCGGACAGAGTGAGTGACTGAGGAGCCTGGAAAGAAGGATCCTGGCTGACCCCGTACAGAGCAATTCGTTGAAGAGTCTGAAGACGAGGATTCTGACAGACCTGGGCAGATTCCGTAGCTGAGAAGCCTAAAAACGAGGACGTTTTTTTAGGCAAGGGAGAACTCTTGTGATAAAAGTGTGCTTGATCTAGCTCATGAGTCCTGTCAACAGTATTTATATCAGGACTGAGGATTATGTGCATTAAATTAAGTAACAGTGCTTTCATTAAACAGAGCATATATATATTTTTTTAAGTGAGCTATTACACAAACTTTGTTGCTTGCAACCAGTAAGCTGGAGGGATCGAGGCGTATTTCAGAGGACATTACAAGGAGGATTCACCAGTGGACCAGGAGGTTTCAGTGACCACGAACACTGTCATTACTTTTAACATTATTCAAGTGCTAAAATACTTTTTTATAATTGCTATATTAACAATTGTGCTAGTGGCTGTTATTCACAATTTGCGAGTGGATTCAAAGTATAAAGCATTCTACTGAGGGCGTGAGTACATATATATTTTGTTGTTTACCCGAAAATTGCAGTTTCGTGCATCTTAATTTACATTACTTACTGTAATCTTACATTTACAACTGTAATCTTAGCTTAATTCAGCTGTTACTGCCATTTTCTGGATAACACATAGATGTAGAAAGATATTGTCAAAAGGAGAGGGATCTCACTGCATGATTAACTCTAACATTATGGGCTAAGGAATATTTAACAACTTCAGTTATTGAAACTATAATTTCTGATAACTTACTTGGTGTCTAGGAATTTCTACTTATTTCTTGTAATATTCTGCTTTTCGGACATTCCTTTATCTCGATTTCAGTTTAATTTGCATATGTGTATTTAATCTTGTGCTAAATAAACATCTCAGCTAGGACTACATTATATACATGCGCTTGTTTTGACACTTGACTTGTTTTGTCTCTTCTGATTGTCTGTTATTAATTAATTAACAGGTCGTAAACATCGGTTCAAAAACATCTTTTGGAGTTTAAAATCATTAGGAATGTGAACAAGCATGAATTATCATTGATTTTGTTTAATTGATTACGGAAATTCTTTGACAGCGTGCATTTTGAATCGCACTGATAAATTCTGTTCATTCTGACAAGTGAATGTCGCTTTCTCGGCGATATTGAGTTTTCATTGGCGGTTCACTGTGACGTATGAATGCGTAATTAGCCCGCTGAATCTTATCTCAAATTCTATTGGTCGTTCTGTATACAGGTGTCCTGTGACGTCACGAGTTGCTTAGCGACAATACCGACCTTATTGACCTCGCACTTGTTTGCCATACAATATTACGGACGTAATCGAAAATTATCTTGACAATTTTGCCTATTATTTCTTCGTATCGTAGTATTTAGTTAAAAATAGTAGTTTGTAGCATACCTAGTACCATTTTGTATTGATAAGTTGCTTTTAGTTACCAGTTAATAGTTTAGTGGCAATGTAATTGACAAAAACCTTGACGCATTTTAAGATTTGCTTACTTTCGGTTTGATTGAAATTTCATTCATTGTTATTTCCACGATATGTCATATTGTTACCCTGTAGAATCGCTTATAAAATACTTAGCTTTATTTTGATTTAAATTGTACACATATAATTTATTTATTTGACATTTTGTTTAGTCAGTTTGATTTTGTAAATTTGATGAGAAATTGCATTACCATTTAATTATTGTTTGATTGAATTTCTGACACTGAATAACATTCGTTTTAGTTTCAGCTTATTTGATTTGAATGATTAATTCTGATTGATTTTGATTTAAATTGGAAATAGTCCTATTTCATTGGAATTTATTTGTCATTGATTGGAATTTTGTCATTATTTGTTTATTTATTTTTTATAATTTATTTATTTATTTAAAATGCTTGGTGACATGATTAATTGAGAAAAAATCTTTGAAATATTTGTTTGACTTAAATAACTTTAATAATTATACATTGATTTTCGGTATAGAAGATTGATTTGACTCATTGATTGTGAATTAATTAATTGGTTAACTTTGATTCTTAAAATTAATAAATTTTTGAAATATTTTCATAATACCTACAGTGATTTGTACTTGTGCAGATTCGGTGACTTGTGATTTCTGACTTAGCACAATAACGTGGTACATTAAGACTGAGAATTAGTACTGGTCTTGTTATTCACTTACTTCGATATGTTTGTGTGATACTTAGAACACCCACATGGTGTTTGCTATTTTTAGGAAGTGATTTTATTTAATTTTGCTCGTTCCATTGTATTAGAGCACATTGATTACTTTGGATTGCATATTGATTACCCTGTGTGAGATGTGATTACACTTTTTGAAATTAATAGTTGAATGATATAGTGAAGGACTCTTATTTGTTGTAACACTTTCTTTGAAAGAGAGATTAACCGTGATAATTAATTGAACAATTTTATCAATACATACTGTGAATACTTGATTGTCATGGCGGCCAAAGAAGAGGCGCCTGAGGAAGTAGAAGCTTCTGGGGGATTATCCAAAGAGGAAAGCCAAATGATTGGTTTACTTAGGAGTTTGAAGTTGAAGGCAGATGTATCGGATCCTGAAAGAGCTGCCAGACTCATAGAACTGTTAGGTGGAGTGAAACATGAATCCACAAAAGACAAAGAGGTGAAGACTGACCCAACACCGAACCACTCTTACCCAAAGTTGAGCATATTTTACGGTGAAGAAGGAAAGGGAGAAGCTAATTGGGATAGTTTTAGATATGAAATTGAGTGCATAATAAATGCTAGGAGCTACTCCGAGGAACAAATCATGTTCGGAATTCGACGCTCAACGAAAGGAGCAGCAGCAGATAAGATTAGAAGGTTAGGTCAAGGAATTAAGTTGAATAAAGTTCTTGAGAAGCTAGATAATTCCTATGGGATAGTTGAAACGAAGGAGAGCATAATGAAACGATTTTACACCTGTGAACAAAAGAGTGGGGAATCAGTGGAAACATACGCGACAAGGCTAGAGGATTTGTTTTACAAGGCTGTCGAGCTTGGAGGATTTAAAACAAGCGACACATTAGTATTGAAAGAGGTTTTACACTCTGGACTCCGAAAGGACCTTAGACTTATGTCAACATATCAGTGTGACAAGATAAATGACTATGATCGGTTCAGGAAAGAACTCCGTAAAATAGAAATAGACCAGAAGAACTCTAGCCCAGAGAGGAAGCCATGTAGACCAGCAGTAAACAACCCAAAAGAAGAAGACAGCGAAACAGTCAGACTTTTAAGACAATTAACGGAGAGGATTGATAGGATAGAAAAGGGACAAAAACAGCAGCCACAACAACAACAGCAGCAACAACAAGAAGTCTATGTTCCAAGAGGGGGATACCGGGGAAGATGGCGAGGAGGACAAGGACGTGGAGGACAAGGACGTGGTGGAGGACAAGGACTTGGAAGAGGGAGAGGCTACTACAACAATGTTGAAGAGAATGTAATGTTCAATGATGGAAGAAGTTGTTTCATTTGTAATAAGAAAGGGCATATGCAGAGAGACTGTCCTACCATACTGGCCCAGTTTGTTTGTTCATACTGCAAGGAGAAGGGACACTTCAAAAAAGACTGCCCAAACTTTTAAGTGCCCGAGTTGGGGGATCGAACCCGAGCACCCTTTTGTCTGATCCCAAATTGATTGGAAATACTAATGAAGTAAACATCACAATAGCCAACCACCCAACCATTGCATTGTTAGATACGGGTAGTGTTGTTAGTCTTATTTCAGAATCATTTTACCATGAACATTTTCCTTCTATAGAAATACAACCAGTGGGTGATATATTGAACATCGAATGCGCCGATGGAGAAAATTTACCTTACAAAGGATATATTGAAACAACAATAACTACTACTGATGGCCTACCAGAGTCCAAACCACTACCTTGCTTACTTCTAGTTACACCGGACACAAAGTATTCAGCTAGAACTCCTGTCATATTAGGAACGAATATACTACAAGAACTAATGAAGGATTGTTCAACACATTTTGGCGAAAGATTTTTACAGAAAGCTCCTTTACATTCGTCATGGTACTTAAGCTTCCGCACAATGAGTGTAAGAGAAAGAGAACTTAAGAAGAACAAGAATCGCCTCGCTGTAGTTAAGTGCGCTGCTACCGAAAAGATTATTTTGAATCCGAATCAAAGCACTGAGGTGATAGGCTACACTGACCATGAACTTGAATATTGTCCCACTACTGCTATCATCCAAGAGTGTGATGATTGTTCTACACCATCCATAGATGTTACTCCTACTGTCATACATTATACAGGGGAAAAGAAGAAAGAAGTAAGGTTAACATTGTCAAACATCACTACAAATCCTATAGTCATTCAACCAAGAGCAGTGTTGTGTGAAATACAACCAGCTACAGTAGCCAAAGAGGTTTTTAAGAAGATTGAAAAAGATAGGACCAAACTATTGGATGATTTAAACATTGATGAATCAAATGTACTAGATGATGGACAGAAACAAGAATTAATGAATTTACTTAGGAAACATCAGGAAATATTTTCAACCGGTGAAACTGACATTGGCATTTGCAATCTTATAAAACACAGAATTGATTTAATAACTGATGTTCCATTTAAGCAAAGACACCGCCGAATACCACCATCAATGATTGAAGAAGTACGCAACCATATTGAACAACTGTTAGCGGCTGGTGTCATCAGACCATCGAAGTCACCATATACCTCGAACGTGGTACTTGTCCGAAAGAAGAATGGGAAGTTGCGACTCTGTGTCGATTACAGACAACTCAACAGCATCACTATCAAGGATTCCTTCGCACTGCCTCGAATGGAAGAGATATTCGATAGTCTTCATGGCGCAAAGTATTTTACGACTATGGACATGAAGTCTGGGTACCATCAGGTCGAAGTTGAAGAGAAGCACAAAGAGCGAACTGCGTTTACAGTAGGTAATATGGGCTTTTACGAATATTGTAAGATGCCATTTGGTTTGACCAATAGTCCAGCGGTTTACCAAAGAATTATGCAGGAAATACTAGGTGATCTTAACATGAGTATTTGCCTCATATATCTAGATGATGTAATTATCTTCAGTGACTCCTACGAACAACACCTGGAGCGTCTAGACATCATACTGACCAGACTACATGCGGCTAACCTGAAATTAGCACCGGAGAAATGTCATTTCTTTAAACCAAGCGTTAGCTTTCTTGGACATGTGGTTAATGCTAATGGAGTCGAAACTGATCCCGCAAAGATTGAGAAAGTGAAAGGTTGGCCAGTTCCATCCAACTCTGATGAACTTCGCTCCTTCCTCGCTTTTGCTGGATACTATCGCCGATTCATTCAGAGTTTTAGCGACATTGTCAGACCATTGAATGAGCTACTGCCTCCAACTACCACCAAGAAAGGGACCAAGACACCAAAGCCTGAGTGGAAATGGACAGAGAAAGAGCAAGCTGTCTTCGACCATCTGAAGGAGCTTTTGTCCTCTCCACCCATATTGGCCTACCCAAACTTTCATTTGCCGTTTGAGTTACACACAGATGCATCGGGTAAAGCATTAGGTGCCGTGTTGTACCAGTTACAAGATGGAAAGAAGAAGGTTATATCGTATGCAAGCAGAGCCTTAAATAAGTCTGAACGAAACTACAGTGCATTCAAGCTGGAGTTTTTAGCTCTGAAATGGGCGGTAACCGAAAAGTTCAGCGATTACCTTACCTTGTCTCACTTCACTGTCCTGACTGATAACAACCCACTGACTTACGTACTCACCAGTGCCAAGCTTGATGCTACTGGACAGCGATGGGCTGCAGCTCTTGGTGAATACTCGTTCGACATCCATTACAGAGCAGGGTTGAAGAACCAGGACGCTGATGGCATGAGCAGGTATCCATATGAGAGGATAGTCGACACGGACAACATAGATAGAGTGAGAATTAATGACCCATCTGTAAAGGCCATTTGTAATATGATTGCAGTGCCATATGTTGATACTCTACCTATGAAGATGAACATCTTGGAAGCAACTGAAGAATGGGCCAACCTCTGGCTCAGAAGGAAATGAGAGAAATTAGAAGGGCGCAGCGCGCAGACCCTCTCATTGAGAGATGGAGAAAGGCCGTCATTGACCAAAGATTACCCAAAGACTTTATGCACGGCCATGACCTTACTATGAAGAAGCAATTTAAAAACTTGAAGATCAAGAGAGGAATCTTGTTTAGGATTGTGCATGAAACCAACGATGACATTGAACAGTTAGTAATACCAGAGTCGTTCCAGAAAGAGATCTTAGTTGGTATTCATGATTTGTCTGGACATCCAGGGCAGGAGAGAACGATGCGCTTAATGAGAGAGAGGTATTACTGGCCAGGTATGACAACAGATGTAAAAAACTGGATCAGTAAGTGTGATAGATGCATTAGAAGGCAAGGAAGGATAGATAAAGCACCACTTGTTAATATCAACACCTCTTACCCTCTTGAACTTTTATGCATTGATTATCTCACATTAGAACCATCAAAGGGTAACGTGAGTAACATTCTTGTAGTCACAGACCACTACACGAAGTTTGCAAAGGCCATACCGACAGGAAATCAAACCGCCAAAACAACAGCAGAGGCACTCTACAACAAGTTTTTGGTTCACTTCGGAATGCCTACAAGATTACACTCGGACCAGGGTGCGAATTTCGAAAGCCAGTTAGTATCTGAGCTGTGTCGCATTACAGGAATGAAAAAGAGTCACACCACACCATACCATCCCCAGGGTAATGCAGGTCCAGAGCGGTTTAACCGGACTTTGCTTGCAATGCTTGGTACCCTGGAAGAAGATCAGAAGGCTGATTGGAAGAGGTATGTTAGTAGCCTGGTGTATTCATATAATTGCACCCCTCATGAAGCCACTCGAGTATCACCATATGAGTTGATTTTTGGAAGGAAGCCGAGGTTGCCCATTGACGTCATGTTTGAAAAGACAAGAGAAGAGCCAGTAAACAAGACAGCAGAAGAGTACTTGGAAGATCTTCAAGAAAGAATTGTGAAGACTCATGAAATAGTTGAACAGCATACTAGGAAGTCGAAAGAAAAGCAAAAGAAGTATTATGACAGAAAGACCAAACCTGTAAGAATACAAGTAGGTGATAAAGTGCTTGTGAAAAAGTTGGCTTTTGACGGCAAGCATAAAATTGCCGACAGGTTTGAAGAAGAAGCCTACTTAGTCATAGATCAACCACGAATGGATATTCCAGTTTTCAAAGTGAGAGCGGAAGGCTCTGAAAAGGAAAGGACTTTGCATCGAAACCACTTACTCTTGGTAGAACATCAGGATGAAGATAGTGAGTTGGATGAAGTTGATGAAACAGAATTGGAAGGAAGGGATGCATCCATAATAGAAGAAGCACACAAGATGATTGATGGTGCATATGATTCTGACGAAGAAAGTGAAGGTGCAGGAAATACAGGACTTGTATTCCAACATGGGGACGCCTATGAACCTGAGACTTGTGTCAATCATGATGATAGCGAGGCTAGTGAAAGGGTTGAAGTTGTAGATCTCGGTGATGAGGAGATAAGCGTCATTAGTGAAACTGATATTGCTAATAATTTCAACCTTGTTATTTCAGAAGATGATCTGGATGTCCTGGAAGATTCTATTGCTGAGAAACAACAAGAAGAAACCATAGATGTCTTACCTACTGTACAGGAGGTCGAAGAACACAGAGATGAACGGACAGCTGATGAAGCTACCGGAGGAACGGAGTTCGAGGTGGTACCAGAGGAAGACAGAAAACCTAAAGAGAGACCCACACCAGTACCAAGACGCTCAGACCGTGTAAGGAAGCCACCAAATAGATTTGGTGAATACCAGATGTACAGTAACCAGCCGGTGGACCGCAAGTTACAGGCCCTAGACACGCTGATGCAGTCAGGAGTACTGAGAGATGTAGATAGTGAAATGGCATACCAACTTATTGGTGCCATTATGAACAAGAAGTGACATGTTTTATTGACATTTACTGTAATTGGAATTGTGAAATCGTTGTTTTTATATTATTTTTTTACTGTAACATTTTGTGTAAACTCTGTGGTCATAGTTTTGGGACCAGGGGAGGAAAGTATGACTGTCTTAAATTTGCTTGTTAATCATTGTAATGATCATTGCCACTAATGTGTTGTCCGGTAACTATAGTTTAGTCACATACTAGAGAGTTGTATATCGCTGAAGTTTTTTTCTTAAGACTTATGTTTATAGTGTGTATAGACATACTTTTTTGTAAGTACGTTGTTATATACGGTAGGTGAAGTAGTTAGTGCATATTGTCTGACTTTACCTTTGACTTGAATTGAAAGTGACGCAATGACGTGACGTCATTTTACGTGGAGGGGGAGTATGTGACCAGACCGATGATTATCTGACCGGACTGTGCATTGCCGATTTTACTTATTGATATCATTTGGAATACTTCTGTTTTAATCATCAGTTCAGCATGGTTTACTTTCAAGGAATCGGATTGGTCAAAGGTTTATGTAACCTTTCTTATGATTGGTTCGTGGATATTTCGCTCACTGTTTCCCACGATTTTCTGCAGTCAAGACGTGCTTCATGCAGTCTTAGTTTTAGTAACTTTTAAAATCCTTGCGAGTCTTTTTGAGGTTTGTTTCAAGATTACAAGTCTTCAGAACCTGACTTAAGTTGGTACTTATATCCCCGGATTACCATCCTGTTATATAAGCAGTCTTAAATTACTAGTTTCCAGACATTTACACAAACAATGACAAAAAGTTAAACATAGAATCAATCTGTGAATGTGCACCTTTAAACGTCTAGGCTTGGAATTTCGATCATATTTCTGCCATTCATAAATTATATCAAAGCAAATAAAGATAATGCCCAACGCTGTTTCTACCAATTTTAGACATTATATTGTTTCTATTTCTGGAGACTGCAGAAATTTGCATGTCGTCAAGACGATTCAAAGACAGAACGTTAATTTTATTCGCCTACCCTATTTGACGTGAATATTTGGTGCATCTAGGCTTGCAGGAAATATCAGTTTGATACGTTCCGAAAGTCTGTCTGCTGGTAATTGCTTTTTTGATAAAAAAAAATATCAGACAAAGACTGACCTTAAAACAAAATTCTAACGGCTAAGACATTTAAGTGATTTAAACATGATAATAAAATAAAGTAGAATAGATTGCATCGACGTATATTGTGCGCTTTAATTAAACGGTTAGGCGAAACTAAATATCCGAGGGCAGATTATTGTTGCATTGAGTTAATCTTTTCGTGGTTTACTAAACAATTACTGAGGATCAAATTCGGATCACAGTTCCAAATGATGAGTGTGTGTATATCGAAATGTTATTTTATTGTTTCTCTACGGCCACTGTTAAAATACGACCAAGGGCACACTACTGGGAATGAAATCAATGGCGTCATTTCCGACATTAAGAGTTATGCGCATGATATAGAATTAAAAAGTGTTTGATTAAGTTTAAAAATGCAATATATATCAAGGCCACTCATGAATATAAACATGTAAAAAATGTGACATATTAGTGTAATAACAAACTATTAGTAACTGTAGTACTGTTTGTAGTTATATCATAGACACTTGTTCTGTTACTTATTAACATCACAGAACAGTTGGCTAAACTGAAACTCAAAACTGTAATAATGCCAATACCTTACGAATAGCATCGCCAAGTTGTCATTATATTACCATGTACATTTCTTTTACGAGGTCATTCTGTTATTGAAATTTGGATTGGCAATTAAAGATGCACTCTTACAGATTGACCATTTTTACATATTTTTATTGTCTTGGTAGGAGCCAATTATTCAAGACTTCAGGTTTTCATAAATGCGTTCGAAAACTGATGCTTTATGGCTAAACGCGCTACTTACGCTTTAAGATAGATGTCTTTCTAGGCTGTTTTCTATTCAATTGAGATTTTTTTTCTATTTTGGGGTTATTTATGTGACTGAATTGAAGGCATTGATTCCAAAATCAGCTGCCTCTGAGACAACAATTGCAAGTAAAGACAAAGCTGTAAATCTGTGACGGGACAGCTTTAAATAGTTTTACTATTGATTATAGATAACTTGTCTGGAGTCAGCATATTGATGAGAAGCAACAAATGCACCAATTTATATCAAACTATCACATGGCATGTATGAGGGTGTTCCTAAAATATTGAATTTGATTGATGCAGACGACTGTTGAAGACCGCTTCTGGCAATATGCATATAGGCTTGCATTGAATGGGAGAATATTGTGGATTTATACCAGCCGCATATTATATGTTATGATATGTTATTATTCAATCTGCATAATCAAGATGAAGCAGAAATTCATTTGTGGCATATATCTGGTGTGGATAATGTATTTTCCGTGAGATGTTGCGCAACATTAGGGTGTTAAGAGGTATCTTAAGACGCGTGTCCCTCCCATAAGAACCGAAACATCAAGGCTCTTGATGTTTGATATACGATTTAAGGACCTACCTTTGGTCATTTTGTCAAATTGTACGTAAAAATAGTACATTCTGGTGTATTGAAGCATATTGTAATTAAAAAAATAGAAAGGACATCTTTCCGAAACCCAGAGCATTGCGCACTCTCATGTGTATGCGCGAGTGAGTAATAGACACAGTACGAGTATATGTATCTGAATTATACCACGATAAGTGCAGTTCATATATTTGTGAGCAAACCAATGCACTTATAAATAAAACAAAAGCAGATTGATATATAGATAAATAGAAATATTTTTTTCAGAAAGGTAAGATCAATATCAAGCTTACATCCGTAGGAACACACAATAGCTCTGCCGGGAATATAGTCGTATTAATATGCTGTCAACAGTTTGGATAAATTATTACATATTCATACTGTACATAATTAGTATATTGTATTGTGACTGTCTATCTATTGTCGTAAGACATATGTTTACTCCAATGCGGTTCTTAATAATCTTTGATAAATACCTCTACTTTTATAATTTTGAAAAAAGTGTGTTGTTTATCGAGTTTTGTGTAAGTGTTCCGTGTTTCTGGTTTGTGGATGTTCGTTTTGTTGTTCTGTGTTATTTGCGTTGCCAATTAAACGGGGTTATTGTTAACATTTTCGACTATTGGGTTTGCTTCTATAGTTTTTCATTTGCATTTTGAATGAGTGTGCTTAAACACAATAGTGTTGCTGCTATTTTCCATTGATTTGTTACAAAGATGTGTCTGTTTAAGGTAGATCACTGTCCCGCTTAAAAAGCTCATAGTGAGACGAATAGCTACTTGGCTTGTTCATGTATTGCCAATTGTGTAAATGTATGATTATAAGTTATAACCTTGCGAAAATTAGAGGACCTAATAGAAAACATTCCGCGAAACAAACAAGAAAAAAATCACGTATCCGCTTTTTCATACTATTTCATTCCGCTAATATGTAATATACAACTTATGTTCTTTTTGAAGATATATCATTCCACTTAGCATATGCATTTCTGCCTCTTTCTAATAGTTTTCCCAGGCTTTTGTCCTGATTTATGACTGCAGCGCGACAGGTTGATGTCATACTGTTACAATACCCCAGATCAAATCGTCTGGAATTCAAACTTGTAATTAAATTGTCGAAATAGATGTCTTTTTTTCAAATAAGGGTGACAATTCCTGCGTTTATATGGGATTTTAGGGGATTGGATTTTACGACTGCAAGAAATAACCATAAACGCTTCAGTGTAATATTATTTCCCTTTTAGCTAATGTTTGTTCCGAGAAATATATGTGTCATAAATAACTTAATTTTATAAAACAAACTTGGTTTAAACCCCCGGTAAATTTACATTTTACTGACCGTTCCAAGGCGGTACCTTACAATCATTATTGAACATACATAGCTTTTTTATATAGCATATAAATGCACAGTGCTGTTTGTGGCGTTTGTTCCATGTTTTTTGTTTATGTGTTCTATGTCTTTGGCGTTTACATTGTGTCATTAGACGGGGTTTATGTTTAAACTTTGGCTACTGAGCTTGTTTCTGTCGTTTGTCATATAAGTATTGGAGAGTATTGAACTATTTAGGATCTTAATACTTTTATTTCTGAATACATTATAAATATATTCCATGGCCGAGCGTAGGTATTGACCAGAAATGGGGTTTACCAAATTATCACAGAACACTCACTGTGCAAAGGCTGGGATAAAGCTTTCTTTCACGAGAGCCATGAATTATGTTTTTTTCCCACTTTTTGTCCAAGTTACACAAAAACAGTAAAAAATGTATTTTTTAGGGAACTGTTTTGTGCGGAGTGACAGAAATAGTTCCATACGGGTACTTTTTTAACTTTCCCTGGAGAAGAATGCCATTTTAGAAATAGGAGTAGATCTCAAAATTAAATATATATTTGCAAAGAAGCGAATAATTCCATTGAGTATAATTCGGCACTAGTTATGTGATTCGTTTGTGACACCTTAGGTGCTTTTAGAAAATTGTCTTTTCAATAAACATTACAATGTTGTTGTCTTTTAAGAATTGAAATTAACACGAATTTTGAATATCAATAAAACACGTAAAAAATGTAAGTGTTGCATAATTTTGCAAAAAAAAATAAGTGCAATTAGTTTGGCGATGGTAAAACGGTTACTTTTCGGTACATGTTCTAGCGTATTAATATCGATTAGAGCAAAAAGTTACAGAAATATAATTTATCAGAGTTTTGTTGATTAAACCGGAAGAGTATTCCAGCAATATAAATATGATTAGGTGTCCAAAAGTTCAAGATTCTCTGATCTGCAATACCCTTGGACGTCTTGATGTTATAGTCTTAAAGGCACTAGACACCTGATGATAAAAATGCAAGAAAAAAAATCGTACAAAAACTTACATAAAATTGACATCGTTCTGTATAACGGTTGTATCATACTTACTCTTGTATCTCGCTTGAGACGTTTACATCTTTCGGAGTTTTTGCGCATTTTTCAAGTCGAAATTTACTACGTAAATAACAGTAAGTTTAAAAATAGCGTCAATATATTTATCTGTACGCATAAACATATCTGATTTAAACTGGGAAACCGTTATGCGCTAATTGTAAACACATATGAGACAACAACATGAATGTTGCGTTCATAAGTTTAACCATGTGAAGTGATGTATTATCGGCCGCCAGCACGGTATCATAGGCAAGTCTAGGCCTGTTTAAAGAAAATGCTGTATTTGCCAATTTTAGGACAATCTGGTGTCTAGCCCCTTTAAATAAGAAATACAATTTAACAAAAGCATCACGTAATGAACATTAAAGGTCTTCTGTTGTTTTTTCTCAGAACAATTGACAGTTATTGCAGCCAGAGGAGTGGCGTTGCTTTACATGCTATACATGTATATATTGTACCAAGTTTATTCGGCGTCTTTGAAATTGTTTTTGGAAATAACTAAAGTGAACGATTTTGAACATAATACACTCGAAATGAATTGAATTAAAGTCCTTTTCTGTTAAAATATAACACATAATATTATATTTATTTAAAAAAAAAACATGACGTACAACAAAGGCACATTTTTATCAGTACAATATAAGACCACTGTCACTATCGTGGGGCCGAGACCAGGGTTTGTAATCAATATGTTACTTAAGTCAATCTTATTGTGCATACACCATTGAGTCCATTCACTGTATTTGTCTGTTATTTGTATCGAACAATCCGATTAGCTACATCGTTCCTAGATTCTATTAAGATATGTATTCAATATCACCCAGACCGTTGACAAAACTGATACGGCAACCCCTATCGCCGAACTTTTATTCTTTGAAGGCTTAAATTGCTTTTCTTAAAACACACTAAACAAGAGACATCCGACAACACAGTTTTCCATATATTTTATCAAATAATGGAATGTCACATTGGAACTGTTTCCGTCAATCAGAGGTTGAATTCAATATGCGACTTAAATCAATCTTATGGTCATACATCATTAACCTAATTCACTCTATTGGTCAGTTATTAATAGCAATTAGCCACATCGTTCTTAGATCCAATTAAGACCAAAATTCGATACCAACCCAGTCAATGTCATGCAGTTATGAATCAACAGAGGGCGAAAGAGAATGTTTACACATTTCTTTTACGTATTAAAAAATACAATATATCAAGAAATATGTCCTTTGCAAAGTCGGGGTTGTTTTTGTTGTCCTTGGTGTCGATAAAGACTAACAGCAAACAAATCAATCAATATATATTACCAGAACAGCAGTTTATTAAGACGTAGACATAAAAGATCATATAAACATATCTAATTATCTTACTTTTGCCAATATCATGTACAAAGGCATCCAGTTTGTATTTTATCAACAAGGTTTAAAGTAATAGTATGGTTGTTTAACTAATGTTGTGTGTTATAACTTTCTATTTACAAGGAGAATTTTTTTAATGCAAACGCGAAGTTGACATACACAATTACATTGTTCTTTAGTTAGACACAAATGATTTGGATTAATTTTGTCGCGTAACTGTATCGTAAGACTTTGTATATGTCATGCGTATTCTTAAGATGACGAAATGCGTAGCAGCCGTATGTGGAAACCGAAACATTATTTGAGTTTTAATTTGTATAATATAATTTGCATCCAATAACTGATACTGTTTGTATATTTTCCATAATGATGGCGCTATTCTACAGACGACGCAATACAACCAGCTTATAGTTAGTATGAAGATTTAATATTTGTCTGAATCAAATAATTATTACATAATTTATATGTGAACGGTACGAACGTTTTTGAGTATCGAACTACAATTTTTAAAGTCAACTTCTTCATCCGCGATTTTCTGGATTTTTTCCCTTCTGGAACCAGACTCTAGTTTATGTTTTTCTATCCGTAAATTACTATTCAAATTGGCGCAAATGAAATAGAGCCAAAACATTAAATTGGTTGTTTCCACGGAAACAGGATTTGAAAAAACTATTTTCTCATTCCTCTTTTCGGATATTTGATTGAACCTCGTTCCCTTAAAATATTATCCACGTGGGTAGGTATTATAAGTTAATTAAGTATGTATACATGCGTATATACAGTATATGTATTCCACTGCGACACATAAACAAATAATCACAATCATGCTGAAAAATACTGAAACTTATAAAAAAATGCAAAACTTTTTTTTTTTAAATGTCTGTGTTTTGATCCGACTTTTATATTGTAACGATTCCTGACGTAAGAATTTTATTTTTACACAGTAGAACGATAAGTAAATTAATGTTGCTATAAAGTAAATTATTTTCACAATGAATGGATCTGTCCCTCATTATCGACATTTTAGACTTACTGTTAATGATTGTATTTATGTAATCAATAGGCAAAATTGGTACGTAAACAATGCTTTTGGCAATTTAAATAATTGCTTAACGAATGTTATTTAACTAACGCATGTGTAAAAATAATCGGTTAATTTAACTATCATGTTTGGTTGAACTAATAGTAAGACTAAAGAAAACCAATTTGAGGGAGTCAATGTGTCAGAACAGTAAATAAACATGACTATTAAAACGTTATTTACACAAAGGTCTGTTCGGGTTTGTTTATGAACTTGTTTGAAATTCGAAGAATTAAACAAATACTTTCATTCTTAATACAATTATTTGTAAATACATAGTTAGTATTTAAAAATGGATGTGTGGAAATAGTCTTAAAACAAAGTGCACATAATAATAATGTAACCGAGATGTCTTTTTAAATATCCATGCTTCCATAACAGAACAAGTGCAATGTGGTAGTGGGAACAACATCGACAAAGCCGGGCTCCAATAATGGAACCTCTAAACATAAAATTTTAGCACTCTTTAGATTGCTTGACTTGCCCCTATATAGTCGATAAACAATTCCTCGGCAAGCCTTCATATGGTCGTGTGTATTTGCACTTCAAACAGAAACTGCCAGCTTCAATGTTAATCGATTTACAATAACGATTAAACCACGTATTAATAATATAAAAACAAACAGAAAAATTGACAAACAAGACAGGGCACATGCATGTCAATAAATCGCCATTAAACGATTAAACCCTCCCCACTCCTAAATTACCTACCCACGGCAGATTTTCCGTATGAATGTATTCAAATGAATGTTCTACTTTGATTTCCACCAATAAGAATTTTGCTTTACTGGAAAAAATAAGTGTAAACTTCATTGAACATCCGTGGTTAGCCTCTAATTATAATACAGTTTCTTCTTTGCGCTTATGCATCTTATTTATGCAAAAAGAAATGAAAAAAAAAACAATACACTCTAGTAAAGATATATATATCAAAACGTTACTTTCTCTTTTCAATACATTTCTTATCAATATTGTTTATGTTTATTGTGCTAACACATCTCATTTGTTAAAATATTGTTCTATAAAAATAAACTTAGCAAATACAAATATCTGACTCCGAAGGCTTACCCTTAAAATGCAATTATCGTTCTCAGTAATACAATGGGAACTTTAGGATGAAGCCCAAGAGCAGAACTTGAATAGTGGAATTCTTGAAGGGCAAGCTTGGTCTGTTGATTTATTTACGATACCATTCATTATTCTACCTTCACTGCTCAACCCTTTCAAAAGTCTTGTTTTCCTGGAATAGTTTGTTTCCCTAGAGCCAAAATATGTTAATTGTCATTAATTGATGTATGGCTGCAATTTCACCCCATACACAGTCTGGACATCGTCCAGGATAATGACTGAATAAGCTTAAACAAGTCGTCTTAATTTATAAGGAATCCAGAAAATGGCTAGTAAATACCAAAGGTAAAGACATGTTCGTGTCAGGATCCACATTGCTGAATTACTTCATCAGTGTATATGTTATTTTTTACTGTGTTATACATGGTTAATGTTGGCTATGATGGGGCTTATATTTTAAATGTTGTTACACTTGATAATTGGTAGGACAAGTGTGAAGTTTTGGCTATACAAACTTGATTAAGCCCCAAATAGATTTTTTGTCCAATGAACTCGTGTTTCTCAGACTGTTCAATCATTTTTCGGTAAAATTATTTTGATGCATCTTTGTTCTGTTTGCGATGTTTGCATTTGTGTAGGTGTTTCTTGCCTTGTGTCTCCAATCAGGGTTTATTTTATTTTTAATTTCCTCTGTAGTTTTCATTGTATGAACATTAAAGTAATGGTTCAAATTTTGATTTTTTTGAAGTTTGTTTTTGAAGGACATGTTTCCTTATATTTTACATTTCATCATATTGTTAATATGAAAGTGTTCCTAGTATATAATTTGATAATTTAAAATATCCTTAATTGAGATTACTACGCAATCTTTTTGCAGCTCCTTTATAGGTTAAAATTTCTGACATTAAAAACCGCCCATACACAGCCGAGGTTGTTTATTTATAGAAAATGGCCGAGCAGTTCTGATTGTCACATAATAGCATATCAACATACATATCTGTTTTTCTTCTGAGCGAACACTCCATGTTTCTTTGTATTACACTTTAAAATAACAGCGATGTAGGAACCAGCGCAATGCTAAAAAATCCACAAAAAAGCGAACTGATTAACCAGAGTAATGGGTTTCTGCAGCCCATCTAGTATTAATTCAGTTTTCCTGAAAACTACATTTGACAAATAAGAGTTGATATTATGTTACGTCGTAATGTATACATCAACACGCATGCCAATTTATATGGTCATTGGCCCTAACATGTTATTTATTCACGAAATATTCCATGCACTGGTTTGTCCTATATTAAATTCTAGAAATAGAGAACAAAACAAACATAGGCGGTGATACAGAATATTTTACAATTTGAAAATATATGTCTTATGCTAGGCCGGGGCTGTTTTTTATCATTTTGATGTGCATTATATTGAGTCTGGTTTTTCCAATAATATTAATTTCGGCACATTACGCCATCGATTATCTGCTATTCATCTTGAGGTTCTGCCTTATGTGCACAATATAGCTGAAGATCATAATAGTATCTGCCCTTGTGGTGACATAGTTATGGGTACTGTTTGTTTATGCAATACTATCAAAACAAGCGTGGTGCAGCTCAAGGGTTGAATGCGAAAAGGTTCTAAGTAACATTAAATAAAAAAGCAGATAGAAACATTTCGCTTTCACCCCTCGGGCTGTAACTATCTTATTGTTGATGCGGAATGCCTCAAGTCAGCTCGCACGCGCTAATAACCCTCTAAACATATTTAAAACATCAAATAATTAAGGGCCTAATGTTCAGAAATTTGTTAAAGTTAACAATGTTGTTAATGCAATTGTTGCTATTTTTTCAAATCTTTACTGCTCTTGGGCCTCATTCACAAACATTCTGAATCTCATTTTGAGACTCAGTCTCAGAAACTGAATTCTTAAACTATCTTTTATATACTTTGAAATCAAATCATGGATAATTTGTGCAATGTTTTTAAAACGCTACAGTAGAATACGTACGTATGAATGTTACTTTGCATGGTTTGTGTATGTTATTGTACCTCCTGTTTGAAGGAACGACAACGTCCATTTAAAACAACAAAAACACTATAATTTATATAACTAACTTTGATAGAAGCCGTGTGCCTGATTGCATTACAGATTGTTTGTAATAGCTGATACAGCACTTTCGACCATATTTATTCATGTAATAGCATTTAAACAACAAACTTATAATTCTGCTTTTCTGAGCCGGAGACTCAAACTCAGACCCAGTACGTTAGAAAATACGGGCCCTAGAAGGTTATTTGATACTCTTCTGAATCAAATTTGAGGAAAATATTTGATCTGTTCTTCATTTATAAAATAGATGGCAAAAATATCAATTATTCACGTTTAAAAGTTACCACGTGGTTAACTTAATGAATACTGTATAAAAAACGGCCCTAAATTGAGCTTTGGTAGTCGTTTTCAATGTTTAAATCAGACTCGATTCGTCGAATGCATTTGAAGACACAATATTTTAAAAGCTTAAACTCCTCATTGCCTTTGAATAATTGATCGAAATTGGTTTAAATACTTTAAATAATTTAGAGGACTTTCTTAACGTTATCCCGACTCTCTTAAAGAATGCATGCATTTAAATGCCTTCACAAAATGTCGGTTTATTGATTGCGATTATGTTTTTTTTTGTCTAGATTTAAAGATTGTTTGTATGTACTTACAAAATGAAAAAAAAGTTTAATGCGACATAACAATAAGTGGGTTACACATTAATTTGTAAACTATCCACTAGGTCAGACACTGTTTAAATATACGGGTCCACCTGCTTTAAATAAAAAAAAAGCTGACTGCCAAATTACAGAAATTAATTTATGGCAAATTGAGATATACTGGTGTATCTCCTTGGACAAACATATTTGTTGACCACTAATATCAATTCAAATGTGAGAGCTCTTTAAAAGGAGTAAATCAAGCGATAACTTTGAAATTGAACAGCGCAATACGCAAATTTTGTTATCAAACTGATAAGCAACTGCTGGGCTTTTCAAAAATTAATTAAACCAAGGCACTTGATAATTGCACAAAAAAATGCTGTTTGACTTTATTGGAATATCCTTTTAGTCTTATCTCAAAAAGCTGATTACGTTTCGGAATGCAATGTGTTGAGTTCATTTAACGACTAATACGTCACGTTCGCTTGGTCCTTCTGCATGATTATTTTTATATTTCGATCGTTGTGGCAAGATTTCGTATTTGCAAAGGCATGCGGTAAATAGCGGTATATTTATATGCTACGCAACTATATGATACGGCATATGGAACGGCAAACTGAAATACAACGGGGTACTGATATACAACGGGGTACTGGTATGCAACGGGGTACTGATGTGCAACGGGGTACTGATATGCAACGGGGTACTGGTATGCAACGGGGTACTGATGTGCAACGGGGTACTGATATACAACGGGGTACTGATATACAACGGGGTACTGGTATGCAACGGGGTACTGATGTGCAACGGGGTACTGGTATGCAACGGGGTACTGGTATGCAACGGGGTACTGATGTGCAACGGGGTACTGATGTGCAACGGGGTACTGATATGCAACGGGGTACTGATATGCAACGGGGTACTGGTATGCAACGGGGTACTGGTATGCAACGGGGTACTGGTATGCAACGGGGTACTGATGTGCAACGGGGTACTGATATGCAACGGGGTACTGATATGCAACGGGGTACTGGTATGCAACGGGGTACTGATGTGCAACGGGGTACTGATATACAACGGGGTACTGGTATGCAACGGGGTACTGATGTGCAACGGGGTACAGATATGCAACGGGGTACTGATATACAACGGGGTACTGGTATGCAACGGGGTACTGATGTGCAACGGGGTACTGGTATGCAACGGGGTACTGGTATGCAACGGGGTACTGATGTGCAACGGGGTACTGATATGCAACGGGGTACTTATATACAACGGGGTACTGGTATGCAACGGGGTACTGATGTGCAACGGGGTACTGATATGCAACGGGGTACTGATATACAGCGGAGTACTGGTATGCAACGGGGTACTGGTATGCAACGGGGTACTGTCATGCAACGGAGTACTGGTATGCATCGGGGTACAGATATACAACGGAGTACTGGTATGCATCGGGGTACTGATATGCAACGGGGTACTGGAATGCATCGGGGTACTGATATACAATGGAGTACTGGTATGCAACGGGGTACTGGTATGCAACGGGGTACTGGTATGCAGCGGGGTTCTGATATGCAGCGGGATACTGGTATGCAACGGGGTACTAGTATGCAACGGGATACTACTATGCTACGGCGGGCGAGAAGGCGTACCTATGCAGCGGCAAACCTATATGTAGCGGGGTACTAATACGCAACTGTATGTGATGCGGCATATTGATATTCACTGGCTGAGACATATACAATGGAATTCTGACAGGCAACAGCATATTGATATTTAACGGCATACTGTTATGCAACGGTATATTGGTATTAACCAACACTGATATGCGAAGGCGCATTATTATACAACGGCATATTAAACCTATTTAAACCGCAACCGTATACTCGGTACTTCTTTTTCCGAGACGTTCTTGCAATTTCCCTTTCGGAACTTAACGTCTTGCCATGAGCAATGTTTAACCGTTAAATAATTGCTATGAATTTGCTGGGCCTATTAGGCAGAATATAAAACCAATAACTCATCCCACTTATTAAACAAAACGGACTTCTTCCTTTTTGCTATGGTTTATCAGAAGGTCAATGACCTAAGCATATGTTATCACCCCAGCGAATACGGACGTATTTAGTGAAAGAAACAATTCGTTACATATGACAATATTGCAATCGTCAAGCCTCAGTTATAAATCATGTCTCCTGGTATTGCAAATGCAATACACCAGCCACGAAAAACAGACATTGTCTTATGTTTGTCGAAATAGGGAATATAATTGTTTGTAGAAAAGAAGATCAATATCAGTACTTATGTGAAAAACTACAGAAACAAACTCAGTAGCAAAAAGGTTATGTTTAATGGCACTTGGTAAACGCCAAAGACATAAAATCACAAATAAGAAACATGGTAGAACAGCACAAAACTCCACAAAACAGCACAGTGCATACACACTATGCATAAAAAACTAAGTTTGTTTATCAAGGATTGTTAGGTACTGCCTTGGAACGGTCAGTAAAATGTAAATTTACTGGGGGTTTACGCGCATGCTTGGTATCGAAAAAAAAACAATACAAAAACAACGGGTACGATCGTGTTTTGAATTCGCAATGAATATAAGATAATACGACTTATAACCCCCGCAGGTTCTTAATTGTTTCGATGTCCTTCCCTATGAAAACCTTTTTTTTACCCCACAGTAAACTAGCTGACCGTTCCGAATCGGTAACCCCAACATTTATCTATACCACATACAGACAAACCTGGTGAAAGAGCTGCCTTTTTTAAGGCCATCTGCCTTTTCGGGCCTCTTCAAAGTCCCCGAATATGTTTTTATAATGTAGAGTACGTGCATATGGTTGCCAACAGGTTAAAGAGGCCACGGTCATTAGTTTTTGACCCCATGAAGCCATGTACATACTAATTAGCGGTCATTAGTATCCCAATGTACACCTTATATTACTGTGTTCCATCCTGATGTTGTATGTCTCTTGTTAAGTGTTTAAAGCTGCACTCTAACAGATTGAACGTTTTGACAACTGTTTTTTTATTTTTTGTATTGGAACGAGCCATTTTATGCGAAAATGCATGGAAGCCAGTGAAACAAGACTGCTGATAAAAATTTGATCGCAGATTTTTATATTCAAGTTCAAAAATTGATGTTTTATGCATTTTCTTATAAAAAGTTAGTAATGGTTGAAGCCATAAAACATTAATTTTTAAACAGAAATATGAAAATCTGCGATCTGATCTTTTGTCAGCCATCTTTTATCATTGGTTTGCAGATATTAACGCCTTGCTCTTTCCAAGACAAACTTAAAAAAGTTGTAAAAAACGATATATCTGTGAGAGTGCAGCTTTAAGGAGTTTTCTTCTCCTTAAACAAACGGAAACGCTCGAACGCCCATCGCGAACCATGACGTCCTGCGAGGAAGCTTAATCGTTAATGTTTGCTCAAAGGACATTTACGCAGCGAATTGTCATTCTATGCAAACGAGAAACTGACATGCAAAATCCCAATGTACTCCAGAGACAATTGGCTTATATTGTTTGTTTCGCAAAACTCTCTTTTGGACTACTTCGAATATGGCTTGCATAATTATACAGACGTAAGTCCTTGCAGTAATTTGCAGAAACAGAAAGGTGGAGACCATACAGGACTTGTTTTTTTTGTTGTTGTTTAAATATCATCTCTGTTGCATAACTGCCTCCAATTGTTATTTTATATGGCATGCATAATTCTTCTGCACGCATACTCGGTTATTGACGAATAGACGCGATACAGACCAGGGGATTTTAAATATATCAAAGCCCGCCCCCTCTTTTTTCAACCGCCCCTTATATAGTATTGACTCAAAAAAGTGTTGAATTGGAGAAATGTGTTTGCGTATCGGTCCGGTACTTTCCGGAAACGGCGTTTATTTATACCAGTCGGTGTCGCGTAAAAAAGGGAGAATTATTATGATGTTATTCGTGTTTTGTCTAGAATAACATGTATAATGTGCCTTGCAATACAAAAGAGCATGTACACATTTTAAACGCTGACGCTGTCATCAAAAAAAAAATAAACAAATGTTATTCCCCGCCACCATTTAAAAGAAAAGAAATGAAAACCTAGCAATTAACTTATATTGGACATAGTTTAGAAAAATATTTTTACATCAACACATAAAACATACTTAAAATATGTCTCGGAGTGGGGGTCTTTTTATACTTTTGATGTGCATGGTGCTGATGGAGTCTCGCAGAATACAATAGCCCTATAACAATTACACACAAAAAAACAGACATTCAGAATTGTAATTAGGAATTTTGCATAAGTGGATCACTTAAACACATATATTCTATATGTCAAGTGTATGTACATGGTAAGTTCGAAATAGTCATTCATTTTGTATTACATCAACAAGGATAAAGTATAGTATTGTTGTATAACAAGTTCATGTATAAGAGCTTGTTTTCTTGCAAGACTTGGCGAATTGTTATTCTATGCAAGCAAGAAGCTGACATGTGAAATCCTATTGTCCTTTAGAGACAGATAGTTTGGTTAGCTTCTGTCGCATAACTGTCTGTTAATACTTCCTATAAGGCATGCGCTATTCTAGAGACGACAATTACAAGACAAGGCAGTAAAATGCGGAAACCGAAGCGGAATATTTAATTTGTGTTTAATATAATTTGTTTCCTATAACTGTCTTTGTATATTTCCTATGATAATGTTGCATTTCTGCAGACGACGCAATGCCTAGCAGTAATATGCTGTAATTGAAAGATGGAGACGATAAGAAAGATTTTTCTGCCGATGGCTTTTGGTCTTTGACTTAAGCAACTCGTTTGGCTCTCGTAATAGCAATTTTATCTTCACTCAAATACAGTCATAAATGTCGAGGTCGTTGAGACCTCGTAAAAAATCCCAAGAGATAACGAACATCCGATATTACCGAAAAAAAAAATGTATATCTGAAAAAAAAACATTCGAACATTCTACTACAAAACCAGAACATCAAGATGACAGAGTTCGGCATAGCGAATTCCGACTCTAGATAAAAGAGTAATCAATTTTAGAAAAGAAAATCAAATAAACAATTTGATGAGTTAAAGCGGTTAAACTTTGTGAATATTGCTGCAGATATAATTAAATTAGGTGAGAATCCAGGGGCGGATCCAGGATTTGATGTCAGAATAGGTGTAATTCAGGGGGCGAAACCATTTGACTAAGGCCCCTCCTTCAGATCAGAATCTGATTTGGTTTAAAGTGTTGGCAGGGGGGTATGGCAATTCAATCAATTTCTTGTCCGAAATGGTGCATTTTGGGCGTATTTTATTACTTTGTTCTCATATATTCAAATTAAAAGTACAGTTGGTATAGTTGAGTGGGTCAGGGCGCTAGGTGCGCCCCAATTATAATTAACCGCAATATTATTATAATATGTATTATTGGAGGAAATAAGCATGACTACAGGAGAGGTCTAACTTGTCTGATAGTGATAAGCCTTAAGGAGTAAATCGGATTAGAAAGACGATTGTTAAATCTTCTAAATCTCAAAAAGAAACTTGAACTTATCTCGGACAATCAGATTTTGATTGCGAATAACTTTATTTTTACTATTAATCACGAAAATTAGGAAAAGGTATTTATAAAGTGCAATTCACAGATTATAACATATTAGCAAAATTTAGATAGAAAATGTTGTGCCGAAGTGTGTCTCAATTTAAAAAAAAATCATGTATAACGGCTATATTTTAACTGTACATAAATCAAAAACTTATTTTTGTTTTGATCATTTAAGACAAATAAGTTAAACATGATATAGTATATATACGTTTATATATATTTATATCTATCAAGTTATTAAACATATATAGTGCCACTTTAAAGGCGCACAGTATATGTTGATGCATTTTTGTTGCTGTAAACTTTAATACCATAAGACATAAATTAAACCAAATACTGTAAATACGTATCTCTACGATATTATGACGGCCTCACCGTATTTATAGACAATTGAAAGTGATTTCTTTTGTCCAGACATACTGATTATAGATGTTAGAAATATCTACGTTATAACAAGTTATCTTGAAACATGCATGGTACTTTGAATTGTTAAATAATAAATAAAATAAAAATTGCAACGTTCACGTAGACGTCGCTGGTTATTATTTACATGATTTGTCACTCGAAATAATGCATCGTCTGATAGCAAGCTGAACTCATTGATGGTCATAATAGTTTCCATGAGTTATGTTGTCTACGTCATCACTCCCAGATCATCCATGTGTATTGTTTTTTATTACTAGTGGTCATTTGATATAAAACTTATAATGATGGTGTTATCAAATTTCGAGGAAGACAAAACCGTTCAATAACTATTGAACTAGGTTTGATCAAATATTTTTTTTATTTTATATGTGTGCCTTTTAGATTGTACGCTGTGTATTTCTAGTTACGTTTGACCCTACAGTTGGTAACTGGGCTTGCCCTGTAGTTCATGATATTGAAGTCGAATCCCTAGGACCATCAACAATATCTCAAGCCTATAAATGTAAGAGCAAATCGGGGTTTTTTACCTTCAGTATAAAAATCTTGTCCTTTACTTCTAGTTCGAGCCAACGAGGAATTCGAGCCAAGCGAGTTCGAATCAACATAATTCGACGGTATTTTTAAAAACAAATGATGAACAAACTCATGACCTGTATCACCGTCAAAATCCATATTAAAATCAATGAAAATATCCTTTTGTTTAAACTGATTTACTGCAATGTCCAGTTTTGCAGGTTGTCAATAACTTACTTCAATTTCATTGAAAAGGTTTTGTAGGATATGCCCCCGCCCATTACCATTAGATTATCGCACCTTACGACAGGACAGAAGTATCGAACAAAAGCACGCGATTTCGATGGGAAATACTATTGCGCTTTATACAGAATTAATGTGAAATAGATAAGTTATGGTGTGTTAATGTAAATATACCCATTTACATACTGTCAGAGTTTATCTATTTTGCTAAATGAACGGGAATTCCTAAACAAGGCCAGCCGTTTGACCTCAAATTGCGGTTGCCCATCCGAACATTTTCTGAGTTCATGTGATAGTTTTATGACAGCATATGATACTTCCGGTATCACATGATTCTTATTCAAAATCTTTCTCTCTATAGCCACGAAGGGACTTGTTACTCAAACGTTTGCATGACGTATAATTCAGCTAGACTAATCCGGTTTGACTGTACTTTTTTAAACAATGAAATTATACTCATTTCTGGACAGTACACGTGGTTGACCGTGGATGAATAATTTTGAGCGTTGAAAAACTCGAGTACAGTATGATTTAACTATAAGGGCTTGATCACTATTATTCAAATCCTCAAGACATCTTGTACGGACACTAAAGGGATTGACTGTTCTAGCTTTCCACAAAATGTTGAATCGAAACCCGCTGGTAACCATAACGAAGGTCTTTTGCATTTCTTACGACTAAGAAATTAGTACGTTATGAGGACCTAAAGATAGTTTGCTTATAATACTGGTGAATGGCAATATTGTTACACAAAATAGTTTTAAAAGTTGAGCATTGTACTTTTTGCATATATATTTATCAATTTATTTAAACCCTATTGATTCATAAAAATACTGATTGTCTCGTATTGTTTATTTTTTTATTTTTTATTGCTCGAAATATACCATGTGTGGAATGTAAAGCAAGTAGGAATTTGTTATGGTAACTGCAAAGCATATCTCGCAGGAATTAATTCTACAATAACAGGCAGTTTGAGGTTGAAGGCAAAGGTTATATCGTTTTTTTTTAAATAATGCCAAGTATAACTTTTTCGCGTTCACAGCTCGAGTGCCTTTGATATGGTATTACTGTGCAAATAGTGTACCTACTATAACTGTTAATCGAACGCAGTAGATCGTTTCACATCAAGAATGCACAGAAAATAGTGTGCCAACCAAGCAAGCGTTACTGTTTTATGTCCCTAACATATCTTGTATGGCTGAATTAAGAAAAAAGTGCTGAAACTAGGCTTGCTTTTTTGTTGGTTTTTTAAAGCCGAACCCAAGCCTAGCATATTTGCCGTTTTCATTTCCCTAGCATATTTTTGGCGGAGCTTCAACGAACCAAGCATGAAATACCTAACATAATATCTATAGCAGAATTCCAACCAAACTTGGAAAGCATACATATTCAGAGAAAGTTTTAATTTGACAGCTTTTTACAATTTTACAACATAAAGTTCCGCTTTATCATTTAACATATTTCTTTGGCGGAATGGTATCGAGGTCTTACACGAAAATTGCCATGAAATCAAATGCATGTATAAGCCATTTATTTTTCACGGGTCAGTGATCAGCTGGCCAAATTTTCTCTGAATATTTATGGTTTCCATAAGCATTACATTTAATATGACTTCTGCAAATGTCTACACAGGATTGCATGGACTTCAATCATCTTTTTAATATGTAATAATGCTATCACACTATCGTGCCGTTCGCTGATAACCATCATGTAACAGTCAACTTGTGTTTAAATGGTTACGATCGTAAACAGATGAATAATGTTAAACTTACTAATGCAGACGAAACAAATCGAAAGATAATACCGGACAAAACTAGTAAAAACATGTGTTTGTCTACCGCAATTTTCCTGGCTGGCTTATAACTTGTATTTGTATATTTTACTCATTAAGGTATTTGTTGATATGTCACATAATTATCTATAGGGTACCAGTTTCAGTTTATTTGGTCGTATTTCAAATGAGATGAAGCTTCCTTTGACTCATTTTGTGAAAATGCAAAAATAATTTATATATTTTTTTAAACGATGGCTCGTCTTTCCACAAAAATGCTCAAATATCAATCTGAGAAAAAAACAGTTTCTTCCTAAGCCAAGTTGCATCATACAATGAAATAACATATAAGTAACTAAACCTGATATCTGATTACTCTCAAATTTATACTCCGTTGGATAGTTAACTAAACTAAATCTTAGAAGACAGTGAGGTTAAAAGATGTTCAGGGTTTTATATTGTAAATTATTCAGAAAAGAATGTTCTGGTTTTCGCTCGATCCTGTTTTAAAACAAAAAAGATAAACTTGTTTTTGTATGTTTAGCTCGATCGCTCAAGTTGATTTCTTATAGTCGAAAAATCAATTAAGAGGTACAAAACGACAACGACCTGAACAAACGGATAAACACCACATAAACATCATAATAATACTAAAATCACAAACAGACCACACATTCAAAACAGCTTTACCGAAAGGATGAATCTACTACCTTGAATTGGTAAGTTTAAAAGCCTTATTTGCAAACTCAACTGATTTGTTTTCAATCTGATCTAAAAGCAGCTTTTAAGCTCAAATGCGATCATACGTTGGTTATTTTTGGTAAAATGCAATCGACAGCTAGTCGTGTTAGATTTATAATTGGCGGATAAAGAATTGCATTCCTTACGCATAATGTATGGGGTTATAAGTCTGAGATCAAACAAATTTTCATCCACAGCATCCTTCAAAACATCACTTTGTAACTACAGAGATCTATATGCTTGTACTTCAGAAATGTAATTTAGGTTATAACAGTAAACATACTGCCCAAGGGAAGGTCAATATCAAACTAAAAGTTTCAACGTTTCATATACAATAATGGTAGAACGTAACGAGCATTCGTTTCCGACTATTATAGCCATCGACCATTTTTTTTATAATAAAGATATATGAAATATGGAAATAAGTTATAGTCATATGACTGTGTATTCATTTTCGGGACATGAAAACCGACACAATAAAATACAACGTCACAAGGCATCATTCCATTGAATATTCGACTATCGGATACATTAACACCTCATTGTGAATAATCCTAGAAATTTTGACTACCATAATGCAAACCTTTTCTAAGGGTACAAGCACATAATGTCAATCTATGAATTTCCAACAATTATATTTTGCTATTACATTGTTCAAAATTTACGTAGCCATTTCCATTAACCACGTAGCCGTCGTATTTAACATTGCATTTTCATAATTAAATGCTACTTTTGATTAACAATTGAACATAAAACTGTTATAAAATAGAAAGATATACAGTTTTATTTTTTGTCGAAATGCCATTTTGTTTTATCAATGCCAATATGTATTAGGCTTAAAATGCGCGTTATTTACGTATGTTCATACAAAGTCATCGTTTGAAGCAAGCCAAATAATATTAAATAAATCTTGGTGAGGTATCAGGTATAGACAATTATAGATTATTATAATTATGCCAAAAATGAAAAAAAAAGATGACTAAAAGATGATGCCTTATTTTATTTACAATATCCAGTCAAACCGTCCTTTGCCAATATCGGGTTTCATATTAATAAGTTTACACTATCAAAATACACTTGCGAGATAAAAGCAGTGTTTATACATCATAGTATATATAGCTTAATCAGTTACTGTTATGAGACTGGTTAATTGTATTAAAATATATTTGATTTGCTACTCTATTCTAAGGTAATAACAGACACTTGTCAGTTACAGTTTGGTGTCACGCAAAATAGTTTGGTTTCGATTATAATTGCATGTGAACAGAATTGTAAGAAAAGTCAAATCGGGCTTTTCGAGCCCTTCAACACTTTCAGCGCTTTCATATAATGGACGTAGACAAAACAAAACATTCATAAGTCTAAAAACATAAAACATTGACTTACCTTAGCGTTTCTTTTTAAATCCTGTTTCACTGTTCTCAAAAGATGAATAGCACTCTCCAAGCATCAGTTAATGTTCAATTCACACGATGAAAGAATCTACAAGTAAACACATATTTATTGTATTATAAATCACTTCAACACATAATATAATTATTCAAAGTACAGATAAATCGTGATTTGTTTTGTTTTATCCGATGCTCATCCGTATAAGTTGAAATGCCGTATTTACTTCAAACAGAAATAATTACGGCAGCAAAGCGCATATGGGCACGTTTCACTTGATTTAGAATATAGTTTTACAAAAATGCAAATATATTATATTTACACTATATACTGTACTATTTTCACAATTGTATCACACTCATTCCGCTACACCTCCGTCATCAAACGATATAGGTTCAAAATAAATGCTTACGGATTGCAAATTGTATTTTAAATTTATATTTTATTTTTCGAACATATTTTCTCCAATTTTCAGAACAATTTTAATTATCAAAATAACTTTCCAAACTATGAACTCAAAACAAAATGCAACAATGTCTGTTCAGTGAAGGACAGTTTGTTCAGCCAATTCCATTTACAGTAATCCCCGATATATATTGCCTTTATAATAAAAAGAGCAAACGAGCCAACCGTTTGACGCGGGAAAGGCGATATTGGAAACGTCTTGATATTTGGCCGAGCATTATTGGTTCATTAGTTGTTTTGGATATTTTTCTTTCAATTTGATAAGGAAAAACTAGTGAAGGTCGCTGTCGTACAAATAGTTTTGCCATTTACTTGCGCTATTGGCGATAATGCCTATTTGTTGAAGCGTGTTGACCACTTAATTTCATTTTGTTTTCTTTCAACTTAAATCGGACGAAGAATGGGATTTTCAAGCCCGAAACATAGCTTGGAATACAATTTAGATATATTATATCCGTACACATGTTTTAAATGATATCATATCAATATGAGATCACCAAATATCCCAAATTCACATACATGTAAATTAATGACATAACAGGACCTAGCTCTTGTCTTTGGACTTAATGTGTCTTCCCGCTAATGCATCTGAAAGCACTTATTTTATAATTATTTTATCCGTTTATACCGAAATTGCATATAAATAGAAAAAGTAACAAAACACATTTTGTGTTGTAGTGGGGAGCGTAACCGGTACAATTCATCAAAAAATAGAAAACGCAGGGACTTACAATAGCTGGCGGATAGTTTAACCTTTATTGTTAACATCATGTGATAATGTCGATCAACCTATCACGCTACAAACCTTTGCTGAATCGCGTTACTCATTAGTTCTCTTTCGAAATTGTGGTCTTTAAGCACAACATATGATTAAATATTAGCATGTGTGGAAGGGGTTCAGCTGCCAGTATCTTAATTTTACCTATCCTTATGATTATGTGTACTCCATTGCGTTAACAGTGCATTAAACAATCCCTGAAGTTGATACTTTAAGCCCGTTGTAATAATGTTGTACATTAAAAAACAAGATGTGGTGCGATATTTTACAATCTTTAAATTTCAATTTAAAGCCTGTTTCGTCCTGACAGTGATACTATAAGGAGTAAAAACAGCATGGTTACTATGCTTCAGTATCTTTGCAGCCTGAACCGTAAGCCTCTTAATACAGTCTTCGATCAGGTTTTCACTACTAGGCTTTTCAGTATAGTATTGTATCATTCAATTGCAATGCCAATATGAAATTGTTGGCTATTTGTATACAACTACCATCAGACAGGAAATAAACTTGAAATTGTATGTTGAAATAGCAAATTCTCAGACACGACGTTGTGATCGGATCACCGAATTTATAATACAAACCACTCCAAGCTTCAATTTGAGACAAACACATTTTGTTTTGTCCAGACAAACTGATTATAGATGCTAGGATTATCCATGTTTTCATCACTTATTTTGTAATATGCACGGTAGTAAGAATTGTATTTTTAAGGATAAATTACAAATTGCAACATCCCAACAGACGTCGCTGGCTATTATTTCACATAATCATGAACTCGAGATAATGCAGTCTGATTTCCAGCTAGATTCATTTAAGGTCATACTAATTTTGTGAGTTACTTGTCATCATCATCACCATCCGATTGTCAATGCGGTTTGTTGCTATGAATAATACATGAAAACTACTTGGATAAGCCAGGTAGTCGAACATTCAACAATAACTCCTGTTGAGGTTCATTGGCAATATCAACATTCAAGTTATCTAAAGCTCTTAAACAACAGGCAAACTATTGTTGCAAAAAATATTTAAAAAAATAAATGGTTGGCCTGTGTTACTGGATACGTTTTGTGTATTTCGTTTAGTTTATTTTTACTTCAGCATTTTAAAAGAGCGCAGTGTTTAGCTTTGTACGATTAAAAAAAGGTAGGATAAAGGATACCTTTTATTTATCATACAAAACCAAACATTGCATTCGTTTAAATGTAAACATATTAAAAAATTAAAAATAAAGGATACCAGTTGGAAGATAATAGCGGAACAAAGCAGTAATATCATGTCTTGTCTACCGCGAGACAGTTTTTTCCACTGGCATATTTATTGTTATTTTTTGCACATCAAATACTGCAATATCATGTTATTGTCTTTCTTTGACACTGTAATCTGAGTATTCCTTGGGTTGTGTGATGAGGAAATATACTAAAAAGGTGGAAAAACAAGTTGAATTGTTCAAGGTTATCGTTATTATAAATATTAATTTTTTTTAAAATAGATATAATGGTTTCGCCTTCGTCCGCTCGTCCTTTTAGGCGAGAATAAATGTTTCTTTAAATTTCGCTCTTTAGGGAAAATTAAATTAATAAAAAGTTGATGTTACCTAAGGTGATCAAAGATACTGTTTATACGAATAGTATTCTAATTAATAGGATGACTATGATTTGTTTACACGTGATTTTACTCTGCTTTCATGTTATTATGCATTCAAGAATACAGTAAAAAGAATAGTTTCTAAAAATACATATTTATCAGAATGTTAAATCGACTTGAAATGGGGTATAGTACTAAAGTGCAATATAAAAGCATGAATATTAATGGTCATTTTTTATCACTCACAAATAATGGAATTTCTTTTTTGGTGTATAAAGTATTTAGAAGTTTCTGCTCTTACTTAATTACAAGGCAGTTATTCGACATTGAAAGACAACGAAGCACTAAGCACGAACACAGACAAACACTAAACTAGGCAAAACGTTCCGCAACATTGAGTTCCATTTCATATGAAAGGTCATTAATTATCAGTACCATAAGTAAATACACAGTAAGATAGATTATTAAGCGAAACAATGTCATATTGTGTGCAAAATGAATTTGGTGAGATTAGATAAATTTACTATCATTTCATAACCAATGACCTAAACGAGATTATTAACCAGCACATATTTACATTCGTGAAGGTTTTTAAAGGGGAACATTTTGGCATTCATATTACTTAACACACAATGGGGTTATCATGCCGCTGTTTATGTATATTGAGCTCTGATTGTATTAGCTCACCTTCATTTAACACCTGATATACGAAGTTACAATTTTCGTCTACCATTTTATACCAAGGAATGTTGTTAATACTATGATGGGTTTTTAATATACAATGACATCCGACGTTATACTTATGATCAATGCATACTCAAAAGATGTACTTATCCGTCATCGTAATCAATAACTATTTATAATGTAAGAATTGATTGATCGCATTGGTTCGTGTTTAAGGCTTCATGAACGCAAGAGGTCGAGATAGGCGCTCGCTTGTGTGATCAATCGTTTATGGTCTATATGTTTCCTGTATTGCACAATGTTCATGTTGAGGATATGACCGTTTAAAGAAATCTATCTTACTGTATTATAATTTTGTTAGCGATTGTTATTATTAAAGGTGATAATTCATTATAATATCACGTAACCTTCTAATTTAAAATGCACTTTGAGAGAACATTTTGAATGTTTTTCAATAGTTCAATCTTCAGAAAAGCCTTTCTAAGATATCAACGAAAGCTGAAGCATGTTTTCAAATAATATTCACTACATTCCAATTCTGTTTTTTTTTCATTTTACAGGTTTTGGTTTGCAGAATAGTACGGGCTCATCAGGCATTGCCAATTTATATATTTGAGTATCGGCAGCCAATTGTACAATACTGTTGACTCCTCTTGGTTTGCTAAAAGTTATTCTAACTGTTTATTTATTTGTCAATACTAACACAGTTATTACTTTTCAAGGGGCTAGACAAGAGATGCTCCCTAAATCGGCAAGTATTTTCATTAAAGCAGTGCTAGAATGGTCAATGCTAGGGGCGTGAGAATAATCATTTTACATGATTAAAACAATAAACACAACACATATGTTGCTATCTCATTTGTTTCCCCCGTATAAAAACGCGCGTAACGGTTTCCAAGCTTAAATCATATATGTTTATGAGTACATATACGAGTACCGAAGTTATTGTTAAACTAACTTGGATCTACGTCGTAGAAAACCCCCGTAATTTTCGAATTGGAAAAATGCACAAAAGATGCATGTGTCATAAGCGATGAGATGCATCTATAAGTAAGAGACTATGGGTTTTACACAATGATGTCTGTTTTATGTAAGTTTTTGACAATTTTCTTGCCATTGTATCATTGTGTGTCTTACCCCTTTGAGCAGTCAAATCATTTGCATGTGCAAACTTGCCAAAACATGTGGACATGTCAACAAAATATAATACAATTCTCTGCTGATACCTTTACACAAGTCTGTAATTAAAGTTTAAATTAATGACTTTCATTAATAACACTTTTGCTGAACACACGAGTACATACTATTAAATATGAATAATAAACAAACATATACTCGTATGTCAAATAAAATATCATAAGGTATATATAGTATTATCGTGTTTATCCAAATTTTAATTGTAAAAACAAAAACAGGTTTACCTTGACGTTTCATTTTAAGTCCGATTTAACACAATACGAAAAGTTGAACATCAGTTCAATTTCAACTCACATGTTGATAATTCTAGAAGTGGTCTTCAATCAAATACAATTAAACTTACAGATGAAATGCCATCAATTTTAATTAATTCGATATATTAATAATACAATGTGATTGTTTTTACTTCCATAGATAGCTTTACAGTAGCTATCAAGAATAAAACAATATATATGGACACGTGTCATAAAGCACTATTGAAATTTTGCTGAAAAACAAAAGAAAAAACTGTGAAGCCCAAAAAGACTTACATTAATGTCTTTGTTCCGTGTATAACAATTTCAAAAATCCCAGATTTATACTGCCTTTATATCAACAGAGAATAATAGCAAACTGTTTGACGATGGAGGGCGTTATTGGAAACTTCTCTTGATATCTGGCCGGACTTTATTGGTTAATTAAAAGTTTTGCATATATTTGTTGTATTTCAACGAGGTGAAAGGTGATTTTGAGTCACCAAATATACATCGAGCCGTTGGCGAAAAACCTGTTTTGTATGCCTTGTAGTTTGGTACCATTTGCTAAAACATATTTCAAATCATTTTTAAAGTATTATATACTTGTTTATGTCAATTAAAACGAACTTGCAATGGTTTACAGTGCTATATTATATAGCCGGAAAAGCTTAGTTGTAATAATAGTTCGTTATATAACTAACATATAAGGTCACAAGGTATCCCGAATTCATTCAATTGGAAATTGCATACCATATATACGTAAGGTTTCTCAAATGTTTTTGCCTTATTGTAAACTGCATGTAGGGATTAAAACATATCATCACAATCTTTGAAACATATTTGCGGTTGGTTTGTCACAATATTGCAAATTTATAAATAACATGGGAACTATAAGGACAATTATAGCAGTCTTAACATAATAAGGATCAATTAGTTCCCAAATTCTGAACTACTCTAAACTATCAGCCAGACAAAATTACCCTGGCCGTCTGAGTATAGAAACTTAAAATCGCATGCTAGTAATCATTTATTTGAAAACGTTTGTGTTAGTTTGACGGGTATTTCATGGATACATAGCAAGTTTTCTACAAACACAATCGAGAAGAGGACTCGAGTGTTTATCCTTTTGATTTTAATGTCGGTGAAGTAGATAAAAAAAGCCCGATTGTTAAAACGCCGTTAAAAGTTGTTTGCTTACGGGACATCCAGATGGAAACAAAATTGTTATTCTAAACGTATATTTTTTTCAAATGAGAAGCTGACATGTGTTCTCCTAGACATCTAGTTTGGACAGCTTCAGTCATGTTAATGTCCCAGAATACGTCTTATAAGGTATATCTAATTCTAAAGAGGACGTAAGTCTTATGCAGATATGAAAAGGTAGAGATAAAATGATCTTTGTCCTCCACGTTGTTCGTCAAGCGCGTTCTGTCTTTGATCGTTGCGGGTCCATTCTAATCCTCAGTCCAATAAATTACAGTTTAATTAACACATTGCACTTGAGGTGGGATAACAAAATCAAGTGAAGTCTTGGATTTCTAAGAGTGGTAACATATTGGCAGATGTCACTGCAAAAGTATTAAAATACAATGATCGTCTATTCAGTCTAAGAAGCTTATATAATTAGTCATAAAACAATAAATACATGTAATACAAGAGGACATGAACACTGTTACACCGATATTCTTTTTATGTATGTATCCTCGGGCAATCAGATTTTTAAAGTAGCATTATTGATAATGTAATATAAACTACGAGAAACTTTTTAAAGACATTCGGGTTGATGCTAAATATTGTTTCAACCACTAGAAAATGTATTCGTTGCAAGAAAAAGCCTGGGAAAGGTATGCATATCTGATGTTCTGATTAAGGACAACTGTTTTCATCTCCACATCAAAAACGTTGACTATAATGGGGACGGAAATAACCCCATACACAGGACTAGAATATTACAGCTGTTGATATCCTACTCCAAAGCTAGAGTGTTTTGACACTATTTAGAATCTGTTTTTTTAATTAAAATGTTCCCGATGGAAATCACACTTTGGGCCGATTGTTAAAGCAAACAATTTGATCAACCACATCATTGTTTACTTAAAGTTGAAAACGGTTTTCAATTGATCATATAGTTTGGAAAACAGAGTATATTCAGTTGTTTGAAAGTGACTTATTGGAGTGTAAGTGTTCAAACATTTTCAACGAAACATCGTGCAATTAGGGCTCCTGTATGTTTAATGTGTTTATTTAATTGCAGGGACCACTACTGTGTCCAGGAGGGTAAAGCGTCTTTAAATCGCCCAAGTTTACTTTGTATGTCAATATCGGAGTGAAAAAAATACGCTCAAAAAAGACCAATTTGGACTTGTAGGAAAACCGCCTAGCACCTCTGCCAACGTTTAAACCTATTAGAATTTCCGTGTATAGGGGAGGTGCGGTGAATATCGCACAATTGTGCCCCGAGGTTACGTCCCCTCTAACGATAATTCCTGGATCAGCTCCTGATGACCGTTACGTGGCGGTAACTCCAACAATGTTCAATTGCAAAATGTGTTTTATTGTCGTGTCTGTCTGTGTTGTTTTGTGAAGTTGTGTTTTTCTCGTTTAATATAAATAACGCCCTAACCATTTGCTTCTAATTAGGATCTGCGATCACGTATGAACTACTGGTCTTGTCAGTAAGGTATCATTATATTACAATGTCAATACTTTGTTAATGGCTATTTGTATACACTACTATCAGACATGAACTAAATTAGTTACTGTAAATTGTAAAGGCAAATCCTCAGACACGATATTGTGATCGCCTCACCGAATTTATTATACAAACTACTCGGAGCTGCAATTTGTAGACAAACAAATATTATTTAGTCCAGACATGCTGATTATAGATGTTAGGATTATCTAGGTGAGTATCAGTTTTATTGAAACATGCACGGTAGTTTGAATTGAATTATTACTAATCCCAAATTGCAACATTCTTACAGACATTGATGGTTATTCTTTACATAATCATTAACTCGAATTAATGCAGTTGATTTAATTGAAGGTCGTGGGTTTATGTAAGTGTCATCAGCATCTCGTCGTCCATGTAAATTTTCTTTGGCAAAATGAATTCTCAAGTCGGACACAACACTTCAGCTAATATTAATGGTCTGGTTCCAAGCTGTTTGCAAAGCCTTTAAAATCGCCATCAGCAGCCTAAGGATTAATGTGTACATTGTTAGGTTGTGTTGTTTTGTGGTACGATGTATATTTATGCGTACGTTATTGTCTGTGTTGTTTGGTACTATATACACCTATATTGTTATGCGCATTGTTTGCCGTGAATGTTTGGTACAAGATATATTGTTGTGTACATTGTTTGACTGTTTTGTTTCGAGTAAGATGCACACATTTTGTGTCTGTCTTTTTGACACAAGATATATTGATGTGAACATTGTTCGACTGTGAAGTATGGTTCGAGATATTTTGACGCGTACACTGCTTATCTGTGTTGTTTAGTACGTTGTGTGTATTTCGGTTAGTGGAATTTTCAGTATTGTGCATTTAGAAACATGATTTTGCAACTTGATTTGTCACTGTAGTTTCTATTGCATCGTTGAGACTCACAATATTAAGATTGGATCTTTGCATTGCTTTGAACAATTGGAATTTTTATGTTGTATTCAATATATTTTTCTCTAAAAGAAGTGTGCCTTTCATAAAGATAGTTTCTTTATCTCATTTATTTACATCGACTTGTACAAAGTGGATAAAAAGCAATTTTAGGTATCTGAACAGAAGAGCATTTTTTAAATATGTCCACTCTTTCAATATTGAACGTCGTAAGTTGTTGTGTAAGCTCAGAGTATAGTCACACAAACTATTCGTAAAACATTAACGATAAACGAACATTGCCAAAAGTGATTGATATGGAAATATACGTAGATTTTATTTTGTTATTATTTGTCCAAGAAAGACCAAATACGATCAAATATGTGAATATGCTATATACTACAAAAATAACATTTTGTTTGATTAGTGCAAAGAAAGTAAGGAACAATCCTGTGTAATATTTTACAGTTTGTAATATAAAAAGGCTCATGTCAATATTCACTGAATATGTGCATTCTATGTTTGTATCACTAATTATGTTATTATACGTGTATGACTATACAATTATATACCATTCATATGCATGTTTGTTTGAATTTATTATGTAATCGATGATAAGCTGTACATGCTTAAATCAGAATTAACCCAGTAAATCGTGCTCAAATCAAGCACGCTTGTCGCCTTCCTCGTCGGAAACATGATAAAACGTACGGCAAAACTCAATAAATTGTGCTTAAATCATGCCTGATGGCCAATCAACTTAAATGTAATAATCAAATTAAAATACTTCAATATTGAAACATATTTAACAACTAAGATATTTCGTTATTTAGATATCCTAAATTCAATATTTTATTTATTTCCACTCTAATTGAGCAGTCGTTTTTCACTTAAATGCACGTGTAAGTCACTGATATTACAAATCTAAAATGCACAAGCAATATGTTTGTTTTATTTGTATGAAGTTACCATGAATCAAAATGGAACCTTTGTATCACCAGTAACTTGTTTTTTTGTACATAAGAGTCTGCTTAAAATAACGTAATTTCCCTTTAGTCTAGTCCCTGTCGCATATATCATTTTGATTGCGTGTTAATGTGTATATCGCCAATGATTAAGTTCTGGTTATTTTTTCTACAATCTTGTTCAGGTTGTGTATTTTGCTATTATTATGTGTTAAGGTATCCTGTTTGCAAATGTGTATGAATGAGCTCTTGATTGAATTATGTCATTGACAATATTGTTTAATACCTGGTGGCCCCATACATTGTTGTTATCATTTGTTAAGGTATACGTAGCTGATTCTTGAAATACAAACAAAATGATCGAGCTTGCTTTCTTTTTCAAGATATCGCAGTTAATGTGTTTGTCCTTTATTTTAACTAAAATTCCCAGTTGTACAATATCTCAATTCAAAAAAACATGTATTTGACCTGTGGTCGTACGTCAAAACAACACATTACAAACATGCGGTACATAACGCTACATGAAATAATATGCATACAAATACCTTTAAAATAATAAAAACATAGTATGTGGTCACAAATTATCAAACATTCACATATATCTACATTGGATACCTTTTATTCATCATACAAAAATAAGTCGCTTTCTATTAAAGCTGCATTCTCACAGATATACCATTTTTTACAACTTTTTTTTATTTTTTGTCTTGAAAAGAGCATTTTTTGCATAAATATCTGCAAACCAATGATTTAAGATTGCTGACAAAAGATCAGATCATAGATTTTCATATTTCCGTTCGTAAATTAATGTTTTAAGGCTTAAACGGTTACTAACGGTTTAAGAAAAATGCATAAAAGATTATTTTTCACTTAATTAATAAAGATATGCGATCTAATTTTTGTAAGTAGTCATATAATACTCGTTTCAATGGATATTCGCAAAAATTGGCTCGTTCCAAGATAAAAAATAAAAAAAAGTTGTCAAAACGTTCAATTTGTGAGAGAGCAGCTTTAAAGGTTTTCAAATCAAAACAGATAAATAGTGTCAAGGGCTATGATAATAAGGATACAAATTGGGAGATGATAGCGGAACAAAGCAGTAAACATGTTTTGTCTACAGCGAGACAGTTTTTCCCACTGGCATATTTATTGTAATTTTCGGATATCAAAGAGAGCAATATCATGTTATTGTCTGTCTTTGACACTGTTTTAGAGCATTCCTTTGACTGTTTTAGAACGCAATATATGCAATAGAGAAAAACACAAGTTGAAATTGTTCAAGGTTATCATTATAAATGCTACATTTTGTAGGGACGAATTGTTTCGCCTTTGCCCGCTCCTGCTTTTAAGCGAAATAGAAATTATTTTTTTTTTGGTTTTTACTAGCAACTTAGTTAACTTTCAAGAATTCTGACATTGTAAACCGTCCATATGTTCGATGGAAAATGGCCGAGGTTTTCCCAATACAGTATTGTGCCAGTACTAGTTTACGAAAATGTCTAGAAACCTAGTCACCCCTTACAATGTTGTTATCGTTTGAAAAGATTACCATTCCTGATTCTTGAAATGCAAAAAAAAGACCGAGCATGTATTCTTTTAAAAAATATCGCAGTTAATTTGTTTCCTTTAATTTATACTGAAATACCCTGATTTGCAATATCACATTGTCGAACATTTTGTTTGTGGGTTTTGTTCCGTTACATTTAGCATCTATACATCAACTATTTGTAAATTTCTTTCAGATGACTCCAATAATGACAACATTATACATAGGATGCCATTTATTTATCATACAAAAATATGTTGCTTTCTTTTAAATGTTAATAAACCAAAACATATAGGTAGTGTCAAAGATTATGATAATGAGCATACCATTTGGAAGATAATAGCGTAGCACAGCAGTAATACAATTTATTGTATACCGCGATACAGTTTTTCCCACTGGCATATTTATTGGTATTTTCGCATATCAAAGAGAGCAGTATCATATTATTGTCTGTCTTTGACACTGTTTCTTGAGTCGGTGGAATGTGTTGATAAAGACATATATTAAAAAGGTGGAAAAACAAAATTGGTCAAGGTTATTAATGTAAATTTTGTTTTGGTCTTAAGGCAAAATTACATCAATACAAAAGTATGGTGTGACCTAAAGAGATAAAAAATGGTTTATACATATAGCACTTTGATAAAGAGAATTAATAAGATTTGTCAAGAAATGATTTTCTCTGCCCCCATGTAAGAATGTCATTCAAAATTAGGTAAAAAGTATAGCGTTATAAGTTCATATCTATCAGAATGTTTCAGCGACATGTATATGTGGTATTGTACCAATGTGCAAAAACAAAAGAATGTATAACAATTAAACATTTGTTAGCACTCTCAAATAGTGCAATGTTTGTTTGTATTTAATATTTCTTTGAGAAAACAACACCTTAGAGAAATGCAGAGTAGGTTAGGGTATTTAGCGAAACAACATCGTATTTTGTTTGCAAACTGTATTCGGTAAGATTTGATTAATTTAAATCATATCATGACCAATGACCAATATTTCCTATGGTGAATGTTTTTGTAGAGGGTAAACCTGAAATTCATATTCATATCTCGTCACTGTTTATATAATGCTGAGCTATGCTTGGATTAACCCACCGTCATTTAATAATGATATTTAAGAATTACAATATTCTTCTTTTGTTTTATTCCCAGGAATGTATTTGATAATATGATTATAATAATACAATTATGAACACGGTTACAATTATCGTCAATACATACTTTGAAGCTTGAGTTAATCGTGATGAATATCTAATTAAATGTAGGTATTGATTAATCGCATCTTTTCAGGTGTTCATTTGCTTTATAAAACGCAGGAGGTCGAGAAAGCACTTACTTATTCGATAAATCCTATATTGTTCTATATGGACATGTATTTCACAATTTTCATGTTGATGTTATGAAAATTTGAACAAAGGCATTTTATTTTATACAAAAATGTGTTTAGCATTGATTTTAAACACGGTGATCAATCGCGATTTTATCATATCCTATACATTTCTGAAGCACTGTACATGAACATTATGAAATAACTTAATATTTCTTTCTTTCTTTCAGAACATCCTGTCCAAAACTTTTGTGAAAAATTACAGAAACAACCATAGTAGGCAAAAGTCCAAACATAAACCCCGTTTAATGGCACAGGGCCAAGATGGAAAAAAAAACATTACCGACGATATTCGTGTACTGTCTTTGGTCGTCGCGGGTATTTTCACCTCACATTATTCTTATCTTCAGTCCAGTAAATAACAGTATAATTAATAGACTGCATTTATGCGTGGATACAAAATCAAAGGAAGTCTTGGATTTTAAAGAGTGGTAACACCTTGCAGGATTTCACAGCAAACATATTAAATTAAGATGATCGTCTATTCAGTTTGTGTAGTTTTTATGAATAGCTTTAAATTAAAAAGTACATGTACTACAAGGGGACATGAGCGTTGTTATACTGATGATGTTTTTATTAAGCTAAAGGCTCTAAATCACTCAGGATCACTCTCAATTCGCCATTTTTTGTTTGGCAAAGTTCGTTTATTAATTTGAATTATCCGATTTTTTAAACATTTAATAGAATTCATCGTTATCATAATCTACCTCTTTCAAAGAAAGCAATTTGGCTTAAGGAAATACGTTACTTATTCCTGTAACGCTTAAGAATTTTCGAGATATCGCGGTCTGATGTATTAAAAGCAAATATCAATTACACCAACACAGACCCAGGTATCAAGACTATTCAAATATCTTTGAAATTTCACGAAATACATTGCCAAACTCAGAAATGTAAATTTTGAGTGTGTATTTATATAATAAAAGTATATATTACTTATAAAGTATTGATGAACATTGACATAACTCATTAAAGACGACATTGAGATTAGGGTGCTTTGCGGAAACGATGTTTACCGAGTTTCCGCAAAACACCCTGCGCGAGGGTCGGGATGAAACTATCTTACACGAGCGGCTATGGTAGATGCTTTTTCTCCCACCACAGTTAAACAAAATTAATTAAAAATGTATTTTTTTGCTGGAACTCTTTTGTGCTTAGTGAAAATAATTGCGTATGGATATGCGATAGCACGTGGTTGTCCAGTTAATGGTAATAGTCAAATCGGTCTTTTTTAATAGTTCTGATGAAAATGAAGCATTATTTCTTGAATGGTGCGTAGTGAAAACTGTTTTATGGTGACATTTGAAGTGAGAATTAATTATTTAGCGTTCTAAATATAACCATAAGACAAGATTTCCTTGATGCTTCTGACGGTCCAGTCTTCAACAAGGGAGGTTATTACAATGTGGTGACCTTTAAAAAGGAGTTCCATACGGGCATTTTATCTTCGCCCGTGGGCAAGATAAGAATATATAGCATGGCTAAATTATTGGATCCACTTATCTAAGGTGGGGGAAAAGGCTTTACCATGTCAAAACGCAACGTATAGGTGATTTACAGCAATATAAAAGCATAGACAAGTGTTGCATTGCCGACCATCAGTTTAAGTGTAAAATCGTTCAATTTCCAAATAAAAGAACAATGCAAACCCAGGTTATGCCAGAGGAGTACTAGTATCATATTCAAAACTGTTGGCGAATATTTTAGCGAAAATATCAACCGATGTGGTACAATAAAAATTGGCACGAAACTGACTCGAACTGGACTCCTAATGATCTGAGTATTTATGTATGTATAATCTAAATTTGTTGGGTTGTGTTATTCACTGGGCTTGACAGTTTTGTTCTTTTATTTTATCATTAAACTACAATGTCATGTTCAAATTGTCTACTATTTGTAAACACTACTGTCAGACATGAAATAAACTAGCTGCAATTTGTAGACAAACTAATATTGGTTTGTCCAGACAGACTGATTAAAGATGTTAAGATTATCCAGGTTATTATCAGTTATATTGAAACATGCACGGAATTTTGATTGATTATTATGAATACATCATAAATTGCAACGTTCCAGCAGACGTCGCTGATTATTTTTTACCTAATCATTAACTCGAAATAATATATCGTCTGATCGCCAGCTAGATTCAATTACTGTCGTAAGAGTCATGAGGTATTTGTCAGCGTCATCACCGCCAAATTGTCAATGTAGTTAATAGTTATGAATAATTCAATAAAAACAACTGGGACAAGCCAGGTAGTTAAACTTTCAACAATAACTCTTGTTTATGGCAATTGGCAATTTCAATATTCAAGTTACCAAAAATTCTCCAACAACAGGCAAACTAGTGTTGCGAAATTATATATCAAAATGATTGTTTGTCATCGTTATATGATACATTGTGTGTATCTTGTTTATTATATTTTCACCTCAGTATAGTCAATCAGAACTTCACGGCCATTTTACATTGTGTGTATCATGTTTAGTATATTTTCACCTCAGTATAGTCAATCAGAACTTCACGGCCATTTTACATTGTGTGTATCATGTTTATTATATTTTCACCTCAGTATAGTCAATCAGAACTTCACGGCCATTTTACATTGTGTGTATCTTGTTTAGTATATTATCACCTCAGTATAGTCAATCAGAACTTCACAGCCATTTTACATTGTGTGTATCTTGTTTATTATATTTTCACTTCAGTATTGTCAATCAGAACTTCACGGCCATTTTACATCAATAAAACAACCTAGGATGTATGAAGGTAGATCAATAGAAGAAGTTCATACAAATATGAGTTTTAGAACTAATTATTTCTAGTGTTTTAACGTGTATTTTGTATTACTTATTATGAATATATTGGCGGTAAAATATTATTTTTTTGCATAAATGATTAAGATTCACAACAGAAAAGGCATTTAGTTTAACTTCTAAATTGGCATTACTACGAAATCAACTTGCATAGTAGTTATGTCAGTAGTTACATTGTTAACCGTCAATATATTCAAGGTTGTTTTCAATGGAAAATGACTGTGGTGTACCGAATGCAGATTTGTGCCTTTAAATATGCTTTTGCTCCTTTGTTCATCCCTATACTTTCAATCGTAATATTGAGATACACACTTTGACGATTTTGATGGCGTTTTGAATTCCTGTGAAAAATTATGAATTTGATTTTGTATTTGAAATTTTAATTATTAAAAGTAGTATGCTATTTATAAATTTATTTGGTTTATCGCATGAATTTATATCGACATGTGCAAAGTCTGTTATTGATTTAAAATCATTAAAAGCAAATTCAGTTATTGAACCTAAAAAGCATTATTCGTAGATAACCGCTCTTCAATATTGAGCAGTTCCTTTGATATCACAGTATTGCAAAATTGGCGCTTCTAATATATAATATCATGCTATCCAAAGTCTCCGTTGGTGCGTTCTGAGAGAGTTTCACTGACAGCAATGGTAAATAAGAGACGTTCACGTCTCTAGCAGAATATTGCTGACATAACTCAGTAAATTAAGCGCAGATCAAGCACGCCTGGCGCCTTTCATGTCTGAATCATAGTATGTACGGCCTAGCCCAGTAAATAGTGCTCAAATCACGAACGCCTGTCACCATTCACATAAAAAACCCTGATATATACGGCTGAACCAAGTAAATTTATTTACAGGTTGGTTAACAACAAGCACAGGTTTTTTTTCTAAATAGATATGAAGTTACAATGAATCAAAATGGAAAGTGTGTAACGCCAATTGCTAAATTGTTTCTACATAGATTTCTGCTCAGTTATTTCCCTTCAGATTTGTCCCGGTAGCTTATTTTATTTTGACATCGTGTAACGGTAGCCAGTGTATAAATGTTAATACATGAGCTCCATTGATCTCCTGGTTTGCTATTTCTGACGCTTGAAATGCAAAACAAATGTCTGAATATCATATCATATATATAAAAAAATATCATAAAGTATCTATAGTATTATCATTATCATCGAAAGGTTAATGTAAACACAAAATACTTGTTTACCTTGACATTACTTTTTAAATCCTGTTTGACATTACACAACAAAAGGGGAGAATAGTTTGTTCCATGTATTAACTCAGTAATTCCCGTTATATATTGCCTTTTAATTAACAGAGCAAAATAGCAAATCGCTTGACGCGGGGAAAGACAATAATGAAAACCTGTTTATATATGGTCGTAAGTAATTGGTTAAATAAAAGTGTTGCATTTATTTCTTGTGTTTGAACGATGAGGAAAATATATAAAAAAATCGGATGTATATCAGGCTATTTGTGATAAAGCCTGATTTTTATGCCTGGTATGTTTTGTACCATTTGCTACACACAGAAAATATTATTGCATTACTAGATATTTGATTATACCAACTGGAGTTATGATACAAAACTAATATGAGGTCGCAAGGAATCCCAAATTAATTTAAACCTTAGCATTCCTTTTCCTATGAATTGGGTTTATTGTGAAGTGCATTTAGAGACGAAACAAATAACATCAACATCTTTGAAAAATAGTTTGTGGTTGGTGTGTAACAATATGGCTAATTAATAAGAAAATAACGGAAAATGTAAGGACAAGTACAGTAGTTTAAAGCTGCACTCTCACAGATTTATTATTTTTACAACTTTTTAAAAAAAAATCTTGGAAAGAGCAACTGTTTGCGTAAATATATACAAACCAATGATATAAGATTGCTTACAAAAAATCATATCGTAGATTTTCATATTTCCGTTCGAAATTTAATTTTTATGGCTTAAACCGTTACTACCGGTTTAAGAACAAGAGCCGTCGTAAGACAGCGCGCTCGACTATGCCGCTTTGACTTAGAATACAATAAGGATGTAATAATACCAAGTTTAGTCTCTTCATGTCAAACCTAACTAAAAATATTCGATACATAAGGTGACTTTGATGCTGCTCTCCCAACAGCCCGCCCAAACAATGACGCAAGTCATTCAAATAACTTGATTTCCCATTATGAAAATGTGGTTTAGAATATAAAAAATATGCCTTTCAAAGGAAATTAAAAAAAAAATCAAGGGCCATAATTTGTTTTTAGGTTTAAAACGGAGTTATGTTTCTTGTTGTAAGTTGGTCGCAAATAATTTTGAATTTTATTAAGTGCATTTAATGAACGGTATAGAAGTTTGTTTATTAAAATCCCAACTTGCCCTTAACTTTTACTAGCCTAAACCTTTAACCTAAGTTAATCAGGGGCCATAACTTGTACTAAGGATATGGAGTTATGTAACCTCATCGGGTGATGGTCCTGAACAATAGTGTGAAGTATTAAGTCAATTGAATGAAGGGTATAGAAGTTATTAAACAATATCCCAACCTGCCCTAAAACTTTAATCTAAGTTCCATAGTCAATCAGGGGCCATAATTTGTATAAAAGATAATATGGAGTTATCTAACCTCATTATGTGATGGCTCTGAACATCTGTGTGAAAATCCCAACTTGCCCTAAAACTTTAACCTGCCCTAAAACTTTAACCTAAGTCAATCAGGGGCCATAACTTGTATTTAGGATAATATGGAGTTATGTAACCTCATTGTGTGATGGACCTGAACAACTGTGTGAAGTATTAAGTCAATTGAACAAAGGATATAGAAGTTATTAATAAATAGTCCAACTTGCCCTAAAACTTTAACCTAAGTTCCATAGTCAATCAGGGGCCATAATCTGTGTAAAGAATAATATGGAGTTATCTAACCTCATCATGTGATGGCCCTGAACAACTGTGTGAAGTATTTAATCAATTGAAATTTGAATGTAGGGTATTGGACTTATAAGTGAAAATCCCAACTTGCCCTAAAACTTTAACCATACGCCGACGCCCACGCCGACGCTGGGGCGAGTAGTATAGCCCACCTATTCTTCGAATAGTCGAGTTAAAAATGCATAAAACATCAATTTTTGAAATTAAATATAAAAATCTGCGATCTAATTTTCTATCAGCAGTCTAATATAAATAGTGTTCATGGATTTTCGCTAAAATTGGCTCGTTCCAAGACAAAAAAATAAAAAAAGTCGTCAAAACGTTCAATCTGTGAGAGTGCAGCTTAAAGGAATAAACATGATCAATGGTAAAAATCTCACGTTTATAAACTATATTGACAAGTATATCAGTCTTAAACTTAACAAGGATTTATTGTGGAATTCTCCAAACTCTTAACTACCCTATCAGGCAGACAAATGTGTCCTAGTCTTCTGAGTACAGATAATTAAAAACCGCATGCTGGCAATCATTGATTTGAAAACTGTGTTAGTCTGACAATTGTTTTCATGGATACAAAGCAGGTTGCAAAGTTTCCACAAACACTGTCGAAGAGGTGACTCAAGTATTTCTAAACTGTTTGTGTTTATCCTTTAGATGCTAATGTCGGTAATGCAGATACAAATAGCACTAAGAACACCATTAGAAGTTGCTTGCTTACGCGATAATTACGAGGCGAAATTGTATACTATGTATATATGCTGTGTAATTAATAAGCTGGCATGTAAACTAAAATTGTCTTTTCTAGACATTTGGGTCGGATAGCTTTTATTGCGTAAATGTCTTCGAATACTTTTTTTAAGACATGCGTAAATCTAAAGAGGACGTATGTATTTATAAAAAGATATGTCCTTCCTTGTATTAATCATTTGCGTTCTTTCTTTGATCGTCGCGGGTCCATTCTTATCTTCAGCCCAATAAATTACAGTTTAATTAGCAGATTGCACTTAATCAAATCAAAAAATCAAATGAAGTCTTGGATTTGTTGGAGTGGTAACACCTTGGGGACTTTCACAGCAAACATAATAAAATAAGATGACTGTCTATTCAGTCTGGGTAGGCTCTTATGATTAGCCATAAAACAAGTAATACATGTAATTATAGAGGACCTGACCATTGTTACACTGATAATCTTTTATTAAGAAGTTTATCCGGCACCATTCTTACGGCCCTTTATCACACAGGATAAATCTAAAGTCACCTTCTTTTGATTGGTAAAGTGTATGTAGCAATATTTTCGGAGTTTTGAGTCTCTTTTAGGAAATTAATCTTCATTATAATCAGAAGAAAAGAATTAACAACGATGACAGTATTTTTATAAACATTGATTGATATAACACATTAAATACCTTTACATTGAGGAATACCAATTTGAAATGCAACATACATGTGATAGATAGATAGATGTATAGATGGATGGATGGATGGATGGATGGATAGATAGATTTATTCGTGCATATATATGTCATAGTAACAAACCAAATATCTCATAAAGTTATAACACAGACTGATTAACAGAGTGTTAGTGATAATATCTATACTAAAGCACAACATCATTAGAATTCTTTGGATACATACGTGCGTTAATAAAAATTTAATTCAATGTGACATATATATAACACAGGATAACCCATTAAAATTATTCAACTTATTTCCAATGGGGTCCTTATGACAAATATAATTATTTGCCAAGATCTCAGTTGTAAGCTGTTTAAATTAGGTTTTCTTATACAAAAATAACATGCATGTACTCTTGACCAGTTAAAGAATGATTAAATGTTTGATATCGAACTTTTTCAGTTATAATGAAACCGACTGTTATTATAAACCTTATTCTAAACACATTTAGATGTTGCATTGCCGATCACCGGTTGAAGGGTACAACCTGTCCAATATTAAGCAAAGTACGTTGTAAACGAAGGTTATGCCAGTTGTTTATCATATTTCAAACTGTTGGCGAATAGATTAGATGTGTTCGTCACCCGATCCTAACAATGAAATACGTAGATAAACATACTACAATAAGACTACTTACTTTGATACAAAGGTTTAAATAAACCCAAAACGTGAATCAACTACAATGTAACCAGACTGGTTGAGTGTCCAATAAAGAAAACAAAACTACAAGCAGCCGAAATCTCACTCAGTCTGTATATTGTGAACAGAGCAAAATACCACAAAACAAACCGACAAACAAACACAAATTTTTGATACTCATAAACTAGTTTCATTGCACAGGGAACTGCTGCTTCCCAGATCTTTCCATGGAGTTAACACCTCCTTGTTGAATATTGATAGTTAATGTTCGCAGTCGAAATTGCACTGTATATTGTGAACAGAGCGAAAATACCAATTGATGAAATGGCAAACAGTCAAGACAGTTTGCGAACTCAATAATTTGTTAATATCCCAAATGATCATATTACTATGACCCTTCAGTGTAGTTAACACATTCTTGTTAAATAATGATAGTGTATATATGCAGCCGGAATCGCACTGAATATTGTAAAATGTGCCAAAACACCAGAGGATAATACGATATATAAAGAAGTATTTGAATACTCATAAATAAGGATTTTGTTTCCGCTCCGTGACGTTGAAACCGTGTTGTTTTATAACATATATGTATGTAGTCGGAATCACACTGTATTTTGCAAAAATACAGACGAATACATATGGAAATCTAAATAGACAGTTGGAGAACTCAATATTCTAGTTCATATCTCAAATGTTTGTTGTTCTTATTTTTTTGTGGCTTTAACACCGTCTTGTTAAAATATTTATGTATGTGTAGTATGCCTTTGTTCGCTTGGAACGCTGGGGTTCTCCCGTGTATTGTCCGTAAATCAATAATATTGAGCTTCTGAGCAGGCTATTTATTTTTATGTTGACAAATGGGATTGTCAGCGTTGTTGTTTTAATTGCATTAGAATGCCCATATGAAATAGTTTACTCTTTTGATATATTACTAAAAACCCTGAAGTAAACTAAAGAATGTTAGAAGTTAACGCAAATTCACAGATATGATTATACCTCACTGACTTTAAAAAATAGATAATAAGAGCTGTTGTAGACAAAAAAGTGTTTTATGTTGACCTTCTGAATATTAATATTTTGTTTGTCCATGTTATAATTAGAATTGAAACATGCATTTTAGTTCGAATAGTGTTTTAATTGACCTAGGATACAAAATGAACCGTTTCAACATATATCTGTTTTTGCATGATCATTGATTCAAAGTAATGCATGTTCTGATCGCCATGTATATCCAAGATCGTCATAGCATCCGTAAATTAAATGTCAAAGTCATCACCGTCATATCGTCCATGTAGCTTGTGATGAAATATGCACGAACAATTTGATATTCTTTATATTGATACATATTGTATGTATTTTATATGTGTGTTATTGTGTACGTTGTGTGAGTGTTGTTTAGAGTATGTTTGACCTGAGCCTAGTGGCTTCATTATTTCAATGTATAGTAGAATTGCATTGTAGTTTTCATTGTAATATTGAGAAAAAACACATTTGCTCGACGTTTGCCGATTACTGAATTTAAAGCTGATGAAATTTAAAGAAACTTTTATTATGGGAACTGCCATGCATTCGGATGTTACCTCTCTAATAATACGCAGTTCAAGGGGCGAACGCGAACGATTTTATCTGCTTAAGTTTAAGTAACCGTTTTTCTTTCACACTGTGGGTTCTTTATTTGGCAGAAGTGTGCCAATTGTTCACATAATACAGCCATGACTTTATGTTTGGTAACTGGGCTGTCCCTGTAGTTGCTCTTTTTTTTGGAAGAAAATCCTTTTATGATTGGAATTAGTTTGATGAATTGTAAATGGGACTTTGATTTTTATATTGCTTTAGAAACGTAGCCAAGTTTATTATTTGATACACTTTGTTCGTGGTATTTCATTATGAAATACAAATAAATTAAACTTAGGTAATTGACTAGAATGTTCAAGTATAAAATAAAATATCACATAAAAGTGTGAATAAATCAAAACTCTCCATGAGACCTTTCTGAAATTTTTATGTCATTAATTGATGTTCAACATATGCCAAGTTTGTAATTTGATACGGTGGATTAAAAGCAAGTTCAGTTATTGGTACTGTAAATCCTTCGTTGGGTATTATCACACTTCAATATTGAGAAGTTCCTTTGATATTGCAGTATTGTGCAAATGGAATTCGCAATTTTATTCTTGCTAAGGTTTTGTATTCTTATCTTCACGACGAAATACAAACACATTAAACTCGGGTTACTGTAATAAATGAACCTCGAATGAGATATCATAAAGAAGCACGAATACATTCAAAGTCTGCAACTCATTGATCTTACAGTGTATTACTGACATCAATGGTAAAAAAACACATGTTCAAGCCACAGGCAGAATATTTATGTTGAAACTCAGCAATATTTGCAAAAACACAAGCATGTTTGCAACTTCGACTTCCAACCAAGAATCCTTCCCAAATGTATTTACGTAAAATGTATAACTAGAAAATAAAATCTGTTCCATCCAAGTGTGATTGCCATATTATACATCCCTAACGTATAAATTATGATCAGAGTAGAAAAACCCTGTTTCAACCTTGCATATTTTCCGCCCTTCACATCCCTAAAGTAAAATTCATGGCCGAAAAAAATCATTCATTCTCCAGCGAAGAATACTTGCAAATTTCAATTCCCTAGCATATGATATTTGGCCAACCTCAGTAAATCGTATTCCGACAAAGCATGATTGACACGTTCACGCTCCTTTTAATGATACATTCAGCCGAACTCAGTGAATCGTGTTGTTTCAGCCACGTATGCTTGCCACTATCAAACTGTAGCATTATATGTATGGCCGAACTCAGTCAAAGGTGTTCGAAAAAGGTATTTTGCATTGTTTTGTCCTTAACATTATATGTATGACCGAACGTTAATATATAAAAACGACCTTACACGCTGCAACTTTTATGACACAAAAATGGGAAGTTATGCATACGCCTTATGCATGTGTAAGTTTATATACCGGGTATGTAATCATCTCGTATTACTCTGTCTAAAAAAGATTTATTGCCACACTCTTAAACATAACATGCAAGTAGCAATAATTCAATATCATCTGTGATTATCTTGAAAATTATTTTGTTTAAAAACACCATGACACTTTACATTTACATGCTTAAGCTTGTAAAAAACACTTTCGTTTCTCATTTATTGTTGTATTTCTGGAACCCATATTCCCATGGAGACAACCACTTGTCGAAAACCCATACTAATCCTCTACATCAAGGCACTATTGGAATAAGACGGCGGTACATACACTTATACCTTCTCGAATGACAGGAATCAAATTATTTCAATCGCGATGAAATAAATTGAACAAAATAACCATAAGCAGACAATTATTTAAAACTTGGATAAGTTGTCACAGGTTATCTTGCAATTTTGCACATTTAAATTATTTCATTGGTTTATAAAAAAATCGGATTGACATTGACCAATGAATAGATGTATTGGCCAACTGTAACCAAACCAAGGTCCCAAATACATATAATTGGCTGCAGTTCTTCCTTTTACTGCCTAGCTTAATGTGCAAGTACAAAATAGTGCACACATATTCGCGCAAGTAGGAATATCGTTTCAAAAATGATAGTAAGAGGCTAGCACCTTGTTGTCAGGGACAACGTGTTGTGAGTACAATGCCTTTATCATTGTTCTTTATGCGCACAAAAGTAATAACATTTTTAGGCTACACATTCTTGTTAAAATTGTGACGTGGGAGTAAATGTTTAGACGAAAATAAAGAACATACTCTCTGAAAACAACTTAACTATAAATTACTGTCAAAGTATGGGAAGAAAATTGCCTTGAAGTAGACACAAAATGTTATTACTTATATTTTCAGCGATTATCTTCCACTTCGTATCATTTTCATGAATAATTTTGACACCAGTTACATATTATGGTTCCTTAACATTTGAAAGAAACAAGAATATATTCGAACTCAAATGGAAGTGCAGAAAAGTGGAGGGGAATATATATTCAATGCGTTATATGATACGTCTAGATTACGCTAAGATTATTCAACTATATCGCAAAATTTTGCAAAATCTACGATACATAATCGTATTATAATTAGTGATACTCTGCTGGAAATAGCATTATGAAGTCTAAGGTTTAGCTAAAGCATGTAAATGTAAAGGCTCCTCAGGGTGTTACACATTTGTAGAGTAATACAAAATACAAAATACATGCTAGGCAACCTATGTTTGTTTTGGGACATGTTGAGTAATAACTCAATTATTGACGGTCATTATGTTGTTATTTCAACGAATCTTCATGACAATCACACTAAGCGATATATTTTTTTAAAAATATCATGTAAAGTTTGTGTTAAGGCTTTGCCAAATGCTCTTTTAAGCGTGTTCCATGAATCGGAGCCAGGTTATCCAACTCATGTAAATGCATTGTATGTCCTAATATAAATGACTTACGCATGTGTTCGTTGAATAACGATAAGAACACCAACACCATTTAGTAAAAAAAAATGAAGTTATTACTACATTGTCACAACAACATACAATTTATAAACAAATATACTTATTGCTAAATGTTCTTTCAACGGTGAAGCATTTCAAATGATAATGGTATTCAAATTGAGTGACAATTAGGTAATAGCCTTATGTTCTGAGCTTGACGAATCACATATTCTATGGATGTAAAATTCGGCAAATAAGATTATTTGGAGTACACTTTAATTACTGTCCTGTTAGGTAAAGTGTACTCCTAATAATGTTATTTGCCATTCTAATTATCACCTATTACCATGCGTACTTTCCAAACAATTGGACTTGAAAGATACCAAGGAAGGTTGGGTGGAGCATGTTTTACTGAGTTCGGCGATAAATAATAATAATATTGACAAGGAAATGGTAAGCTTTATTGGTTGTCCCGCAGTTCACTAATTTCGGTAAAACATATTATTCTAAGGACGTGGAATGCGGCAAGTACTCTAGAAAAAGAAATTATTATTACGTAAGGTAATTAAAGGATGCTAGCGTGTCAGGATTTTTTGGGGGATATATTTTGTTAGTGACGTGAAATTTGGTCGGATCTCGATTTACTGATTCGTCAATACATATAATAATGGGACAACAATAGGCAAGCATACTTGTGTTACACCTCTTACTGAGTTCAGCTATACATTTAATACGAACAAATATGACACCAGAACTGGTTTCTTCCAGGGAAATGGATTCGACAGTGATTATACCAGCTTTAAGATAGCTACGGTCTCAATAGAGCTAAAGAAATTAGAATAATCTTGAGTAAGTTTACTTAACTTTGTCAAGATTGAAGCTGATATGAACACAATCGCAGTGTATGAAAACGAAATATAAAGTATATATTCGTTAAAATCAGAAAAGAAACATTTGCATTAAAGACGTTAAGAAATGACGGAGCAGGGCCGTTGAGTGATAATTGGCTCTCGTGTTCATTAAAGGGAAACTTTGTTCAATTCTCATGCAACGGCCCGGCTCCGCCATTTAATGACCGCTTATTTTGTTTCAACAGACAGACAGGCAGACAAAATTGCTTATTGTCGTAAACACATTAATAACAGTTTCTTGGCAAATGATACTTATCATACTTAAAGCAAACATAATATAGACCAAACAAGAAGAGAAGAAAAATGTTTTAAAAATACAACTCAATACCATTTTTATAACTAAACTATTTGGATATATCAATATGTTATGGGCCTCATGTCGTAAGTTATGATGATTTACGACCTTCTTAGTCAAGAACAAGTTCTGTTACAAAATCTATAATAAATATGCAAATACAATAAGTGAACGTACTTCTTGATTGATTTAAAGACGTTCGTTTGTTTTGTTGATAAAACAACGCCATAAATATTTGTTCATAGTTCTGTTGTACCTGTAATAATTCAATTGATACATTTCACTTAATGTCTCGATGGAGCTGATGGACCTGAGAGCAGTTTTCTAAACTCCGACGGAATCTTACGGAATATAATGACCTCTTACAGTGTATGACCTACAAATTAGCTGCTGTCAAAAAAATTATACTGTGGAAATCTGCTCTTAGGAATAAACTATAAAGTCGCACATTTGAAATCTTACGTGTACACCCTCAATCAGGATATCGTAGTAGAATAATAAAGGATCATGCTTTTGCAAAAATAGAGTAATCTTACTTTATGAAATATGAGGATGGATAGTTACTTGTTTCAATTAGTTGAATTTAGTTGAAACACCTACTGAATTACTTAAATGTGTTTATATGCGAAACCTTAATCAGGATTTTTAAATATAGAATACCTTAATTTGCATGAATTTGCATTACATGTAATAAAGAAAGATTGATAAATTAATTTCAATTAGCCGTCATATTAAATGTTGATGCCTTGTGGCAACTCGTTTGAAGTTTAAATTGGTTTTACTTGCTAATTAGAATTACGTTAATTAATTGATCAAAACTACTGCATATCAGTAGGTTTATTTTATATTATATCAACTCAAATCGGACGTAAATTTACGTAGTTTGCAAAACTAAAAGACCAAAACTAGTTTGTTATATTTTCATAATATCTGTTTTTGCACATCTAAATTCTTTCATATTTTATTATTCAAGAGTAACTTGTGGTCTTTATATTTTCATATTTGACTTTGGGATACATTAACACATCACACTTAAAAATCAGAGAAAATTAGAATATCTCACTTCAATAATTAACACTATTTCTAAATATACAATTGCATACTGTAACTCTATGAACGTTCCTAAAATGTAAACGTTATGATGCAATGGCTGTGTTTTTGATTAACCGCTCAGCATCCAGAACGCAGCCGTTACATTGCCACTTAGCAGTTGAAAAAAAAATGTAACTTTTATTTAAAATCAGCATAACTTAGTAAAGATACCGTGCTATTATGTTTCATCACACATACAATGAAAACAACATGGGCAAATCCAGAAGTCGCAGATTCTAAAATTAACCCTGTAAAGAGCTCAAAGCAAACCCCTAAACTACAATGAACTTGATAACCAAACGTATTAACAATACAGAAAACCAAATCCAACACCGAAAACAATCTTACACCTCATTCATCAATACAAACACCACGAACAATGCTATGGAACACAAAAACAAAAATAAAAAACAAACAAACATGGAACAACATCACTAAACTCATCAAACAACAACGAACAACACCGCAATCAAAACGATTTACCGTAACGAAATGGGACGAAACAGTCAGCGAAACAAGAATTCACAGAATCCTGAGTCTAATGGAAGCGTTAACTATCTAAGATGGCCACAACCCCATACTAGTCCCATCATTTATCACAAACTTCTAAATAAAAAGTAACATAAGACACATCAGAGCACGCATCAACTTCAAAACAATGGAGAATAATGCCATAACTAGCATACAAACTGATAGATTAATTTCAAGTACTCAATGACTAGATACCAGCATCGACTGTTTTCGACGGAATGAAGGCGGAGCAACAGTTCTAGCCTTTGAAAGAAAGATAAAGTCGTTTGAAAAATCTTGTTTGTTTTAAATATGCCATGATGGTTTTGATATTCGTAAACGAAACTCAAAATAGTCGAAAAATAAAGTCAAATCACTAAAACATATAACACATGATTACCTTAGCGTTTCTCTGTAAATCCAGCTCTATTTTCACATAAAAATGAACAAAACTGTCCGAGCATCAGTTTATTTGCAACTCACGATATTTTTAAGGATATGTTTTTTGACATATATGTTTATCATATCAATCAATCAAACACATAGACTCATAATATGAACATCGTGATTTATATATCCAAAAAGTCTTTAGAATAAGTTGAATGACTGTTTTTAATTCAATTAAAAGGCATAACGATAATTCATAACATATAATATAAAATGATGTTCGGCACTTTTACAAAGCTTAGAATTTCACAAAAAAAGCAAATATTCAATTCTCAATTTTCTTTTATTTTCAAAACACTTTGCATTGTCAAAATAGCAAACCAAATATGAAACCCAATTCACTTCAAATGCTTTCAAGCGAAAGGCAGTTTGTTCAGCGAATTCAATTTACAGTAATCCCCAATATATATACTGCCTTTTTAATAAAAGCGCAAACTAGCGAACCGTTTCATGCGGGAAAGGCGATATTGGAAGCGTCTTGTTATTTGGCCATACGTTAATGGTTCATTCTTTGTTTCGCATAATTATTTTCTTCCATTTCAATGAGGCGAAAAGAGTTTAACATATCCGACGTACACATAATACATTAATTTTATCGAGGCATAAGTGATAATGCTATATTTTAGACTGGTGACACCTTGTTATGTTAGGTACTATTTAAAATATTGCATTGATTGCCTTTGAGTTATATAGAAATGTTACTGCAGTTTAAGTTTGCGTTCTTGATTTCAAATGATTTCGGATTTGAACTGGCCTATCTGGCAACTTCTAAGGCCGGCCAAGTTGTTCGTAATACCATATGTTGGGTAAATATTTACATATTTTAGCCCGACACTAATACGTTCGTTTGAAATGATACCAACATATAAGTTCACATCAAAATATTGGCGTGGTTAATCCTTAGTTTCAATACTACTGCAAATTGCAAGAAGGGATGGTGACATTACAGTAAAATCACTGAAATGTCACACATATGGCAATTTTAGAAGGGAAACTTCGTGAATCAATTCAATACCTTGAAGTTTTAGAACGGTCATGTTGAAAGACACAATGATCAAAGCTGAACAAACACCGATCAAGATACACTAGAAGACAATAAACACTGCAACACTGTCAACTTTTAGTTATTAATAAACGTTGGGACTGCGCCTCGGCACGATCTCCATAAATAAGTAAAAGCTCACTGGGGATCGGAGGAGGGCGGTTGGTGTAAACATATTAACAAGTGCTCTACCTCGACAAGTGCAATGTTCTCCCTAACTCCAAACTGCTATTTTAGGCAAACATTTTTGTGCATATTGATTATAAAGTCTGGGACTTAAAACCGAATGGTAGTTGGAATGGTTTTATTATGGATGAAATACAAATTTCATCGATTCTACTGACAGTGTCGACATTTGTGGAGTGCTTGTTTGTTATTTTCATGTTAAAATGCAGGGCAAATCGCCAGCTGCATAAATTCATTTGCATGTTATATTTAACTTGATCATTGAAACCTTTCGTATTATCAATTGGAGCTAGTTCCGATAGTGTGTATTCATTTATCCATTGTTCATTGCAATACATTTTGCCTGGGAAAGGAATGATGCTGGGAGATTAGAATATAGATGAAACAAGCAGGTATGTATGAATAACCATTTCAAGGCTAATACATTTTGGGACAAGTGTAAGGTTATGGTAAAACAACCTAGTGTAAACCCCCAGTACTGTCCTCTATATTTGCATTGATCGATCAAAGGCGGTACCCCAATAGTAATGTACATGCTGCTTGTGTATTTTGTATTTAGTTTGATGTTCTTATTTTCGTTCTACATGTGTTATTCTGAACTCGTACTGTCAATTCGTTGTTGATAAAATTTGGGCTAGGAGTCATTTTTGGTCATACAAACCACTTTAAGCCCAAAGTAGACTCGTGGTTTAGTAATATTATGTTTCACTGCCCGTTCCAAAGCAGTTGTCCAATCATTTATTGGTAAATTGCTATTTTAATGCCTATGTTGTATGTTTGAATTGTTTGTATATCTCTATGGGATGTTAATGTCTTTGTGTCTGTAGTTCATTTTTGTTTGGGTTATTTTCTTATGCCTCTAAACAGGGTTCATCGTTGATGTTGTGACTACTGAGCTTGTCGTTTTCATTGAATACTAAAACATTGCGTGAACGCCTGTTTCGCGCACTGTTCAAAGGCGTTGACCAAACCATTTATGAGTGTACATATTTGATGCATTCACTGTTTTGACTATGTTGTTTTGGTTTTGCGTTTATTGTTTGTAGTCCTTAGCTTTGAACCTCTAATCAGGTATTTGTGGTATGCTTTTGAAAATTGTCTCTTTGGTTTAAACGTATGTAATTACTAGCCTTTTAACACCTGTTTTGCGGACCGTTATAAGGCGGTGACCAAAACATTTATGAGTTTCAATATTTGATGCATACATTATTGGTCTGTGTTGTTTTGAATTGTTGTTTTGAATTGTAGTTAATTGTCTGTTAGTCCTTAGCTTTGAACCTATAATTATGGTCTTTGTTGTATGTTTGGGAAACTTGTCTTACGGGTTTACACGTATGTCACGGATGACCAATATTGATTGATTCATTGGCATTTTAATATATTTTACGCCAAATGCGTTTCTTGTTTATATTTTTGTTTGCCACTTTCACTATTGTTATACAAAAACATAATAATATCATGAATAGCATATGCGGAAAAGATCAATTAAATAGATGCCAATATAAAATTGGCCAATATAAAATGATACACACTCTTCTTTATTATTTTTTAATATGAAAACATGTCATATGCTATGTCAAGGTGCCTTGTGTATGCTTAATGTTTGTGTTTATCCTTTGCATGCTCAAATAGTTAAACAGATATAAAACAGACACAACAATATAGAATCATTTGAGACATTCATGGTACATTTAAGAGGTGAAAAAATCCATGCAGAATGAAAACCTGACATTTACAACCCCATAGTCCTTTATAGACAAATGACTGTCTCTGAATACTTCGTATTTGGCATGCAAATTTGTTGAGGCGACGTATGACCTAGTAGTCATATGCTGTTTATAATCTCGTATATATATATATATATATTATATGGAATATTTATCATGTTCTGTTTTTCGTCATTTGCATTCGGTCTTTGATCGTCGAGGGTCGTTTTTCTTCATATCATCATTATATGTAGTCCAAAATTCTACTGTTTCATGATTAGATTGCACTCAAGTGGGATAAGAAAATAAATGAAGCGCTGGTAATGTTTTAAAACTATTACATCTTGGTAGATTTTACTATGATATTTATGTAAAAAGCTACAGAAACAAGCTCAGTAGCCAAAAGTTTAAACATAAGCCACGTTTAATTTCACAGGGTAAACGCTTAAGACATACAACACAAAAACAAAAAGGTCACAAACAAGAAACATCATGGAACAACAGCACAACACGTCACAAACAGCACAGTGCATATATACTATATAAAAAACAAGATATGTTTATCAAGGTAAGTTATCTACGGTAGCCTTGGAATGGTCAGTAAAATTCACTGTATATCTGAAAAAAAGTTTGTGACTGAAAACTCCGTTTTGGTCGTTCTTATATACGTAATGAGCCATGAATGATAGTGAAAAGTGGATCAATTCCACAGGTGATATTTGCATTAAGAAATATCAATTTCACAAACAATAGTAAAGCCTTAATGATTAATTCGGTTTCAATACTACTAAAAGATATCTGTCACGAGGAACTTTAATGGCCTGTGATAAAATACTTTGATTACGTAAAAGAAGTCTTGTTCCTTACATTACGAAAAAAGCTCATAACCTGTGAACTAAATACACAACGATAAAAACAATATAAAGATTATCTGCTGCACGAGGCAGCCTTAATGTTATTTGCATATCCAGTTTCGTATGAAGGACAACATCGTTAAGTCACCTCACATATGGCTTGAAACCACAGAAAAGGAACATGCATATTGCCATTTCTTTGCACTGTTATAGTATTGCTGGTTTGTTTTAAATTATCAGTTGAAACAACAAGGTTCGTGTTCAATCGTCTGCCATGAAATAATTCGAACAAGTTTTTACTTCCAGTTTTAGTAATTGAATGTAATGCTTTGAATAATTTACTATTACAGAATAACCATTGACATAACTAATTTATAACATTTCAAACATTTACATTCGATGTGACAACTAGGCTTTCATAGTTTATAACAATACACAAGGGGTTTATCATTGCTTTGTTTCTTTCAATATTGCGCATAGATTTTATAAGCGCAACGTCATTAAACAAATGACATACAACGTCCATTATTTTATTCAAAGGAATGTTATTGATAATATAATGGATTTTTTTAACAACATACTCTACTGAAGATGATATCTCTGTTTTATAACCGTGATGAATAATTACTGATATGTCATTATGAAGAACATTTGTTCTTGTGTTCATGTTGTATATGTTGTCCTTACTCAAATGATCACAATATAATATAATTTCAGCCTTTTTCCATAGTTCCTTTTTATTGAGTCAAAATATGGTGTAACTGATTAAGAATCATGTATGGACTTTCACATACCTTATTAAATGCAAGATTATGAAAACGTTCAATCTAATCCAACCAATCGGCATTCGCTATTTCACTCCTCCATTTCCTATAAACAGGTTTTTTTTATTATCATCAGAATGATATACACAATCACACGTTTTCCTCGAGATGAAATGGATTACTTTTGATTAAAGGCCAACTCGAAATTGATTCAATAGGCCAAAAAGAGTAATACGTAGTTTCTAAAGCACATGTTTTCTTACAAAGCTGAGTAGCATTTGCCGTATTATTTCTGTGGTCTAATAGTTATATAAATAGTCCTTTTCAAAACTTGTTTTGGTTGAGCAAACTGTTCATAATTTGCGAATACTAACGTATTTAGCGGATCATTAGTAAAACACATAATTATATATGGTCTTTCCTCTATTTAAGTCGCTTAAGGTAAGTTGTGACCGTTTGGATGTTAAGCTACACATGCAAATAGGTTCAATGATATCATATTAGCATGACATACACTATATTTCAGACCTTACAAATTAAACAGTCTAATTGATTGATTTATGTGTTGAAACAAATGCATCATTTCATATCAATACAAAGTAAAATGGATCATCAGTAGTCATCTTTTTCGTCTCAATGGCCCCTTTATGTACATGAGTTAGGTAGAAACTATAAACAACGTCTACAGGAAAAAAGGATACATCACATTAGCGATACAGCCCCAAATGCGAAATGATCTCATTAATCAAGGTGAACTATTTCAAAGTAAACGACATTAATTCGGACCGTACATGAAATAAATATTGTGCTGTTTGTGGAGTTTTGTGCTGTTCCCCCATGATTCTTGTTAGTGATTTTTTGTTTTTGTGTTCTATGTCTTTGGTGTTGACCCAGTGCCATTAAACCGAGTTTATGTTTTAACGTTTTGCTACTGAGCTTGTTTCTGTAGTTTTTCACGTAAATAATGGCCGTTTGTTATGCACTTATCGCCGTGTTTGGGTTCGAGTGTGCTTCGGAGAATGATTTATGCACACCCGGGATGTTTAGAGACCAAGAATGCAATATACTAAAAATTGACATAGGTCGGACATTAACTTAAATGACATTGCCTAATTTTTCATTGTTTGGTCTCATGCATTTTAGAGTCTATATAAACGTTATTTTATTTTTTACAAATACCTTTTGTTATAACTATAAATGGTATGTCTTTTAACATACTGCTGCATATTTCATATTGAATAAAAATCATGGTTTAAAAGAAATTAACTGATTATTTTTAAATTCTACATAAATACAAGGTGTCATAGTACTAAAATTTAATTTCACATAGCTCCATGTTTTATTGGGGAGACTTGCATTGAAAACCACAAGTTATGTGTAACAGCACAATGTAAATTGCAGGGACAAGCGCAGTAGTCGCCAATTCAAAAACAAACCCTGTGTAGAGGCACGAAACAAGGAACCAAACGACAATGAACTGGAGACAAACACGTATAAAAATAGATAGTGTTGGAATGGTGTCTCATTTATGTGCCCATATCACTTCTCTTGTAAAACTATATGTGATTAGGTCATTTCCATCGTTATATCGTGCCAGTATCATGTAGAGCTTGCAACTTTCATTTGATCCAAATACCGTTTACCGTTCAAGTATGTCTTAATGTACCTCAGAAACAAAAAAAAACAGATAACTATTGTCAAAGTTATTGATGAAGAGAATACAAATTGGTAGTTAATGGAGGAAAATAGACAATAGAGAAATTGTCTACCACAAGGCAATTTTCGTTACATATATGGGCCATCAATTGTCTGATAGGTGTCGTACATCAGACTATTCAGATGGTATTTGTTTATATGCCTTAATTCACATACTTAAGATCCATTTCAATTTAAAAAACTGGAGCAGAAATGATATTCGTTTTCCGTTTATCAATATCAACTGTTATTGAACAGTTTTAATCAAAACAAGTGAACATATAGACTGGAATGTTATGTTGAAAATATAAATGAAAATACTGGAATGCAGTTATTTGTTTCAATATGCGCATTTTTAGAGCAGCTTTCTTACAGCTTTTAGTCATTATGACGAAAGAAACAGAACCCATATTTATTAGCACTTCTTCACGGTGATGCATTTGATAACATTATTATCAAAGTTATTTAAATTTTTAATACCGAAATTGCAGAACAATATGCTTTTCAATATTATGGACTCAAAGACAAAACTTGAACATACTATACTGACAGCGTACTATATAAAATATGACTTATGGTTTACAAGGGTATATCTTCAGGACCCAATTCTCGAAATTCTTAAACTTAGTAGGCTTTAGTAGCGTATTTCAATTCGCCAAATACATACTTGAATTGGATTTTGATAAATGGAAAATAATTTATTGTGATTATCATAATGATAGTTCTTACCTAAAGTATATAAAATCTAACTAAAGTAAATATTACGCAAATTATCAAAAAAATAAAAATAAGTGAGCTTATGTTAAGACTTTTAATCGGGACTTCAGAAGTTTCGAGAAATTTGGGCCTGGTCGTAAATCGTTCATCGCTCCTCAACCCACCATGGATGAAACGCGATACATATTATCTTTATGATAAAAAACCAAATACATCAAACACAATACATTAAGCGCGAGTAATACGATGTTAACAACGTTTTGACATTTGGCCGTAAGTGATGGTTATTAGCTTGTTTGCATATATATCTTAATTTGTTTAAATGCTAAAATCTGCATATTGTCAATAGTTTTTTCTATAATTGCTTTACATTTTTTGACCAGGTACGTTTCCGTTCGCTGGTACCAGACTTCGCTAATGTTTGCTTTTATCTATTACTTCCAAAAAAATGAAAAAAAAATGTCTTGTTCCACTTACTAGAATTAACCCCTCATAGTGACCATTTAGTTAATCCGCTTAGATAAATCCACTTCGATTATCTCCGAGTAATGCTTACATCCATTCACAAAATTATTAATCCAGCTTTCGTATAACAAAAAATGATTAAACTATTTTTCCCAAAATAACAGAACTTAACGTATTCCACAATTATAACATAAAACACTTACATATCTTCTTATCACAAAATACCGCACAATTCTACACAAAATCCATACCAATAAGTCGTAAATAACTATCAAATACTGTTTCGAAGAAAAACACATGTTCTCGTACTTCGAGCATAGGATGGGGACCTGTAAGGTGCAAGAAATACACACTCAAGTATGCTCTAATTTACAAAATGATTAGGTACTCACTATGTCTTTGATTGCAATATAGTTGTGAACCTTTGTTCATTTCTATTGATAAGAATGGAAGCGATTTGGGGTAAATGTTTCAAATACCATTTATAGATCAAAGCCAGTTCAATCTATTTATTATTTTAGATAAGGTATTGATGAATTGTATTATTTATCTATTGATTGTACTTATATAGTATGCTGTCATCACTAACATTATATTGATGAAAAACGAAAACTATTTCAATGAATTGGATTGCTCAAAATTTATATAACCTGTGCCTGAATGAGAATAGTTGAGAACCAGTAAGATTTTTCAATTAAGACTTTGTAAATACTAGGGTGATAGAGTGACTGTAACTCCATTGTTGATACTATTTTATACGTTATACCAGTTCCAAATGCAAATAATTTTACAGGCTTGCCACATGTCAATATATACCGTAAAAGGGAAACATTAATTGCCTATTCCCGTGCATTGTCTCGTTCGTGATTAAGGGATACTAATCAAATGGATGTCAAACAGTTAAAGTAGTGTAGAGTCAACTCCAAATTAAGGAGCTTCACCCGAAAAATGATAACAATACTACAAGAGTAAATATTCCGACACTATTTTTTATCTTCGCCAACGTGTACGTAACTACCCTCTTCGTGTTATTCCTTATATTAAGTAACTATTACATGTTTGAATGTCGTTTATTGACACGAGGTCAATGTGTTTGTTACAATACTCACACACAACTTGTTTTGGGTATTAAATGCTCAGTGAAGAGGTCCATATGTAATCATAACTACATACTGAAGTTGTTTGAAAGACAAATACCGTTGTCTTTACAGTTACATTAATTATCATTGGTCCCTTAATCCCATCATTTAGATACATGGTGTAAGATAAGGTATTAAATGCTCAGAGAAAAGGTCTATATTTAATCATAACTACATACTGCAAGACAAATACCATTGTTTGGACAGTTACAATCACTATCATGTATTCCATAATCCCATCATTCAAATACACGGTGTATTTATATCTACACATCTAATTTATTAACGAACATTCTAGAAACGCCATGAGTCTCTAGGGCAAGTAACCTTTAATAAATTATTTCGTCAATAACTAAGAGAATTGTCAAACACTTTGAGCTTCACACGTACAATAATTGCATTGTAATTGATACATCAGTTTGTTAATAACTTCTGGATGCCCTAACTGAAATTTCTATATTATCACACAATGATATAAGGGCCCCCTAACTAGTGCATATCTGACAGCAGGTGTAAGTTAATTAAATATTTTGGCTAACGGAAATTTTGATGTTTTTTGTGCTTAACACTGTTAAAGAAATTCGGCCCTTAATCCCATATAACAGGAAAAGGCTAAGCTTATTGTTTTGGAATAACTGGTGTATTAATTACATTCCGAACAGAGATTGAAGAAAACGAAGATGCTTCGTGATGAAATTCCCGATAAACTAATTCCATCATTATATCGTGCCAGTATCATGTCGAGCTTGCAACTTTCATTTGATCCAAATACCGTTTACCGTTCAAGTATGTTTTTACGTACCTCAGAAACAAAAAAAACCCAGATAACTATTGTCAAAGTTATTGATAAAGAGAATACAAATTGGTAGATAATGGAGGAAAATAGAAAAAAGAGATATTGTCTACCACAAGGCAATTCTCGTTACATATATGGGCCATCAATTGTCTGATAGGTGTCGTACATCAGACTATTAAGATGGTATTTGTTTATCTGCCTTAATTCACATTCTTAAGATCCATTTCAATTTAAAAAAACTGGAGCGGTAATGATATTCGTTTTCCGTTTATCAATACCAACTGTTATTGGACAGTTTTAATCAAAACAAGTGAACATATAGACTGGAATGTAATGTTGAAAATATAAATGAAAATACTGGAATGCAGTTATTTGTTTCAATATGCGCATTTTTAGAGCGGCTTTCTTACAGCTTTTAGTCATTATGACGAAAGAAACAGAACCCATATTTATTAGCAATTCTTCACGGTAATGCATTTGATAACATTATTATCAAAGTTATTTAAATTATTAATACCGAAATCGCAGAAAAATATGCTTTTCAATATTGTGGACTCAAAGACAATACTTGAACATATATCAATAACTTTTGTAGGATTCCAGCCGTCAATATTCTAATTTTTTAACACTTCTAATGACTTGCCACATTTTATTTCCCCATAATTATTTTTATTACAAAATACATGACCAAGTCCTTTAAAAACAATCAATACAAAACGAAGATGCTTTTTGATGAAATTCTCGATAAACTAATTCATATGTATTAAAAGATTGAAAAGACATTTGGCGTAATGGTATGAGCTAGTTACGATCGTTTTGCTTAAGATGTTTCGAGAAATTCGGGAGACATGTTGTTTAAAGTTGCACTCTTAAACCCAACTAAGATTTACCACAATTGATCAAATTGTTTTGAGGTACTATAAAGGATGAATAAATGTCGAAAACAAAAGTTCTTATAAAGGAAACCGAGTTTAATTTGACAGAAAGAAGTAGAAAACATGATATTTCTACCTATTGAGACTGTAGTAGATCACAGTAAATCTTTGAGCATTCACCAATCATTTATTTTGTGTTACCAGCTGCTAGAAAAACACCGTTACAATCTTGTTGTTAGTAATTCATATTTTCCATAAATGTATTATTTTGTAAGATGTTAAGGATGCATTACTCAAAATTGATGTTTGTTATGCATGTGTATGTATTGATTTTGAATAAGAGTGTCACTTTAAGCTTGATTTATGACATGTTTTTACTATTTATTAAAATACTACTTACAATTAGAACGTTCCGTTGAAATGCATGAAATTCGCCAAACATTAACCGGATTAGTGTCTAAAATTGTTTTTCTCCACTGGCACGTAGTTTGTTTAAATGTACCTAGCTACCTGAGTAAAGTAAACAACGGATTACAGCTGATTTACTAAAATCAATTCATGGCGAGTGCAGGTGTAAAAGTCACCCCGAACAGTATATGTCAGCAAATGTACTTATAAAATCACATATATGCTCTTAAAACAATACACAATTTTAGGTTAGGACAAGATATAAACTAAAATTAGGCGCCTCAATATTGATGTAGTACCAGGAATATGCTGTTCGAACAATAAACATTATTCAGGAACATTATTCGTTAGAATCAACACTAAAGAGCAAATGGAATTAGATGAAAATTCAAACAATTTGGTAATTGACAATTGTTTGACCTGATCATGTATAGTTTAAACATATTGATTTGTTTAACTTCACATACGAAAAACAAGTACACTTAAAACAAAGTGTACGAATACGAGTTTTGCAAACGTATGCTTTTTCCTCTTCATGAGGTAAAATGCAAGAGTAGGCGTTCAAATGGACAAATGCATATAAACAAACATTAAATCGAGCATGGTAGCTGAACGTAAATGAGCGAATATATCACCAGATCTGGTACAATACAAATTGTCACGAAACTGACTCGAACTTGACTCATGATGATTTCTGTTTGTTTAATCTGCCTTTGTCGAGATTTTTGTTAAAAGTTTATCGCATGGGCTTGACTGTTTTGTTTGTATTATATCATTAGTCTACAATGTCATTTTGAAACACTACTATTTGACATGAAATAAAGTAGCTGCAATTTGTAGACAAACAAATATTGCATTGTCCAGACAGACTGATTATAGATGTCAGGATAATCCAGGTTATTATCAGTTATATTTAAACATAACATAAAACATGAAACATAATGAAACACGGACTTTTGACTGTATTATTATGAAAACATCATAAATGGCAACATTCCAGCAGACGTCGCTGATTATTTTTTACCTAATCATTAACTCGAAATAATACATCGTCTGATCGCCAGCAAGATTTAATTAAGGTCGTAAGAGTCGTGAGGTATTAGTCAGCGTCATCACCACCAGATCGTCAATGTAAGTTGTAGTTATTTATAATACAATGAAGACTACTGAGACACGCCAGGTAGTAAAACAATCAACAATAACTCCTGTGTACAGTCATTTACAATGTCAATATTCAAGTTACCCAAAATGCTTCAAAAACAGGAAAACTAGTGTTGCAAAATTATGAATCAAGATAAATTGTTTGTAAGCACTATTTGATACATTGTGTGTATCTTGATTGGTATACTTTCAACTAAGTATTGTCAATCGGAACTTCTAGGTCAATTTTCATCGAAAACAACCTAGGAAGCATGCCGGATACATAAAATGTAGTAGTTCGGACACATATGAACTATAGTACTAATTATTTGTAGTGTTTTAAATTGTATTTTGTATTACTTAGTATGGATATATTTAGATTCACATTTTAAGATTGGCGTTTTGAACTCGTTTGAAAAATTATGAATTTGATTTTGCATTTGAAATTTTATAAAGTAAAAGTAGTATGCTATTTACAAATATATTTGGTTTATCGCATGAATTTTTATCGACATGTGCAAAGCCTGTTATTGATTTAAAAGGATCTAAAGCAAATTCAGTTATTAAAACTGAAAAGCATTATTCGTATATAACCACTATTCAATACTGAGTAGTTCCTTTGATATCGCAGTATTGTGCAATTGGCGCGTCTACTATATAATATCATGACATCCATAGCTATAGTTGGTGCGATCTGAGAGTGTTTCACTAACAGTAATGCTAAATGAGAGACATTCACGTCTCTACAGAATATTGCCGACATAAATTATGCTCAAATCAAGCACGCCTACCGCATTTCATGTTTGAAGCATAGTACGTTTGGCCTAGCCCAGTAAATCGTGCTCAAATCACGCACGACTGTCACCTTTCACATAAAAAAAACATAATATACGGCCGAACCAAGTACATTATTCTTAAACAGGTTGGTTAACAATAAGCAAAGTTTTTTTCTTCAAAATAGATATGAAGTTACAATGTATCAAAATGGAACGTGTTTAACGCCAATTACTTGCTTCTTTCAGCTTATCTTATTTTGGTATCGTGCTACGTTAGCCAATGTACGAATGTTAATAAATGAGCTTCCAGGGTTTCCCGGTTTGCTATTGCTGACACTTGAAATGCAAAATAAATGTCGGAATATGCATACTTTGTAAAGTTATCATATCGTTGTTGTCTATATTTTAACTGACATTCCCTTTTGCAATATTGCAAGGCCACACAAGCTTGTTTGTGACATTTGTTCCGTTACCAATATAATATGAGGTCAGCAGGCATGTAAAAAATCACATAATTGTATATCGTACACTTTGATTTATCATACTGTTTACAACCAAAAAAGATAACTTGTGTCAAGGTTTATGATAATGAGGATACCAGTTGGAAGAAAATAGCGAAACAAAGCAATAATAACATGTTTTGTCTACAGCGAGACAGTTTTTCCCACAGGCATACTTATTGTAATTTTCGAATATCAAAGAGAGCAATACTGTATTTGACACCATTTTTTAAGTATTCCGTGGCAGTTTATAAAATAAATATACTAAAAAGGTGGAAAACAAGAAGACTTTTCCTAAGGTTATCATATGATTTGTCTACAAGTGATTTTTTCTGCTCTCATGTTAGAATGTCCTTCAGCATGCAGTAAAATGTATAATGCTATAAAATACACATCTATCAGAATGTTAAAGCGACTTGTAAATGGGGTATTGTACAAAATAAAAGCATGTGTCATTAATGGAAATGGGTTATAATTTTGCAAATAGTGTAAGTCTTATTTTAGTGCATAAAGTACTCGCAAGTGTCTGCTCTTCCTTAATCATAAGGCCTTTTTACGACTCTGAAGCACACAAACAAGAACTAAACTTTAGGAAAAACGTACAGCAATTTTGTTGTCCGTATCATCGGATCTTTCTCGAATTAACAGTACGGTATGCAAATGTACAATGTGACATAATTTTAAGCGAAACAACATCGCATGCAAATTGTATTCGATGATATTTGATTAATTTACCGGCATATCATAACCAATGACTCAAAAAAGCTATGACACTTCTAATATGTACTTTCCTGAATACTTTTGTAAATGGAACACTTGATATTTATATTGTATAAACCGCAGTGATGTTATCAAGTCACTGTTTATTTGATGCTGTGCACTGATTAGATTAGCGCACTTTTATTTAACAAATGATATAAAAATTACAATTTTCTTCATTTATTTTAATCCCAGGAATGTTGTTGATACTATAATTTTAATAATACAATGATATGCTACGTCACAATTATTGTTATTATATACTGGGAAGCTTTGCTTAATTTAATCGTGATCGCTATATGTTTATATGAAAGGATTGATTGATCGCATCTGTTCGTCTGTTCAGGTTTTATTAACGCAAAAAGACGCTTGCTTATCCGATAAATTCTAATTGCTCCATGTGGTATTATTTATGTTGAGGATATGATAATCAGAAAAAAGTCATTTTCATTTTATTAGAAAAGTGATTAGTTATTGTAATAGGTAAATATGATTACGAACGATATCATGACATTCCTGCATATGTCTGCATTGTACATAAACAGTTTGAACTGATTTGAACAGTTTATTCCTTTAAGAAAAGCCTGTCCAAGATGGCAAAAACCCATTACAAAGAAAGATGATGCATGTTTCTAATTATAATTTAATGCAGATAAAATAAACTGTCAAATAATATATTTAGGTGTCGGTAGCCTATTATAAAGAAATGGTTATTTCTTTGCTTTGGTCAAACATTTTTGATTGTTGATTGCCCATTATTACTAAAATTTAAAGGTATGGCTTTCGTGAAATACGATAATTTCTAAGTACACAAGTAAACATAATGTTAATTTTGAAAAATTAATATATATTTGTAGAGTCAATTATCATAAAGTATATACAGTATTATCGCTATCATCTAAAGATTAATTATAAACGCAAAATATTGGTTTACGTAGACTTTTTAAATCATGTTTGACATCACTCAAAAAGCGAACATATTTTTCCGAACATCAGTTCAATTTCAACTGCCACTAGAAGGGGAATCAAGTATATTGTCAACTTTAAGATGACTACTTTATTTTACTTCAATGAAATAGCGTTACAGTTTTAAACAAAATTAAACAAGGCTGATAGACACGTGTCAAAACGCACTATCTAATAATTATTTGTTCCGTGTATTAAACATTTAGTAATCGCCGATATGTATTGCCTTTTTATTTATAGAGCAAAATAGCAAACCACTTGACGCGGGAAAGACAATAATGAAAACTTGTATATATATATGGCCGAAAGTTATTGGCTAAATAAAAGTGTTGCATTGAGGTTTTGCTTTTGAAGGAAAACATATAAGGAAATCGGATGTTTATCGGGTCATTTGTGATAAAGCCTGATTTAATGCCTGGTATGTTTTGTACCATTTGCTACACACAAACAGTTATTGTATTACTTGATATTTGATTATAGCAACTGAAATTATTATATCAAACTATTATGAGGTTACAAGGCACTCCGAATTGATTCAACTGGACTTAGCTTTCCATTTCCTATGTATTGGTGTTATTGAGGAGTGCATGTAGAGACGAAATAAATAACATCAACATCTTTGAAAAATAATTTGTGGTTGGTGTGTAACAATATGGCTAATTAATAAGAAAATAACGGAAAATGTAAGGACAAGTACAGTAGTTTAAAGCTGCACTCTCACAGATTTATTATTTTTACAACTTTTTAAAAAAAATCTTGGAAAGAGCAACAATAATTTCTGGTTGGTGTGTAACAATATTACAATGTAATAAAAAAAATGGAAGATAAAAGGACAAGTACAGTAGTTGTAGACAATACAATGATCAATGATAAAAATCTAACATTTATAAATAACAACGGAAACTATACTGACAAGTATATCAGTCCTAAGCTTAACAAGGATTAATTGTAGAATTCTCCAAACTCTTAACTACTCTAGAGGCACTGACTTCTACGTCTCAGTGCAGTTCCCACCGGAAGTAGCAGCGAAGAGGAGGCGTCTCTTCGAACGGGTTAAAGAAGAAACACAGGTCGGAAGGAGGGCATGGGTGTCGTACGACACGCTGTACATATACGGTAGACCCGTGAAAGAAGCATAGGACGGGCCGGATGGGCTGAAGAACTTGATTTGGAACTGTAATGGGCTGAGTGCAGCAAAGCGTGAAGACACTAACTTTGTTTCTTTTATTGTAAAGAATGATTTAATAGTTTTAACTGAGTCTTGGACCGGTAAATCAAGCAATGTTGATATTCCATGATACCATTGTTATAATTATTATAGGAAGTATAGGCATAGGCAGGCAAAACGAAATAGTGGTGGTATTGTTATTTTTGTTCGCAACACTATTAAGGAAGGTATTTCGATAGTTAAAAATAGGCATGATACATTATTTGGTTAAAAATTGACAGACATTTTTTTAACATTGAAACTGATATATAGCTTGCAGCAGTATACATGTGAGGGATTCATCACCTATTGCTAGATTAATAGACACTGATCTTTTTGCGAGTTTAGATGATGATATAAACCAATATCAAACATTAGGCACAGTTATGATTGCTGGTGATTTTAATGTCAGAACCTTATGTAAAACAGATAGCATTATTTGTGACATGTATATCCCAGATATTGATGGTGATAATTATGTATGTGACAATCCCTTACCTAGATACTCAATGGACAGGGGCAGTAACTCTCATGGAAATAAGTTATTAGACTTATGTAAGGCCACTGCACTAAGAATTGGTAACGGCCGTTTGGGAGCGGACTTTGGCGTAGGCAATTATACATGTTTCAATACAAATGGCTCAAGTGTTTACTTAATACTTAATGAACATAATTTTAATATTGTTGATAAGTTTGAGGTTAGTCATTTCAATGATTTCAGTGATCATGCCCTATTGTCTTTGATATTGCGTGCAATACACATGTATTTAAAGAAATGCCATGCATAAGTGAATATCTAAAATGGAGTGATGAAGAAAAGGACGCATTCAGAAATGGATGAATTGCTAGAACTGTTGACTTTAATAATTTAGTTCAAAATTGTGATGTACAAAATGTTATTAATGTTGACTTTATGGTGAATACTTTTACAGATATTGTTCGTGAGGTTGCCGACCCATTATTTGTTAGGCATGTAATAGAATACCCATGTTTTAAAAAATGTTTAATAACAGATTCTGCTAAATGGTTCGATCAAGAATGCAGAAATGCTAAGAACTTATATAAAAACGCCTTGAATGTTTATAATAATTCGCATAGTGATCGAGGTAGAGTTGAATTGTGTAGATTGAAAAGTTTGTATAGAACTACTGTGTCAAAGAAACGTAGAGCTTTTAAATTTAAACGTTTAAAAGAGTTTGAAAATTTGAAACGAAATAGGCCTAAAGAATGCTGGATATATTTCCGTTCACAGACCGCAAACAAAAGTGTAAATGTACCTCTGGAGGACTTTAAAAATCATTTTGAGCAAATGTTCGCTGATATTAATCATGATAATAATGAGGAAGCTGACAACTTTAACAGGAACTATGATTTTAATGAATTTGATAATATTTTGGGAGACCTAGATAACCCGATAGCATACGATGAAGTTCGTAGAGCTGTTGCCTTGCTTAAGAAGAATAAATCTCCGGGTGAAGATAAATTGCTGAATGAATATTTTATTGAAGCATGTGATATCTTAGGTGGATATATTACAGAGATTTTCAATAGCATTTTAAACTGCGGAAATTTTCCGATAGCTTGGACTAAGGGAATTATCATACCATTACACAAAAAAGGCGATAAGACTGACGTTAAAAATTATAGAGGAATAACTCTTTTAAGCAATTTTTCGAAACTGTTTACATGTGTACTTAATCAGCGAATATCAAAATGGTGTGACAAAAATAATGTTATTTCTGACGCCCAGTTTGGTTTTAGAAGAGGTCGGTCTACAGTTGATGCAGTTTTTATTCTTCACTCAATTGTTCAAAAATATGTAAACTTGAACAAACGATTATATTGCTGTTTTATTGATATGAAACGTTGTTTTGATTCCATATATTTGAGTACGTTATGGTTGAAGTTGTATAAATCCAATTTAGATGGTAAAATGTTACGTATTATACGCAGTATGTACCAGTCAGTTAAGTCCTGTGTAAAACACTGTAATAGTTATTCGGATTACTTTGATATAGCAGTAGGCTTAAGGCAAGGGGAGATAATGTCCCCAATAATGTTTTCTCTATTCGTTGAAGACTTGGAATTATATTGACAAAATAAAAATGAGGTGGCTATACTTAGAAATAATTATGTTTAAACTTTTTGCTTCTGAATTTGTTTCTGTAGCTTTTTGCATAAATATTGGTAACATATTCTTGTTTTCTAACACATTGAATTGGCTTACGTCTAATATATGTTTAATTTCAGAGTGAGTTATGAGCGGAGGTTGAGAGTGGTCAAGTAGTGTAAGTGTCCGCCTCTCAGCAAAGAGGTTATGGGTTCGATCCCCATTAAGGGGGATTCAAAATTGATTTTACCAGCTATAAGATAGCTACGGTCTCAATCGAGCTAAAAGAAATTAGAATAATCTTGAGTAAGTTTACTCAACAAATAACATCGAAAACTAATTGACTATAGCATACATGTATGTTTGCATAAAAAATATTAATATACTAAATTAAAGAACTGTATTCTATTTATGCAAGTTTTAATGATTCTGAGCCATTTTTCATGAACATACTGTTTTTGGACGCGGTTATTAAACCATGCATAATGGTGAAAGAAGACGTAGTCTGATCAACTTATTAAAAGTGTGTAGTTGTCTATAATATAGACATGACCCCTTTGGTCGATATCTCAGGGACCGGTCAAAATACTCGAGCCTCGGGAATATCGAGCCAAGCAGGAAATGCTTTACATAGAGTTAACTAATCGGACCTACTCTTATGAAATTTGTGGTGTTCAAATATGATATTTGAGCTTATATTGATATTTACTGAAAGGTTTCAGATTTTAGTATCTTAGTTTTAGCTCTCCTTTTGTTTTGTAACACTTTATTTCTTAATATTACAATCGCAGTCTATGAAAACAAAATATATAGTATATATACATTAAAATCAGAAAAGAAACATATGTATTAAAATCGTTAAGAAATGGCGGAGCAGGGCCGTTGCGTGATAATTGACCCTCGTGTTCATTACAGAGAAACCTTGTTCGATTATCATGCAACGGCCCTGCTCCGCCATTTAATTACCTCTAAATATGATACTACAGACAGACAGCCAGACGCAATTGCTTCTTGTCGTAAAGACGTTAATAACAATTTCTTGGCAAATGATACATGGTCAAAATGATACATAGCATACTTGAAGCAGACATAATATAGCCAAATTAGAGAATAAATTAAAAAAGTACAACGGAATAACATTATATATATCTCTAAAATAAATAGGATATATCAATATGTTTCGGGGCTTATGGCGTAAGTTATGATGATTTACGACCGTCTTAGTAAACAACAATTTCTGATACTAAAACTATGATAATAATGCATATAAAACAAGTAGACGTATTTCTTGATCGTTTGAAAGAAACAACGCCATAAATATTTGTTCATAGTTCTGCTGCACTTGTAATAATTCAATTGATACTTTTCACTTAATGTCTAAATGGAGCTGATGGACCTGAGCGCAGTTTTCCGGAATCCGATGGAATCTTACGGAATCATACGGAATATAACGACCTCTTACGGTGTACGACCCACAAATTATCTGCTGTCAACTAATATACTGTGGAAGACTCTGAACATCGGCGTTTGGAATAAACTATAGAGTCGCAAATTTTAAGTTTTACATGTACAAGTGTAATCAAGATATCGTAGTCGTATAGATAAGGACCATACTTTTGCAAAGACAAAGTAATCTAACTTTCTTAAATATTAGGTAGGATAGTAGGAAACACCCACTTATTACCTAAAAGTTGTTAAATGCAAAACCTTTACCAGGATTTCTAAATATAAAATACTTAAATTTACATGAATTTGCATTATATGTAAAAAAGAAAGATTTGATAAATTAATTCAATTAGCCGCCATATTAAATGTTGATACCTTGTGGCAAGTTTAAATTGGTTTTACTTGCTAATAAGAATTACGTAAATTAATTGATCAAAACTACTGCATACCTGTAGGTACCATTCGGATATTTCATTTTATTTAAGCTCAAATCGGACGTGAATTGACCTAGTTTGAAATACTAAAAGACCAAAACAAGTTAAGTTATATTTTCATAATATCTGTTTTGCACATCTATGTTTTTTTCATATTATACAAGGTCATTATATTTGAATATTTGATTAGAGGATACATTAACACATCACACTAAATAATCAGAGCTAGTTTGATTATCTCACTTCAATAATTAACACTATTTCTAAATATTCAAGAACATACGTACTGTAACTCCTTGAACTTTCCTAAAATGTACACGTTATGATGCAATGGCTGTGTGTTTGATTAACCGCTCAGCATCCAGAACGCAGCCGTTACATTGCCACTAAGCAGTTGAAAAAATAAATGTAACTTTTATTTAAAATCAGCATAACTTAGTAAAGATACCGTGCTATTATGTTTCATCACACATACAATGAAAACAACATGGGCAAATCCAGAAGTCGCAGATTCTAAAATTAACCCTGTTAAGAGCTCAAAGCAAACCCCTAAACTACAATGAACTTGATAACCAAACGTATTAACAATACAGAAAACCAATGCCAACACCGAAAACAATCTTACACCTCATTCATCAATACAAACACCACGAACAATGCCATGGAACACAAAAAAAAAGAAAAAAAAAGAAACATGAAACAACAGCACTTAACTCATCAAATAACAACAAACAACACTATTATCAAAACGATTTACCGTAAAGAAATGGGATTACGGCCTTGGAGCAGTCAGTGAAACAAGAATTTACAGGAATTCGAGGCAAGGGGAACTTAGCATAGTCATATCATCATACTAGTCTCATCATTTATTATAAACTACTAAATAAAAAGTAACACAGGACACCTCAGAGGACGCATCAACTTCAAAACAATGGGAATTAAAGCCAAAACTAACATACAAACTGATAAGTTATTTTCAAGTACTCAATGACTAGATACCAGCATCGACTGTTTTCGACGGAATGAAGGCGGAGCAACAGTTCTAGCTCTTGAAAGAAAGATAAAGTCGTTTGAAAAATCTTGTTTGTTTTAAATATGCCATGTTTTTGATGTTCGTAATTTTAACTCAAAATTGTCGCAAATAAAGTCAAATCACTAAAACATATAACACAGGATTACCTTAGCGTTTCTTTGTAAATCCTGCTCTATTTTTCACATAAAATGAACAAAACTGTCCGAGCATCAGTTTATTTGCAACTCACGATATTTTTAAGGATATGTTTTTTGACATATATGTTTATCATATCAATCAATCAAACACAAAGACTCATAATATGTACATAGTGGTGTATATATCCAAAAAGTATTTAGAGTTAGTTGAATGACTGTTTTTAATTTAATTAAAAGGCATAACGGTTATTCATAACATATAATATAAAATGATGTTCGGCACTTTCACAAAGCTTAGAATTTCACAAAAATGCAAATATTCAACTCGCAATTTTCTTTTATTTTCAAAACACTTTGCATTGTCAAAATAGCAAACCAAATATGAAACCCAATTCACTTCAAATGCTTTCAAGCGAAGGACAGTTTGTTCAGCGAATTCAATTTACAGTAATCCCCAATATATATACTGCCTTTTTAATAAAAGAGCAAACTAGCGAACCGTTTCATGCGGGAAAGGCGATATTGGAAGCGTCTTGTTATTTGGCCATACGTTATTGGTTCATTCTTTGTTTTGCATAATTATTTTCTTCCATTTCAATGAGGCGAAAAGAGTTTAACATATCCGACGTACACATAATACATTAATTTTATCGAGGCATAAGTGATAATGCTATATTTTAGACTGGTGACACCTTGTTATGTTAGGTACTATTTAAAAAATTGCATTGATTGCCTTTTAGTTATACAGAAATGTTACTGCAGTTTAAGTTTGCGTTCCTGATTTCAAATGATTTCGGATTTGAACTGGCCTATCTGGCGACTTCTAAGGCCGGCCAAGTTGTTCGTAATACCATATGTTGGGTATATATTTACATATTTTAACCCGACACTAATACGTTCGTTTGAAATGATACCAACATATAAGTGTACATCAAAATATTGGTGTGGTTAATCCTTAGTTTCAATACTACTGCAAATTGCAAGAAGGGATGGTGACATTACAGTAAAATCAATGAAATGTCACACATATGGCAATTTTAGAAGGGAAACTTCGTGAATCAATTCAATACCTTGAAGTTTTAGAACGGTCATGTTGAAAGACACAATGATCAAAGCTGAATCAACACCGATCAAGATACACTAGAAGACAATAAACACTGCAACACTGTCAACTTTAAGTTATTAATTGACGTTGGGACTGCGCCTCGGCACGATCTCCATAAATAAGTAAAAGCTCACTGGGGATCGGAGGAGGGCGGTTGGTGTAAACATATTTACAAGTGCTCTACCTCGACAAGTGCAATGTTCTCCCTAACTCCAAACTGCTATTTTAGGCAAAAATATTTGTGCATATTGATTATAAAGTCTGGAACTTAAAACCGAATGGTAGTTGGAATGGTTTTATTATGGATGAAATAAAAATTTCATCGATTCTACTGACAATGTCGACATTTGTGGAGTGCTTGTTTGTTATTTTCATGTTAAAATGCAGGACAAATCGCCAGCTGCATGAATTCATTTGCATGTTATATTTAACTTGATCATTGAAATCTTTCGTATTATCAATTGGAGCTAGTTCCGATAGTGTTTATTCATTTATCCATTGTTCATTGCAATACATTTTGCCCGGGAAAGGAATGATGCTCGGATATTAGAATATAGATGTAACAAGCAGGTATGTATGAATAACCAATTCAAGGCTAATACATTTTGGGACAAGTGTAAGGTTATGGTAAAACAACCTAGTGTAAACCCCCAGTAATGTCCTCTATATTTGCATTGATCGATCAAAGGCGGTACCCTAATAGTAGTGTACATGCTGCTTGTGTATTTAGTATTTAGTTTGATGTTCTAATTTTCGATCTACATGTGTAATTCTGAACTCGTACTGTTAATTCTTTGTTGATAAAATTTGGGCTAGGAGTCATTTTTGGTCATACAAACCACTTTAAGCCCAAAGTAGACTCGTGGTTTAGTAATATTATGTTTCACTGATCGTTCCAAAGCAGTTGTCCAATCATTTATTGGTAAATTGCTATTTTAATGCCTATGTTGTATGTTTTAATTATTTGTATATCTCTATGGGATGTTAATGTCTTTGTGTCTGTAGTTCATTTTCGTTTGGGTTATTTTCTTATGCCTCTAAACAGGGTTCATCGTTGATGTTGTGACTACTGAGCTTGTCGTTTTCATTGAATACTAAAACATTGCGTGAACGCCTGTTTCGCGCACTGTTCAAAGGCGTTGATCAAAACCTTTATGAGTGTACATATTTGATGCATTCATTGTTTTGACTATGTTATTTTGGTTTTGTGTTTATTGTTTGTAGTCCTTAGCTTTGAACCTCTAATCAAGTACTTGTGGTATGCTTTTGAAATATTCTCTTTGGTTTAAACGTATGTAATTACTAGCATGTTAACGCCTGTTTTGCGGACCGTTAAAAGCCGGTGACCAAAACATTTATGAGTTTAAATATTTGATGCATTCATTATTGGTTTGTGTTGTTTTGAATTGTTGTTTTGAATTGTAGTTAACTGTCTGTTAGTCCTTAGCTTTGAACCTATAATTATGGTCTTTGTTGTATGTTTGGGAAATTTGTCTTACGGGTTTACACGTATGTGACGGACGACCAATATTGATTGATTCATTGGCATTTTAATATATTTTACGCCAAATGCTTTTCTTGTTTATATTTGTGTTTGCCACTTTCACTATTGTTATACAAAAATATAATAATATCATGAATAGCATATGCGGAAAAGATCAATTAAATAGATGCCAATATAAAATGATACACACTCTTCTTTATTATTTTTTAATATGAAAACATGGCATATGCTATGTCAAGGTGCCTTGTGCATGCTTAATGTTTGTGTTTATCCTTTGCATGCTCAAATAGTTAAACAGATATAAAACAGACACAACAATATAGAATCATTTGAGACACTCATGGTGCATTTAAGAGGTGAAAAAAATCCATGCAGAATGAAAACCTGACATTTACAACCCCATAGTCCTTTATAGACAAATGACTGTCTCTGAATACTTCGTATTTGGCATGCAAATTAGTTGAGGCGACGTATGACCTAGTAGTCATATGCTGTTTATAATCTCGTATATATATATATTATATTGAATATTTTTCATGTTCTGTTTTTCGTCATTGCATTCGGTCTTTGATCGTCGAGGGTCGTTTTTTTCATATCATCATTATATGTAGTCCAAAATTCTACTGTTTAATGATTAAATTGCACTCAAGTGGGATAAGAAAATAAATGAAGCGCTGGTAATGATTTAAAACTATTACATCTTGGTAGATTTTACTATGATATTTATGCTAAAAAGCTACAGAAACAAGCTCAGTAGCCAAAAGTTTAAACATAAGCCACGTTTAATTTCACAGGGTAAACGCTTAAGACATACAACACAAAAACAAAAAGGTCACAAACAAGAAACGTCATGGAACAAGAGCACAACACGTCACAAAGAGCACAGTGCATATATACTATATAAAAAACAAGATATGTTTATCAAGGTAAGTTATCTACGGTAGCCTTGGAATGGTCAGTAAAATTCACTGTAAATCTGAAAAAAAGTTTGTGACTGACAACTCCGTTTGGGTCGTTCTTATATACGTAATGAGCCGTGACTGAAAAGTGGATCAATTCCACAGGTGATATTTGCATTAAGAAATATCAATTTTACAAACAATAGTAAAGTCTTAATGATTAATTCGGGTTCAATACTACTAAAAGATATCTGTCACGAGGAACATTAATGACCTGTGATAAAATATTTTGATTGCGTAAAAGAAGGCTTGTTCCTGACATTACGAAAAAAGCTCATAACCTGTGAACTAAATACACAACGATAAAAACAATATAAATGTTATCTGCTGCACGAGACAGCCTTAATGTTATTTGCATATCCAGTTTCGTGTGAAGGACAACATCGTTAAATCACCTCACATATGGCTTGAAACCAAAGGAAAAGGAACATGCATATTGCCATTTCTTTGCACTGTTATATTATAGCTGGTTTGTTCTAAATTATCAGTTGAAACAACAAGGTTCGTGTTCAATCGTGTGCCATGAAATAATTCGAACAAGTTTTCACTTCCAGTTTTAGTAATTGAATGTAATGCTTTGAATAATTTACTTCTACAGAATAACCATTGACATAACTAATTCATAATATTTCAAACATTTACATTCGATGTGACAACTAGGCTTTCATAGTTTATAACAATACACAAGGGGTTTATCATTGCTTTGTTTCTTTCAATATTGCGCATAGATTTTATAAGCGCAACGTCATTTAACAAATGACATACAACGTCCATTATTTTATTCAAAGGAATGTTGTCGATAATATTATGTTTTTTTTAAACAACATACCCTACTGAAGATGATATTTCTGTTTTATAACCGTGATGAATAATTACTGATATGTCATTATGAAGAACATTTGTTCTTGTGTTCATGCTGTATATGTTGTCCTTACTCAAATGATCACAATATAGTTTCAGCCTTTTTCCATAGTTCCTTTTTATTGAGTCAAAATATGGTGTAACTGATAAAGAATCATGTATGGATTGTCACATACCTTATTAAATGCAAGATTATGAAAACGTTCAATCTAATCCAACCAATCGGCATTCGCTATTTCACTCCTCCATTTCCCATAAACAGGTTTTTTTATTATCATCAGAATAATATACACAATCACACGTTTTCCTCGAGATGAAATGGATTACTTTTGGCCAACTCGAAATTGATTCAATAGGCCAAAAAGAGTAATACGTAGTTTCTAAAGCACATGTTTTCTTACAAAGCTGAGTAGCATTTGCCGTATTATTTTTGTGGTCTAATAGTTATATAAATATACTGTTCATAATTTGCGAATTATATATGGTCTTTCCTCTATTTAAGTCGCTTAAGGTAATTTGTGACCGTTTGGATGTTAAGCTACACATGCAAATAGGTTCAATGATATCATATTAGCATGGCATACACTATATTTCAGACCTTACACATTAAACAGTTTAATTGATTGATTTGTGTTGAAACAAATGCATCATTTCAGATCAATACAAAGTAAAATGGATCATCAGTAGTCATCTTTTTCGTCTCAATTGACCCTTTATGTACATGAGTTAGGTAGATACTATAAACAACGTTTACAGGAAAAAGGAAAGAACATATTAGCGATACAGTCCCAAATGCGAAATGATCTCATTAATCAAGGTGAACTATTTCAAAGGAAACGACTTTAATTCGGACCGTACATGAAATAAATATGGTGCTGTTTGTGAAGTTTTGTGCTGTTCTCCCATGTTTCTTGTTTGTGATTTTTTTTGTGTTCTATGTCTTTGGTGTTGACCCAGTGCCATTAAATCGAGTTTATGTTTTAACGTTTTGCTACTGAGCTTGTTTCTGTAGTTTTTTCACCTAAATAATGGCCGTTTGTTATGCACTAATCGCCGTGTTTGGGTTCGAGTGTGGTTCGGAAAATGGTTTATGCACACCAGGGATGTTTAGAGACCACGAATGCAATATAATCAAAATTGACATAGGTCGGACATTAACTTAAATGACATTGCCTAATTTTTCATTGTTTGGTCTCATGCATTTTAGAGTTTATTTAAACGTGATTTTATTTTTTACAAATAACTTTTGTCATACCTATAAATGGTATGTCTTTTAACATACTGCTGCATATTTCATATTGAATACAAATCATGGTTTAAAAGAACTTAACTGATCATATTTAAATTCTACATAAATACAAGGTGTCAGAGTACTAAAATTTAATTTCACATAGCTCCATGTTTCATTGGGGAGACTTGCGTTGAAAAACACAAGTTATGTGTAACAGCACAATGTAAACTGCAGGGACAAGCCCAGTAGTCGCCAATTCAAAAATAAACCCTGTGTAGAGGCACGAGACAAGGAACCAAACGACAATGAACTGGAGACATACACGTATAAAAATAGATAGTGTTGGAATGGTGTCTCATTTATGTGCCCATATCACTTCTCTTGTAAAACTATATGTGATTAGGTCATTTCCATCGTTATATCGTGCCAGTATCATGTCGAGCTTGCAACTTTCATTTGATCCAAGTACCGTTTACCGTTCAAGTATGTTTTAATGTACCTCAGAAACAAAAAAAAACAGATAACTATTGTCAAAGTTATTGATAAAGAGAATACAAATTGGTAGATAATGGAGGTAAATAGACAATAGAGAAATTGTCTACCACAAGGCAATTTTCGTTACATATATGGGCCATCAATTGTCTGATAGGTGTCGTACATCAGACTATTAAGATGGTATTTGTTTATCTGCCTTAATTCACATACTTAAGATCCATTTCAATTTAAAAAACTGGAGCGGTAATGATATTCGTTTTCCGTTTATCAATACCAACTGTTATTGGACAGTTTTAATCAAAACAAGTGAACATATAGACTGGAATGTAATGTTGAAAATATAAATGAAAATACTGGAATGCAGTTATTTGTTTCAGTATGCGCATTTTTAGAGCAGCTTTCTTACAGCTTTTAGTCATTATGACGAAAGAAACAGAACCCATATTTATTAGCACTTTTTCACGGTGATGCATTTGATAACATTATTATCAAAGTTATTTAAATTTTTAATACCGAAATTGCAGAACAATATGCTTTTCAATATTATGGACTCAAAGACAAAACTTGAACATACTATACTGACAGCGTACTATATAAAATATGACTTATGGTTTACAAGGGTAACTCTTCAGGCCCCAATTTTCGAAATTCTTAAGCTTAGTAGGCTTTAGTAGCGTATTTCAATTCGCCAAATACATACTTGAATTGGATTTTGATAAATGAAAACTAATTTATTGTGATTATCATAATGATAGTTCTTACCTAAAGTATATAAAATCTAACTAAAGTAAATATTACGCAAATTATCAAAAAAATAAAAATAAGTGAGCTTATGTTAAGACTTTTAATCGGGACTTCAGAACTTTCGAGAAATTTGGGCCTGGTCGTAAATCGTTCATCACTCCTCAACCCACCATGAATGAAACGCGATACATATTATCTTTATGATAAAAAACCAAATACATCAAAAACAATACATTAAGCGCGGGTAATACGATGTTAACAAAGTTTTGACATTTGGCCGTACGTGATGGTTATTAGCTTGTTTGCATATATCTCTTAATTTGTTTAAATGCTAAAATCAGCATATTGTCAATAGTTTTTTCTATAATTGCTTTACATTTTTGACTAGGTACGTTTCCGTTCGCTGGTACCAGACTTCGCTAATGTTTGCTTTTATTTATTTCTTCCAAAAAAAAAAAAAAAATGTCTTGTTCCACTTACTAGAATTAACCCCTCATAGTGACCATTTAGTTAATCCGCTTAGATAAATCCACTTCGATTATCTCCGAGTAATGCTTACATCCATTCACAAAATTATTAATCCAGCTTTCGTATAACAAAAATGATTAAACTATTTTTCCCAAAATAAAAGAACTTAACGTATTCCACAATTATAACATAACACACTTACATATCTTCTTATCACATAATACCGCACAATTCTGCACAAAATCCATACCAATAAGTCGTAAATAACTATCAAATACTGTTTCGAAGAAAAACACATGCTCTCGTACTTCGAACATAGGATGGGGACCTGTAAGGTGCAAGAAATACACACTCAAGTATGCTCTGATTTACAAAATGATTAGGTACTCACTATGTCTTTGATTGCAATATAGTTGTGAACCTTTGTTCATTTTTATTGATAAGAATGGAAGCGATTTGGGGGATATGTTTAAAATACCATTTATAGATCAAAGCCAGTTCAATCTATTTATTATTTTAGATAAGGTATTGATGAATTGTATTATTTATCTATTGATTGTACTTATAGAGTATGCTGTTATCACTGACATTATATTGATGAAAAACGAAAACTATTTCAATTAATTGGATTGCTCAAAATTTATATAACCTGTGCCTGAATGAGAATAGTTGAGAACCAGTAAGATTTTTCAATTAAGACTTTGTAAATACTAGGGTGATAGAGTGACTGTAACTTCATTGTTGATTCTACTTTATACATTATACCAGTTCCAAATGCAAATAACTTTACAGGCTTGCCACATGTCAATATATACCGTAAAAGGGAAACATGAATTGCCTATTCCCGTGCATTGTCACGTTCGCGATTAAGGGATATTAATCAAATGTATGTCAAACAGTTAAAGTAGTGTAGAGTCAACTCCAAATTAAGGAGCTTCACCCGAAAAATGATAACAATACTACAAGAGTAAATATTACGACACTATTTTTATCTTCGCCAACGTGTACGTAACTACCCTCTTCTTGTTATTTCTTATATTAAGTAACTAATACATGTTTAAATGTCGTTTATTGACACAAGGTCAATGTATTTGTTACAATACTCGCACAAAACTTGTTTTGGGTATTAAATGCTCAGTGAAGAGGTCCATATGTAATCATAACTACATACTGAAGTTATTTGAAAGACAAATACCAGTGTCTTTACAGTTACATTAATTATCATTGATCCCTTAATCCCATCATTCACATACATGGTGTAAGATAAGGTATTAAATGCTCAGTGAAAAGGTCCATATTTAATCATAACTACATACTGTAAGACAAATACCAATGTTGGGACAGTTACAATCATTATCATTCATTCCATAATCCCATCATTCAAATACACGGTGTATTTATATCTACACATCTAATTTATTAACGAACATTCTAGAAACGCAATGAGTCTCTAGGGCAAGTAACCTTTAATAAATTATTTCGTCAATAACTAAGAGAATTGTCAAACACTTTGCGCTTCACACGTACAATAAATGCATTGTAATTGATACATCAGTTTGTTAATAACTTGTGGATGCCCTAACTGAAATTTCTATATTATCACACAATGATATAAGGGCCCCCTAACTATTGCATATCTTACAGCAGGTGTAAGTTAATTAAATATTTTGGCTAACGGAAATTTTGATGTTTTTTGTGCTTAACACTGTTAAAGAAATTCGGCCCTTAATCCCATATAACAGGAAAAGGCTAAGCTTATTGTTTTGGAATAACTGGTGTAATAATTACATTCCAAACAGAGATTGAAGAAAACGAAGATGCTTCGTGATGAAATTCCCGATAAACTAATTCCATCGTTATATCGTGCCAGTATCATGTCGAGCTTGCAACTTTCATTTGATCCAAATACCGTTTACCGTTCAAGTATGTTTTTAAGTACCTCAGAAACAAAAAAAAAACAACAGATAACTATTGTCAAAGTTATTGATAAAGAGAATACAAATTGGTAGATAATGGAGGAAAATAGAAAATAGAGATATTGTCTACCACAAGGCAATTCTCGTTACATATATGGGCCATCAATTGTCTGATAGGTGTCGTACATCAGACTATTAAGATGGTATTTGTTTATCTGCCTTAATTCACATACTTAAGATCCATTTCAATTTAAAACACTGGAGCGGTAATGATATTCGTTTTCCGTTTATCAATATCAACTGTTATTGGACAGTTTTAATCAAAACAAGTGAACATATAGACTGGAATGTAATGTTGAAAATATAAATGAAAATACTGGAATGCAGTTATTTGTTTCAATATGCGCATTTTTAGAGCGGCTTTTTGCAGCTTTTAGTCATTATGACGAAAGAAACAGAACCCATATTTATTAGCAATTCTTCACGGTAATGCATTTGATAACATTATTATCAAAGTTATTTAAATTATTAATACCGAAATCGCAGAAAAATATGCTTTTCAATATTGTGGACTCAAAGACAATACTTGAACATATATCAATAACTTTTGTAGGATTCCAGCCGTCAATATTCTAGTTATTTAACACTCCTAATGACTTGCCACATTTTATTTCCCCCTAATTATTTTTATTACAAAATACATGAGCAAGTCCTTTAAAAACAATCAATACAAAACGAAGATGCTTCTTGATGAAATTCTCGATAAACTAATTCATATGTATTAAAATATAGAAAAGACATTTGGCATAATGGAATGAGCTAGTTACGATCGTTTTGCTTAAGATGTTTCGAGAAATTCGGGAGACATGTTGTTTAAAGTTGCACTCTTACACCAAACTAAGATTTACCACAATTGATCAAATTGTTTTGAGGTACTATAAAGGATAAATAAATGTCGAAAACAAAAGTTCTTATAAAGGAAACCGAGTTTAATTTGACAGAAAGAAGTAGAAAACATGATATTTCTACCTATTGAGACTGTAGTAGATCACAGTAAATCTTTGAGCATTCACCAATCATTTCTTTGTGTTACCAGCTACTAGAAAAACACGATTACAATCTTGTTGTTAGTAATTCATATTTTCCACAAATGTATTATTTTGTAAGATGTTAAGGAAGCATTACTCAAAATTGATGTTTGTTATGCATGTGTATGTATTGATTTTGAATAAGAGTGTCACTTTAAGATTGATTTATGACATGTTGTTACTATTTATTAAAATACTACTTACAATTAGAACGTTCCGTTGAAATGCATGAAATTCGCCAAACATTAACCGGATTAGTGTCTAAAATTGTTTTTCTCCACTGGCACGTAGTTTGTTTAAATGTACCTAGCTACCTGAGTAAAGTAAACAACGGATTACAGCTGATTTACTAAAATCAATTCATGGCGAGTGCAGGTGTAAAAGTCACCCCGAACAGTATATGTCAGCAAATGTACTTATAAAATCACATATATGCTCTTAAAACAATATACAATTTTAGGTTAGGACAAGATATAAACTAAAATTAGGTGCCTCAATATTGATGTAGTGCCAGGAATATGCTGTTCGAACAATAAACATTATTCAGGAACATTATTCTTTTGAATAAACACTAAAGAGCAAATGAAATTAGATGAAAATTCAAACAATTTGGTAATTGGCAATAGTTTGACCTGATCATGTATAGTTTAAACATATTGATTTGTTTAACTTCGCATACGAAAAACAAGTACACTTAAAACAAAGTATACGAATACGAGTTTTGCAAACGTATGCTTTTTCCTCTTCATGAGGTAAAATGCAAGAGTAGGCGTTCAAATGAACAAATGCATATAAACAAACATTAAATCGAGCATGGTAGCTGAACGTAAATGAGCGAATATATCACCAGATCTGGTACAATACAAATTGTCACGAAACTGACTCGAACTTGACTCATGATGATTTATATTTGTCTAATCTGCCTTTGTCGAGATTTTTGTTAAAAGTTTATCGCATGGGCTTGACTGTTTTGTTTGTATTATATCATTAGTCTACAATGTCATTTTGAAACACTACTATTTGACATGAAATAAAGTAGCTGCAATTTGTAGACAAACAAATATTGCATTGTCCAGACAGACTGATTATAGATGTCAGGATAATCCAGGTTATTATCAGTTATATTTAAACATAACATAAAACATGAAACATAATGAAACACGGACTTTTGACTGTATTATTATGAAAACATCATAAATGGCAACATTCCAGCAGACGTCGCTGATTATTTTTTACCTAATCATTAACTCGAAATAATACATCGTCTGATCGCCAGCAAGATTTAATTTAGGTCGTACGAGTCGTGAGGTATTAGTCAGCGTCATCATCACCAGATCGTCAATGTAAGTTGTAGTTATCTATAATACAATGAAGACTACTGAGACACGCCAGGTAGTAAAACAATCAACAGTAACTCCTGTGTACAGTCATTTACAATGTCAATATTCAAGTTACCCAAAATGCTTCAAAAACAGGAAAACTAGTATTGGAAAATTATGAATCAAGATAAATTGTTTGTAAGTACTATTTGATGCATTATGTGTATCTTGATTGGTATACTTTCAACTAAGTATTGTCAATCGGAACTTCTAGGTCAATTTTCATCGAAAACAACCTAGGATGCATGCCGGATACATAAATAGACGTTTGGCCTAGCCCAGTAAATCGTGCTCAAATCACGCACCCCTGTCAGCTTTCACATAAAAACATATAATATACTGCCGAACCAAGTACATTATTCTTAAACAGGTAGGTTAACAATAAGCAAAGTTTTTTCTCTTCAAAATAGATATGAAGTTAAAATGTATCAAAATGGAACGTGTGTAACGCCAATTACTTGCTTCTTTCAGCTTATCTTATTTTGGTATCGTGCTACGTTAGCCAATGTACGAATGTTAATAAATGAGCTTCCAGGGTTTCCCGGTTTGCTATTGCTGACACTTGAAATGCAAAATAAATGTCTGAATATGCATACTTTGTAAAGTTATCATATCGTTGTTGTCTATATTTTAACTGACATTCCCTTTTGCAATATTGCAAGGCCACACAAGCTTGTTTGTGACATTTGTTCCGTTACCAATATAATGAGGTCAGCAGGCATGTAAACAATCACATAATTGTATATCGTACACTTTGATTTATCATACTGTTTACAACCAAAAGATAACTTGTGTCAAGGTTTATGATAATGAGGATACCAGTTGGAAGATAATAGCGAAACAAAGCAATAATAACATGTTTTGTCTACAGCGAGACAGTTTTTCCCACAGGCATACTTATTGTAATTTTCGAATATCAAAGAGAGCAATACTGTATTTGACACCATTTTTTAAGTATTCCGTGGCAGTTTATAAAATAAATATACTAAAAAGGTGGAAAACAAGTAGACTTTTCCTAAGGTTATCATATGATTTGTCTACAAGTGATTTTTTCTGCTCTCATGTTAGAATGTCCTTCAGCATGCAGTAAAATGTATAATGCTATAAAATACACATCTATCAGAATGTTAAAGCGACTTGTAAATGGGGTATTGTACAAAATAAAAGCATGTGTCATTAATGGAAATGGGTTATAATTTTGCAAATAGTGTAAGTCTTATTTTAGTGCATAAAGTATTCGCAAGTGTCTGCTCTTCCTTAATCATAAGGCCTTTTTACGAATCTGAAGCACACAAACAAGAACTAAACTTTAGTCAAAACGTACAGCAATTTTGTTGTCCGTATCATCGGATCTTTCTCGAATTAACAGTACGGTATGCACATGTACAATGTGACATAATTTTAAGCGAAACAACATCGCATGCAAATTGTATTCGATGATGTTTGATTTATTTACCGTCATATCATAACCAATGACTCAAAAAAGCTATGACACTTCTAATATGTACTTTCCTGAATACTTTTGTAAATGGAACACTTGATATTTATATTGTATAAACCGCAGTGATGTTATCAAGTCACTGTTTATTTGATGCTGTGCACTGATTAGATTAGCGCACTTTTATTTAACAAATGATATAAAAATTACAATTTTCTTCATTTATTTTAATCCCAGGAATGTTGTTGATACTATAATTTTAATAATACAATGATATGCTACGTCACAATTATTGTTATTATATACTGGGAAGCTTTGCTTAATTTAATCGAGATCGCTATATGTTTATATGAAAGGATTGATTGATCGCATCTGTTCGTCTGTTCAGGTTTTATTAACGCAAAAAGACGCTTGCTTATCCGATAAATTCTAATTGCTCCATGTGGTATTATTTATGTTGAGGATATGATAATCAGAAAAAGTCATTTTCATTTTATTAGAAAAGTGATTAGTTATTGTAATAAGTAAATATGATTACGAACGATATCATGACATTTCTGCATATGTCTGCATTGTACATAAACAGTTTGAACTGATTTGAACAGTTTATTCCTTTAAGAAAAGCCTGTCCAAGATGGCAAAAACCCATTACAAAGAAAGATGATGCATGTTTCTAATTATAATTTAATACAGATAAAATAAACTGTCAAATAATATATTTAGGTGTCGGTAGCCTATTATAAAGAAATGGTTATTTCTTTGCTTTGGTCAAACATTTTTGATTGTTGATTGCCCATTATTACTAAAATTTAAAGGTATGGCTTTCGTGAAATACGATAATTTCTAAGTACACAAGTAAACATAATGTTAATTTTGAAAAATTAATATATATTTGTAGAGTCAATTATCATAAAGTATATACAGTATTATCGCTATCATCTAAAGATTAATTATAAACGCAAAATATTGGTTTACCTAGACTTTTTAAATCATGTTTGACATCACTTAAAAAGCGAACATATTTTTCCGAACATCAGTTCAATTTCAACTGCCACTAGAAGGGGAATCAAGTATATTGTCAACTTTAAGATGACTACTTTATTTTACTTCAATGAAATAGCGTTACAGTTTTAAACAAAATTAAACAAGGCTGATAGACACGTGTCAAAACGCACTATCTAATAATTATTTGTTCCGTGTATTAAACATTTAGTAATCGCCGATATATATTGCCTTTTTATTTATAGGGCAAAATAGCAAACCACTTGACGCGGGAAAGACAATAATGAAAACTTGTATATATATGGCCGAAAGTTATTGGCTAAATAAAAGTGTTGCATTGAGATTTTGCTTTTGAAGGAAAACATATAAGGAAATCGGATGTTTATCGGGTCATTTGTGATAAAGCCTGATTTAATGCCTGGTATGTTTTGTACCATTTGCTACACACAAACAGTTATTGTATTACTTGATATTTGATTATAGCAACTGAAATTATTATCTCAAACTATTATGAGGTTACAAGGCACTCCGAATTGATTCAACTGGACTTAGCTTTCCATTTCCTATGTATTGGTGTTATTGAGGAGTGCATGTAGAGACGAAATAAATAACATCAACATCTTTGAAAATAATTTCTGGTTGGTGTGTAACAATATTACAATGTAATAAAAAAATGGAAGATAAAAGGACAAGTACAGTAGTTGTAGACAATACAATGATCAATGATAAAAATCTAACATTTATAAATAACAACGGAAACTATACTGACAAGTATATCAGTCCTAAGCTTAACAAGGATTAATTGTAGAATTCTCCAAACTCTTAACTACTCTAGAGGCACTGACTTCTACGTCTCAGTGCAGTTCCCACCGGAAGTAGCAGCGAAGAGGAGGCGTCTCTTCGAACGGGTTAAAGAAGAAAAACAGGCCGGAAGGAGGGCATGGGTGTCGTACGACACGCTGTACATAAAGAAGCATAGGACGGGCCGGATGGACAAAAGAACTTAATTTGGAACTGTAATGGGCTGAGTGCAGCAAAGCGTGAAGACACTAACTTTGTTTCTTTTATTGTAAAGAATGATTTAATAGTTTTAACTGAGTCTTGGACCGGTAAATCAAGCAATGTTGATATTCCAGGATACCATTGTTATACTTATTATAGGAAGTATAGGCATAGGCAGGCAAAACGAAATAGTGGTGGTATTGTTATTTTTGTTCGCAACACTATTAAGGAAGGTATTTCGATAGTTAAAAATAGGCATGATACATTATTTGGTTAAAAATTGACGGACATTTTTTTAACATTGATACTGATATATAGCTTGCAGCAGTATACATGTGAGGGATTCATTACCTATTGCTAGATTAATAGACACTGATCTTTTTGCGAGTTTAGAGGATGATATAAACCAATATCAAACATTAGGCACAGTTATGAGTGCTGGTGATTTTAATGCCAGAACCTTATGTAAAACAGATAGCATTATTTGTGACATGTATATCCCAGATATTGATGGTGATAATTATGTATGTGACAATCCCTTACCTAGATACTCAATGGACAGGGGCAGTAACTCTCATGGAAATAAGTTATTAGACTTATGTAAGGCCACTGCACTAAGAATTGGTAACGGCCGTTTGGGAGCGGACTTTGGCGTAGGCAATTATACATGTTTCAATACAAATGGCTCAAGTGTTTACTTAATACTTAATGAACATAATTTTAATCTTGTTGATAAGTTTGAGGTTAGTCATTTCAATGATTTCAGTGATCATGCCCCATTGTCTTTGATATTGCGTGCAATACACATGTATTTAAAGAAATGCCATGCATAGGTGAATATCTAAAATGGAGTGATGAAGAAAAGGACGCATTCAGAAATGGATGAATTGCTAGAACTGTTGACTTTAATAATTTAGTTCAAAATTGTGATGTACAAAATGTTATTAATGTTGACTTTATGGTGAATACTTTTACAGATATTGTTCGTGAGGTTGACGACCCATTATTTGTTAGGCATGTAATAGAATACCCATGTTTTAAAAAATGTTTAATAACAGATTCTGCTAAATGGTTCGATCAAGAATGCAGAAATGCTAAGAACTTATATAAAAACGCCTTGAATGTTTATAATAATTCGCATAGTGATCGAGGTAGAGTTGAATTGTGTAGATTGAAAAGTTTGTATAAAACTACTGTGTCAAAGAAACGTAGAGCTTTTAAATTTAAACGTTTAAAAGAGTTTGAAAATTTGAAACGAAATAGGCCTAAAGAATTCTGGAGATATTTCCGTTCACAGACCGCAAACAAAAGTGTAAATGTACCTCTGGAGGACTTTAAAAATCATTTCGAGCAAATGTTCGCTGATATTAATCATGATAATAATGAGGAAGCTGACAACTTTAACAGGAACTATGATTTTAATGAATTTGATAATATTTTGGGAGACCTAGATAACCCGATAACATACGATGAAGTTCGTAGAGCTGTTGCCTTGCTTAAGAAGAATAAATCTCCGGGTGAAGATAAATTGCTTAATGAATATTTTATTGAAGCATGTGATATTTTAGGTGGATATATTACAGAGATTTTCAATAGCATTTTAAACTGCGGAAATTTTCCGATAGCTTGGACTAAGGGAATTATCATACCATTACACAAAAAAGGCGATAAGACTGACGTTAAAAATTATAGAATTATTAAAATTATTTAACTAATCGGACCTACTCTTATGAAATTTGTGGTGTTCAAATATGATATTTGAGCATATATTGATATTTACTGAAAGGTTTCAGATTTTAGTATCTTAGTTTTAGCTCTCCTTTTGTTTTGTAACGCTTTATTTATTAATATTACAATCGCAGTCTATGAAAACAAAATATATAGTATATATACATTAAAATCAGAAAAGAAACATATGTATTAAAATCGTTAAGAAATGGCGGAGCAGGGCCGTTGCGTGAAAATTGACCCTCGTGTTCATTACAGAGAAACCTTGTTCGATTATCATGCAACGGCCCGGCTCCGCCATTTAATTACCTCTAAATATGATACTACAGACAGACAGCCAGACGTAATTGCTTCTTGTCGTAAAGACGTTAATAACAATTTCTTGGCAAATGATACATGGTCAAAATGATACATAGCATACTTGAAGCAGACATAATATAGCCAAATTAGAGAATAAATTAAAAAAGTACAACGGAATAACATTATATATATCTCTAAAATAAATAGGATATATCAATATGTTACGGGGCTTATGGCGTAAGTTATGATGATATATGACCGTCTTAGTAAACAACAAATTCTGATACTAAAACTATGATAATAATGCATATAAAACAAGTAGACGTATTTCTTGATCGTTTGAAAGAAACAACGCCATAAATATTTGTTCATAGTTCTGCTGCACTTGTAATAATTCAATTGACACTTTTCACTTAATGTCTAAATGGAGCTGATGGACCTGAGTGCAGTTTTCCGGAATCCGAAGGAATCTTACGGAATCATACGGAATATAACGACCTCTTACGGTGTATGACCCACAAATTAGCTGCTGTCAACTAATATACTGTGGAAGACTCTGAAAATCGGCGTTTGGAATAAACTATAGAGTCGCAAATTTTAAGTTTTACATGTACAAGTGTAATCAAGATATCGTAGTCGTATAGATAAGGACCATACTTTTGCAAAGACAAAGTAATCTAACTTTCTGAAATATTAGGTAGGATAGTAGGAAACACCCACTTATTACCTAAAAGTTGTTAAATGCAAAACCTTTACCAGGATTTCTAAATATAAAATACTTAAATTTACATGAATTTGCATTATATGTAAAAAAGAAAGATTTGATAAATTAATTCAATTAGCCGTCATAATAAATGTTGATATCTTGTGGCAAGTTTAAATTGGTTTTACTTGCTAATAAGAATTACGTTAATTAATTGATCAAAACTACTGCATACCTGTAGGTACCATTCGGATATTTCATTTTATTTAAACTCAAATCGGACGTGAATTGACCTAGTTTGAAATACTAAAAGACCAAAACTAGTTAAGTTATATTTTCATAATATCTGTTTTGCACATCTATGTTTTTTCATATTATACAAGGTCATTATATTTGAATATTTGATTAGAGGATACATTAACACATCACAATAAATAATCAGAGCTAGTTTGATTATCTCACTTCAATAATTAACACTATTTCTAAAAATTCAAGTACATACGTACTGTAACTCCCTGAACCTTCCTAAAATGTACACGTTATGATGCAATGGCTGTGTGTTTGATTAACCGCTCAGCATCCAGAACGCAGCCGTTACATTGCCACTAAGCAGTTGAAAAAAATAAATGTAACTTTTATTTAAAATCAGCATAACTTAGTAAAGATACCGTGCTATTATGTTTCATCACACATACAATGAAAACAACATGGGCAAATCCGGAAGTCGCAGATTCTAAAATTAACCCTGTTAAGAGCTCAAAGCAAACCCCTAAACTACAATGAACTTGATAACCAAACGTATTAACAATACAGAAAACCATTGCCAACACCGAAAACAATCTTACACCTCATTCATCAATACAAACACCACGAACAATGCTATGGAACACAAAAATATAATAAAAAAGAAACATGAAACAACAGCAATTAACCCATCAAACAACAACAAACAACACTGTTATCAAAACGATTTACCGTAAAGAAATGGGATTACGGCCTTGGAGCAGTCAGTGAAACAAGAATTTACAGGAATCCGAGGCAAGGGGAACTTAGCATAGTCATAACATCATACTAGTCTCATAATTTATTATAAACTACTAAATAAAAAGTAACACAGGACACCTCAGAGGACGCATCAACTTCAAAACAATGGGAATTAAAGCCAAAACTAACATACAAACTGATAAGTTATTTTCAAGTACTCAATGACTAGATACCAGCATCGACTGTTTTCGACGGAATGAAGGCGGAGCAACAGTTCTAGCTCTTGAAAGAAAGATAAAGTCGTTTGAAAAATCTTGTTTGTTTTAAATATGCCATGTTTTTGATGTTCGTAATTTTAACTCAAAATTGTCGCAAATAAAGTCAAATCACTAAAACATATAACACAGGATTACCTTAGCGTTTCTTTGTAAATCCTGCTCTATTTTTCACATAAAAATGAACAAAACTGTCCGAGCATCAGTTTATTTGCAACTCACGATATTTTTAAGGATATGTTTTTTGACATATATGTTTATCATATCAATCAATCAAACACATAGACTCATAATATGAACATCGTGATTTATATATCCAAATAGTCTTTAGAATAAGTTGAATGACTGTTTTTAATTCAATTAAAAGGCATAACGAAAATTCATAACATATAATATAAAATGATGTTCGGCACTTTTACAAAGCTTAGAATTTCACAAAATGCTAATATTTAATTCTCAATTTTCTTTTATTTTCAAAACGCTTTGCATTGTCAAAATAGCAAACCAAATATGAAACCCAATTCACTTCAAATGCTTTCAAGCGAAGGACAGTTTGTTCAGCGAATTCAATTTACAGTAATCCCCAATATATATACTGCCTTTTTAATAAAAGAGCAAACTAGCGAACCGTTTCATGCGGGAAAGGCGATATTGGAAGCGTCTTGTTATTTGGCCATACGTTATTGGTTCATTCTTTGTTTCGCATAATTATTTTCTTCCATTTCAATGAGGCGAAAAGTGTTCAACATATCCGACGTACACATAATACATTAATTTTATCGCGGCATAAGTGATAATGCTATATTTTAGACTGGTGACACCTTGTTATGTTAGGTACTATTTGAAAAATTGCATTAATTGCCTTTTAGTTATACAGAAATGTTACTGCATTTTAAGTTTGCGTTCTTGATTTCAAAAGATTTCGGATTTGAACTGGCCTATCTGGCGACTTCTAAGGCCGGCCAAGTTGTTCGTAATACCATATGTTGGGTAAATATTTACATATTTTAACCCGACACTAATACGTTCGTTTGAAATGATACCAACATATAAGTGTACATCAAAATATTGGCGTGGTTAATCCTTAGTTTCAATACTACTGCAAATTGCAAGAAGGGATGGTGACATTACAGTAAAATCCATGAAATGTCACACATATGGCAATTTTAGAAGGGAAACTTCGTAAATCAATTCAATACCTTGAAGTTTTAGAACGGTCATGTTGAAAGACACAATGATCAAAGCTGAACAAACACCGATCAAGACACACTAGAAGACAATAAACTCTGCAACACTGTCAACTTTTAGTTATTAGTAAACTTTGGGACTGCGCCTCGGCACGATCTCCATAAATAAGTAAAAGCTCACTGGGGATCGGAGGAGGGCGGTTGGTGAAAACATATTTACAAGTGCTCAACCTCGACAAGAGCAATGTTCTCCCTAACTCCAAACTGCTATTTTAGGCAAACATTTTTGTGCATACTGATTATAGAGTCTGGGAATTAAAACCGAATGGTAGTTGGAATGGTTTTATTATGGATGAAATACAAACTTCATCGATTCAACTGACAGTGTCGACATTTGTGGATTGATTGTTTGTTATTTGCTTGACAAAATGCAGGACAAATCGCCAGCTGCATGAATTCATTTGCATGTTATATTTAACTTGATCATTGAAACCTTTCATACTATCAATTGGAGCTAGGTCCGATACTGTTTATCAATTGTTTATTGCAATACATTTGGGGAAAGCAGTGTGGTGGGAGATTAGAATATATATGAAACAAGCAGGTATTTATGAATAACCATTCAAGGCTGATACATTTTGGGACAAGTGTGAGGTTATGGCAAAACAACCTAGTGTAAACCCCCAGTACTGTCCTCTATATTTGCATTGACCACTCAAAGGTGGTACCCCAAAAGTAATGTACACGCTACTTGTCTATTTTGTTTTTAGTTTGATGTTCTAATTTTCGTTCTACATGTGTGATCCTGAACTCGTACTGTCAATACTTTGTTGATACAATCTTGGCTAGGAGTCAGTTTTGGTCATACAAACCACTTTAAGCCCAAAGTAGATATCTGTCACGAGGAACATTAATGACCTGTGATAAAATATTTTGATTGCGTAAAAGAAGGCTTGTTCCTTACATTACGAAAAAGGCTCATAACCTGTGAACTAGATACACAACGATAAAAACAATATAAATATTATCTGCTGCACGAGACAGCCTTAATATTATTTGCATATCCAACTTTGTGTGAAGGACAACATCGTTAAATCACCTCACATATGGCTTGAAACCACAGGAAAAGGAACATGCATATTGCCATTTCTTTGCACTGTTATATTATAGCTGGTTTGTTCTAAATTATCAGTTGAAACAACAAGGTTCGTGTTCAATCGTGGGCCATGAAATAATTCGAACAAGTTTTCACTTCCAGTTTTAGTAATTGAATGTAATGCTTTGAATAATTTACTACTACAGAATAACCATTGACATAACTAATTTATAATATTTCAAACATTTATATTCGATGTGACAACTAGGCTTTCATAGTTTATAACAATACACAAGGGGTTTATCATTGCTTTGTTTCTTTCAATATTGCGCATAGATTTTATAAGCGCAACGTCATTTAACAAATGACATACAACGTCCATTATTTTATTCAAAGGAATGTTATTGATAATATTATGGTTTTTTTTAAACAACATATCCTACTGAAGATTATATTTCTGTTTTATAACCGTGATGAATAATTACTGATATGTCATTATGAAGAACATTTGTTCTTGTGTTCATGCTGTATATGTTGTCCTTACCCAAATAATCACAATATCATATAATTTCAGCCTTTTTCGATAGTTCCTTTTTATTGAGTCAAAATATGGTGTAACTGATTAAGAATCATGTATGGATTGTCACATACCTTATTAAATGCAAGATTATGAAAACGTTCAAGCTAATCCAACCAATCGGCATTCGCTATTTCACTCCTCCATTTCCCATAAACAGGTTTTTTATTATCATCAGAATAATATACACAATCACACGTTTTCCTCGAGATGAAATGGATTACTTTTGATTAAATGCCAACTCGAAATTGATTCAATAGGCCAAAAGGAGTAATCCCTAGTTTCTAAAGCACATGTTTTCTTACAAAGCTGAGTAGCATTTGCCGTATCATTTTTGTGGTCTAATAGTTATATAAACAAACTGTTCATAAATTGCGAATACTAACGTATTTAACGGATCATGAGTAAAACACATAATTATATATGGTCTTTCCTCTATTTAAGTCGCTAAAGGTAAGTTGTGACCGTTTGGATGTTAAGCTACACATGCAAATAGGTTCAATGATATCATATTAGCATGACATACACTATATTTCAGACCTTACACATTAAACAGTTTAATTGATTGATTTATGTGTTGAAACAAATGCATAATTTCAGATCAATACAAAGTAAAATGGATCATAAGTAGTCATCTTTTTTGTCTCAAAGGACCCTTTGTGTACATGAGTTAGGTAGATACTATAAACAACGTTTACAGGAAAAAGGAAACAACACATTAGCGATACAGTCCCAAATGCGAAATGATCTCATTAATCAAGGTGAACTATTTCAAAGGAAACGACTTTAATTCGGACCGTACATGAAATAAATATGGTGCTGTTTGTGGAGTTTTGTGCTGTTTTCCCATGTTTCTTGTTTGTGATTTATTTCTTTTTGTGTTCTATGTCTTTGGTGTTGACCCAGTGCCATTAAATCGAGTTTATGTTTTAACGTTTTGCTACTGAGCTTGTTTCTGTAGTTTTTTAAGTAAATATTGGCCGTTTGTTATGCACTAATCGCCGTGTTTGGGTTCGAGTGTGGTTCGGAGAATTGTTTATGCACACCCGGGATATTAGAGACCACGAATGCAATATACTCAAAATTGACATAGGTCGGACATTAACTTAAATGACATTGCCTGATTTTTCATTGTTTGGTCTCATGCATTTTAGAGTATATATAAACGTTATTTTTTTTTTACAAATACATTTTGTCGTACCTATAAATGGTATGTCTTTTACATACTGCTGCATATTTCATATTGAATAAAAAATATGGTTTAAAAGAAATAAACTGATTATTTTTAAACTCTTCATAGATACAAGGTGTCAGAGTACTTAAGTTTAATTTCACATAGCTCCATGTTTCATTGGGGAGACTTGCGTTGAAAAACACAAGTTATGTGTAACAGCACAATGTAAACTGCAGGGACAAGCCCAGTAGTCGCCAATTCAAAAATAAATCCTGTGTAGAGGCACGAGACAAGGAACCAAACGACAATGAACTGGAGACATACACGTATAAAAATAGATAGTGTTGGAATGGTGTCTCATTTATGTGCCCATATCACTTCTCTTGTAAAACTATATGTGATTAGGTCATTTCCATCGTTATATCGTGCCAGTATCATGTCGAGCTTGCAACTTTCATTAGATCCAAATACCGTTTACCGTTCAAGTATGTTTTAATGTACCTCAGAAACAAAAAACAGATAACTATTGTCAAAGTTATTGATAAAGAGAATACAAATTGGTAGATAATGGAGGAAAATAGACAATAGAGAAATTGTCTACCACAAGGCAATTTTCGTTACATATATGGGTCATCAATTGGCTGATAGGTGTCGTACATCAGACTATTAAGATGGTATTTGTTTATCTGCCTTAATTCACATACTTAAGATCCATTTCAATTTAAAAAACTGGAGCGGTAATGATATTCGTTTTCCGTTTATCAATATCAACTGTTATTGGACAGTTTTAATCAAAACAAGTGAACATATAGACTGGAATGTAATGTTGAAAATATAAATGAAAATACTGGAATGCAGTTATTTGTTTCAATATGCGCATTTTAGAGCAGCTTTCTTACAGCTTTTAGTCATTATGACGAAAGAAACAGAACCCATATTTATTAGCACTTCTTCACGGTAATGCATTTGATAACATTATTATCAAAGTTATTTAAATTTTTAATACCGAAATTGCAGAACAATATGCTTTTCAATATTATGGACTCAAAGACAAAACTTGAACATACTATACTGACAGCGTACTATATAGAATATGACTTATGGTTTACAAGGGTAACTCTTCAGGCCCCAATTTTCGAAATTCTTAAGCTTAGTAGGCTTTAGTAGCGTATTTCAATTCGCCAAATACATACTTGAATTGGATTTTGATAAATGAAAAATAATTTATTGTGATTATCATAATGATAGTTCTTACCTAAAGTATATAAAATCTAACTAAAGTAAATATTACGCAAATTATCAAAAAAATAAAAATAAGTGAGCTTATGTTAAGACTTTTAATCGGGACTTCAGAAGTTTCGAGAAATTTGGGCCTGGTCGTAAATCGTTCATCGCTCCTCAACCCACCATGGATGAATCGCGATACATATTATCTTTTTGATAAAAAAACAAATACATAAAAAACAATACATTAAGCGCGGGTAATACGATGTTAACAACGTTTTGACATTTGGCCGTAAGTGATGGTTATTAGCTTGTTTGCATATATCTCTTAATTTGTTTAAATGCTAAAATCTGCATATTGTCAATAGTTTTTTCTATAATTGCTTTACATTTTTGACTAGGTACGTTTCCGTTCGCTGGACCAGACTTCGCTAATGTTTGCTTTTATTTATTACTTCCAAATAAAAATAAAAAAATGTCTTGTTCCACTTATTAGAATTAACCCCTCATAGTGACCATTTAGTTAATCCGCTTAGATAAATCCACTTCGATTATCTCCGAGTAATGCTTACATCCATTCACAAAATTATTAATCCAGCTTTCGTATAACAAAAATGATTAAACTATTTTTCCCAAAATAAAAGAACTTAACGTATTCCACAATTATAACATAACACACTTACATATCTTCTTATCAAAAAATACCGCACAATTTTGCACAAAATCCATACCAATAAGTCGTAAATAACTATCAAATACTGTTTCGAAGAAAAACACATGCTCTCGTACTTCGAACATAGGATGGGGACCTGTAAGGTGCAAGAAATACACACTCAAGTATGCTCTGATTTACAAAATGATTAGGTACTCACTATGTCTTTGATTGAAATATAGTTGTGAACCTTTGTTTATTTCTATTGATAAGAATGGAAGCGATTTGGGGTAAATGTTTAAAATACCATTTATAGATCAAAGCCAGTTCAATCTATTTATTATTTCAGATAAGGTATTGATGAATTGTATTATTTATCTATTGATTGTACTTATAGAGTATGCTGTTATCACTAACATTATATTGATGAAAAACGAAAACTATTTCAATGAATTGGATTGCTCAAAATTTATATAACCTGTGCCTGAATGAGAATAGTTGAGAACCAGTAAGATTTTTCAATTAAGACTTTGTAAATACTAGGGTGATAGAGTGACAGTAACTTCACCGTTGATACTACTTTATACGTTATACCAGTTCCAAATGCGAATAACTTTACAGGCTTGCCACATGTCAATATATACCGTAAAAGGGAAACATTAATTGCCTATTCCCGTGCATTGTCTCGTTCGCGATTAAGGGATATTAATCAAATGGATGTCAAACAGTTAAAGTAGTGTAGAGTCAACTCCAAATTAAGGAGCTTCACCCGAAAAATGATAACAATACTACAAGAGTACATATTCCGACACTATTTTTATCTTCGCCAACGTGTACGTAACTACCCTCTTCGTGTTATTTCTTATATTAAGTAACTATTACATGTTTGAATGTCGTTTATTGACACGAGGTCTATGTGTTTGTTACAATACTCACACACAACTTGTTTTGGGTATTAAATGCTCAGTGAAGAGGTCCATATGTAATCATAACTACATACTGAAGTTGTTTGAAAGACAAATACCGTTGTCTTTACAGTTACATTAATTATCATTGATCCCTTAATCCCATCATTTAGGTACATGGTGTAAGATAAGGTATTAAATGCTCAGAGAAAAGGTCTATATTTAATCATAACTACATACTGCAAGACATATACCATTGTTGGGACAGTTACAATCACTATCATTCATTCCATAATCCCATCATTCAAATACACGGTGTATTTATATCTACACATCTAATTTATTAACGAACATTCTAGAAACGCCATGTGTCTCTAAGGCAAGTAACCTTTAATAAATTATTTCGTCAATAACCAAGAGAATTGTCAAACACTTTGCGCTTCACACGTACAATAAATGCAATGTAATTGATACATCAGTTTGTTAATAGCTTGTGGATGCCCTAACTGAAATTTCTATATTATCACACAATGACATAAGGGCCCCCTAACTAGTACATATCTGACAGCAGGTGTAAGTTAATTAAATATTTTGGCTAACGGAAATTTTGATGTTTTTTTGTGATTAACACTGTTAAAGAAATTCGGCCCTTAATCCCATATAACAGGAAAAGGCTAAGCTTATTGTTTTGGAATAACTGGTGTATTAATTACATTCCGAACAGAGATTGAAGAAAACGAAGATGCTTCGTGATGAAATTCCCGATAAACTAATTCCATCATTATATCGTGCCAGTATCATGTCGAGCTTGCAACTTTCATTTGATCCAAATACCGTTTACCGTTCAAGTATGTTTTTACGTACCTCAGAAACAAAAAAAAACAGATAACTATTGTCAAAGTTATTGATAAAGAGAATACAAATTGGTAGATAATGGAGGAAAATAGACAATAGAGAAAGTGTCTACCACAAGGCAATTCTCGTTACATATATGGGCCATCAATTGTCTGATAGGTGTCATACATCAGACTATTAAGATGGTATTTGTTTATCTGCCTTAATTCACATTCTTAAGATCCATTTCAATTTAAAAAAACTGGAGCGGTAATGATATTCGTTTTCCGTTTATCAATACCAACTGTTATTGGACAGTTTTAATCAAAACAAGTGAACATATAGACTGGAATGTAATGTTGAAAATATAAATGAAAATACTGGAATGCAGTTATTTGTTTCAATATGCGCATTTTTAGAGCGGCTTTCTTACAGCTTTTAGTCATTATGACGAAAGAAACAGAACCCATATTTATTAGCAATTCTTCACGGTAATGCATTTGATAACATTATTATCAAAGTTATTTAAATTATTAATACCGAAATCGCAGAAAAATATGCTTTTCAATATTGTGGACTCAAAGACAATACTTGAACATATATCAATAACTTTTGTAGGATTCCAGCCGTCAATATTCTAATTTTTTAACACTTCTAATGACTTGCCACATTTTATTTCCCCATAATTATTTTTATTACAAAATACATGAGCAAGTCCTTTAAAAACAATCAATACAAAACGAAGATGCTTTTTGATGAAATTCTCGATAAACTAATTCATATGTATTAAAAGATTGAAAAGACATTTGGCGTAATGGTATGAGCTAGTTACGATCGTTTTGCTTAAGATGTTTCGAGAAATTCGGGAGACATGTTGTTTAAAGTTGCACTCTTAAACCCAACTAAGATTTACCACAATTGATCAAATTGTTTTGAGGTACTATAAAGGATGAATAAATGTCGAAAACAAAAGTTCTTATAAAGGAAACCGAGTTTAATTTGACAGAAAGAAGTATAAAACATTCTATTTCTACCTATTGAGACTGTAGTAGATCACAGTAAATCTTTGAGCATTCACCAATCATTTCTTTTGTGTTACCAGCTGCTAGAAAAACACCGTTACAATCTTGTTGTTAGTAATTCATATTTTCCATAAATGTATTATTTTGTAAGATGTTAAGGATGCATTACTCAAAATTGATGTTTGTTATGCATGTGTATGTATTGATTTTGAATAAGAGTGTCACTTTAAGCTTGATTTATGACATGTTTTTACTATTTATTAAAATACTACTTACAATTAGAACGTTCCGTTGAAATGCATGAAATTCGCCAAACATTAACCGGATTAGTGTCTAAAATTGTTTTTCTCCACTGGCACGTAGTTTGTTTAAATGTACCTAGCTACCTGAGTAAAGTAAACAACGGATTACAGCTGATTTACTAAAATCAATTCATGGCGAGTGCAGGTGTTAAAGTCACCCCGAACAGTATATGTCAGCAAATGTACTTAAAAAATCACATATATGCTCTTAAAACAATACACAATTTTAGGTTAGGACAAGATATAAACTAAAATTAGGCGCCTCAATATTGATGTAGTACCAGGAATATGCTGTTCGAACAATAAACATTATTCAGGAACATTATTCTTTAGAATCAACACTAAAGAGCAAATGGAATTAGATGAAAATTCAAACAATTTGGTAATTGACAATTGTTTGACATGATCATGTATAGTTTAAACATATTGATTTGTTTAACTTCACATACGAAAAACAAGTACACTTAAAACAAAGTGTACGAATACGAGTTTTGCAAACGTATGCTTTTTCCTCTTCATGAGGTAAAATGCAAGAGTAGGCGTTCAAATGGACAAATGCATATAAACACACATTAAATCGAGCATGGTAGCTGAACGTAAATGAGCGAATATATCACCAGATCTGGTACAATACAAATTGTCACGAAACTGACTCGAACTTGACTCATGATGATTTCTGTTTGTTTAATCTGCCTTTGTCGAGATTTTTGTTAGAAGTTTATCGCATGGGCTTGACTGTTTTGTTTGTATTATATCATTAGTCTACAATGTCATTTTGAAACACTACTATTTGACATGAAAAAAAGTAGCTGCAATTTGTAGACAAACAAATATTGCATTGTCCAGACAGACTGATTATAGATGTCAGGATAATCCAGGTTATTATCAGTTATATTTAAACATAACATAAAACATGAAACATAATGAAACACGGACTTTTGACTGTATTATTATGAAATGGCAACATTCCAGCAGACGTCGCTGATTATTTTTTACCTAATCATTAACTCGAAATAATACATCGGCTGATCGCCAGCAAGATTTAATTAAGGTCGTAAGAGTCGTGAGGTATTAGTCAGCGTCATCACCACCAGATCGTCAATGTAAGTTGTAGTTATCTATAATACAATGAAGACTACTGAGACACGCCAGGTAGTAAAACAATCAACAATAACTCCTGTGTACAGTCATTTACAATGTCAATATTCAAGTTACCCAAAATGTTTCAAAAACAGGAAAACTAGTGTTGCAAAATTATGAATCAAGATAAATTGTTTGTAAGCACTATTTGATACATTGTGTGTATCTTGATTGGTATACTTTCAACTAAGTATTGTCAATCGGAACTTCTAGGTCAATTTTCATCGAAAACAACCTAGGACATGCCGGATACATAAAATGTAGTAGTTCGGACACATATGAACTATAGTACTAATTATTTGTAGTGTTTTAAATTGTATTTTGTATTACTTAGTATGGATATATTTAGATTCACATTTTTAAGATTGGCGTTTTGAACTCGTTTGAAAAATTATGAATTTGATTTTGCATTTGAAATTTTATAAAGTAAAAGTAGTATGCTATTTAAAAATATATTTGGTTTATCGCATGAATTTTTATCGACATGTGCAAAGCCTGTTATTGATTTAAAAGGATCTAAAGCAAATTCAGTTATTAAAACTGAAAAGCATTATTCGTATATAACCACTATTCAATACTGAGTAGTTCCTTTGATATCGCAGTATTGTGCAATTGGCGCGTCTACTATATAATATCATGACATCCATAGCCATAGTTGTTGCGATCTGAGAGTGTTTCACTAACAGCAATGTTAAATGAGAGACATTCACGTCTCTACAGAATATTGCCGACATAACTCAATAAATTATGCTCAAATCAAGCACGCCTACCGCCGTTCATGTTTGAAGCATAGTACGTTTGGCCTAGCCCAGTAAATCGTGCTCAAATCACGCACGACTGTCACCTTTCACATAAAAAACATATAATATACGGCCGAATCAAGTACATTATTCTTAAACAGGTTGGTTAACAATAAGCAAAGTTTTTTTCTTCAAAATAGATATGAAGTTACAATGTATCAAAATGGAACGTGTTTAACGCCAATTACTTGCTTCTTTCAGCTTATCTTATTTTGGTATCGTGCTACGTTAGCCAATGTACGAATGTTAATAAATGAGCTTCCAGGGTTTCCCGGTTTGCTATTGCTGACACTTGAAATGCAAAATAAATGTCTGAATATGCATACTTTGTAAAGTTATCATATCGTTGTTGTCTATATTTTAACTGACATTCCCTTTTGCAATATTGCAAGGCCACACAAGCTTGTTTGTGACATTTGTTCCGTTACCAATATAATATGAGGTCAGCAGGCATGTAAAAAATCACATAATTGTATATCGGACACTTTGATTTATCATACTGTTTACAACCAAAAAGATAACTTGTGTCAAGGTTTATGATAATGAGAATACCAGTTGGAATATAATAGCGGAACAAAGCAATAATAACATGTTTTGTCTACAGCGAGACAGTTTTTCCCACAGGCATACTTATTGTAACTTTCGAATATCAAAGAGAGCAATACTGTATTTGACACCATTTTTTAAGTATTCCGTGGCAGTTTATAAAATAAATATACTAAAAAGGTGGAAAACAAGTAGACTTTTCCTAAGGTTATCATATGATTTGTCTACAAGTGATTTTTTCTGCTCTCATGTTAGGATGTCCTTCAGCATGCAGTAAAATGTATAATGCTATAAAATACACATCTATCAGAATGTTAAAGCGACTTGTAAATGGGGTATTGTACAAAATAAAAGCATGTGTCATTAATGGAAATGGGTTATAATTTTGCAAATAGTGTAAGTCTTATTTTAGTGCATAAAGTATTCGCAAGTGTCTGCTCTTCCTTAATCATAAGGCCTTTTTACGACTCTGAAGCACACAAACAAGAACTAAACTGCAAATGTACAATGTGACATAATTTTAAGCGAAACAACATCGCATGCAAATTGTATTCGATGATATTTGATTAATTTACCGTCATATCATAACCAATGACTCAAAAAAGCTATGACACTTCTAATATGTACTTTCCTGAATACTTTTGTAAATGGAACACTTGATATTTATATTGTAAAAACTGCAGTGATGTTATCAAGTCACTGTTTATTTGATGCTGTGCACTGATTAGATTAGCGCACTTTTATTTAACAAATGATATAAAAATTACAATTTTCTTCATTTATTTTAATCCCAGGAATGTTGTTGATACTATAATTTTAATAATACAATGATATGCTACGTCACAATTATTGTTATTATATACTGGGAAGCTTTGCTTAATTTAATCGTGATCGCTATATGTTTATATGAAAGGATTGATTGATCGCATCTGTTCGTCTGTTCAGGTTTTATTAACGCAAAAAGACGCTTGCTTATCCGATAAATTCTAATTGCTCCATGTGGTATTATTTATGTTGAGGATATGATAATCAGAAAAAAGTCATTTCCATTTTATTAGAAAAGTGATTAGTTATTGTAATAAGTAAATATGATTACGAACGATATCATGACATTCCTGCATATGTCTGCATTGTACATAAACAGTTTGAACTGATTTGAACAGTTTATTCCTTTAAGAAAAGCCTGTCCAAGATGGCAAAAACCCATTACAAAGAAAGATGATGCATGTTTCTAATTATAATTTAATACAGATAAAATAAACTGTCAAATAATATATTTAGGTGTCGGTAGCCTATTATAAAGAAATGGTTATTTCTTTGCTTTGGTCAAACATTTTTGATTGTTGATTGCCCATTATTACTAAAATTTAAAGGTATGGCTTTCGTGAAATACGATAATTTCTAAGTACACAAGTAAACATAATATTAATTTTGAAAAATTAATATATATTTGTAGAGTCAATTATCATAAAGTATATACAGTATTATCGCTATCATCTAAAGATTAATTATAAACGCAAAATATTGGTTTACGTAGACTTTTTAAATCATGTTTGACATCACTCAAAAAGCGAACATATTTTTCCGAACATCAGTTCAATTTCAACTGCCACTAGAAGGGGAATCAAGTATATTGTCAACTTTAAGATGACTACTTTATTTTACTTCAATGAAATAGCGTTACAGTTTTAAACAAAATTAAACAAGGCTGATAGACACGTGTCAAAACGCACTATCTAATAATTATTTGTTCCGTGTATTAAACATTTAGTAATCGCCGATATATATTGCCTTTTTATTTATAGGGCAAAATAGCAAACCACTTGACGCGGGAAAGACAATAATGAAAACTTGTATATATATGGCCGAAAGTTATTGGCTTAATAAAAGTGTTGCATTGAGGTTTTGCTTTTGAAGGAAAACATATAAGGAAATCGGATGTTTATCGGGTCATTTGTGATAAAGCCTGATTTAATGCCTCGTGTGTTTTGTACCATTTGCTACACACAAACAGTTATTGTATTACTTGATATTTGATTATAGCAACTGAAATTATTATCTCAAACTATTATGAGGTTAAGGCACTCCGAATTGATTCAACTGGACTTAGCTTTCCATTTCCTATGTATTGGTGTTATTGAGGAGTGCATGTAGAGACGAAATAAATAACATCAACATCTTTGAAAAATAATTTCTGGTTGGTGTGTAACAATATTACAATGTAATAAAAAAATGGAAGATAAAAGGACAAGTACAGTAGTTGTAGACAATACAATGATCAATGATAAAAATCTAACATTTATAAATAACAACGGAAACTATACTGACAAGTATATCAGTCCTAAGCTTAACAAGGATTAATTGTAGAATTCTCCAAACTCTTAACTACTCTAGAGGCACTGACTTCTACGTCTCAGTGCAGTTCCCACCGGAAGTAGCAGCGAAGAGGAGGCGTCTCTTCGAACGGGTTAAAGAAGAAAAACAGGCCGGAAGGAGGGCATGGGTGTCGTACGACACGCTGTACATATACGGTAGACCCGTGAAAGAAGCATAGGACGGGCCGGATGGGCTGAAGAACTTGATTTGGAACTGTAATGGGCTGAGTGCAGCAAAGCGTGAAGACACTAACTTTGTTTCTTTTATTGTAAAGAATGATTTAATAGTTTTAACTGAGTCTTGGACCGGTAAATCAAGCAATGTTGATATTCCAGGATACCATTGTTATAATTATTATAGGAAGTATAGGCATAGGCAGGCAAAACGAAATAGTGGTGGTATTGTTATCTTTGTTCGCAACACTATTAAGGAAGGTATTTCGATAGTTAAAAATAGGCATGATACATTATTTGGTTAAAAATTGACAGACATTTTTTTAACATTGATACTGATATATAGCTTGCAGCAGTATACATGTGAGGGATTCATCACCTATTGCTAGATTAATAGACACTGATCTTTTTGCGAGTTTAGAGGATGATATAAACCAATATCAAACATTAGGCACAGTTATGATTGCTGGTGATTTTAATGTCAGAACCTTATGTAAAACAGATAGCATTATTTGTGACATGTATATCCCAGATATTGATGGTGATAATTATGTATGTGACAATCCCTTACCGAGATACTCAATGGACAGGGGCAGTAACTCTCATGGAAATAAGTTATTAGACTTATATAAGGCCACTGCACTAAGAATTGGTAACGGCCGTTTGGGAGCGGACTTTGGCGTAGGCAATTATACATGTTTCAATACAAATGGCTCAAGTGTTTACTTAATACTTAATGAACATAATTTTAATCTTGTTGATAAGTTTGAGGTTAGTCATTTCAATGATTTCAGTGATCATGCCCTATTGTCTTTGATATTGCGTGCAATACACATGTATTTAAAGAAATGCCATGCATAAGTGAATATCTAAAATGGAGTGATGAAGAAAAGGACGCATTCAGAAATGGATGAATTGCTAGAACTGTTGACTTTAATAATTTAGTTCAAAATTGTGATGTACAAAATGTTATTAATGTTGACTTTATGGTGAATACTTTTACAGATATTGTTCGTGAGGTTGCCGACCCATTATTTGTTAGGCATGTAATAGAATACCCATGTTTTAAAAAATGTTTAATAACAGATTCTGCTAAATGGTTCGATCAAGAATGCAGAAATGCTAAGAACTTATATAAAAACGCCTTGAATGTTTATAATAATTCGCATAGTGATCGAGGTAAAGTTGAATTGTGTAGATTGAAAAGTTTTTATAAAACTAATGTGTCAAAGAAACGTAGAGCTTTTAAATTTAAACGTTTAAAAGAGTTTGAAAATTTGAAACGAAATAGGCCTAAAGAATTCTGGAGATATTTCCGTTCACAGACCGCAAACAAAAGTGTAAATGTACCTCTGGAGGACTTTAAAAATCATTTCGAGCAAATGTTCGCTGATATTAATCATGATAATAATGAGGAAGCTGACAACTTTAACAGGAACTATGATTTTAATGAATTTGATAATATTTTGGGAGACCTAGATAACCCGATAGCATACGATGAAGTTCGTAGAGCTGTTGCCTTGCTTAAGAAGAATAAATCTCCGGGTGAAGATAAATTGCTGAATGAATATTTTATTGAAGCATGTGATATCTTAGGTGGATATATTACAGAGATTTTCAATAGCATTTTAAACTGCGGAAATTTTCCGATAGCTTGGACTAAGGGAATTATCATACCATTACACAAAAAAGGCGATAAGACTGACGTTAAAAATTATAGAGGAATAACTCTTTTAAGCAATTTTTCGAAACTGTTTACATGTGTACTTAATCAGCGAATATCAAAATGGTGTGACAAAAATAATGTTATTTCTGACGCCCAGTTTGGTTTTAGAAGAGGTCGGTCTACAGTTGATGCAGTTTTTATTCTTCACTCAATTGTTCAAAAATATGTAAACTTGAACAAACGATTATATTGCTGTTTTATTGATATGAAACGTTGTTTTGATTCCATATATTTGAATACGTTATGGTTGAAGTTGTATAAATCCAATTTAGATGGTAAAATGTTACGTATTATTCGCATTGATATAGCAGTAGGCTTAAGGCAAGGGGAGATAATGTCCCCAATAATGTTTTCTCTATTCGTTGAAGACTTGGAATTATATTTACAAAATAAAAATGAGGTGGCTATACTTAGAAATAATTATGTTTAAACTTTTTGCTACTGAACTTGTTTCTGTAGCTTTTTGCATAAATATTGGTAACATATTCTTGTTTTCTAACACATTGAATTGGCTTACGTCTAATATATGTTTAATTTCAGAGTGAGTTATGAGCGGAGGTTGAGAGTGGTCAAGTAGTGTAAGTGTCCGCCTCTCAGCAAAGAGGTTATGGGTTCGATCCCCATTAAGGGTGGATTCAAAATTGATTTTACCAGCTATAAGATAGCTACGGTCTCAATCGAGCTAAAAGAAATTAGAATAATCTTGAGTAAGTTTACTCAACAAATAACATCGAAAACTAATTGACTATAGCATACATGTATGTTTGCATAAAAAGTATCAATATACTAAATTAAAGAACTGTATTCTATTTATGCAAGTTTTAATGATTCTGAGCCATTTTTCATGAACATACTGTTTTTGGACGCAGTTATTAAACCATGCATAATGGTGAAAGAAGACGTAGTCTTATCAACTTATTAAAAGTGTGTAGTTGTCTATAATATAGACATGACCCCTTTGCTCGATATCTCAGGGACCGGTCAAAATACTCGAGCCTCGGGAATATCGAGCCAAGCAGGAAATGCTTTACATAGAGTTAACTAATCGGACCTACTCTTATGAAATTTGTGGTGTTCAAATATGATATTTGAGCTTATATTGATATTTACTGAAAGGTTTCAGATTTTAGTATCTTAGTTTTAGCTCTCCTTTTGTTTTGTAACACTTTATTTCTTAATATTACAATCGCAGTCTATGAAAACAAAATATATAGTATATATACATTAAAATCAGAAAAGAAACATATGTATTAAAATCGTTAAGAAATGGCGGAGCAGGGCCGTTGCGTGATAATTGACCCTCGTGTTCATTACAGAGAAACCTTGTTCGATTATCATGCAACGGCCCTGCTCCGCCATTTAATTACCTCTAAATATGATACTACAGACAGACAGCCAGACGTAATTGCTTCTTGTCGTAAAGACGTTAATAACAATTTCTTGGCAAATGATACATGGTCAAAATGATACATAGCATACTTGAAGCAGACATAATATAGCTAAATTAGAGAATAAATTAAAAAAGTACAACGGAATAACATTATATATATCTCTAAAATAAATAGGATATATCAATATGTTTCGGGGCTTATGGCGTAAGTTATGATGATTTACGACCGTCTTAGTAAACAACAATTTCTGATACTAAAACTATGATAATAATGCATATAAAACAAGTAGACGTATTTCTTGATCGTTTGAAAGAAACAACGCCATAAATATTTGTTCATAGTTCTGCTGCACTTGTAATAATTCAATTGATACTTTTCACTTAATGTCTAAATGGAGCTGATGGACCTGAGTGCAGTTTTCCGGAATCCGAAGGAATCTTACGGAATCATACGGAATATAACGACCTCTTATGGTGTACGACCCACAAATTATCTGCTGTCAACTAATATACTGTGGAAGACTCTGAAAATCGGCGTTTGGAATAAACTATAGAGTCGCAAATTTTAAGTTTTACATGTACAAGTGTAATCAAGATATCGTAGTCGTATAGATAAGGACCATACTTTTGCAAAGACAAAGTAATCTAACTTACTGAAATATTAGGTAGGACCCACTTATTACCTAAAAGTTGTTAAATGCAAAACCTTTACCAGGATTTCTAAATATAAAATACTTAAATTTACATGAATTTGCATTACATGTATATGTAAAAAAGACAGATTTGATAAATTAATTCAATTAGCCGTCATATTAAATGTTGATACCTTGTGGCAAGTTTAAATTGGTTTTACTTGCTAATAAGAATTACGTTAATTAATTGATCAAAACTACTGCATACCTGTAGGTACCATTCGGATATTTCATTTTATTTAAACTCAAATCGGACGTGAATTGACCTAGTTTGAAATACTAAAAGACCAAAACTAGTTAAGTTATATTTTCATAATATCTGTTTTGCACATCTATGTTTTTTCATATTATACAAGGTCATTATATTTGAATATTTGATTAGAGGATACATTAACACATCACACTAAATAATCAGAGCTAGTTTGATTATCTCACTTCAATAATTAACACTATTTCTAAATATTCAAGTACATACGTACTGTAACTCCTTGAACTTTCCTAAAATGTACACGTTATGATGCAATGGCTGTGTGTTTGATTAACCGCTCAGCATCCAGAACGCAGCCGTTACATTGCCACTAAGCAGTTGAAAAAATAAATGTAACTTTTATTTAAAATCAGCATAACTTAGTAAAGATACCGTGCTATTATGTTTCATCACACATACAATGAAAACAACATGGGCAAATCCAGAAGTCTCAAATTCTAAAATTAACCCTGTTAAGAGCACAAAGCAAACCCCTAAACTACAATGAACTTGATAACCAAACGTATTAACAATACAGAAAACCAATGCCAACACCGAAAACAATCTTACACCTCATTCATCAATACAAACACCACGAACAATGCCATGGAACACAAAAAAAAAAAAAAAAAAAAAGAAACATGAAACAACAGCACTTAACTCATCAAATAACAACAAACAACACTATTATCAAAACGATTTACCGTAAAAAAATGAGATTAAGGCCTTGGAGCAGTCAGTGAAACAAGAATTTACAGGAATTCGAGGCAAGGGGAACTTAGCAAAGTCATAACATCATACTAGTCTCATCATTTATTATAAACTACTAAATAAAAAGTAACACAGGACACCTCAGAGGACGCATCAACTTCAAAACAATGGGAATTAAAGCCAAAACTAACATACAAACTGATAAGTTATTTTCAAGTACTCAATGACTAGATACCAGCATCGACTGTTTTCGACGGAATCAAGGCGAAGCAACAGATAGATAAAGTCGTTTGAAAACACTTGTTTGTTTTAAATATGCCATGTTTTTGATGTTCGTAATTTTAACTCAAAATTGTCGCAAATAAAGTCAAATCATATAACACAGGATTACCTTAGCGTTTCGTTGTAAATCCTGCTCTATTTTTCACAAAAAAATGAACAAAACTGTCCGAGCATCAGTTTATTTGCAACTCACGATATTTTTAAGGATATGTTTTTTGACATATATGTTTATCATATCAATCAATCAAACACAAAGACTCATAATATGTACATAGTGGTGTATATATCCAAAAAGTATTTAGAGTTAGTTGAATGACTGTTTTTAATTTAATTAAAAGGCATAACGGTTATTCATAACATATAATATAAAATGATGTTCGGCACTTTCACAAAGCTTAGAATTTCACAAAAATGCAAATATTCAATTCGCAATTTTCTTTTATTTTCAAAACACTTTGCATTGTCAAAATAGCAAACCAAATATGAAACCCAATTCACTTCAAATGCTTGCAAGCGAAGGACAGTTTGTTCAGCGAATTCAATTTACAGTAATCCCCAATATATATACTGCCTTTTTAATAAAAGAGCAAACTAGCGAACCGTTTCATGCGGGAAAGGCGATATTGGAAGCGTCTTGTTATTTGGCCATACGTTATTGGTTCATTCTTTGTTTCGCATAATTATTTTCTTCCATTTCAATGAGGCGAAAAGAGTTGTGGATCAAAGCTGAATCAACACCGATCAAGATACACTAGAAGACAATAAACACTGCAACACTGTCAACTTTAAGTTATTAATTGACGTTGGGACTGCGCCTCGGCACGATCTCCATAAATAAGTAAAAGCTCACTGGGGATCGGAGGAGGGCGGTTGGTGTAAACATATTTACAAGTGCTCTACCTCGACAAGTGCAATGTTCTCCCTAACTCCAAACTGCTATTTTAGGCAAAAATATTTGTGCATATTGATTATAAAGTCTGGAACTTAAAACCGAATGGTAGTTGGAATGGTTTTATTATGGATGAAATAAAAATTTCATCGATTCTACTGACAATGTCGACATTTGTGGAGTGCTTGTTTGTTATTTTCATGTTAAAATGCAGGACAAATCGCCAGCTGCATGAATTCAATTGCATGTTATATTTAACTTGATCATTGAAATCTTTCGTATTATCAATTGGAGCTAGTTCCGATAGTGTTGATTCATTTATCCATTGTTCATTGCAATACATTTTGCCCGGGAAAGGAATGATGCTCGGATATTAGAATATAGATGAAACAAGCAGGTATGTATGAATAACCATTTCAAGGCTAATACATTTTGGGACAAGTGTAAGGTTATGGTAAAACAACCTAGTGTAAACCCCCAGTAATGTCCTCTATATTTGCATTGATCGATCAAGGGCGGTACCCTAATAGTAGTGTACATGCTGCTTGTGTATTTAGTATTTAGTTTTATGTTCTAATTTTCGATCTACATGTGTAATTCTGAACTCGTACTGTTAATTCTTTGTTGATAAGATTTGGGCTAGGAGTCATTTTTGGTCATACAAACCACTTTAAGCCCAAAGTAGACTCGTGGTTTAGTAATATTATGTTTCACTGATCGTTCCAAAGCAGTTGTCCAATCATTTGTTGGTAAATTGCTATTTTAATGCCTATGTTGTATGTTTTAATTATTTGTATATCTCTATGGGATGTTAATGTCTTTGTGTCTGTAGTTCATTTTCGTTTGGGTTATTTTCTTATGCCTCTAAACAGGGTTCATCGTTGATGTTGTGACTACTGAGCTTGTCGTTTTCATTGATTACTAAAACATTGCGTGAACGCCTGTTTTGCGCACCGTTCAAAGGCGTTGACCAAAACCTTTATGAGTGTACATATTTGATGCATTCATTGTTTTGACTATGTTATTTTGGTTTTGTGTTTATTGTTTGTAGTCCTTAGCTTTGAACCTCTAATCAAGTACTTGTGGTATGCTTTTGAAATATTCTCTTTGGTTTAAACGTATGTAATTACTAGCATGTTAACGCCTGTTTTGCGGACCGTTAAAAGCCGGTGACCAAAACATTTATGAGTTTAAATATTTGATGCATTCATTATTGGTTTGTGTTGTTTTGAATTGTTGTTTTGAATTGTAGTTAACTGTCTGTTAGTCCTTAGCTTTGAACCTATAATTGTGGTCTTTGTTGTATGTTTGGGAAACTTGTCTTACGGGTTTACACGTATGTGACGGACGACCAATATTGATTGATTCATTGGCATTTGAATATATTTTACGCCAAATGCGTTTCTTGTTCATATTTTGTTTGCCACTTTCACTATTGTTATACAAAAACATAATAATATCATGAATAGCATATGATGAAAAGATCAAATAAAATAGATGCCAATATAAAATGATACACACTCTTCTTTATTATTTTTTGATATGAAAACATGGCATATGCTATGTCAAGGTGCCTTCTGTATGCTTAATGTTTGTGTTTATCCTTTGCATGCTCAAATAGTTAAACAGATATAAAACAGACACAACAATATAGAATCATTTGAGACATTCATGGTGCATTTAAGAGGTGAAAAAAATCCATGCAGAATGAAAACCTGACATTTACAACCCCATAGTCCTTTATAGACAAATGACTGTCTCTGAATACTTCGTATTTGGCATGCAAATTAGTTGAGGCGACGTATGACCTAGTAGTCATATGCTGTTTATAATCTCGTATATATATATTATATGGAATATTTATCATGTTCTGTTTTTGGTCATTTGCATTCGGTCTTTGATCGTCGAGGGTCGTTTTTTTTCATATCATCATTATATGTAGTCCAAAATTCTACTGTTTAATGATTAGATTGCACTCAAGTGGGATAAGAAAATAAATGAAGCGCTGGTAATGATTTAAAAATATTACATCTTGGTAGATTTTACTATGATATTTATGTAAAAAGCTACAGAAACAAGCTCAGTAGCCAAAAGTTTAAACATAAGCCACGTTTAATTTCACAGGGTAAACGCTTAAGACATACAACACAAAAACAAAAAGGTCACAAACAAGAAACGTCATGGAACAATAGCACAACACGTCACAAACAGCACAGTGTATATATACTATATAAAAAACAAGATATGTTTATCAAGGTAAGTTATCTACGGTAGCCTTGGAATGGTCAGTAAAATTCATTGTAAATCTGAAAAAAAGTTTGTGATTGACAACTCCGTTTGGGTAGTTCTTATATACGTAATGAGCCGTGACTGAAAAGTGGATCAATTCCACAGGTGATATTTGCATTAAGAAATATCAATTTCACAAACAATAGTAAAGTCTTAATGATTAATTCGGGTTCAATACTACTAAAAGATATCTGTCACGAGGAACATTAATGACCTGTGATAAAATATTTTGATTGCGTAAAAGAAGGCTTGTTCCTTACATTACGAAAAAAGCTCATAACCTGTGAACTAAATACACAACGATAAAAACAATATAAATGTTATCTGCTGCACGAGACAGCCTTAATGTTATTTGCATATCCAGTTTCGTGTGAAGGACAACATCGTTAAATCACCTCACATATGGCTTGAAACCAAAGGAAAAGGAACATGCATATTGCCATTTCTTTGCACTGTTATATTATAGCTGGTTTGTTCTAAATTATCAGTTGAAACAACAAGGTTCGTGTTCAATCGTGTGCCATGAAATTATTCGAACAAGTTTTCACTTCCAGTTTTAGTAATTGAATGTAATGCTTTGAATAATTTACTGCTACAGAATAACCATTGACATAACTAATTCATAATATTTCAAACATTTACATTCGATGTGACAACTAGGCTTTCATAGTTTATAACAATACACAAGGGGTTTATCATTGCTTTGTTTCTTTCAATATTGCGCATAGATTTTATAAGCGCAACGTCATTTAACAAATGACATACAACGTCCATTATTTTATTCAAAGGAATGTTGTTGATAATATTATGGATTTTTTTAAACAACATATCCTACTGAAGATTATATTTCTGTTTTATAACTATGATGAATAATTACTGATATGTCATTATGAAGAACATTTGTTCTTGTGTTCATGCTGTATATGTTGTCCTTACCCAAATAATCACAATATAATATAATTTCAGCCTTTTTCGATAGTTCCTTTTTATTGAGTCAAAATATGGTGTAACTGATTAAGAATCATGTATGGATATAGAGGATATTTGTTTATTTCAGTGTAAGATCGTATTTTATTTCACGAGTGTCATAGAAAAACATATTTTCACGAGTGTAAAAAGGGGGTAATTGATATTTTCACTGTTGTTATTTCACTGTTAAACCCCCATATTTCATCGTAAAGCATGAAAGAATGTCACATACCTTATTAAATGCAAGATTATGAAAACGTTCGATCTAATCCAACCAATCGGCATTCGCTATTTCACTCCTCCATTTCCCATAAACAGGTTTCTTTTATTATCATCAGAATAATATACACAATCACACGTTTTCCTTGAGATGAAATGGATTACTTTTGATTAAAGGCCAACTCGAAATTGATTCAATAGGCCAAAAAGAGTAATAAGTAGTTTCTAAAGCACATGTTTTCTTACAAAGCTGAGTAGCATTTGCCGTATTATTTTTGTGGTCTAATAGTTATATAAATATACCTTTTCAAAACTTGTTTTGGTTGAGGAAACTGTTCATAATTTGCGAATACTAACGTATTTAGCGGATCATTAGTAAAACACATAATTATATATGGTATTTCCTCTATTTAAGTCGCTTAAGGTAAGTTATGACCTTTTGGATGTTAAGCTACACATGCAAATAGGTTCAATGATATCATATTAGCATGACATACACTATATTTCAGACCTTACACATTAAACAGTCTAATTGATTGATTTATGTGTTGAAATAAATGCATCATTTCAGATCAATACAAAGTAAAATGGATCATCAGTAGTCATCTTTTTCGTCTCAATGGCCCCTTTATGTACATGAGTTAGGTAGAAACTATAAACAATGTCTACAGGAAAAAAGGAAACAACACATTAGCGATACAGCCCCAAATGCGAAATGATCTCATTAATCAAGGTGAACTATTTCAAAGTAAACGACATTAATTCCGACCGTACATGCAATAAATATTGTGCTGTTTGTGGAGTTTTGTGCTGTTCTCCCATGTTTCTTGTTAGTGATTTTTTGTTTTTGTGTTCTATGTCTTTGGTGTTGACCCAGTGCCATTAAACCGAGTTTATGTTTTAACGTTTTGCTACTGAGCTTGTTTCTGAAGTTTTTCACGTAAATAATGGCCGTTTGTTATGCACTAATCGCCGTGTTTGGGTTCGAGTGTGCTTCGGAGAATGGTGTATGCACACCCGGGATGTTTAGAGACCACGAATGCAATATACTCAAAATTGACATAGGTCGGACTTAAACTTAAATGACATTGCCTAATTTTTCATTGTTTGGTCTCATGCATTTTAGAGTCTATATAAACGTTATTTAATTTTTACAAATACCTTTTGTCATACCTATAAATGGTATGTCTTTTAACATACTGCTGCATATTTCATATTGAATACAAATCAGGGTTTAAAGGAAATTAACTGATTATATTTAAATTCTACATAAATACAAGGTGTCAGAGTACTAAAATTTAATTTCACATAGCTTCATGTTTCATTGGGGAGACTTGCGTTGAAAAACACAAGTTATGTGTAACAGCACAATGTAAGAGAAGCCCAGTAGTCGCCAATTCAAAAATAAACCCTGTGTAGAGGCACGAAACAAGGAACCAAACGACAATGAACTGGAGACATACACGTATAAAAATAGATAGTGTTGGAATGGTGTCTCATTTATGTGCCCATATCACTTCTCTTGTAAAACTATATGTGATTAGGTCATTTCCATCGTTATATCGTGCCAGTATCATGTCGAGCTTGCAACTTTCAATTGATCCAAATACCGGTTACCGTTCAAGTATGTTTTAATGTACCTCAGAAACAAAAAACAGATAACTATTGTCAAATTTATTGATAAAGAGAATACAAATTAGTAGATAATGGAGGAAAATAGACAATAGAGAAATTGTCTACCACAAGGCAATTTCCGTTACATATATGGGTCATCAATTGTCTGATAGGTGTCGTACATCAGACTATTAAGATGGTATTTGTTTATCTGCCTTAATTCACATACTTAAGATCCATTTCAATTTAAAAAAACTGGAGCGGTAATGATATTCGTTTTCCGTTTATCAATATCAACTGTTATTGGACAGTTTTAATCAAAACAAGTGAACATATAGACTGGAATGTAATGTTGAAAATATAAATGAAAATACTGGAATGCAGTTATTTGTTTCAATTTTCGCATTTTAGAGCAGCTTTCTTACAGCTTTTAGTCATTTTGAAGAAAGAAACAGAACCCATATTTATTAGCACTTCTTCACGGTAATGCATTTGATAACATTATTATCAAAGTTATTTAAATTTTTAATACCGAAATTGCAGAACAATATGCTTTTCAATATTATGGACTCAAAGACAAAACTTGAACATACTATACTGACAGCGTACTATATAAAATATGACTTATGGTTTACAAGGGTAACTCTTCAGGCCCCAATTCTCGAAATTCTTAAGCTTAATAGCGTATTTCAATTCGCCAAATACATACTTGAATTGGATTTTTATAAATGGAAAATAATTTATTGTGATTATCATAATGATAGTTCTTACCTAAAGTATATACAATCTAACTAAAGTAAATATTACGCAAATTATCAAAAAAAAATAAAAATAAGTGAGCTTATGTTAAGACTTTTAATCGGGACTTCAGAAGTTTCGAGAAATTTGGGCCTGGTCGTAAATCGTTCATCGCTCCACCATGAATGAAACGCGATACATATTATCGTTATGATAAAAAAAACCAAATACATCAAAAACAATGCATTAAGCGCGGGTAATACGATGTTAACAACGTTTTGACATTTGGCCGTAAGTGATGGTTATTAGCTTGTTTGCATATATCTCTTAATTTGTTTAAATGCTAAAATCAGCATATTGTCAATAGTTTTTCTATAATTGCTTTACATTTTTTGACCAGGTACGTTTCCGTTCGCTGGTACCAGACTTCGCTAATGTTTGCTTTTATTTATTACTTCCAAAAAAAAATGTCTTGTTCCACTTACTAGAATTAACCCCTCATAGTGACCATTTAGTTAATCCGCTTAAATAAATCCACTTCGATTATCTCCGAGTAATGCTTACATCCATTCACAAAATTATTAATACAGCTTTCGTATAACAAAAAAATGATTAAACTATTTTTCCCAAAATAACAGAACTAAACGTAGTCCACAATTATATTATAAAACACTTACATATCTTCTTATCACAAAATACCCCACAATTCTGCACAAAATCCATACCAATAAGTCGTAAATAACTATCAAAAACTGTTTCGAAGAAAAACACATGCTCTCGTACTTCGAGCATAGGATGGGGACCTGTAAGGTGCAAGAAATACACACTCAAGTATGCTCTGATTTACAAAATGATTAGGTACTCACTATGTCTTTGATTGCAATATAGTTGTGAACCTTTGTTCATTTCTATTGATAAGAATGGAAGCGATTTGGTGTAAATGTTTAAAATACCATTTATAGATCATAGCCAGTTCAATCTATTTATTATGTTAGATAAGGTATTGATGAATTGTATTATTTATCTATTGATTGTACTTATAGAGTATGATGTTATCACTAACATTATATTGATGAAAAACGAAAACTATTTCAAAGAATTGGATTGCTCAAAATTTATATAACCTGTGCCTGAATGAGAATAGTTGAGAACCAGTAAGATTTTTCAATTGAGACTTTTTAAATACTAGGGTGATAGAGTGACTGTAACTTCATTGTTGATTCTACTTTATACGTTATACCAGTTCCAAATGCAAATAACTTTACAGGCTTGCCACATGTCAATATATACCGTAAAAGGGAAACATGAATTGCCTATTCCCGTGCATTGTCTCATTCGCGATTAAGGGATATTAATCAAATGGATGTCAAACAGTTAAAGTAGTGTAGAGTCAACTCCAAATTAAGGAGCTTTACCCGAGAAATGATAACAATACTACAAGAGTAAATATTCCGACACTATTTTTATCTTCGCCAACGTGTACGTAACTTCCCTCTTCTTGTTATTCCTTATATTAAGTAACTAATATATGTTTGAATGTCGTTTATTGACACAAGGTCAATGTGTTTGTTACAATACTCACACAAAACTTGTTTGGGGCATTAAATGCTCAGTGAAGAGGTCCATATGTAATCATAACTACATACTGAAGTTGTTTGAAAGACAAAAACCAGTGTCTTTACAGTTACATTAATTATCATTGATCCCTTAATCCCATCATTTAGATACATGGTGTAAGATAAGGTATTAAATGCTCAGAGAAAAGGTCTATATTTAATCATAACTACATACTGCAAGACATATACCATTGTTGGGACAGTTACAATCACTATCATTCATTCCATAATCCCATCATTCAAAAACACGGTGTATTTATATCTACACATCTAATTTATTAACGAACATTCTAGAAACGCCATGAGTCTCTAGGGCAAGTAAACCTTTGATAAATTATTTCGTCAATAACTAAGAGAATTGTCAAACACTTTGCGCTTCACACGTACAATAAATGCAATGTAATTGATACATCAGTTTGTTAATAACTTGTGGATGCCCTAACTGAATTTTCTATATTATCACACAATGATATAAGGCCCCCCTAACTATTGCATATCTGACTGCAGGTGTAAGTTAATTAAATATTTTGGCTAACGGAAATTTTGATGTTTTTTGTGCTTAACACTGTTAAAGAAATTCGGCCCTTAATCCCATATAACAGGAAAAGGCTAAGCTTATTGTTTTGGAATAACTGGTGTATTAATTACATTTCGAACAGAGTTTGAAGAAAACGAAGATGCTTCTTGATGCAATTCTCGATAAACTAATTCATATGTATTAAAAGATAGAAAAGACATTTGGCATATTGGAATGAGCTAGTTATGATCGTTTTGCTTAAGATGTTTCGAGAAATTCGGGAGACATGTTGTTTAAAGTTGCACTCTTACACCCAACTAAGATTTGCCACAATTGATCAAATTGTTTTGATGTACTATAAAGGATGAATAAATGTCGAAAACAAAAGTTCTTATAAAGGAAACCGAGTTTAATTTGACAGAAAGAAGTAGAAAACATGATATTTCTACCCACTGAGACTGTAGTAGATCACAGTAAATCTTTGAGCATTTACCAATCATTTCTTTTGTGTTACCAGCTACTAGAAAAACACGGTTACAATCTTGTTGTTAGTAATTCATATTTTCCATAAATGTATTATTTTGTAAGATATTAAGGATGCATTACTCAAAATTGATGTTTGTTATGCATGTGCATGTATTGATTTTGAATAAGAGTGTCACTTTAAGCTTGATTTATGACATGTTTTTACTATTTATTAAAATACTACTTACAAATAGAACGTTCCGTTGAAATGCATGAAATTCGCCAAACATTAACCGGATTAGTGTCTAAAATTGTTTTTCTCCACTGGCACGTAGTTTGTTTAAATGTACCTAGCTACCTGAGTAAAGTGAACAACGGATTACGGCTGATTTACTAAAATCAATTCATGGCGAGTGCAGGTGTAAAAGTCACCCCGAACAGTATATGTCAGCAAATGTACTTATAAAATCACATATATGCTCTTAAAACAATACACAATTTTAGGTTAGGACAAGATATAAACTAAAATTAGGCGCCTCAATATTGATGTAGTGCCAGGAATATGCTGTTCGAACAATAAACATTATTCAGGAACATTATTCTTTTGAATCAACACTAAAGAGCAAATGGAATTAGATGAAAATTCAAACAATTTGGTAATTGGCAATAGTTTGACCTGATCATGTATAGTTTAAACATATTGATTTGTTTAACTTCACATACGGAAAACAAGTACACTTAAAACAAAGTGTACGAATACGGGTTTTGCAAACGTATGCTTTTTCCTCTTCATGAGGTAAAATGCAAGAGTAGGCGTTCAAATGGACAAATGCATATAAACAAGCATTAAATCGAGCATGGTAGCTGAACGTAAATGAGCGAATATATCACCAGATCTGGTACAATACAAATTGTCACGAAACTGACTCGAACTTGACTCATGATGATTTATGTTTGTCTAATCTGCCTTTGTCGAGATTTTTGTTAAAAGTTTATCGCATGAGCTTGACTGTTTTGTTTGTATTATATCATTAGTCTACAATGTCATTTTGAAACACTACTATTTGACATGAAATAAAGTAGCTGCAATTTGTAGACAAACAAATATTGCATTGTCCAGACAGACTGATTATTGATGTCAGGATAATCCAGGTTATTATCAGTTATATTTAAACATAACATAAAACATGAAACATAATGAAACACGGACTTTTGACTGTATTATTATGAAAACATAATAACATAAATGGCAACATTCCAGCAGACGTCGCTGATTATTTTTTACCTAATCATTAACTCGAAATAATACATCGTCTGATCGCCAGCAAGATTTAATTAAGGTCGTAAGAGTCGTGAGGTATTAGTCAGCGTTAAATAAATTGTTTGTAAGCACTATTTGATACATTGTGTGTATCTTGATTGGTATACTTTCAACTAAGTATTATCAATCGGAACTTCTAGGTCAACTTTCATCGAAAACAACCTAGGAAGCATGCCGGATACATAAAATGTAGTAAGTGTAAGATTCACACTTTGAAGATTGGCGTTTTGAACTCGTTTGAAAAATTATGAATTTGATTTTGCATTTGAAATTTTATAAAGTAAAAGTAGTATGCCATTTACAAATATATTTGGTTTATCGCATGAATTTTTATCGACATGTGCAAAGCCTGTTATTGATTTAAAAGGATCTAAAGCAAATTCAGTTATTAAAACTGAAAAGCATTATTCGTATATAACCACTATTCAATACTGAGTAGTTCCTTTGATATCGCAGTATTGTGCAATTGGCGCGTCTACTATATAATATCATGACATCCATAGCTATAGTTGGTGCGATCTGAGAGTGTTTCACTAACAGCAATGCTAAATGAGAGACATTCACGTCTCTACAGAATATTGCCGACATAACTCAATAAATTATGCTCAAATCAAGCACGCCTACCGCCGTTCATGTTTGAAGCATAGTACGTTTGGCCTAGCCCAGTAAATCGTGCTCAAATCACGCATGCCTGTCACCTTTCACACAAAAAAAACAAATAATATACGGCCGAACCAAGTACATTATTCTTAAACAGGTTGGTTAACAATAAGCAAAGTTTTTTTCTTCAAAATAGATATGAAGTTACAATGTATCAAAATGGAACGTGTTTAACGCCAATTACTTGCTTCTTTCAGCTTATCTTATTTTGGTATCGTGTTACGTTAGCCAATGTACGAATGTTAATAAATGAGCTTCCAGGGTTTCCCGGTTTGCTATTGCTGACGCTTGAAATGCAAAATAAATGTCTGAATATGCATACTTTGTAAAGTTATCATATCGTTGTTGTCTATATTTTAACTGACATTCCCTTTTGCAATATTGCAAGGCCACACAAGCTTGTTTGTGACATTTGTTCCGTTACCAATATAATATGAGGTCAGCAGGCATGTAAAAAATCACAAATTGTATATCGGACACTTTGATTTATCATACAGTTTACAACCAAAAAAGATAACTTGTGTCAAGGTTTATGATAATGAGGATACCAGTTGGAATATAATAGCGGAACAAAGCAATAATAACATGTTTTGTCTACAGCGAGACAGTTTTTCCCACAGGCATACTTATTGTAATTGTCGAATATCAAAGAGAGCAATACTGTATTTGACACCATTTTTTAAGTATTCCGTGGCAGTTTATAAAATAAATATACTAAAAAGGTGGAAAACAAGTATACTTTTCCTAAGGTTATCATATGATTTGTCTATAAGTGATTTTTTCTGCTCTCATGTTAGAATGTCCTTCAGCATGCAGTAAAATGTATAATGCTATACAATACACATCTATCAGAATGTTAAAGCGACTTGTAAATGGGGTATTATACAAAATAAAAGCATGTGTGATTAATGGAAATGGGTTATAATTTTGCAAATAGTGTAAGTCTTATTTTAGTGCATAAAGTATTCGTGTGTGAATTTGGTAGTTCCGAATATAGCTTTTTGGCAATGTTCAGCAACGTTCTTATAAACGAGGTGGCTATACTTACAAATAATTATGTTTAAACTTTTTGCTACTGAACTTGTTTCTGTAGCTTTTTGCATAAATATTGGTAACTCATTCTTGTTTTCTAACACATTGAATTGGCTTACGTTCAATACATGTTTAATTTCAGAGTGAGTTATGAGCGGAGGTTGAGAGTGGTCAAGTAGTGTAAGTGTCCGCCTCTCAGCAAAGAGGTTATGGGTTCGATCCCCATTAAGGGTGTTTTATCGTGACCTGTCAAAATGGACACTGGAACTAGTTTCTTCCAGGGCAACGGATTCAAAAGTGATTATACCAGCTATAAGATAGCTACGGTCTCAATCGAGCTAAAAGAAATTAGAATAATCGTGAGTAAGTTTACTCAACAAATAACATCGAAAACGAATTGACTATAGCATACATGTATGTTTGCATAAAAAAGTATCAATATACTAAATTAAAGAACTTTATTCTATTTATGCAAGTTTTAATGATTCTGAGCCATTTTTCATGAACATACCGTTTTTGGACGCGGTTATTAAACCATGCATAATGGTGAAAGAAGCCGTAGTCTGATCAACTTATTAAAAGTGTATAGTTGTCTATTATATATCCATGACCCCTTGGCTCGATATCTCAGGGACCGGTCAAAATACTCGAGCCTCGGGAATATCGAGCCAAGCAGGAAATGCTTTACATAGAGTTAGCAAATAGGACCTACTCTTATGAAATTTGTGGTGTTCAAATATGATATTTGAGCATATATTGATATTTACTGAAAGGTTTCAGATTTTAGTATCTTAGTTTTAGCTCTCCTTTTGATTTGTAGCACTTTATTTCTTAATATTACAATCGCAGTCTATGAAAACAAAATATATAGTATATATACATTAAAATCAGAAAAGAAACATATGTATTAAAATCGTTAAGAAATGGCGGAGCAGGGCCGTTGCGTGATAATTGACCCTCGTGTTCATTACAGAGAAACCTTGTTCGATTATCATGCAACGGCCCGGCTCCGCCATTTAATTACCTCTAAATATGATACTACAGACAGACAGCCAGACGTAATTGCTTCTTGTCGTAAAGACGTTAATAACAATTTCTTGGCAAATGATACATGGTCAAAATGATACATAGCATACTTGAAGCAGACATAATATAGCCAAATTAGAGAATAAATTAAAAAAAGTACAACGGAATAACATTATATATATCTCTAAAATAAATAGGATATATCAATATGTTACGGGGCTTATGGCGTAAGTTATGATGATATATGACCGTCTTAGTAAACAACAAATTCTGATACTAAAACTATGATAATAATGCATATAAAACAAGTAGACGTATTTCTTGATCGTTTGAAAGAAACAACGCCATAAAAATTTGTTCATAGTTCTGCTGCACTTGTAATAATTCAATTGACACTTTTCACTTAATGTCTAAATGGAGCTGATGGACCTGAGAGCAGTTTTCCGGAATCCGAAGGAATCTTACGGAATCATACGGAATATAACGACCTCTTACGGTGTACGACCCACAAATTAGCTGCTGTCAACTAATATACTGTGGAAGACTCTGAAAATCGGCGTTTGGAATAAACTATAGAGTCGCAAATTTTAAGTTTTACATGTACAAGTGTAATCAAGATATCGTAGTCGTATAGATAAGGACCATACTTTTGCAAAGACAAAGTAATCTAACTTTCTGAAATATTAGGTAGGATAGTAGGAAACACCCACTTATTACCTAAAAGTTGTTAAATGCAAAACCTTTACCAGGATTTCTAAATATAAAATACTTAAATTTACATGAATTTGCGTTATATGTAAAAAAGAAAGATTTGATAAATTAATTCAATTAGCCGTCATATTAAATGTTGATACCTTGTGGCAAGTTTAAATTAAATCAAACATATAGACTCATAATATGTACATAGTGGTATATATATCCAGAAAGTATTTAGAGTTAGTTGAATGACTGTTTTTAATTTAATTAAAAGGCATAACGGTTATTCATAACATATAATATAAAATGATGTTCGGCACTTTCACAAAGCTTAGAATTTCACAAAAATGCAAATATTTAATTCGCAATTTTCTTTTATTTTCAAAACACTTTGCATTGTCAAAATAGCAAACCAAATATGAAACCCAATTCACTTCAAATGCTTTCAAGCGAAGGACAGTTTGTTCAGTGAGTTCAATTTACAGTAATCCCCAATATATATACTGCCTTTTTAATAAAAGAGCAAACTAGCGAACCGTTTCATGCGGGAAAGGCGATATTGGAAGCGTCTTGTTATTTGGCCATACGTTATTGGTTCATTCTTTGTTTCGCATAATTATTTTCTTCCATTTCAATGAGGCGAAAAGAGTTTAACATATCCGACGTACACATACTACATTAATTTTATCGAGGCATAAGTGATAATGCTATATTTTAGACTGGTGACACCTTGTTAAGTTAGGTACTATTTAAAAAATTGCATTGATTGCCTTTTAGTTATATAGTTATATAGACTGGCCTATCTGGCGACTTCTAAGGCCGGCCAAGTTGTTCGTAATACCATATGTTGGTTAAATATTTACATATTTTAACCCGACACTAATACGTTCGTTTGAAATGATACCAACATATAAGTGTACATCAAAATATTGGCGTGGTTAATCCTTAGTTTCAATACTACTGCAAATTGCAAGAAGGAATGGTGACATTACAGTAAAATCAATGAAATATCACACATATGGCAATTTTAGAAGGGAAACTTCGTGAATCAATTCAATACCTTGAAAGTTTAGAACGGTCATGTTGAAAGACACAATGATCAAAGCTGAACAAACACCGATCAAGATACACTAGAAGACAATAAACACTGCAACACTGTCAACTTTTAGTTATTAATAAACGTTGGGACTGCGCCTCGGCACGATCTCCATAAATAAGTAAAAGCTCACTGGGGATCGGAGGGGGCGGTTTGTGTAAACATATTTACAAGTTCTCAACCCCGACAAGTGCAATGTTCTCCCTCACTCCAAACTGCTATTTTAGGCAAACATGTTTGTGCATATTGATTATAAAGTCTGGGACTTAAAACCGAATGGTATTTGGAATGGCTTTATTATGGATGAAATACAAATTTCATCGATTCTACTGACAGTGTCGACATTTGTGGAGTGCTTGTTTGTTATTTTCATGTTAAAATGCAGGACAAATCGCCAGCTGCATAAATTCATTTGCATGTTATATTTAACTTGATCATTGAAACCTTTCGTATTATCAATTGGAGCTAGTTCCGATAGTGTTTATTCATTTATCCATTGTTCATTGCAATAAATTTTGCCTGGGAAAGGAATGATGCTGGGAGATTAGAATATAGATGAAACAAGCAGGTATGTATGAATAACCATTTCAAGGCTAATACATTTTGGGACAAGTGTAAGGTTATGGTGAAACAACCTATGTAAACCCCCAGTACTGTCCTCTATATTTGCATTGATCGATCAAAGGCGGTACCCCAATAGTAATGTACATGCTGCTTGTGTATTTTGTATTTAGTTTGATGTTCTTATTTTCGTTCTACATGTGTTATTCTGAACTCGTACTGTCAATTCTTTGTTGATAAAATTTGGGCTAGGAGTCATTTTTGGTCATACAAACCACTTTAAGCCCAAAGTAGACTCGTGGTTTAGTGATATTATGTTTCACTGACCGTTCCAAAGCAGTTGTCCAATCATTAATTGGTAAATTGCTATTTTAATGCCTATGTTGTATGTTTGAATTGTTTGTATATCTCTATGGGATGTTAATGTCTTTGTGTCTGTAGTTCATTTTTGTTTGGGTTATTTACTTATGCCTCTAAACAGGGTTCATCGTTGATGTTGTGACTACTGAGCTTGTCGTTTTCATTGAATACTAAAACATTGCGTGAACGCCTGTTTCGCGCACTGTACAAAGGCGTTGACCAAACCATTTATAAGTGTACATATTTGATGCATTCATTGTTTTGACTATGTTGTTTTGGTTTTGCGTTTATTGTTTGTAGTCCTTAGCTTTGAACCTCTAATTAGGTATTTGTGGTATGCTTTTGAAAATTGTCTCTTTGGTTTAAACGTATGTAATTACTAGCCTTTTAACGCCTGTTTTGCGGACCGTTAAAAGGCGGTGACCAAAACATTTATGAGTTTAAACATTTGATGCATTCATTATTGGTCTGTGTTGTTTTCAATTGTTGTTTTGAATTGTAGTTAATTGTCTGTTAGTCCTTAGCTTTGAACCTATAATTATGGTCTTTGTTGTATGTTTGGAAAACTTGTCTTACGGGTTTACACGTTTGTCACGGATGACCAATATTGATTGATTCATTGGCATTTTAATATATTTTACGCCAAATGCGTTTCTTGTTTATATTTTTGTTTGCACTTTCACTATTGTTATACAAAAACATAATAATATCATGAATAGCATATGCGGAAAAGATCAATTAAATAGATGCCAATATAAAATTGGCCAATATAAAATGATACACACTCTTCTTTATTATTTTTTAATATGAAAACATGTCATATGATATATCAAGGTGCCTTGTGTATGCTTAATGTTTGTATTTATGCTTTGTATGCTCAAATAGTTAAACAGATATAAAACAGACACAACAATATAGAATCATTTGAGACATTCATGGTACATTTAAGAGGTGAAAAAATCCATGCAGAATGAAAACCTGACATTTACAACCCCATAGTCCTTTATAGACAAATGACTGTCTCTGAATACTTCGTATTTGGCATGCAAATTAGTTGAGGCGACGTATGACCTAGTAGTCAAATGCTGTTTTTAATCTCGTATATATATATATATAGTATATGGAATATTTATCATGTTCTGTTTTTCGTCATTTGCATTCGGTCTTTGATCGTCGAGGGTCGTTTTTTTTCATATCATCATTATATGTAGTCCAAAATTCTACTGTTTAATGATTAGATTGCACTCAAGTGGGATAAGAAAATAAATGAAGCGCTGGTAATGTTTTAAAACTATTACATCTTGGTAGATTTTACTATGATATTTATGTAAAAAGCTACCGAAACAAGCTCAGTAGCCAAAAGTTTAAACATAAGCAACGTTTAATTTCACAGGGTAAACGCTAAAGACATACAACACAAAAACAAAAAGGTCACACACAAGAAACATCATGGAACAACAGCACAACACGTCACAAACAGCACAGGGCATATATACTATATACAAAAGATATGTTTATCAAGGTAAGTTATCTACGGTAGCCTTGGAATGGTCAGTAAAATTCACTGTAAATCTGAAAAAAAAGTTTGTGACTAAACAATCCGTTTGGGTCGTTCTTATATACGTAATGAGCCATGAATGATAGAGGAAAGTGGATCAATTCCACAGGTATTTGCATGAAGAAATATCAATTTCACAAACAATAGTAAAGCCTTAATGATTAATTCGGGTTCAATATTACTAAAAGATATCTGTCACGAGGAACATTAATGACCTGTGATAAAATATTTTGATTGCGTAAAAGAAGGCGTGTTTCTTACATTACGAAAAAAGCTCATAACCTGTGAACTAAATACACAACGATAAAAACAATATAAATGTTATCTGCTGCACGAGACAGCCTTAATGTTATTTGCATATCCAGTTTCGTGTGAAGGACAACATCGTAAAATCACCTCACATATGGCTTGAAACCACAGGAAAAGGAACATGCATATTGCCATTTCTTTGCACTGTTATATTTTAGCTGGTTTGTTCTAAATTATCAGTTGAAACAACAAGGTTCGTGTTCAATCGTGTGCCATGAAATAATTCGAACAAGTTTTCACTTCCAGTTTTAGTAATTGAATGTAATGCTTTGAATAATTTACTACTACAGAATAACCATTGACATAACTAATTTATAATATTTCAAACATTTACATTCGATGTGACAACTAGGTTTTCATAGTTTATAACAATACACAAGGGGTTTATCATTGCTTTGTTTCTTTCAATATTGCGCATAGATTTTATAAGCGCAACGTCATTTAACAAATGACATACAACGTCCATTATTTTATTCAAAGGAATGTTGTTGATAATATTATGGTTTTTTAAACAACATACTCTACTGAAGATGATATCTCTGTTTTATAACCGTGATGAATAATTACTGATATGTCATTATGAAGAACATTTGTTCTTGTGTTCATGTTGTATATGTTGTCCTTACTCAAATGATCACAATATAATATAAGTTCAGCCTTTTTCCATAGTTCCTTTTTATTGAGTCAAAATATGGTGTAACTGATTAAGAATCATGTATGGACTGTCACATACCTTATTAAATGCAAGATTATGAAAACGTTCAATCTAATCCAACCAATCGGCATTCGCTATTTCACTCCTCCATTTCCCATAAACAGGTTTTTTTTATTATCATCAGAATAATATACACAAACACACGTTTTCCTCGAGATGAAATGGACAACTTTTGATTAAAGGCCAACTCGAAATTGATTTAATAGGCCAAGAAGAGTAATCCGTAATTTCTAAAGCACATGTTTTCTTACAAAGCTGAGTAGCATTTGCCTTATCATTTTTGTAGTCTAATAGTTATATACATATACCTTTCAAAACTTGGTTTGGTTGAACAAACTGTACATAAATTGTGAATGCTAACGAATTCAGCGGATTCTGAGTAACAAATCATAATTATATTTGGCCTTTCCTCTATTTAAGTCGCTAAAGGTAAGTTGTGACTGTTTGGATGTTAAGCTACACATGCAAATAGGTTCAATGATATCATATTAGCATGGCATACACTATATTTCAGACCTTTCACATTAACAAGTTTAATTGATTGATTTATGTGCTGAAACAAATGCATATTTTCAGATGTACACAAAGTAAAATGGATCATCAGTAGTCATCTTTTTCGTCTCAATGTATTCTCACCCTTTATGTACATGCGTTAGGTAGATACTATAAACAGTATTTACAGGAAAAAGAAAACAACAAATTAGCGATACAATCCCAAATGCGAAATGATCTAATTAATCGTGGTGAATTATCTCAAAAGAAACGAGATTAATTCGGACCGTACTTGAAATAAATAGTATTGTGAAGTTTGTGGAGTTTTGTGCTGTTTTTCCATGTTTCTTGTTGGTGATTTTTTGTTTTGTTTTTGTGTTCTATGTCTTTGCCGTTTACCCAGTGCCATTAATTCGGGTTTATGTTTAAACTTTTGTTCTACTGAGCTTGTTTCTGTAGTTTTTCAGAAGTATTGGGTGTATGTTATGCACTAATCGCCGTTTTAGGGTTCGAGTGTGGTTCTGAGAATGGTCAATGCACACCCAGGATGTTTAGACTCCACGAATACAATGGACATCGGTCGGACATTAACTTACATGACATTGACTTATTTATCATTGTGCGTTTCCATGCATTTTAGAGCATATATAACTGTTGTTTTTTTTTTTACAAATACCTTTGGTCGTACCTATGAAAGCAGTTTCTTAAAACATACTGCTGCATATTTCATATTGATTTTAAAACATGGTTGACAAGAAATAAACTCATTATATTTTAACTGTTCATAAATACACATATGTATATTAAGAAAGCACAAAATTGAATCTACAATTACTGAACCATTAACTGTGACAAAGCTGCTAGCTTTTGGAATCATTCTTAGTCGGTTTAATGGATAGAAATCTCTCAAATCAGTACAAGTGTCCATATTGAGAAGTCATGAAAGAGTCTCATTGGCTCCGGATATAACGCGAGATTTTACCCTTTGACGATCAAATACCTATTGCATGAAAGACGAACATCACTGGATGTAAACCTGATGGTAATCCAACCCGCAATCTACTTTGTGAGCGTCGGACAATAATACAACTACACACCACTTTCCCTTTAGACATATTACTTTTGGTATGACTCATGCTCATCATGAAAATGTTCCCGTTTACGAAAACATGTTTTTTTTTGCACATGCAAATTAATATTTATACTAAAATGATGGTTTGCGTAATTTTATCAAATGCCTCAAATGTTTACGTTCTTACCATTTGTGTTGACATTTTATGGTTGTGTTTGTTATTCATGTCATTTCCATGGGCAGTAAACTGGATGAAGACAATCAGCAGAACTCGCATAATATCGAAGTCCTATTAACAATACACACACCACTAAGTGCTTAACCCCCGTCTGGTAAGCAAATTCGTTTTCTAAATTTCAGAAATAGGTGTCAGAGTACTCAAAATAAAATTCACATAACTCCATGTTTTATTGGGGAGACCTGCTATGAAAAAAACAAACATGTGTAACAGCAAAATGAAAACTGCAGCTCAGAAATCGATTGAAACTACAGGGACAAGCCCAGTAGTCGGCAATTCAAAAATAAACCCCGTTTAGAGGCAAGAGACAAGGCAGCAGACGACAATGAACTAGAGACATATACGTGTTGGATTGATGTCTCATTTATGTGCCCATATCACTTCCCTTGTAAAACTATATGTGATTAGGTAATTTCCATCGTTATATCGTGCCAGTCTCATGTCGAGCTTGCAATTTGCATTCGATCCTTATGCCGTTTACCGTTCAAGTATATTTGTACGTACCTCAGAAACAAAAAGCAGATAACTATTGTCAAAATTATTGATAAAGAGATACAAATTGGTAGATAATAGAGAAAAATAGAAAATAGAGGAATTCCCCACCACAAGGCAATTTTCTTGGTATATATTGGCCCTCAATTGTCTGATATGTGTCGTACATCAGACTATTAAGATGGTATTTGTTCATCTGCCTTAATTCACATACTTAAGATCCATTTCAATTTTAAAAACTGGAGCGGTAATGATATTCGTTTTCCGTATATCAATATCAACTGTTAATTGGACAGTTTTAATCAAAACAAGTGAACATATAGACTGGGATGTAATGTTGAAAATATCAATGGAAATACTGAAATGCAGTTATGAGTTTCAATATGCGCATGTTTAGAGCGGCTTTTTTACAGCTTTTAGTCATTATGACGAAAGAAACAGAACCCGTATTTATTAGCACCTCTTCACGGTAATGCATTTGATAACACTATTACCAAAGTTGTTTAAATTTTTAATACCGAAATTGCAGAAAAAATATGCTTTTTCAAAATTGTGGACTCAAAGACAATACTTGAACATATATCAATAACTTTTGTTGGATTCCAGCCGTCAGTATTCTAGTTTTTAACACTCTTAATGACTTGCCACATTTTATTTCGCCATAATTATTTTTTTTTTAAAATACATGAGCGAGTCCCTTAAAAACAATCAACACAATACTTCACCTGACAACATGGAACAAACAGTCTAACAAAAACGTGAACCCTTTCCAATGAACAATTTTAAATAGCCTTAACTATAGATTAAAAAAGAAAACTGTAACTTGTTGAAATAATCAAAACTTAGGCATAATAAAAGCAACATTTCAATAGATTTGTTAGCACTTCTACTTGATGCAGATACTGTTTAATTTCATGAGAAAGTATAATGCAAAACCGCCTACCAAATGACATGCAAATGCTGCCTATTAAAATAAATATCAACGTTGTTTTTTGTTTGTTGATAGTCCTGTCATTTGCTATTAAGTAGACGGTTACAATATTGTTATCAGTAATTGATATTTTCCATAAATGCATTATGTAATTAGTAGTTTTAGGTTTATCAGTCAAAAATTATGTTTGTTACACATGTGTATGTATTGATTTTGAATATTAGAGTGCCACTATAATATAAATATGACTTTTCAAAGATTCACCTACTCCGGATCATTTACGAAAACATAATGGCTGTGGACATACACAACATGTCGTTGAATATATTATGAATAAGTATTTGCATATATATATATTCGTTTCACCTTGTCAGTATACCCATGTCCAATAAACCACTTTCACAATCGTGAACATGTGGTATAAATATCATATCTAAATAGTGTTTTTGGCGTTCGTCTTCTTTTTTGTATTTTCTTTCTAATATTGTTCTGACTTTCAGTTTTCAAAGAATATGGTAAATCAAAACTTCTTCATGCCACAATTTTAAACTTTAGATATGATTTATCGATGAAAAATGTGCTGTTATCCCAGAGAAGTTTGAGGTAAGTCAGAGTGATTTCATGCCTTATTCATATCATGAAATAGCTAAAGGGAAACAAATGCATGACTTAAGACGAGAAAAGCCACGGGACTTTTGGAAACGTTTTAAAAAGTCGAAAAAGCAAAATGACCCTACCATTACCTTAAATGACTTTTACGAACATTTCAAAGATTTAGCAGATGATTCTGAAAATCTACCAGATGTTGAGATTGAGACATTCATAACCGAGTTTGACAACCTGCAAGATAGGAATGTTATGTTTGATGAACTTGATAACAGAATAACAGAAAGTGAAATCACACGCGCAATTAAAAAGCTAAAACGAAATAAGTCTTGTGGAAAAGACAATATTATTAATGAATGTTTTATCGAAGCGGCGGACTTATTATTAGAGCCATTGGGTATATTATTTAACAGTATTATTGACACGGGTGTGTTCCCACAGTGTTGGTCGCAAGGTATTTTTGTACCTGTACTTAAAAAGGAACCCAGAGACGAAGTAAACAACTACAGGGGAATTACTCTTATTAGCTGTTTCGGGAAGCTTTTTACTAACGTTATTAACGAAAGACTGAAAACGTGGTCGGCAAAACATGACAAAATCACAGATGCTCAATTCGGGTTTAAAGGAGGTCATAGCACAACGGACGCCATATTTATACTTTAAAATATCGTAGAGATGTACCTTAACGAACGAAAAACGTGTATGCTGCGTACGTCGACTACTCCAAGTGTTTCGATCGGATATATAGGGATGGACACTGGTTTAAGTTGATTAAGGAGGGAATAGACAGTAAAATATTAAAGATTGTCCGGTCTATGTACAGCACGGTCAAATCGTGCATAAAACACACAAATAACCTCTCGGAATTCTTTGACAGTGGAGTAGGCCTTTTCCAGGGGGAGATAACCTCGCCGATAATGTTTTGCCTATTCGTAAATGACACCGAGATACAGATGCAACAGAATATTAACGCAGGACTTACGCTAGATGAACTGACAATTTTTCTCATTATGTTTGCAGACGATTGTGTCTTATTAAGTGAAACTGCAGAAGGATTACAATGCCATTTAGACTGCTTAAGGGATTACTGCGATAAATGGAGGCTTAAAGTAAATGTTGACAAAACAAAGATCATGATCTTTAAACGAGGTGGTCGAGGTCGAAATAATACTGACTTTGTGTATAACGGTGAACTGATTGAGATTGTTGACACTTTTTGCTACCTAGGATTTAATATTAGCTCAAACGGTAAATTTCGAAAAGGAATAGACGCTATAGCTAATAAAGCGATAAAATCGGTGATATCACTTAAAAGCATTACGGCTGGAGGTTATATACCAGTCAATATACATTTTGATTTATTTGATGCATATGTATTGCCTGTACTTGAATACTGCTCTGAATTGTGGGGGTTTGCCACGGCTGACAATCTTGAACGTATTCACAGGAAATATTTAAAGCAGATACTTAATGTTAAAATTACAACCAATAATCTTTCATTGTATGGAGAAACTGGTCGTTTCCCTTTGATGATACATAGGAAATTGAGAATTGTTAAATATTGGTTTAAACTGATGAATAGTTACAACACTAATTGTATATTATATGCAACATATTGTAAATTAATGAATGATTGTGTTAAAGGGCGAACAAACTGGTTGAGTAATGTGAGACTGCTGTTACAATCAACGGTTTTCAATGAGATATGGCTATATAGAGATTCTGTTGTTAATATAACATGTTTTATAAACCAATTCAAATTGAGACTAAATGATATTTATGTTTTGCAGTGGTTAGAAGGTTTAAATAATTCATCAAGTCTTGTGATATTTAGTGCTATGAAAACAACATTTGCAATGTCTCCATATTTATGTTTAGTTGACAATGTAAAACACAGACATTCTTTAAGCAAACTAAGACTTTCATCACACAGACTCAGGATCGAGGACGGACGTTACCGAAATATACCAAGAAATGAGAGGAAATGTGAACTCTGTACCTCTAATGACATTGAGGACGAATACCACTTTGTGTTAATATGTGACAAATATGTACACTTACGGGAACAATATATACCGTGCTTTTATTTTAATAGACCAAGTGTGTATAAACTTGTGCAACTATTGAACACTACCAAGAAGACTTTGCTACACAGATTAGCGATATTTATTCTTAAAGCAAATAAACATAGAGATGCTTATTTAAACGTTCCGGGGTAAGAAATTTACTCTCATGAAAATTATGTTAAATATGTACTCTAACTTTGCTAATATTTGCTCAATTGCTTTTTGTTTACTCCATTTATGTTATCATATGTATTGTATGTGCATGCATTACTAAATATTCCTAATGTTTATGATCATAAGCTGTATATGCTTGTATCTAAATAAATATTCTGTTCTGTTCTTATTGATACTCTTCAAAAATACTATATTTATAGGTTATATACCCTGACAAATATTACAGAACTAGACAAGAATGATCATTGACAAAAATGCAATTTGATTATTAAGTCCAAATTCACCCGAAACTATGTTACGTGTAAAGACATATCAATAATTACAAGCAATGGTTACTGTATAAACAGTGTATCTGCAAGCGGTTGTATTAAAAAGAACGAATGCAATATTTTGCGAAGTGTTCGTTTCTTTGGTAAGGAAATTTGACATAAAAAATTAATGTCCATTTCAGCTCAACCAAGTATTTGATGATATTTTGCACGAAATATACAATGTTGAGCAGAAAAATAAACGGGAATTAGTCAAGTGTTTACAAACTATATTTCAAGAATTTCGTTATTTAAATAAAATAAATCGCCATATTGCTAATACAGGTAATTTGGTAAATATAACAAATGTCATGTTATTTCTATTAATATGGATATCTGGATCTGATAGATGTGGTAGCGTATATAAGATATGACTTAAGGTTTACAAGGATAACTCTTCTGGCCTCAATTTTCGAAATGTCTTAAGATTAACAGGCTTAAGTAGCTTATTTCAATTAGTTAAATACATACTTAAATTGGATTTTGATAAATAAAAAATATTTCTTTTGAAATTATCATAAAGAAAGTACCTAGCTAAAGTAAAAAAACTCTAACTAAAGTAAATATTACGCAAATTATTGGGGAAAAATATAGTGAGCTTATCTTAAGCCTTTTATAAAGGACTAAAGAAGTTTCGAGAAATTTGGACCTGGTCGTAAATCGTTCATCGCTCCTCAACCCATCAAAGGTGATACGCGATGCATATTATCTTTATGATAAACATTAAAATACAACAAAAACAATACATTTAGCGCGGGTAATGCGATCTTAACAACGTCTTGATATTTGATCGTACGTGCGAGTTATTAGCTTTTTGCACATATCCATGGATTTGCTTAAATCTTACAATTAGCATATTGTCAATTGTTTTCTCTATAATTGCATTACATTATTTGACTAGGTACCTTTCCGTTCGCTGATACCGGACTTCGCTTATGTTTGCTTTCATTTTTTACTTCCAAAAAAATATCTCTTGTTCCACTTACTAGAATTATCCCCTCAGAGTAACCGTTTAGTAAATCCACTTGGATAAATCCACTTCGATTATTTTCGAGTGATGCTTACATCCATTCACATAATTATTAATCCAGACTTCGTGTAACAAAAAATGAATAACCTATTTTTTTCCCAAAAATAACAGAACTTTACGTATTCCACAATTAACACATAAAACACTTACATCTTCTTATCACAAAATACCGCATAATTGTGCACAAAATCCATACCAATAAGTCATAAATAACTACCATACACTATTTTGAAGAAAAACACAGACTCTAATACTTCGAGCATAGGATTATGACCTGTAAGGTGGTGCAAAAAATACACACTCAAGTATGTTCTGCTTTACACAATGATTAGGTACTCACTATGCAATATAGTAGTGTACTTGTGTAAACTTTCTCCCTTTCCATTGATAAGAATGGATGCGATTTGGGGTAAATATTTAACATACAATTTCTAAATCAAATCCATTTCAATCGATATATATTCAGATAAGGTATTGATGGATCGTATTATATAAGTATTTATTGCACTTATAGAGCGTGTTATCACTAACATTATATTGATGAAAAATGCAAAATATTTCAATGGATTGGATTGCTCAAAATGTATATAACCTGTGCCTAAATGAGTATAGTTGCGAACCAATATTGTTTTTTTTTTCACTTGTGACTTCGTAAATCGTAGGGTGATAGAGTGAGTGAAACTTCTCATTGTTGGTACGACTTTATACGTAATACCAGTTCCAAATGCAAATAACTTTACAGACTTGCCACACGTCAATCTATACCGTAAAAGGGAAACAGTACTTGCCTCTTCCCGTACCTTGCTCGTTCACTAACATATTCGTTAAACTCATAGAAATGACATCTTCAGGTACTTAGATATTAAAATACATCATCTGAATCTCATTTTCAATACTATTATTGTTGATATTAATTTCAACATGTGTTTATGGTCTTCTGAGAAATTTGGACGTTTGTATTGATCTGATATATTCCCCGATTAAGGGATCTTTAATCAGTTAGATGTCAAACTACTCAAGTATTTTAGAGTCGAGTCAAAGTTAAGGAGCTTCAGCCTTAAAAAAATGATAAGAATACTACTAAAGTAAATAATCCGACATTGTTTTTATCTTCGACAATGTGTACTTAACTCCCTCTTCTTGTTATCAACTATATAAAGTAGCTGATACAAGATTGAATGTCGTTTATTGAAACAAGGTCAACCTATTTGTTATAGTAATCCCACACTACTAGTTTGGGGGGCAATAAATGATAGGTGAAACTGTCCATATTTAATCATAATTACAAACTGTAAGACAAATACCAATGCTAGAACAGTTTCAATCACCATCATTCATCCCATAATACCATCATTCAAATACACGGTGTATTTATATCTTCAAATCTAATTTATTAACGAACATTCTAGAAACGCAATGACTCTCTAGGGCAAGTAAACCTATAATAAATTATTTCGTCATTTACTAGGAGAATTATCTAACACTTTGCGCATGACACATACAATTATTACATTGAAATTGATACATTAGTTTTTTAATCACTTGTAAATGTCCTAACTAAGACTATTATATGGTCACATGATATGATAAGGGCGCACTAACTATTGCACATTTGACAGCAGGTGTAATTTAATGAAATTTTTTGACTTACTGAAATTAGGATGTTTTTGTGTTTAACAGTATAAAGGAAATTAGACAGTACAGTCCCATCTAACAGGTAAAGGCTAAGCTTATTGTTTTCGAAAAACTGGTGTAATAATTACATTCCAAACAAGGGAGCAAAAGGTGCAAAAGGGAGACATATACTTTAAGTTTGAATTATGCCATGTTTTTGTTATCTATTAAAAAACAACTGTCAATTAGAACGTTTCGTTGGAATGCATGAAATTCGCCACCATTAACCGGATAAGTGTCTATTTTTTTCTCTACTGGCACGTAGTTTGTTTATATGTACCTAGCTACCTGAGTAAAGTAAACAACGGATTACTGCTGACTTACCAAAATCAATTCATGGCGAACGCAGGTGTAAAAGTCCCCCCGAACAGTATATGTCAGCAGATGTACTTATAAAAACACATATATGCTCTGACAACAATATATAATTCTAGGTAAGAACAATATATAAACTAAAATTAGGTGCGTCAATATTTATGTAGTGCCATGAATATGCTGTTCGAATAATAAACATTATTCAGGAACATTATTCCTTTGAATCAACACCAAAGAGCAAAAGGAACTAGATGAAAAATCAAATGATCTGGAAATTGGCAATAGCTTGGCTTGATCTTATATAGTTTAAACATATGTATTTGTGTAACTTTGCATGCGAAAAACTAGTACAATAAAAAAGGAATACAAAAAAAAGTTTGGCAAACGTATGCTATTTCCTCTTCATGAAGTAATAATGCAAAAGTAGCTGTTAAAAATGATAAATGCATCAAAACAAACATTAACTTATGCATGGTAGCTGATATACATGCTCAAGAAGTGTTCACCATCGACTGTAACTTCGCAACATTGATACGACTTTATAATTTATAGAACTTCCAAATGCAATTAACTAAACCTACCACATGTCTATAAGTACTGTAAAAGGGAAGCAGAACATTTCTTCTCCCGTACCTTTCTCGTTCACTAACTTATTCGTTAAACTCATAGGAATGAACCCTTCAGGTACCTAGATATTAAAGTGCATCTGTCTCTCGTTTTCAATATGAGTATTGGGTTGATGTTTGTTTATTCCTGATTTATTCTGCGGTTATGGAATCTTTAATCAGATGGATGTCAAACTATTTAGGTATTTTAAAGTCAACTCAAAATTAAGGAGCTTCATCCTTTAAAAAATTATTACAATACTTGCTGAGTAAATAAACCGACATTATCTTTGCCAATGTATACGAAACTCCATCTTCTTGTTATCCATTATATTAAGTAGTTGATATATGATTCATTGTAGTTTATTGACACAAAGTCAACGCGTTTGTTACAGTACTCCCACAATACTTGTCTGGGGTATTTAATGCTCAGTGAAAAAGGTCCTTATCTAATTATAACTAGATAGTGATGTATTTTGAAAGACAAATACCAATGCTGTAACAGTTACGATCACTATCACTGATCCCTAAATCCCATCATTCAAATAAACGGTGTATTTATATATACATATCTAATTTATCAACGAACATTCTAGGTACGCCATGAGCCTCTAGTTCAAATTAACTTTGAATAAATTATTTCGTCAAATACTAAGAGAATTATCAACATTTTGTGTTCTACACATACAATTATTGCATTGTAAGGGATTCATTTGATTGTTAATAACGTGTTAATGTCCTAACTGAAACTTCTATATAATCACACAATGTGATAAGGGCCCCCTAACTATTGCATATTTGACGGCAGGTGTAATTAAATTCAATATTTTGGCTTACTGAAATTCGGTGCGTTTTTTTGTTCTTACTGAAGAAATTCGGAAAATTGATATTGACATACATTCCCAGGTATAGGAGATGTTTTTATAGGAGATAATTCAATCTATCAATTTAAACCTGACCAGGCCCGAGCTATTGCGAGAAACCAAAAATGTGTTTGGTTTATAATATTGCACTTGAACTTCAGTGTGTTTTTGCTGTTGATGATTTCAGACTATGACAGCACAAATAACTTCGCGGCGTAGAGATTTTGAGTAAAATGATGTTCATGGCCTTGAAATTAGGGATGCAAACGAATATTCGAATATTCGATCAATCGTTTGGTATTCGAATGTCAAAATCGGTATTCGAATATTCGAAAAAAGGAGTAATAATATTTATTCTCAATAAAGATAATAAAAAACCTATTGCCTACAACACTGTTGTTGTTTATAAAGTGTGTTTGTATTGTTTTTACAACGACTGGCCCCTAATGCCAGAGGTGTGAATGTGATGACAATACACTAAACACGTGTCATATGTCATTGAGGGACCTATCGTCGGGTACTGTAAAAATTCCCGTACTTTTACAATAAATCACTAGGCATCGGCTTTAACACCAATGTTTTGTCTTGGCTGCAAATTAAGCTGTGCAACATAGCTCAAATCGCCGTGATGATATGAATTCCATGTGCTACAATATTGTTGTTACATATATGTGCTTTAAACTGTTTTCCATGTTTCGATACAATGTTCGGGCTTTGAAATGTAAATGTATACCGTAGCGTTTTAGGATATAATTCCTCTATTATTGAAACTGGATGAGTCGAATACAGATATGTTTTCGTTTTATTATTTTACTAGTTCCCGAGTTGGTTTGGGTTTACCATAGTTATATTAAGTCAATTAAGAGGTCAATCTCAGAACGAGGCTGCTTGTCCTACGGAAAGACCCTCCGTTGGCGCAGAACGCTACTTGACTAGGAATCCATCTTATATCACATTGTTAACACGTATAAAGGCAGCGGAATTGAAATTATTCGCTTTTGTTGTTTGTCTGTTTATAATGTATTGTTTTTTTTTCGTAGTTTATTTAAATGTTCCTAGCTATCCGAGTAAAGTAAACAATGAATTACGGCTGATTTACTAAAATCAATTCATGGCAAATGCAAATGTGAAAGTCACCCCAAACAGTATATGTTAGCAGATATATTTATAAAAATATAGATATGCTCTGACAACAATATACAACTCTAGGTTAGGTCGATATATAAACTAACTTGTTTGAATAATAAACATTATTTAGAAACATTATTCTTCTGAATCAACATTATGTAGCAAAAGGAACTAGATGGAAAATCAAATGATTTGGTAATCGGCAATAGCTTGGCTTGATCGTGTATAGTTTAAAAATATTTATTTGTGGAACTTTTCATATGAAAAAAACAAGTACAATAAAAAGGAATGCGCAAACAAGTTTGACAAACACATGCTATATCCTCTTTATGAGTTGAAAATGCAAAAGAAGCCGTTTAAATGGATAAATGCCTATATAAAAAGCATTAACATATGCATGGTAGCTGAAAGTACATATACCAGAAGTGTTCACTACCTGTACGTGTTGCTTCTGTGATATATACGATAAGTGATAGTATCGGTCATAGAGGATTAAAAACATAGGTGTTCTTATATAGTTGTATACAAATCATGATATAATGTAGCTTAATGCCATTTCTGTGGATTTACAGTAAGCTGCAGTACGGACCAGAGAAGGGTGAAAATATGGTGTGTGGTTTTTTTTAATTATTTACACAATATTATTATTATATATCGAAAATTGATATTTACAATACTATGATATTAACAGAGTCAATTTAAGAATCACGTTTTTCACAATAAATCATAAATAGAAGGTTTAGCTTAAAGACATAAAAATACGATTTATGATATCGGCTTAATAGAATGTAAACAAACATTAATATCAAATCATATTTTATTTCAAATACCCATTTAAAAGACAAGGGTCTTGGTGCTGTGTAAATTCTCAATCTCTCATTTTTTCACAATGGAGTTGTAAGCGTGGTTTATATTAACGCCAATTTAGTGAGGAAAAGTAAGCGATGTTTATGAATATGATTTTTATGACATGAACACGGTAACCTAAGGTTCCTAAAAATAATTAATAAAAATTGGCTCAGTCTGGCGAAATATAATGATGTGCAACTAAATGTTTTCGTCGTGAAAGTAATTTTGGAATTCTTGTTATGGTAAGTTTGTTTCTGCCAATGGGTCTGACTCAATACCTCTATAAAAATATCAGGATACTTATAAATTAGACTTTATTTTGTGAGCCAGGCCCAAGGTTCATTATGTCGCTTTTTGAGACTTTAACAAACAACTAAAAACAACTTTTACTACAAAGATAAAATGTCGAAATTTACTAAGAGATAAATCAAAATTGCTTTAAATAAAATTACAAATGTCTGACTGCCAGGCATTTAATTAAAATTGCATGTTATTAATGCCAGAATCATGTCAAATCATTCAACATTTTAGTCGCTTGATACCTTGCAGAATTGACCGCACACGTGGTAGTTAATATTCATTTCGGTTGATTTTGAACGCTGCAGCTACCCAGCATTAATCAGTAAACACATATTGCAATCGTTTTGTTCGTTGATGTGATTGTTGCCCAGATAATAGTTGTTTCCTTGCTAGATTTAAATACATGTTAAGCTTTTAAACAACCCTTGTTTTACACGTATGTTAGGACATTTGTATGTACAACATAAATTATGACAGTTTTATAGCCATGAACAAAAACACAAGATTACGTTATATTGAAAGTAATTGCAATGTTTGTAAAGAAAAAAAAGATTCGACGGTATATTAAGATATACATTATGTATAACATACCTGGCTGCTAGTCTTGGATTAGGCCTGCTTCGCTGGCTGTCAGATCGTACTTCACAGGTATTTTTAATATCTTGTTCCGCTTACAGAAATCACCTCCTTAGGTTTTACACTTAAGAATGATCCAAATTGAATATCTTCCAATGAAGGGTAAATCCATTCACATAATCCACGATCTATATTGCTAGAATTAATCAAAATGCTTTAAAAAGATATATCTACACTGAATATGTCCCGCGATCACCACATAAAACACAAGCACATATTCTTATCACAAGTCTTTCGCACGATTCTGAAAATCAAAACACGCAATTGATAATTGAAAATTTATAACTCCGTTATAAACAAATAATTAAAACATGTCTTTATTGTTTCAATTAGCATATCGTTATGATATATGGCGTGCAAGAAATACACAAGTAAATCCTACTATGAACAATATTTGGTACTCACTATGTATTTGATTTCAATACTATATTTGTCCCTATGTAAACTTTCTGTATTTCCGATTGATAAGACTGAAAACACGTTTTGGTAAATCTTTGATAGACCATTAGTAAATAAAATCCAGTTCAATCGATAAAGAATTTCAGATAAGGTATTGATGAATTACATTATCTATCAAGTATTGTATTAAAAAACAAGGTGTTATCAGTAAAAATATATTGATGTAAGGAAAGAAAAAATCCTCAACAAAACTGATTGTTTTAAATAGCAATACAATTTTTCTCAATGAGTTAAGTTGAGAACCAATCAATTAAGCAAATGATGGCGTTGCAAATACTACAAAACCATAGATACTCAAACTTTTCATCGTTGAAACAAGTATGTATGCGAGGGCCGAATGCAAATTACTCCTTCCATATATATGTTTACGTTACCAGTTGTCTTGTTTGTGTTATGTTTTTTAAATGTTAACATTTTTCTATATCATTGTCTACATTTAGTTATATCTGTCTTTTTTCAGTGACAAAGGTCGTTTAATCGGCTATGGGTCAAACCATCAAAGTATTATGGAGACTAAATCAAGTTAAAGAAATACATACATTTCTAAATTTACTACAATACTACATGAACCATTAATCTTATTGCGCATACGATCTTATTTATATTACGCATAAGCATGCGTAGCTCGCCCCACTTATTACTTGCAATCTAATAATCCAGCAGGTCCCGTAAAATATAAATCAACATTTTAGAAAGTGCAAAGTTATTATATTTGAAACGTTTTGTTGCCAAAAGTGGGTCAATTTTACGTTTAAAACTGATTTCAAGTGGTTGATCTTTTCCCGCATTATTGTGACGTCATTTGAAAAAAAATGTTTCCGGTAACAGTCGGGTCGTCATATTTACAGAATGTGTAAGAAAGGATTACTGAAAGGTAATCCGAAATGAAATGAAGGATTTTTTTAACGTGTCTTGAATAAAATAATGAACTATTGATGTAAATTTAAGGAATGATTTGCGGGGTTGAAGTCATTATCGGGGATATGAACGCAATTGGGCTGGTCATAGTAAGCGTGGAGTAGTCCTTCGGAATTCCTTTAATTACTGTGTCAAAATGTATGTATCAACCGATTTTTCCCCAGCTGTTTCCATTATTAACCATTTATTAACCTTGACGTTTTGGTTATTTGGTAAAGCGAGAAGTTATTCTCAATGCTTTTTTTGTGCAGTGTTGTTTCGACCTTTGGCTAAAATCACAAAAGACTCAAGTATGTGATCATGCATTTGAAAACAACGTATTGTTGCTCTTAGCGACAGCAACTTGAAAACTAAGAAATCATTTAGGAGGAAGATAACCGATTGGCTAATAGGTCTTCATACCCACCAATATTTTTTATGCTGACATGCATGTCTTCAGTGATAATAAGGTTGCATCATATAGAATTCCAAATAATGACTATTGGGTGAAAAGATAAAAACCATTGAATATCATTATTTAAAAATGCATTAACAAATGCCGACACCACAATGCAATTTCCCAATTTTTTAACTAGATTTCTTTCAGTCAATTATTTTGAATCATTGAAATCGTTGTCACATATTTCGATAAAAGACTGAGACCAAGCTCACTCTTTGCTATTTTATTGCTCCATTATTTTATTTACGTTGTCCATAATCGTCAGAATTATCTATGTAACTCCTAAATACACGAGTTTCTCGAGACAAAATGGTGAACAGACAACCTTGAAATTATTTTAGGCCAAGAAACAATATCTGCAGTTTGTCGGTGAAATAAAACAAATAAAACAGAGGAGGGACTGCCTTATGTCTTCATTGTCTACTAAAAATACTTTTTATATATTTTTTTGAAAAACAACGTGTTTTTATGTTGTTATTTTATTAGGCCTTTTTACTGTTTCTACTAGAAATTCAATTACTTCGGTTTTTGCCCTAGCATCATGTCTGAGATTGCAGTTTTTATTTATAATTTATTACATAATCATATTACGCCGAAAATCATGCAAATATGTCTTTATTCTTTTACGTATCTCAGAATAAAAAAACTGTTGTCAGAAGTATTTACAAAAAGGTAACCGAATGCAAAATAATAGGGATATATAGAAGTAAGAGCAATTGTCTTCCACAAGGCAATTTTCTTGACATATATTGGCCATCAATGGTCTGAGAGGTGTAGTGTATCAGGACACTAAGATCATCTTTTTCATTTGCAAAAACTATTTTAATGCACTTGCTTCAGTGCTTTTTAATAAAACGGGAAAAAATGATACATTCCAGTTCAAATTCCAGTTTATTTGTACGGTATTTAACCAGTACAACCCGATAACCATAGGCCATAATAACGAACATTCCAACATGCACTTACATAAAAAGATGTGTTTACAATCTCTGAACAATACCGACACCTGTGTTGTACATAGTATTAACAATTAAGTTATCAGAATATATTGCAGCGATCCGATCTTTAAAATAACCTTAAACCACTTAAGTTGCTCTAAAATAACTCAAGTTAGACATAAAGAGACATTTATCATGCTTATCTTTAAGAAAGTGAAAACATTTACCAACATGCTTTGGCAGGGAAGATCCCTAGTAATGCATACCTTGTAAATTCACATTTTGTATCAAGCAATTTTTGGTCAATATATATGTTGATAATAACATGGTTTTTTTATACATTTTTTTCCCAACTGAAATGGTGTTCAGGTTTTTTCAAAGACAGTGCTTATGTTTAGTGCGATGACATAGAATAAGTGCATATAACTTTCTTTTCAATCGTTGTAAAATGAATAACGTACCTTTATTTTTATTGCACTATTTAAAGCTGCAATCTCACAGATCCACCATTTTAAGAACTTTTTCAAAATTTGTCTTGGAAAGAGCATCTTTTTGCGTAAATATCTGCACACCAATAATATAAGATCGTTGACAAAAAATCAGATAGTAGATCTACATATTTCCATTCATAAATTAATGTTTTATGGCTTAAACCGTAACGGTTTACGAAAAATGCATAAAACATCAATTTTTAAACTTCAATATAAAAATCTGCGAACTGATTTTTTTGTCAGCAGTCTTATATATCTGGTTTTCATGGATTTTCACAAAAATTGGCTCGATCCAAGACAAAAAATAAAAAGTTGTCTACACAATCAATCTGTGAGAGTGCAGTTTTGAAATAACTAATGAAGTTTTAACGAGACAAAAAATAATTAAAAGCTGCAAACCTTAATGACCTAGTTTAAGAAATGTTTAAGAAATGTTTGGCATTAACATCCCCTGCTGTACATCTCCAGTCTATTGCATTGGTGTCACTGTAGGGGCCAATTCCTGAGTATTTGTTTATTTGCTCAGGGCCATTTAGGTTTGAAACTTTTCGAGTAGATAATCTCATTGTTAATCAATACATGTAATCAATATGCATAGCCAATTTATTTATTTTTCAAACCGATTGAAAAAAACAACAAAAAAACTACAAAAACAAATGAGAGTGTTAAGTTTTTAAATTGTCACATAACATTTAAATTTGAATCCATTTAAAATGCGAAGTCACCATTGTTACATTCAAATTGTGAAGCATATTTGTTAAATCAAGTTTTTTATTCCTTTTTTACTGGGGGTGGGTTGGGAGGTAACTTATAGAAGGCTTAAAATAGTCCTTTAAACACGTTGACTACACTACAACCATAGTCATTAATCTTTGATCAGACATTTTTAGTCATCTCATGTGTGTACAAAATGCGTCAATTATACTAAGTAGCTTAAATACGAGGTCATTTCTTGTAACAGTGATTCAACAATTTGCATCTTGGGGTAATAAATTAGCAGTGATAAGGTCCATACTTAATCATAACAACATTCTGAATTTGTTTGAAAACGGATACTATTTAAGCCAATGATGTGAAAATTACATTCGCTATCTTTGTACCCTAAACCCATCATTCAAAAACGTGGTGTATTCAAAACCAAACTGATTTATCAACAAACATTCTAGATACGTCGGGAGTCTCTAGGGCAAATTAATACGCAACGGATTTGTTCCGCCTTGTAATAATAGTTGATGAATTAATTCGTCAATTATATAATTATGTATGTACCTGTATTATAATGTTTATAACTATACGCACAAATTGTTTGACCATTTCTAAATGATAATGCCACCTGCCACAAATACACTTATACAAGAGAAATAACGTTTAAATGACAGCAAATCGATTGGATATAAGCTACAACCGCTTTATTATACTCCTCAACAATGGTTTGATATGATCAAAGGAGACCGCAATCATTTATCTTTAGATAAGGTGCAAATATAACACAACATGTTTTGCAAGGGGTCGTGTGATTGTAAATCATATATTGTAAATGAACATTTTTAATTTTTTTTTCAAATAAAAATATTTCATTTTAAATACATTTGATTTGAAACATCAAGTCCAAAATGTTTTCAGGTTCAACAAAATGAGTACTTTGGTTTAATGCATTTGTATAAGTCTTAATAAACACTTAATCATTGGATAAATGATCAAACAGGGAGCAATAAATGAGTTCAGGTGAAATAGTGTTATTGAATTAACTAAATATTGACATATCTTAGATGACTCACAATGGCTATTCTAAACGTATCATTTCCTTTATTTGAATTTAAAATATGCAATGTATGAATGGTAAACTAAAAGTCATAAAAAGGACCTCTTATGATATAACCGAAATCGGCGTATCATTAATCAAATGTAAACACACTCGTATTCTAATCGCATTTAATTTCAAATGTCTAGTATATAAAAGTGGAGGGTCTAGCTGCTGTGTAAATACTCAATATCTCACTTCTTTACAATTACGCTTGAAGCGCGGTTTGTATTTAGGCCATTTGTTGGTTAAAAATAAATAATCAGCCTTTTATTAATTATATTAGTATTATGATGTTTTACCTAACGTTCATTAAAGTGTATACTTTAATGAAAGATGATGCAATTTTTTGAGATATGGAGAAGCGAATCCTTTATTATTTCTTTACGATTTGATTGATATAAATTTGCAGTAAAGTATTACTTATATATTCCGGGCGTAATATATTAAAATGCAGTCATGAAAATGGTTTTGTAAATTCGCATTATTTTCAGTTATTCTCTATATTAAGGCTTCATTGAATATATTTCCGGAAATAAAAGTTTCATCATTCTGTTTCCTAACTGGTTTAAAATGAGATCTAATTATTTTACCATATAGAAATAGGCAATGGCCAAAGACAAAGTTAACATACGAAGCGTATTGTTGATCGGATACATAAGATTTTTTTTGCAGGAAGATACAAAAAAACATATATATTTAAATGTCGCTAGGTCACATGTAGCATTAACATCATCACAAGTGGAATTTTATATCGTCGTTCTCGTTCGATTATGAGCACTGTAGTAACCGACCATTTATCAGAAATGACATGTTAGCATTATGTTGTACGTTTGGGTGTAAGTTGCCTTGTGAAGAGTTATTTTCTTGTATCAATTTGGCAGTTATATGTGTTCCGATCAACAGGATGGTGAGATATAAGGACACACGGCTTGTCTCTAAAGTTAACATTGCAATTTTGTTACTAATAACTATCATTCCAGAGACTTGTTGCATATGTCTTTTTAATTGCCTTAGCAGCCATAGATTTTCCCTACGTATTAAAACATCACCAAGAAACAAAGGTAAACATGAGTGTACGCTGCGATAACATAACATCAGGATAAAATTTGAGATGACAAATGTCCAAGTGAATAAAAAAGATCATTATGTCAGTGTGACACTTGAATAGTAAGAAATATTCTAGTGTAATGTAGCAAATACGAACATGTATATCAAAATTGAGTGTTTAGCATATAAATATAAAGACTGAGATTAAACGGACGAAACGTATTGGAAAGTTGTTAAAAAAAAGAAAAAAAAGTTTATTGTTATGGAGAAATAATCGAGATCAATTTCTTTTGAAATTAAGCCCACGTCTTTAGCTTTACTTTTTGGACGACCCTCTTTTATCGGTATGTATAAGTTAGTTGAAAGAAAGACCTTTAGAGACATAAATAATTGTGTAACAAACCTTGCCGCTATGCTTGGAATTGGCTAGCTACGCCAGCTGTTATAATGCACTTAGATTTCCATATATGTAATGTTTGCTTTCAATCATAATCCTTATTATTTCAAAAACATGTCTGGCTCCGGTTACTTAAATTATTCACTTAGATTTTCCTATTAGAGCGCTCCACAATGATACTTACATTCATTCACATAATAATAAATCCACACAAGTCTTCGTAAAACTAAAAATAGTTTTAATATTTAAAACAAAAAATCAGCACTGAATATATTATACATTAAGCACACAAAATACTAACTCATTTTCCACTCTCAAGAATTACACTGCACGTTTTTGAACAATAACATGCTAATAAGAAATGAATAAATATAAAACTCCGTTGTAAAGAAACAATTCATACAAACATATTAAAATGACGATAGCGTTCTCGAAATACACAAGTACGCGCTACTTTGAGTAGTCATTTGTACTCGCTATGTATTTGATTTCAATACAGAATTGTACCTTATGTAAACTTTCTTCAACTTCAATTGATAAGCACGATAGCATTTTTGGGTAAATCTTTAAGATTTTATTTGTAAATCAATTTCAATTCAATCAATATAGAATTGCAGATAAGGTATTGATGAATTGTACTATTTATCTATTTAAGGTACGGTGTTTATCAGAAACAATATAGTGTTAAAAAAGGAAAATATTTCAATTGAATGGATGAACATTGGTATACACTTTACCTCAATGAGCTAAGCGTTGCAAATTCTACAAAGACATAGTAACTCAAAATTCTCATCGTTTAAACAAGTTTGTACTTTATACAGTGTCGAATGCAAACAAATACTTCGCTAGTCTCATGACAATGTTTTCCGTCAAAGGGTTGAGGATTCATGCATCTTTCCCACAATATTTGTTACATCAAATAAAATATTAAGCTTTTTTTTTAGATTTACCTTTTTCGTTTTTAATTTATTTAAGATCGTTGGGATAAGAATGAGGTTTGTGTACGTAAACTGGTTAAAAACCCCAGTAAATTTAGTTTATATATTATATACACTGTGTTGTTTGTGGAGTTTTGTGCTGTTGTTCTTAGTTGCTTTTTTGTGTGTTCTTTGTCTTTGGCGATTACCATGTGCCATTAAACGGGGTTTATGTTTAAACGTTTGGCTACTGAGCTTGTTTCTGTAGTTTTTCACATACGTAATGAAATGGTATGGCCTAACGCCATTAAAACACACATGTTAAAAACTTGTGAAATATAAACATACATGCTCTAATCATGAATTATTTTATTGCTTGACTCGCTCGGGTATATCTTTCATAGTACGCCCACGACATGGCTTTTCAAAACATCAACTTTTAAAGCTATACAAGGCAAGGATCGACACGATAATCAAGATAAGGAAACGTAAACAAATGACAAAAAGAATGTCTTGCATAAGATAGTACATAAAGCAACCTAAAATATAGATTTGTGTCTCTCTTTTGTTCTCATATCTTTTTTATAATAGAAATAGACTTGATTATGTTAACACCTTTGTTTTTATTCCTATCACCATGTCTTGAATTTGTTGTGAGTATGTAATTTTCATTCGATCCTTATGCCGTTTGTCATGCAAGTATATGTTGTTGTTTTTCTTTTATGAACCCCAGAAAAAAGAACGGATAGGTGTTGTCAAAACTATTTATATTAGGAAGATAATAGAGCAAAACAGAGCAATTGAAAATGTTCTTTACATATATGGGCCATCAATTGTCTCATTTGTATCGTACATAACGCCACTAATATGATAATTTCCATCTACCAAATATATTTCAATGCATTTGATTAAGTGCGTTTTATTTAATCGAAAAAACCCACATACGTTCAATCTAAATTACAGTTAAGTTTTACGACATTAAACCATGTAAAACCGATAAACAGAGTCCATGATAACGAACTGTCCCAACATGCACTTGCATGAAAATATTTGTTTGTAATACCTGAACAATACAGCCACCTGTGATGTAAATACATGAAGTGTTCACAAAAAACTCATGAATATATATTGCAGCGAATCAATCTTTAAAATAATCTTAAACCACTTCATTTGCTCTTCAACCACTCAAGTTAGACATAAAGAGATAGTAATCAAGGTTATCGTTAAGAAAGTTTAAATATTGAACAATGTGCTTCGCAAGGGAAGTTTTCCTTGGAATTATTTCTTTGTAAATTCACATTTTCTATCAAGCAGTTGTTGGTCAATATTTTTTAGTTAATAATAACATAATAACATATACATTTATATGTTTATTACCAACTCAAATGGTGTTTAGGTATAACAAAATGATTTACATAGCATAAGTTTATATGACTTTCTTTTCAATCGTTGTAAAATTAATAATGAACATATATAGTTCATGTTATTATTTAAACAAACTACTGAATTATTAAAGAGACAAAGTATTATTAAAAAGCTGCAACCTTAAACCAAGATGAATATACTACAACCATTAATCTTAGATCAGACATTGTTTTAATGATCAAAGATGTGTAGGTAGGTACCTCTACTTCTTATCTGTTATATTAAGTAGCTTAAACATGATATAATGTTGTTTAGTGTCACAAGTTTTTGTTACAGTATTTCAACAATATTTTTTGGGGGTATTAAGTTTTAACACTGATAAGATAGATCCAACATTGTTTAAATGATCACACGCGTGTGCGTAGATACCTCTACTTTTTATCTGTTATATTAAGGAGCTTAAACATGATAAAATTTTGTTTGTTGGGATAAAATCAACGTTTAAGTTATAGTAATTGAGCAATATTTATCTTGCGGTAAAAAAGTTGCAGTGATAAGGTCCATATTTAATCATAACAACATAATGAAGTGAATTGAAAAACGGATTTTATTTAAGCTAATGGTGTTAAAGTTACATTCACTGTCATTGATCCCTAAATCCCGTCTTTCAAATACACGGGGTATTCAAACCCATACATTCCAGATATGATATTAGTCTCTTGGGCTTATTGAAACGCAACGGCTTGATTCTGCCTTGTAATGACATTCGATATCTGTTGCGTCTATAAATATTAATTTAATGGAACAATGGCCCACATAGTTATCGCTCTTGAAACGTGTAAAGGTTCATCATATGATAGTTATTGGGATTTTTTGTAATATCAAGGACGCTGTAATGCAACAATGAGTAATGGCGATATCGTTCTTATGTTATTTTGCTGCTAATTATAGTTAGTTTACGTTCATTCAGTTCCTCCCATAACGTTTCTTACTTGGTGTAATCTACAGTCTTATCATTGAGATGAAAAGACACTCCTTTACACATATTTTTTATACGTATATAAATCAAAATATAAAAGTCAACACAATTTATACTTAATAAACCTTGCGTTTTCGCAGTCCTGTTTTCGCGACTCTAAAATATGGAAAAATATTATCACAAAATTAGTTCATATTTACTTGATGTATCGGAGTAATAACGGCCGTAAGACCGTTTTTGTATTACATTTCTTTCCTTGTAAACACGCGAATGCTATACATGATAAACCGTGATGCTCAAATGCATCTTAAGTCATATATGCACTTAGGTTAACATTATAAAGTTATTTGTGAGGTGTTGAAGTTTCGAATTTGTCAAAACATCATTGGTATAATTAAAATTATACCAACGCAGTCGGCAAGTATTTCTTCGAGTGTACCGTGATAATGCTGAGTAACTGGTACATGTTTAGGTAAATTAAACGGCTGAAACAAAACAATAGGTTGAGAGAAACTACATGGAACAAACAATATATGTGCGTTACTATATTTAAATAAATAAATGAATATAAAACAAAAAATAGCCAATACATGGTAGCTGCATGAACATATATTTGTAGTGTTCTTCCTAGAACCTGTTGTTTTTGTAATATATACCATAAGTGGACGTACTTTTCAGGTAATGATATTCATATATTATATGATATATATTTAATGAATATACTTCTATGCAAAACACCGCCAGCTATGATAAATATAGTAAAATATTAGCAAGAACATTTATCAGATTAGATCACACCGAATCGATCTTTAAAACGTGCTAAATGCACTTGATCATAATTTTCAGAAAACCTTGTTAGATGATCAAAGGAGACAGCAATCACGCTTATCTTAAGGTAACGTGCAAATATTAAACAACATGCTATGTCAGGGGTCGTCTGCTAATAAATCAAATATTGTAAATGGACAAGTTTTTAGAATCAATACATTCACGTTTAAATACATTTATTTTTAAATGTTCAGCCCAAATTGTGTTCGGGTATAACAAAGTAAGTACTTCGGTTTAATGCATTTGTATAAGTCTAAGAAAAACTATAGCATTGGATAAATGATCAAACAGGAAACACTCAATGAGTTAAGGTGAAATAGTGCAACGTATGTAACTAAATATTCACATACGTTAGATGGATCACAATATTTATTCTAAAGATATCAACTCCTGTATTTGAATTTAAATATACAATGCATGAATGTTAAACTAAAATTCATGAAAGGATCTCTTATGTTATCACCCAATTAGGCGTATCATTAAATCAAATGTAAACACACTTGTAATCAATTCACATTTTATTTCAAATGCCTTTAAAGAAGTGGAGGGTCTAGCTGCTGTGTAAATACTCAATATCTCGCAACTTAACAATTACGCTTGAAGCATGATTTTTATTTAGGCCATATATTTAAGTTAAAAAGAAGAATCAGCGTTTACATAAATGGTATTGTTATGATTGTCTCCTAAGGTTCAAGAAAGTGTGAAATTTAGTGAAAATCGAGCAGTTGTTTTGAGGTATGGAGAAACGAATTCTTTCCCGTTTTTTCGATTCGATTAAATGTAAATCGCAGTAACGTATAACTTTTATGTTACATCTAATTGACAAAATATACTGAAATGCAGTTGCAATGTTTTCGTCATAAACAGGATTTTGGTATTTTCATTCTCACAATGATAACTAGGGTGATATTTTTTTCTCTTTTTTAATTATCAGGTATTTAAATAACCAATACGACCAATGATAGGCTATCAAACATTTAATTGAAAGTACTTGCGCTTAATGCCAGCAGATTCGAAAAACCCCTTAATATTTAAATGTTGCTAGGTACCATGTATTATTAACAACAAGAGTGATGTTTTATATATCATGCTCGTTCCTTTATGAACGTTGTAGTAACCGGTCATTGATGCCACTACCATTCACATAATAATAAATCCACACTTCGTAAAACTGAATAAATTTAGAATGTTTCAAAAAAACATACATCAACACTAAAGATATTCCACAATTAGCAGATAGAACACTAACATATTTTCCTGTCACGAGAATTACACAGTATGATTCCGAAAATAAACACACGCTTATATGATTTGAATATATATAAACACTCATTCAGATATTTATATTTTGTTTTCAGCATTTAAATAAAATGAGAATGGTGTGCAATACACGAATATATCCTACTTTGAACAAGATAAGGTACTCGCTAAGTCTTTGATATCAAAACGGCATTGTACCTTATGTAAACTTTCCATTAGATAAGCAAGAAAGAAATAAGGGTTAGTCTTTAAGATGCCATTTGTATAGAAAATCCTGTTCAATCGATATAGAATTTCAGATAAGGTATTGGTGTATTGTAGTGTCTATTTATTTATTATATTCATAACGTACGGTGTTATCACTAACATCATATTGATTGAACAATGGAAATTATTTCCACAAATCGGACTATTTAACATTGATATACCCTGTACCTGAATGAATTAAGTTGAGAACCAACGAATATCTCAATAAACCAAATAAAACAATCATTCATTGCACATAACATCCATTTACACTTGAGGTTTTGAAAAATCCGATTTACACGACTCTTTAATAAGGAATGTATTATCTAAAATTTAATTTATAATCATTTTACCTGGAGCATTAACTTCCGTAAGGCCGTTATAAATTGACTTTCTTCTATTTAAAACATGTGAGTGCATTACATGATAAACATTGCTGCTAAATACATCTTAAGCCATTTTGTCATATAGGATAACGTCCTATTTGAAATTGGTGAGATATTCTAGTTTCGGATTTGTCAATACGTTTAAATTTAAGTAACGTTCAAATGTAAAACAACATGCGTTGACAGGGGTCATCTGCTTGTAAATCATACATTGCAAATTTCCAGCCTAAATTCTGTTTAGCTATACAAAAATGAGTACTTTGGTTCTATGCATTTGTATAAGTTTATGAATTACATTTACATGAAACATACTCAATTAATTAAAGATCACACAGGGTACAATCAATGCATTCAGGTATTAGAGTGCAACGTCTTATACGAAAACTTCTTAGATGATATACAAAGGTAATTCTAAACGAATAATAATCATCCTCTATTTCAATGTTAAACTAAAAGTCATGAATAAAGCCGTCTTTATAATTATGATATCACATTTATCGGCGTATCATAAACTCAAATGTAAACATACTTGTAATCAAATGACATTTTATTTCAAATATCTTTTTACAGTCACGGCTCTAACTGCTGTGTAAATACTCAATATCTCTCTTATTTACGATTGCATATTTGCGTGGTTATATTTTTTTTTCTTTTTTTTGGGGGGGGGGGCGAATCAGCAAGGAGTATTGTTATGGATTTAACCTAACGTTCGTGAAAGTGTAAAATAAATAAAGAGATTGTGCAGTTGCTTTGACAATAAAACATGAGAAATAGTTAATACTTTTGCGTTTTGTTAGTTGATTATTTAAAAAAAGCTACATCTTATCGGCGAAGTATAACGCAGTTAATGCTTACGTTATTAAATGAAATTTGATATTCTCAATATTTTATAAGTATATAAGAATATATCCGTCGTGATTCCTGATCTTTGTTTTGTTTCCCTTGCTGAATTTTAATTTTTTGACAATGTAAGATAATGCGTTTTTTTTAAACAAAGCCAACACGTTACTCAACGTCTTCATTGTTTATCGGATATTTTTAGTTCAAAGTTTTAAGGGAACTGCACTATGGGTTTATTATACGTACTGTTATACTATTGGCAGAAACTGCATAAAATGATTAACTAGGATGATGAAATGTCTTTTTTTAACTTATATAGAAGTTAATCAAGATTGCTAAAACGAATTTGGCAAATGACCGACTGCCAGACATTTTATTAACAGTGCGTGCGGTTGATGGCAGATGTGCAAAAACACAATCTCGTTCTGGCTATTCCAGCATAAGCCCAGCGCGTGTTATTTTATATCACTCTTGGTCGATTTTTAGTCAAAATTTACAAGTTATGAGGTATATGTAGTATGATGTTCGTTTGTTGAGTTTGCTGCCTTGTTATGAGTCATTCTCTCGCTAAATCTATATTTTGGCGTTGTTTCTTGTCAATTTAACCAGAACGGTTATTTTTGGATACTTGGGTTGTCCAATTGACTTTATTATTATTTGAAATTATTTGTCCAAAGACCACAAGCATATGTTGTTTAATTTACACGAATTGCTAAATAAACATGTTTTCTCTTTTATATGAAAACATCTTATAACAAAAAGTATACATAAATTTACGTTTAAAGATGCATAGTAGCGGGATATACTGCGAGACGACCATTCAGAAAACCTCGGCCATTTCCATCCAAAACAACCTCGAAAGTATGCCGGTACAAGCAATAGGAGTAGCTCGTTATTTGTTTTAAATATTTTTAATTACTTGAATGTTGAGTTACAACGTGTTTTGTGTATAACTTAGTTTATAACGATTGCCAATGCAGTTTATCATTGCTAAATAATTAAGATTCCCTTGAGAAAAGTCATTAAGTTTAACTACTAAACTGGCATTACAACTTACAGCGTAGTTAATTGTGAAGATTGCCATGGTATACATCTGAGCTTGTTTTTGATGAAAAATGGCCGAGATGATCCGAATGGCCAACGTTCTATTAGAGGTGATGCAGCCCTTCAGACACATGCATTTCGACAAAGATTTAGGTGCCAAATCTGAGTATTATTCACTGTAAAGAACCTCATTGCAGTATTTTTCGTACAAAGTCGGAAGTGGTATTGGAGACTGTTCGAAACAATAATATGAAACTTACAGTTTCAAATTAATTATGACAATCATAGAGTTTTAAAAAACTAAAAAGTATAGGAAAGTTGTTACATAGTGAGTAACATAAGACAAATCTAAACAAAAGTGAAGATTATTTTTTCAGAAATGAAATAAGATTATTAAAAATTGCATTCTCTGTCAATATACACATTCAAAAGTTTATATTTGTTAATCCAGATGACCACTAACCATTATAAATGAGTTTTCGTTGCATGCATATATGTATGTTACCAACCGTCTACAGAAAACCAAACATGTACTAAATAAGAACATCATTCCTCAGACCGATAACCTAATAGCCTAACATAATCATATTCACAGTTATAAAAAGGGTGCACCACAACTACACATTTACTTGTAGTTTGTAAAACATGTATACTAAAATTGTAGGGTTGTTACTGATTTGGATGTTTATAATTCATCTAGGCTAAAACAAATGCAATGTTTGTTGGAATGATTCGCAGCTTTTGAATGTAAATGCATTCAATTTCCTAACTGACGAAAACTACTTAGAATTCTTTGTTTATTAATTTTAAAAGTATACATGTATAACAATGAAAGCAAATAAACTTGCAGAACATAACTAGTTCAGGGTGTTTTTATCATTTATATCAAAACTGCAACGCTTACATTTCGAAGCATTTGAAATTGATGCTTTTGGACCAAACTATTGTTGTATGCATGTGTAGGACATTTGTAAGTATAACAGAATTAAATAGATGTACGGTTATAACACACTCGAGAGAACGTTCATATGAAGTTGCAAGTTTTATGTTTTTACTGTATGGACGACCCTCATCAATCAGTATTTATAAAGTAGTAGAGAGAAAGACCAGAAGGGAATATATAATAAATATTATTGTATAACATACCTTCCCACCTTGATGGGATAAGGCTTGCTTCCCTAAATTGTTCTTAGATTTCCAAACATGTAATGTTCGCTTTAAATAATAATCCGTATTATTTCAAAAATTGCCTTTTTCGGTTAATGTAATTATCCACTTAGGTTATCAACTAAGAACGCTCCACTTTGAATATCGCACGATGATGCTAACATCCATTAAAACGATTATTAAACCACACTTCGTAAAACTGAAAATAATTTAGATATTTAAAAAATAAATCAGCACGAAAGATGTTACACAATTAGCACATTGAACGCTACTATATTTTCCACACCGTATGATTCCAAAAAAAATAAATATATCCTACTTTGAACAATATAAGGTTCTCGCCAAGTATTTGATTTCAAAACGACATTGTAACTTATATAAACTTTCTTTATTTCCATTTGATAAGCGATACAGAATTAAGGGTAAGTCTTTAAGATGCCATTTGTAAAGAAAATACACTTCAATCGATATTGAATTTCAGAAAAAGAATTGGGGTAATGGATTGTCTAGCTATTTATTAAATTTATAAAGTACAGTGTTATCAGTAACATCATATTGATTAAAAAATGAAAAATACTTCCACAAATCGGATTATTCAACATTGATATACCCTGTAACCTGAATCCAATACCTCATGGGCTTGTATTCAATATTTGTCTTAACTGCATTTAAGAACGATGTAGCTGCTCGGATTCATTGTCATAAATACCTGACCAATAGAACGAATGAAGTCAATGACGCATGACCATAAGATTACCCTTAAGTTAAATATTGAATACCATCCCAGAATCATTTATTTTAGATCCGACATTATTTTAACAATTGCATATGTGCACGTATATCTATTAACTTGCTATCTACGAAATTAATTAGCTTAAACATGATAGATTGTCGTTTATGGACACGGGTAAATGATTTATTTCCATAACTTCATAAATACTTTGGGGGGGGGGGGGTCGAATAGTTAGTGATAAGGTCCAAATTTAATCATAACTGCATTCTGAATCTGTTTGAAAAACTGATACTAATTAAGCCAATGCTGTAAAAACACTATTGCACTATCATTGATCCCTAAGTGCCATTATTCAAATACATGATGTATTCGAAACCATACATCTAATGTATCAACAAACATTCCAGATACGCTATGTGTCTCTATAGCCAATTAATTCGCAACGACCTGATTCCTCATTGTGATAACCTTTAATAAGTTTGTCCGTCATGGAATCAGAAAATTGTTTAACTGCCATTGCACTTTCCGCTTTGCACATAGATGATCTCATATGAATGGGTATTAAGTACGGAATTTATAAAATGAATGTTTTGAAATCGATGAAAAACGAGCCTTGGCGGGGAATTATTGCAAATTTAGTAGATGAGTTTAATAGTTTTCGTATTAAATGACCACGATGTGCGATTCCATTCATAGCAGTTATACTTATGTGCCAAATTACCGCGCTAAATAATAAAACATTGCTACACACATGTTTTGGAAAGGTATTGCATTAGTTATATATAGAAACAGATATAATGACGCTATGTCATGGTCGAGACGTCATTTTGAATTAAATATAGTTATGGAATTGAATTTATACATTAGTTTGATGATAAATTGGTTATTTTCCTACCTGAAACTACTCTTGTATCGCACAATGTGACAAGTGCTCCCCGATCATAGCATATTTTAAGCAGGAGTAATTTGAAGTTTGCTAAAAGTTTCCGCGGTGTGACTATATAAATTTGCCCATGTAATGAAAAATGTAGCCACTTTAAGATCCTTAGTACAGTCTCACTCAACATTATGCCAACTAGGATGACTTAGCATTGTTTAATATAACATTCTTCTATGGTTTTAAAACTAAATTGTTTTAAGACCACTATTTCCTTTGTGTGGTGAACACTTATTTGTTTTCGCCATTATACAATTCAAAACTTCATTCATGCATAAAATAAATGTATGTCAGGGTAGGCATTTTTAAAAATAATGCATAGAGTTATTGCGCTGGAAATGTGCATAAGTTCCACAAGCAATTAATCAAACATTCTATATATTTAAAGAGAATGAACATTTTTATCTTTATTAAGAGATGCTGTAATGTAACAATAAGTCATACTGGTAGGGTTTAAACTTAAAGTAGGTTAAAGAGGCCCTATTAGTTTTAAATTAATCTTGTAATTCATTTATTTGCCAACATATTTTATGTCAGTTAAGGTTGTTTTGGACAAGTTGGGAATATACAAATGGTTCTTCAAATTAGAAAGAGTTATCAGCAATTGCTATTATTCGGTCCTTTTATTCTTTTTCCGACATGTAACTGTTCTTACACACTTTTTAATATCGACGGATGTGACGTTGTAACAATAATTCACAAAGATATTTTGTGTGTGTTTCAGTGCGCAATGAAATATTCGCGTTGTGTTGCAAATATATATTTTAAAAACGGGACCTTAATACATATATCTAAATAAACCAAATAAAACAATCATTCATTACGTATAACATTCATTTACCTTTGCGTTTTTGAAAAATCCAGATTTTACGACTCTCAAATTAGGAATTTATTATCTCAAATTTAATTCATAGTCACTTTTCTTGGAGCAATAACTTCCGTAAGACGGTTATAATTGCCTTTCTTCTATTGAAAACCCGTGAGTGCAATACATGATACACATCGGTGCTAAAATACATCTTAAGCCATTTTATCATATAGGATAACGTTCTATTTGTCATTTGTGAGATATTTATGTTTCGGATTTATCAAAACGTTTAACTTTAAGTAACGTGCAAATATTAAACAACATGCTTTGACAGGGGTCATCTGCTTGTAAATCGTACATTGAAAATTTCCAGCCTAAATTGTGTTCAGGTATACAAAAATGAGTACTTTAGTTCAATGCGTCTGTATAAGTTTATGAAATATATTTGCATGAAACATACTCAAATAATTAAAGATCAAACAGGGTACAATCAATGCGGTCAGGTATATGAGTACAACGTATTATACCAACATTTCTTAGATGAAATACAAAGGTTATTCTAAACGAATAATAATTATCCTCTTTTTCAATTTAAAACATACAATTCATCAATGTTAAACTAAAAGTCATAAATAAAGCCGTCTTTATATGATATCACATTTATCGGCGTATCATTAACTTAAATGTAAACATACTTGTAATCAAATGACATTTTATTTTAAATATCTTTTTACAGTCACGGCTTTAACTGCTCTGTAAATACTCAATTTCTCTCTTATTTACGATTGCATATTTGCACGGTTATATTTAGGCCATTTTTTTTTTTTTTTGGGGGGGGGGCGAATCAGCGTCTTTATAAGGAGTATTGTTATGGATTTAACCTAACGTTCGTTCGTGAAAGTGTAAAATAAATTAAGAGATTGTGCAGTTGCTTTGACAATAAAACATGAGCAATAGTTAATACTTTTGCGCTTTTGTTAGTTGATTATTTATATAAAGTACATCTTATCGGCGAAGTATCAGGAAGTTAATGCTTACGTTATTAAATGAAATTTGATATTCTCAATATTTTATAAGTATATAAGTATATATCCGTCGTAAGTCCTGATCTTTGTTTTGTTACCCTTGTTGAATTTTAATTTTTTGACAATTTTAGATAATATGTTTTTTTAAACAAAGCCAACACGTTACTCAACGTCTTCATTGTTTATCGGATATTTTTAGTTCAAAGTGTTAAGGGAACTGCACCATGGGTTTATTATACGTACTTTTAAACTATTGGCAGAAGCTGCATAAAATGATTAACTAGGATGACAAAATGTCTTTTTTTAACTTATATAGAAGTTAATCAAGATTGCTAAAACGAATTTGGCAAATGACCGACTGCCAGACATTTTATTAACAGTGCGTGCGGTTGATGGCAGATGTGCAAAAACACAATCTCGTTCTGGCTATTCCAGCATAAGCCCAGCGCGTGCTATTTTATATCACTCTTGGTCGATTTTTAGTCAAAATTTACAAGTTATGAGGTATATGTAGTATGATGTTCGTTTGTTGTGTTTGCTGCCTTGTTATGAGTCATTCTCTCGCTAAATCTATATTTTGGCGTTGTTTCTTGTCAATTTAACCAGAACGGTTTTATTTTTGGATACTTGGCTTGTCCCATTGGCTTTATTATTATTTGAAATTATTTGTCCAAAGACCACAAGCATATGTTGTTTAATCGACACGAATTGCTAAATAAATCTGTTTTCTCTTTTAATAAAACATCTTATAACAAAAAGTATACATAAATTTACGTTTAAAGATGCATAGTAGCGGGATATACTGCGAAACGACCATTCAGAAAACCTCGGCCATTTTCGTTCCAAAACAACCTCGAAAGTATGCCGGTACAATCAATAGGAGTAGCTCGTTATTTGTTTTAAATATGTTTAATTACTTGTTGAGTTACAACGTGTTTTGTGTATAACTAAGTTGATAAGGATTGCCAATGAAGTTTATCATTGCTAAATAATTAAGATTCCCTTGAGAAAAGTCATTAAGTTTAACTACTAAACTGGCACTACTACTTACAGCGTAGTTAATTGTGAAGATTGCCATGGTATACATCTGAGCTTGTTTTTGATGAAAAATGGCCGAGATGATCCGAATGGCCAACGTTATGTTAGAGATGATGCAGCCCTTTAGACACATGCATTTCGACAAAGATTTAGGTGCGTGTCAAAGCAGAGTATTAATCACTGTAAAGAACCTCATTTCAGTATTTTGCTTACAAAGTCGGAAGTGGTATTGGAGACTGTTCGAAACAATAATATGAAACTTACAGCGTCAAATTAATTATGACAATCACAGAGTTTTAAAAAACTAAAAAGTATAGGAAAGTTGTTACATAATGAGTAACATATGACAAATCTAAACAAAAGCGAAGATTATTTTTTTCAGAAATGAAATAAGATTATTAAAAATTGCATTCTCTGTCAATATACACATTCAGAAGTTTATATTTGTTAATCCAGATGACCACTTACCATTAAATGAGTTTTCGTTGCATGCATATATGTATGTTACCAACCGTCTACAGAAAACCAAACATGTACTAAATAAGAACATCATTCCTCCGACCGATAACCTAATAGCCTTACATAATCATATTCACAGTTATAAAAAGGGTGCACCACAACTACACATTTACTTAGTTTGTAAAACATGTATACTTAAATTGTAGGGTTGTTACTGATTTGGATGTTTATAATTCATCTAGGCTAAAACAAATGCAATGTTTGTTGGAATGATTCGCAGCTTTTGAATGTAAATGCATTCAATTTCCTAACTGACGAAAACTACTTAGAATTCATTGTATATTAATTTTAAAAGTATACATGTATAACAATGAAAGCAAATAAACTTGCAGAACATAACTATTTCAGGGTGTTTTTTATCATTTATATCAAAACTGCAACGCTTACATTTCAAAGCATTTGAAATTGATGCTTTTGAACAAAACTAGTGTTGTATGCATGTGTAGGACATTTGTAAGTATAACAGAATTAAATAAATTCAAAGTCATAACACACTCAAGAGAACGTTCATATGAAGTTACAAGTTTTATGTTTTTACTGTATGGACGACCCTCATTTATCAGTATTTATAAAGTAGTAGAGAGAAAGACCAGAAGGGGATATATAATAAATATTATTGTATAACATACCTTCCCACCTTGATGGGATAATGCTTGCTTCCCTAAATTGTTCTTAGATTTCCAAACATGTAATGTTCGCTTTAAATAATAATCCGTATAAATTACCTTTTTCGGTTAATGTAATTATCCACTTAGGTTATCAACTTAGAACGCTCCACTTTGAATATCGCACGATGGTGCTAACATCCATTAAAACAATTATTAATCCACACTTCGTAAAACTGAAAATAATTTAGATATTTAAAAAATAAATCAGCACGAAAGATGTTACACAATTAGCACATAAAACGCTACCATATTTTCCACACCGTATGATTAAAAAAAAAACAACGCTAATAGGTAGTGTATATATACATATAACCTCTGTTGTGAAAAAATCATTCAGATATGTATATTTCGTTTTCAGTGTTCAAACAAACGTATGATAATGGCAGGCAAGAAGTACACAAATATATCCTACTTTGAACAATATAAGGTACTCGCTAAGTCTTTGATTTCAAAACGGCATTGTACCTTATGTAAACTTTCCAATTGATAAGCAAGAAAGAATTTAGGGTAAATCTTTAAGATGCCATTTGTAAATAAAATCCAGTTCAATCGAATTTCAGATAAGGTATTGATGAATTGTATTATCAATATATTTATTGTACTTATACAGTACGGTATTATTAGAAACATCATATTGATGGAATAATGAAAATTACTTCAATAAAAGAGAGTGTTTTACATTGATATACCCTGTACATGAATGATTCAACGAATCCTTCAAATGAGGGCTTTGCAAGTACTACTATATAAAGTGACTCGAGCTACTCTACTTTGAAACGATTTTATAATTCAGATGAGTGCCAAATGCAGAAGAAACCGTTTTAGCTTGACACAATTATTTAATTAATATTCGGTTAAGAGGTATTTCACTACCACACCTCTTTCACTACTTTATGCTTGATATTAAGTTAAAAATGCAGGTTTTCAATTACATCACTCATCTTTTATATTTCGATTTGACATGATTTTATTGTCTTATAATGTTTAAACGTGTTGATAATTTTACATTCCGGATTTTTATCAGTGATACAGTTTGCTCAATTACTTAGGGATGTACCTTAAGGTGTAGGAGACTATTCTAATTAAAGAGATGCAGCTGTGAACAAGTTTACTACAATATCTCCTGGGCAAGTTTTCAATATTGGTCTTGATTGGATTTAGAACGTTGTAGCTGCGTGGATTGATTGGTATTAATAAAAGACCAATAAAGAGATTGAAGTCAATAATGCATGACCATAAGATTACCCTTAAGTTAAATATTGAATACCATCCAAGAATCATTAATCTTAGATCCGACATTATTTTAATCATTGCATAAGTGCACGTAGATCCATTAACTTGTTGTCTATGTTATCAAATAGCTTAAACATGATAGAATTTCGTTTATTTGCAAAGGTCGGGGGAGGGTATCAAATGTTCAGTGATAAGGTCGATATTTAATCATAACTGCATACTAAAGTTGTTTGTAAAACGAATAATAATTAAGCCAATGCTTTAAAACTACTTCAGTACCATTGATCACTAAGTCCCAAAATTCTAATACATGGTGTATTCAAACCAATACATCTAATGTATCAACGAATATTTACACCTCAACTTCCATTCCTTTAATGAACTGCCTTTCGGCAATTGCGTTCATTAATCGATGAACGCAACATCTTCGGATATGTTCGGATCGTAATTCATTGCATAACAATATACATGAAAGCTATTGATCTTGTTATTTGTTGTATTGTGTCTGCAGGTCCCGTAAAATATAGATCAACATTTTTAAAGGTGTTAGTTTATTATATTTTAAATATAATGGTACCAGAACTGTTTCAATTTTACGTTTTACAGTGATTTCAAGTGGTTGATCTTTTCCCGCGTTATTATGACGTCATTTGAAAAAAATGTTTCCGGTTATAGTCGGGTCGTTCTATTTACAGAATGGGTAAGAAAGGATTACTTAAAGATTTTCTTAAATGAAATGAAGAATTTTTTAACAATTCTTGAATGAAATAATGAACTATTGGTGTAAATATAAGGAATGAATTGCGGGGTTGATGTCATTATCGGGGATATGAACGCAATTGGGTTGGTCAAAGTACGCGCGGACTCCACACACATTGACCAACCCAATTCCGTTCATACCCCGATAATGACATCAACCCCGCAATTCATTCCTTAAATATTCCAGATACGCTATGAGTCTCTAGTTAATACGCACCGACCTGATTCCTCATTGTGATAACCTTTAATTAGTCTGTTCGTCAAAGAATTGTCAAACTGCCATTGCACTTTCCGCTTTGCACATAGATGATCTCATATGAATGGGTATTTAGTACGAATGTTTTGAAATCGATAAAAAAGGAGCCTTGGTGGGGATTTTTTTTGGCATTTTTAGTAGATGAGTTTAATAGTGTTAGTATCGAATGACAACGAATGGAGATTTGTTTTATAGCATTAATATTTATGTGCCAAATTTCGGCGCTTAAAAACAAAAGAGTCATTATAATAATGCTAAAACACTGTATGTCTGAGATGGCATTCTTAAACAATGAGCTACAGAATTATGGCGTCTGAAATGTTCACATGTTGAACGAGTTTTGCGATTAATCGAATATTCTATATCTTTATAGCGAATGTTCATTGATTATCCTATTAAGAAACGCTTTAATATGACAATGAGTGTTACAATGTAATGGTTCCTATATTAAACAAAACGTCTTAATGACGATGGTTCACATTGTATTTGAATACTTCAAAGCTAAGCAAGTCGTATTAAAAAAACATTTTTGTTAAATAAGAGTAGGTAAACAAAGCTCTTTTATAAATATAAGTATGTTTCTTCAAATTTGAAAGAATTATCATATGAATAAAATAAACCACACAAACACATAAAGTTTATTATCTTAAACGTTACGCCTTCATCAGTAGATATAAACAAACAATATAAACAGGAAGTTACGTCAATAACGTCAACGTCATATACCTATCGCACGTCGTTTGGCGGCAAAATACGTGACATTGCTAAACATATATAGATTCTGTGATAAAGAAACATACAAATAAATATAATATTATTATGGATCATTAAGATATACAATTGCCTATTAGAAATAGTGTAGTGAAACATTTTTTTTAAAAGAATTATCATGTAATTGATATAATTCTGTATTATAGTTTTGGTTTTTAACATGCAACTGTTTACACACTGCTTTCATATCGACGGAGGTAACGTTGAAACACTTGTTTACAAAGATTGTTTTTGTATAAAGTGCTTAATATGTTATTCACGTTGTGTTAAAAAGATACGTTTTTAAAACGGGGCCTTGATACATATTACCAAAAATAAACAAATACAACAGTCATTTCAAAACACATAACATTCAGTTACCTTTAAGTTTTTAAAACATCCTGTTTTCACGACAGTAACTCTTAAATCTGGAATTTATGATCTCAAAATTAGTTCATAATCACTCCACTTGGAGCAATAACTTCCGTAAGGCGTTATTAATTACCTGTCTTCTATTGAAAACACGTGAGTCCAATACTTGATAAACATCGATGCTAAAATATTTCTTAATTCTTTTGATAATATTAGTTAACGTCCTATTCGTAATTTTGAGATATTCTAGTTTCGGAATTATCTAAAACGCATTGATGTTATTAGATACACACTTACGCGTTGACACTTGTTAATTTTAAATACAGAAAGATGAAAAATCTTGATCTGCATGCTAATTTAATTATTTTTGTTATGTTTTGTTTTATAATGTCAGTGCTATTTCAATTAAAGTATTTTTTAAAGTGAGTTTGGATAGATGTAAACACACATAAACTCGTTTGATATAAGAGTATTCAACATACTGTATATTTTGTTCGAGTTATTATGTTGTTTTTAACATTGTTTTTAATCCTAATTTTCAAAAAAACAAACGGAACATAACTACCAGGAACATCCTCAGGCAACATTTAATCATTTACATAATGACTAAATTTATCAATCTTGCCACAAATTCTCCAAACATGTTGGCTTAATGTCTCAAAACGCTTATGTCCCGTATAACAGGATTAAACTTAAATCGCTATTTTTTAGTATAGTTTGTTTAATATTTTCTTTTTAAGAGAGTTTCGACATTAAACGGAACATGTTTTGATAAGAATCACGACAACCTATTTGTTTTTTTTACAATCAATATAAAGTAAGGAAGTTGGCTTAATGAAATAAGTCTGTTAAGCTTGATCTGCTTAAAAACTTCGATAGAATGAGTTCTGGGTATTTGACCGTACACTTCTTGTGTTTTTGCACATATTTTCTTTCGCAAAATGGATGAAATTTGTTTTAACATGACTTATACCTCTTTTCGTTATTTGGCTATTGGCTAATTGTGATAAAGTACTATTGACACTACCACTGACACAAATTAGAATAACAAACTAAAGTATATATTTGGCAATAGCTGACCGCCTTTCAACAACTAAATGCATCTAACCAAACATTATATAAATATTGACTGCCTTGAGGGTGACAGTGCATATTTTCAACCTGAGGTAAATACTGTCGATCTATTTTATTATACCGAACAAAAACTGTAGTATTTTAAAGATTAAAAATACCATTTTCACTGACAGCTGCGAATCTTGCTGCCATTTTTGCAAGAATTGTCGGCTGGTAAACAAAGCGCTCAGGTGATACAGACTTTAAGTGAAATACTATCAGTAAATCCCGTTTTCGTACCGTATTGCCAATTTCATATGTTCTATAGAAGTGAGGTTTTATAATTAGTGCATTTTAAGGTTGCAATGCCAGTTTTATATTAATCATAATTTTTAACATACAAATCCAACATGGCGGCGTATTTGTAGCGTATTTTCAATTTAATAACGGCAGAGGGTGACAGTGCGGCAGAGGGTGATAGTGCGGGGTGATAGTCGAAAATATTGCCCTGGCGTTTTAACTATATGTTCTATAGAAGTGAGGTATAATAATAACATATGCATGGTAGCTGAACATTAATGTTCTTGTAATATATTCCTCTCTTTGAATCGTACCTGTAGTATATAACATTAGTGACAATATTGGTAAGGAATGGTGAAAATGAATGGTATATATATATATTTATACTTATATGCAATTATTTACACCTCAACTACCGTTCCTTAAATGAACTACATTTCGGCAATAACGCTTATCAATCGATTATCGCAACATCTTCGGATATATTCGGATCGCAATTCATCATATAACAATATACATGAAAACTATTGAATTTGTTATTGTTTGTATTGTGTCAGCAAGTCCCGTGAAATATAAAACAACATTTTGAAAAGTTTATTATATTTTAAACGTTTTGTTGCTAAAAGTGTTTCAATATTACGTTTAAAAGTGATTCAAGTACGCGTGTGCTTCGGACTCCACACACTTTGACTAGCCCAATTGCGTTCATAGCCCGATAATGACATCCACCCCGCAATTCATTCTTTAAATATGTTCACATCCCTAAACGATACTGCCAACTATGATTGATATAGTAACACTCTAGCAATATAGTTTATCAGACTTATTGACAACGAATCGATCTTTAAAATGACATCAATCCACTTGTTTTCACTCTTCAACAACTCTTGTTTGATCTCAAGAGACAGCAATCATGCTTATATTTAGTTCAAGTATAAATATTAAAAAAGATGCTATGCCAAGGAATATCTGTAAGTAAATTATTCATTTTAAATTCACATGTTGAATCAAGTCAAATACCAAATTGCTTTCAGTTATAATAAAGTGAGTATTTCAGTTACATTTGTAGTAGTCCAAAAATACCAACGTTAACCTTAAAGTCAATAAGACGAAAGTCTTACGATATCACCTTAATCGTTGAATAATTCAATAGAATGTCAACACACATTGTTATCAAATCCCATTTGATTCCAAATGCTCATTTCAAGTCAAGGATCAAGTTCCTGTGTACACACTTAATATCTCATTATCTACAATGGAGTACAAAGCGTGGTTCGTATTTAGGCCATTTAGTTTAACTTCAAAACATAATCAGGTTTTCTTTTCTTATAAAAAAGGATTTCTATGATCGAGTTACGTTCACCTAAGGTTTATGAAATTGTATAATATAGTGGAAGGCAGTTGTTTTGAGATTTTAAGATTCTGAAGCACAATATGTGATTTATTTTGCGTTCTGAATAATTCTACCGGCGAAATATAGTGATGTGCACTTAAATGTTTTCGTTGTTCTGTAAGTGCAGTATTAAGCGCACTCGCTTTTCACCAAAGCGACCCAATTGACAACAAAATGATATAGATGAAGCTGTCTGTTTGACAGGTGCATAATGAAAATGATTCAAGTGTGTATCAAAGTATAGTATCTCTGCGGCACCCTTCGTTAAAGGCCTGAAAGTAATATTGGTAGAAACGGCTCGAAACCGTTTGATAAAACTTACATAGTCAGAATAAGTATGAAAAACACAGAGCTCAGGAAAACATAATCTCGACTAAATTAGGTGTAACAAAGTGTACAATTCAAATTATTACAAATTTAAACAAAACCAAAAATGAATTAATTTTACAAATATAACGAGTAAACTGAAAAAAAAGCATTTTCATTTACTAGTTAAAATATTTAATTTAGTCCATGTCTTTACCACAAACAATTGTCAATTTACAGGATTTAAGAGAGTTTCGACATTAAACGGAAATGATAAAATCACAATAAACTATCGTTTGTACAATCAAGATAAAGCAAGAATGACGGCCTAAGAAAAGGAGGAACTTAAGCTTGCTTTGCTTAAAAACGTTCTATATATTTAGGCCTGGTATTTTTGCCGTACGTTTCTTGTGGTTTTGCATTAATATAAAAAAATGCAAGAAGTGCGTGAAGAACACAGAGCTCATCAAAACATAATCTCAAATTAAATAGGTGTAACAAAGTGTAAAATTATTACACATCTAAAGAAACCAAAACATGATTTTTTTAAAAATATAAGAATTAAAAAAAACAACTTCTATTTACAAGTTCAAAAGTTTAATTTCGTCAATCCGGATGTCCAATATCTCTTTAACTGTGGATTTGTGTTTAAGTATGTAACAATTATTTAATTACCGTCTATAAGATACCAAACATGCAATGCCCACTTACATCATTGCCGATTAGACTGATAACTTGAAAACGTCAAATAAGCATATACACTTTATTTTAAGTGTGCATCATGGCTAGACATTTATTTGGAGTTTGCAAAATTTGTAATTTAGAACAGTAGGGTTGTGTATGAATGGAATGTTTATAATTGACAAATATGTAAAACCAATACAAGGTTTGTTAAAGTAATTTGAAACTGATGTAAATACATTCTTTTAATATCCGTACGAACTAATATTTCTATGCCTTCCTTGTTTAATAATTGTAAAGCATGTTTTAAAATGTAAACAAATACACTCGCTGAAAAATTTATGAGGTTTTTGTTTCCCTATCTTTCATGTAATTCTGATATTTAAATACCCGTTTCTTATAAAGTTTGTTTTAGGTAGATATTGGACATTTGTTAGTGTATTAAAATTATGATAACACTATATATGATGTAAGTTATGCATGTAGAACGAAACAAGATTACGTTTCAATGAAATAATTTGCAATGCGTATGCAAGAGAATTGGACGTACTTTCGTTATCAGTGTTTGTAAGTAAATAAGAGGCCTTTGACATAAGATGTAATTGTTTAACATACCATGCCGCTTGTTTGGATTAGGCTTGCTCCGTTTACTGTTATAAAGTGCTTATAATTCCACATTTTTGCTATCACTTATGATAATAAGATTTATTTCAAAAATGTTTCTTGTCTTGTCTAACTGTAATAATACACATGTATTATCCACTTGAATACTCCAATTTGAATATCGCACAATGATGCGTTGACAGAATTATTAATCCATGTTTCGTATCACTAAAATATTTTTCTTAAAAATCAGCAATGAAAAATTATATTCCACAATTACCACATTAAACACCAACACATAATCCTATGACAAGAATACCGCATGGACCTGAAATACAAAACAAACTAATAAGAATTGAAAAAGTATAAAAAAAACGTTGAGGACAAATCATTCAAATATGTGTTTTGCTTGTTTTAAAAACGTTAATAAACATGCGATTATGACCTATGGCGTGCAATAAATACAAACGTACACCCTACATTGAACGGTATTAAGTACTGACTGTGTCTATGATTTCAATACGTGAGTGTACCTTATGTAAACTTTCTTTATTTCCAATTGATAAGAAAGAAAGAACTTTTGGGTATATCCTTTTGATGTCATTTGTAAATCAAAGCCGGTTCAATCAATACAGAAACTCAGATAAGGTATCGATGAATTTAGCTATCTATCTACTAATGTACTTGTAAAGTTATGTGTTATCAGTTACAATGTTGCGAAAATGAAGAAATGCTTCAATGGTACAGAATTGTTTAACACTGATTTACTCTGTACCTGAATTGAATTAGGATGAGAACCAATGAATTTATCAGATTTTGACTTTGAAATTACTACACATATATAATGTCAAAGCGCTTAGGCTCGAACCCTCAGGGACCGGCGAAAATACCTCAAGCCTCGGACAATTGGAGACAAGCGGGAGTGCTTACCTACAGCATAAATAAATTTGGCCATTTTAATCCAGTTCGAGCTAACGCGAAATTCGAGCAAAGCGAGTTCAAGCCTACAGGGTTCAACTGTATTGACCGAAACTTCTCATCTATGATACGACTATATGCAATGCAAAAATGAGTTCTTTATTTCTTTAGCAACATGACATTAGACAGAATCAATACTTACCTCTTTTACAACCTTATTCGTTACATTAAAAGCATATTCAGGTTAAAGTACATCTGATTCAGTTGTTTATGTTTTGTTATGGCATTCAATGTTAATATTTCATATACCATGCTTAATTTGCATCTTATAAAACATTTCCTGTTGATGTTTATTTGCTTCTGATGTTTATCAGTGTATAAGGCTTTCTAAGTCGGCTAGGGGTCGAAAAATGTCAATATTAGAGTGATGGTAACTAGTCCAAAAGGTAGTGTTATATAGAAATTGACTACGCTACACTGAGTAATTAATCTTAGATCCGAAATTGATCTAATCATCACATATGTGTACGTAAATCCCTTTACTTGTTATTTATTATAATAAATAGCTTGTAAATGATACAATGTCGTTTATTGACACACGGTCAACGTTTTTTGTTACAGTACATCAACACTATCATTTAGGGGTTTTAAATTTCATTGATAAGGTTCATATTTTATAATAATAACAAACTGAAGAATTTCAAAATATGACTTTGAGATTCCGCAAACCGGGTACCATTTAACCAAATACTGTGAACTCACTATATTTCGACTCTATATACCGTGCCGCTTGTCTTGGCTAAGGCTAGCATCGCTTTCTGTATTAGTATATCTGGATTGCAATATCTCACATGCAATGATTGATTTTAATAAAAGCAAATAATGTCCCAAATATTACATTTCTTTTACCCCGCTTACTTTAACTATCCACTTTCTTTATTGCACAGCAACACCAAAATATTTAAAACATCAGTATTAATAAACATGCTTGATGGACTAAATGTCATCAATAAATAATTAGATTTTGTAGCACTAAACAAGCTACCACATAAAATACTAACTCAAATATTTCCTTGAAAAAACACCATGATTCAGTACAGAAATATGCCGATAATAATTTCATACATCATTACTTAAACCCTCCCAAACCTAGTTATGCCCGGGAAACTGTGTACATTTCAAGGCTATGACCAGTGTTCTCAAATTAGCTACGCCAAGATGTTATACCTGCAGTCATTTTTGTAGATTAAATAATTTAAAAAACACTACCTTGTACAAACTTGATAGCATGAGCAAATAACATACCATTGTAACTAATGAAAGTTTATGCCTAGCCATTTGTTGACTATTACATTCATTAAATCGTAGGGACAATAATTGTACCGTATCTGAGAGTGTATTATTGTTTTATTCTCGTCTATATATTTACATCTTATCACAATGGTTGTAAATCGTTTAACCATGCAATTAATAGCGTGCCAAGCTCTTGTGCACATTTGCAATAACTAAACCAAATTGAGTTAAGGCAGTTGCAAGTTATACGTTGAATAAACTCATAATTTATATATTAGGAATACTTGCATACCAAACATGTTCAACGAATCCAATATAAAGTAGAGAACAAAGTTTGTGTTCAAATGATATACAGTGCAACGCAAACATAGCACACTTTAACAAGTTTGAGATGGAACAAAATGGGTATTCAGAATATGACATCATCTGTTATATTCGATACAATGAAAACATTGATTCTATTTATAGAAAACATTTACAGTTGATCAAGTTTGAAGTTTGTATACAAACATGTAACTCAATGAAATCCCAAAATATAAAAGATATATTCACTTATAAAATAAGGCCATGGGCGTTACGTTTTTCACTCGAATAATAAAATGTTACATGGATTTACTTCTATATTGTGTTATTTTAAATGTTCCATTTTGAATTATTGCTTGGATTAAAATGTTTATGTTCATTGTCTGTACTTTTGTTTGTATATGATATAAGTATGTTAGTACCGGAACGCTTTATTGAAATAAATGGTACATGATTCAAACATAAACAAAATAGAGCTTTAACCTTACGGTCTTGAAAAAGACGTTTTAGGATATCACCTTAATCGTTTTATCATTCAATGGAATGTAAACACACATTGTTATCAAATCTCATTCTGTTTCAAATGTTCATTTTAAAGTCGAGAATAGAAGTACTGTGTAAATACTCAATGTCTCATTACTTTGTGAAGGAGTTGGGGGTGCGGTTTGTATTTCGGGCATTTCTGTTTGAACAATAAGCGTTTTATGAAAATAAATTATATGCCCGAGTCAAGTGTCAGTAACCTTAAAATCCAGAGAAGGTATAAATGGGATGTTTTTTGTGTGTTTTTTTTATTTAAAAGAGGGTTTCCTTTATAATTTGTGCAATTCATTAATTTAATTGTAGTCGGAAGCAACGGCATTTGTACTAAAAGAATTATGTTCTCCCTGCAATGTAATGACGAGGGTTTGAAACTTTATTATGAATCTTACAGTGTCATAGCAAAACTTATCTCAAAGAAAAATAAGCTAGTAGAGAGTAAGTGTTACCTATTATGTTGATTTTATGATATATATGAAGATTACAAAAAGCATATTCCAACCTTTCACAAGTTTAAACGTTAATTTTCGTCCGTACAGATGACCTTAAACCATTTAGCTGTGATCTAAAAAATGCAACAGTTTTTATTTAATGTTGTTGTCGATGCATACCTGCATTTTAGCAGCTGTCTATAGACTAGCAAACATGCAATGACCTCTAACATCATTGCTTAAACTAATAACCTGATATTGTTAAATAAGCATATCCACAGCTGTATTTACTTGTGCATCACGGCTACACATTTATTTGGAGATTTCAAAACTATTTTAGGTGGATTGTGATAATTTATATACAAGAGGACCAAGATGGCCTTATATCGCACACCTGATTGGACAAAGGGTCTCGTTTACCATTTGCCATTAAACGGGGATGTTTAACCTTTTGGCTACTGGGCTTGTTCCTGTATTTTTTCATATACGTATTAAGTTGAACGAATCGACATGAGTTGAAATAATATGATACAAGGTCACATGAAGATCAATTCTATCATAGTATATGGAAATCGGGCCTGCGGTTTCTGAGAATAAGATTTTAAGATGTTCCTTTCGTTTTCCATGGCAACCAGAGTTCTGCATAAAACTACTTTTTTGCAGAAATCTGGGAGAGGACCACCCAATGAACATTTTTGTGAAGGTTGGTTGAAATTGACCCAGTGAACGGGGGGGGGGGGGGGGAGTCGTTTGAAAAGAAATGTTGACGACGGACGGATAACGGACGACGATTGGTGTCGGACAATCACCAAACTACAATAGCTTACGCTGAGCACTTTGTGCTTAGGTGAAGTAGAATAAAACAAATGCAAGGTTTGCAAATGCAATTTGCAGCTGCTGTATATGAACGCTTTCATTTTTTTGACTGAATATTACAAAGACGTCCTTTTTCATAAATCTGAAAGCCAATATATACCGAAATTTATTTATATTAATACCAACGCTGACATTTAAACACTTGAAATTCTTATGAACGAACCGTATTTGTAAGTGAGTATAGGATATATGTTAGTATAACAAATTCTTGATAAATATATTGGCATAAAAATCGAGAATATATATCAAATTATTGCAATGATTTATTTGGACGGCCATATAACTGCTTACAAGTAAGTAGAAAAGTAAGACCTATTAAAGATATATATCATTGTATAACATACCTTGCCGTTTTGCTTGGACAAGGGTTGCTTCGCTAGCTGTTATAACGTACTTATAATTACTCACATGTTATGTTAGCTTTCAATAGAAGTTATAACTTCCAAAACTTTTTGAAGTAGTTTGATCCGCTTGCAGTAAATAACCACTTATAAATATCAATTTAGAACGCTCCTCTTTGAAAATCTCCAAATGATGCTTACATCCATTCACATAATTATTAATCCACACATCATATATCAATATATAATATATACTTAAAAGATCAGCACTGAATTTATTCCATAATTACCACATGAAACACTAACACATATTCCTATCACAAGAATACCGCAAGATCCTTAACAAAATGCGTTATTAATAACACAATTAATATACAACTCCGTTGTGAACAAGTAATTCAGATATGTATTCATTTTGTTTACAAAATTCAAACAACCATAGGCTGATCACCTATGACGTACACGAAATACACATGTTTAACCTACTATGAGTATTAACATGTTCTCACATTGTGTTCGATTTCAATACAGTATCGCACCTTATGTAAATTTTCTTTATTTTAAACTTATAAATGAAAAATAATTTATTGGTGAATCTTAAAACTAAAATTCGGAAATAAAATCCGGCTCAATCAATATGGAATTTAAGCTATTGAAGTAAAGTATCGCTCTTCTATATACCGGTGATTTCAGTTTTGAGCATGGTGAGGATAAAATGTAAAAAAAAATGTTTAAACACAGCGGAATGTTTACAAATAATATACCATGTACTTTACTTGAATATCGAATAAGGACGTTTGAAGATTTCAAATGTGATCGTTGCGAAGATGCAGCGGCTCCAACATATTAATTATTGTTTTTCCATATTGTTCGTGCTGCATTTCAGAACAAAAAAACTTATTTATTTATACACCAATTTATTTGTATATTAGTGTGTATGTCTCACAACTTTTATTATCTTTCTTATGGAATAATATATACATAATATAATGTCATTTGCTTGCATGGACTAAACCGTTTTATTACAATACATAAACGATATCTTATTGCGGCATTACATGTGAACTGATAAAATCTAATCTTAATTTTAAGGTGAGAATGTATTTTTATGTCATTTTGGTTAAAGAATTTACTACTTTATGGAACAGTAAGAATAGGCAGAGAGGAGCCATGCATTCCGTAGTATGCAAAGCTCTAGTGTATAATTTCAATAGCAAGTTATGGGTACAGTATATTATAAACACGACATCATTAACAATGATATAAAAATCTCTGTTTGGCATTCCTGTACGAAACTATAATATTTAGTGTCGATTTAACCATGAATATTTATACAATAAATAACAGCGAATCGATCTTTAAAATGACACTAAACCACTTGATTTAACACTTTAACAACCCCTGTTAGACCGAATGAGATTGTAAATCTGCTTATCTTTATATAACGAGCAAACTTTAAACAGCATGTTTTGTCTAGTATGCTATCTGCAAGTAAATCTCATTTTGTTTGTTATACTTTAATGTGATAGATTCGCAACGAAATTATAATCTATCTTTAAAGGTTATATGACATTTCGAAATTCTTCCTTCAATAAACGATTTTATCGGAGTAAACTAAAAATAAATATATTTATTTATTCTGAAATTGCTTACGCAGCGTTAAAACGGAAACAGTTTAGGCACTATAAAGCAGAAACATTATGGTCTGAAAAAGTATTGTTCTATGTATCCGTTACCCTAGTGTGGATATCTGCATTAAATTAAAAGTGCCAAATCTTTCTAAAATTATACACTTCATATTCATTTTTTTCAAACCTAAATCGCCTTCAGGCATTTGCATGTTACACTTTAAATCAATGGCTAATTTATGTTGTAGAAATACCTTTTTATCATGACGCGCATTATTTCAAAATTTCTCAAATTTGAGAGGTAACAAAGTGGGTATTTTGAAAGAAAAATATCATCTATTCTATTTGATACTAAACTATGCAATGTAAAACTTGAACCTTTACGTCGTGAAATTAGTCGCTTCTATGATATCACCTTTATCGTTTAATCATAAATAGAAAGTTCATATATATTGTTATCAAATCCTTTCTTATATCAAGTGTTCATTTTAAAGGTACTCTGTAATTACTTATTATCTCATTACGTCACAATGGCGTTGAAGGCATGGTGGTTATTTCGGGCGTTTTGATTCCAACAAATGAACATATTGTTATGAATTGAATTGCTATACTAGATATATATGCAAAAAGCTACAGAAACATGCTCAGTAGCAAAAAGTTGAACATAAACCCATTTTGTGGCAATGGGCAAACGCCAAAGACATAGAACACAAATTCACAAACAAGAAACATAGAACAGCACAAAACTCTATAAACAGCACAGTGCATAAATACTATATATATATATATATATATATATATATATATATATATATATATATATATATATATAAATATATATAAATAATTGGTATGTCTATCAAGAATTGTTAGGTACCGCCTTGGAACGGTCAGTAAAATGTAAATTTACTGGGGGTTTAAACTAGTTTATGTGCACAAACCTCACTCTTATCCCAACAATTCTTAATAAAGATAAAATGCAAAAGGTAAATCTTATCAAAGTATACATTAACTTGAGGAAACTTATCAATAAATTGTATTGATCTGTTAATAAAATTTTTGTATCGAGTCACATTGGTAACGCATATCAAGGGTTGCCCTATTGTGGTATTTTTGGTACATATACGGTCACTGTTAACGGAAGAGAGCTCATTTATACACCAAAGAGTGTGTTAAATTTGTATTGTATTGTTATGTGGTTGTAGCCGAATGATATGCTTCAAGTGAAATGTATGGGCATTGTATACATACATCTAAGGCTGTCCAAATGACTAGCAGCAGTTTCATATTAACAATTTATGTTTTCTGACCAACGAATATCTTTAAAACTTCCTTGTTATTACATTTTAAAAACATGCATAAAGATGAAAAAATACACTTATAACAATTTCATTAGATTATCATGTTTCATTGTCACCTTCATATCTTTTTATTAAGCCTTGCTTTTTAAGTGAGGTAGGTACATTTGTGAGTATACAACATGGACTATGATATCTATATGGTTATGACAATGAGTCGAGATCACAATTCATTTACAGTAATTACAAAGTTTATTTACGTTCGGCCCTTCTTAATTAGCAAATAGAAGTGAATACCAGTACAGGAATAAATACTTATTAAACATACCTTACCTCTTCGGTGGGATAAGACTTGCTTCCCTTGCCGTTACATATAATTTATAATTCCTTGAATGCAAAACTCATTTCCAATAAATGTGATCAACTTCTAAATCTTATAGAAATCGCTTACTGGAATTATTGGACAGAAATATCCACTTAAAATATCTGCTTCGAATATCGCACGAATATAGCACTGAATATATTTCACAATTACCACTATAAATACGAACACATCTTCCGAATACCGCGTCAATGTGAACAAAATGCAAGCCCGAATAAGTGTTTATTAACTATTTCATTCCGTTTTGAAGAAATTACGCACATTCAAAATACTCAAATAAAAAAAAGAATAATGACCTATGGTGTGCAAAAAATAAACAACCATACTCTACTTTCAGCAGAAGTAAGTACTTATTACGTCGTTAATCAATATAGTTTTGTGTCTTATGTAAACTTTCATTATTTCGAATTGATAAGAAAGAAAGAATTTTTGGGTAAATCTTTTAAATCAAATTTTTAAATCAAATCCTGCTGTATCGATATTGAATTTCAGATAAAGTTTTAATGAATTTTATTATCTATCTATTTATTGTACTTATACAGTACCGTGTTATCTGTAGCTATATACTAATGAAAAATATTTCAATAGAACGGAATGTGCAAAATTAATATTTACTTTAGCTGGGTTGAGAACCAACTCAATGCTCAACTGAGGGCTTTGAAACTTTCACAAATATATGGTGACTCAAACTTATGATTATTTAACCGACTATATACGATTGCCAAAAGAAAATTATTCCAAATGGTTGGCAGATGACAATACACTTGATCATAGGAACAATCGGAGCACCTCGGCTGTATATAGCCAGTTTACAATGTCAGAATTATTTTCATTTAACACTGCTGCAAGTAGATTGCGTAGTAATTTCAATTAAACATGTTAAAACACTGCAATTAATAAGTATTGTTATAACTAAGTGTACAAATTACTTTTACCAACGCAGCGGCATATATCTGTGGCTCGTCATATGGCCGAGGTGGTCCAATTGTCACGGTAAAACAGTACATCTATATTTTAATACCTTTTTCGTTATAATGTTAATATATATTGCTAATATATATGGATACAGATATTTCAGTGAATTGGGGCTTCTTTGTCAGTTTGGTATCAAGCGATTGAAATATAAAACGTGAGAATAACTTATTTCTAGACATGAAACCATTGCGAAATTGACTACAGTACTTCAAAAATCAGTAACCATACAACCGTCATTGTTTGAACCATCACATTTATGCGCATAGCTACTTCTTTTTGTGATCTATGCTATTAAATAGCTAATGTATGATGAAATGTTGTTTATTGACGAAAGATCAATGTTCTTTTTTTTACTTGAACATATGTATTATAGGGATTTAAGATGTTCAGCGATAATGGCGATATTTCTTCATAAGTGCATATTCATGGTTCCATGTGTCTGGTTTGCGATTGTTTTTTTTTGTACTCTATGTCTTTGGCGTTAATGTATCCTTTGTTAAGATTACCATTTAACTTTATTCGGGATTGTTGGGACAAGAGTGACGTTGTGCATACACACACACTTGTTTAAACCCCCAGTAAATTTACATTTTACTGACCGTTCCAATGCGGTACCTAACAATCCTTGATATACATACCTAGTTTTTTATATATAGTATGTATACACTGTGCTGTTTGTGGAGTTTTGTGCTGTTCTTCAATGTTTCTTGTTTTTGAGTTTTTTTCTATGTCTAAACTTTTTGCTACTGAGCTTGTTTATGTAGCTTTTCGCATAAATATTAAATTTTGACTAAGATTAAAATATATTACTACTAAAGCCAATGCTATAAATATTAATTTCATTAGCAATTGTCCCTAATTAATATAATTGGAGTACAAAGTTATAGATTATCTTACAACAAAAACTTTAGAAACGTTTTGTGTGACCTTTCTCAATGACTAAAAGTGATGTCAAATTAGCATTGTATTTTGCGCTTTTGAACATTTAATATCTTTTCGGATGCTAGGCTTAATATTGTTCTAACCTTGGATTGTTCTTCCTAACGACTGATCGACTGGAAGACCCATGCTTGTATGCATGATCGGTTGGCAGATGAACAGCAAAACAGCAAATGGTGTAGGCTGAAAACCTTTTTTGTTAAATTGAACATATCTAAACAATCGGTGCTTATGAAGTCTGCTCTCCTGCTGAATTCACCGAAATTGGAAATAATCTCCGAGGAAATAGGATATTTGCATGAGAAGCCAAAATGTTTTATATATGTGAATCAATTAATAATTTTACGCGTGCATTCCCATATATTTTTCGGAATCGAACAATATCTTTTGAAGTGAAATGTCTGGGGCATTTTCTGAAATGGTTTTGTTAGTTTTTTCTATTAATGCATATGTCGTAAACATAATTCCCTTGTGCTTCTGCAAGAGCGAAACTTAGATTAAAGATGCGTACAATTGTTACAATCCATAAAGTCATATTGACAAGCATCGAGGATTATTAGATTAAGAATTTTCGCAGTCAGCACTGTAAAAGATGCAATATTACACCCAAATAAGATGTACCACACTTATTATAAATTATCGAAAAGGATGAATATCGAAATCATATAACATTTGTGCGTTTTCAGCTAGTAAATATACGGGTGCACTCCATAAAAGCATCATTTAGTTAGCAATTTATTTTTTATCATTCAATTAGCATATTTGTTATAAATGTGTATGTATTGCTTTTATAAACGGGTATAACTTTATGAATACTGAGAGTAAACCAAAACTTGGCTTAACCCAACCATTATTACCTATGTACCTTGCTGTACCGGTGTGTTTGGTTTTTCTCAACGTGTTTTTCAAGGTTCAATTTGTTTGTTAATGACAACGGTTAGTGTCTTCATAACGACGCCGACGACTTTACCGACAGCTACCACGCCAACGATATAACAGCAGCTTGAGCTTTAATCTTAGAGAAAAGCTACGAGATACTTTTTGCCACATAAATACTCAATCGGAGACAAACCGCTTTAAGACAACAAGTATGACACTGCTATTATTATATCGTATACGCTTAACGTAGAGGTAACGGTACCATCTTGGCACGGTATTTGAAAACGATTTGTTTGAAAACAAAAATATGACGCTTTTCACAGCAATTATTTGGTATGGTGTTGCTCGAGTAGAACTAACATTGTTCATACCATTAAATTATCGATTGTGCAGATCTCTTATTCCGTTAACCAATCCCTCATTTCTTACAATCAAATTGAGCTTTCAGCGCAGTGTATCATTATTTTCGTTTGATGTATATTTTCGACTATAATTATATCCATTTGCTGAGATAAGCTGTATTGTTTATTCTTATTCTTCACGAAGGGTAGTTTAGCTTTTCAAGTCAAACTAATACATAGCTAAATATTGAATTTTAAAAGAATAATAAACTAAGCCTAGTGGATCTGATGATTTGTTAATGGTATTGGATATAAATCACCTTCTGTTGTAACAAAGGTTAAAAACATAATTCAGTCCATAAATTGGCTGGAACATTGTGCCAGTGAAAATGATGGTGTTGTGTATGAGAGAAATCATGCCACATGGTATCAATGTTAAGTTTTCACGAATATCAGAATGGTAACACTTTAAATAATGATCCATAATTATTAATATACCAATTTAAATGATAGTGCATGGTACCATTGTATTTAATTGTGGTTGATGCCAATGTATATAACGTTACATTGTAGCAATGTGATATATGGTGGATGTTAATAATGTAACTTTTGCACGTTACTCAGCTTGATAGAAATTGTCCTTAATTGTTCATTTCTCTCTTTACTGTTGAAAATATCACATGTGATTGGGAATGCGTAAATAAACACAACATTAATCAGAATTGTTGGTTAGGACAATATTTATCAGTGAATCCTCTAAGGCTTTATTCATTGGTGGAGTTGTTCTGATAATTGGTTTCTTCTTATTGGTGACCTTTGTTTTGAAAAAAATCACAGAAATTTCTAGCTAGTAATTTGTTGTTTTGTTGTTCTCTGACAAGCTTTATAGAAAGGAATTGACAGCAAATGTCATAAACATATTTCCCTTGTTGTGCCAGATGTCTAATCAACGAATCGTAACTAACTGACATATATAATTACACGGAGTGAGTTGGTTTGTCCTTGTAGCGTGATGCAATGGTACTGTTTTGTTGCAAAAAATAGTGATTATTAATCATGTATATTTTTATTGAGCATACTTGTACGCATATGCTTCCGCTCAAACTCCATCTGAAATGATATATGCCTTGTAAGAATATGTTAAAGCTGCACTCTCACAGATTGAACGTTTTGACACCTTTTTTTATTTTTTGACTTGGAACGAGCCAATTTATGCGAACATGCATGTAAACCAATCATATAAGACTGCTGACAAAAATATATCGCAGATTTTTATATTTAAATTCAAAAACAGATTTTTAATGCATTTTCTTTAATCGTTTCGAACGGTTTAAGCCATAAAACATAAATTTTCGAACGGAAATATGAAAATCTGCGATCTGATCTTTTGTCAGCAGTATTTTATCACTGGTGTTCACCATTTTACGCAAAAAAACTGCTCATTCGTAGACGAAAATTAAAAAAAGTTGTAAAAACGGTAAATCTGTGAAAGTGCAGCTTTAAGATTAATCAGGTATGTTTATGGTCTTTTTTTACATTTATCGAACATTGCTTTAGTTTGTCTATGAATGAGTTACATTAGTGTACATGAATACCTCATATCTCCAATTGAAATTAAACTTAATTAGTGTATGAAAATCCTACGGTATACAGAAGCGCTTCACCAAACCCTCACATTTGCATTGGTATGTGTATGAAAATCCTACGGTATACAGAAGCGCTTCACGAAACCCTCACATTTGCTTAGATTATTGTATGAAAATCCTACCATATACAGAATCGCTTCATAGAATCCTCAATATGCATAAATAATTGTATGAAATTCTTACGATATACAAAAATACTTCAGGAAACCCACACATCTGCATTGATAACTGTATGGATTTTTTTCGGTATACAGAAGTGAATCACAAAACCTTCAAATCTGCATATATATGTGTATAGAAAGTCTACGGTATACAGAAGCGCATCGTATCGTTGAACTTAAACCAACAGATATGTTCCAAACTAAAATACTTCAAAGGGAAAAAACTTTGCAAATGAACGCTAATCTGCAGTAATAAAATGCACATACCATTAGGATCTCCAGCAAATTTGTTCCTATCTCATATTAGCGTTTCTCATTACCCTTGGGTGTCTGTAGTGTAGAAATATGATATTTTAAAAAATTGGTATGTGATATCTCCTTACAAAACTATGTATTGCTTTTGACAAGATGTTAGCTTGTTTCGATAAAATACGTTCGTGTAACAGTTGCATTGGCAGCATGCAGCGTTTATGATGAAGGGAACATTAAATACCGAATTAGAACACTTCTGCCAGTTTCCATCGAATATAAGCTCAGATACATGCCTGTGCATAAGCCAAAGTAGTTCTTAAAATGTATTATCATAATTTAAGTGAAGGTTTTCGATGGAACAATAACATAGAACAAATACAATAATACAATGAATCACATAGAACATGTACCATTATACAATGAATCGGAATAGACATGCAAAATAATTTAATGAATCATATGAAACATTAAAACCAATACAATGAATAACAAGAACTTGTAAACTATTATAATGAATCACAAATTACAAAAGCAAATAATACAATGACTCACATAAAACATATAAAACAATGCAATGCATCACAAAGCACATGTATAATAGTACAATGAATCACATATAGTATAAACAAATGATATAATGAAACACATAAAAGATGGACAATAATACAATGAATCACATTAAACATATATAATAATACATTGAATGATATAAAACATAAACAATAATACAATTATTCACAAAGAACATCTACTTTTATTTAATAAATAACATATAGCATATATAAAGCGTATAAAACAAACAATGAATAACAAAGAATATGTACAAAAGTACAATCAATCAAATGTAACATTAATAATATAGTTCAAACAATCAAAGAATCAAATAAAAAATGTACAATGGTACAATGATTAACATATCATATAAACATCTACAATAATACATTGAATCTCATTAAACACGTAAAATAATATAATGAATCATAGAGAACATTAATAATAATAAAATAAATTGCCTTGAACACAATAAATAATACATAAATAAACCCTACGCTTAATTATTGACACAATTAATCACATATAATATAAATAATAATATAATTTAATTTCAAAGAACATAACAAGTTAATAATATGAAGGAACTTAAAAATAAATGATAATGAATCGAAGAGTCTTCAACAACATAAATAATAATAATAATAATAATAATAATAATAATAATAATAATAATATTAATAATAATAATAATTATAATAATAATAATAATACAAGGCGTCTTATAAATCATAATACATAATACCAATAATGTTACCGAACATAATAAAACAACAAAAACTTTCACTAAGTTGCATGTATCCATTAGGTTTTGAAAAGTTACTGTTACAGTATAGGGAAACCTTTTGTCAGCCATTGTCTCTTTTCTCAATCGTAATTACTGCCTTATTTTTTGAAATTTTTATATTTATTTTTTAGAATGTGTAAATAAATACAACAAAAACCACAATTGCATGATAGGACAATGTATTCCAGTTAATACTCTTGGGGTTGATGTATTTTTGACAACGTTCTAAGAATGCGTTTCTTCTCATTGAAGATCTTTGTATTGACCAATCTCAGAAAATTGAAGCAAGTTATTTGTTGTTTTGTAATTCACTGCAAGCCTCATAGAAAGGAATTGACAGCAAATGTCATAAGCATATTTCCCTTGTTGGGCCAAATGTCATATCTACGAATCTACGAGTCCTAAACTTCAGTCACATATAATTGAACTGAGTGATTTTTTTGCCTTTGCCGCATGCTACAATGCTATCGTCGATGTAGTTGTAGTTTAGACAAAGGATTATTTTATGGGTTTTGTGTTGAAAAAGAAATGAGTATATATATAAAAAATATGAACATATGGCTTCAGAGTATTTGTAAAAAATCTTCAGTCAACTCTTTTTCGGCTTATGTTTAGCGTGTATTATTTAGTTCCTCTACGAATGAGTTTAATTGGGATTCACGAATTCCTTAAATCTGCATTTGCAAATATTACTTGATTAGTATATGAATTTTTTACGGTATATAAAAGACGATACGTATCGTTGGAAACACTAAGACCCGAATATATGTTGCAAATACAAAACTCTCGGAAAGAAAGAATTTGCAAACTTGCGGAAATTTTCAGCAGTTAGATGATCATACATGATAAGCGTCAACCTCTTGATCCATAAGGGACTCAATCAAATTAGTTACTTTTTCATAGAAGCATCTCCAATTACCACTGGGAGTTGCAGTTTAGAAATATGATCCTTTTGATACATTGGCATGTGATATCTCCTCACATAACTAGGTATTGCTATTGACAAGCAGTTTTCCTCTTTCGATGAAATACGGAGTTGATATACGGCTTGCATTGTCATCATCTACCGTTTATGATGAAAGAAAATTGATGGTATCCTATAAGGTATCGCCGGTCTAGATATTTATGAATTCGTTTAACATTTATAAGGTAGGAATGGTGTTCCGTTTAGCCAGTGAGTTCATCTTTAGTGATATGTTTAAAAAGTATACTGCGAAATGTTGTAAAATCGTTCCAAACACAAGAAAAGAGTTCTTGAAACAAAATTATTAGTTAACTGTTGTGTTAAAACGTGGGATTGATATTAATAAGTTCAAATCGATTCTCAGTAAAGTGTTTTATTGCCCACGGGCAAAGATAAAACAAATACCCGTATGGAACTCCTTTTTTATGGTCATCACATTGTCATTAGCTCCCTTGTTGAAGGCTGTCGTCTTTAGCATCATAGAAACCTGGTCTTGTGGCGATATTAAGAATGCTAATTAATTATTGTTCGCTTCAAATGTCTCCATAAAAAAAAACGTTTTCACGCACCTTTCAAGAAAAAATGCTTCACTCTCCTCAGAGCTATTTAAAGACCTATTTAACTATTAACATAATATGAATCACTGCGCGCATATCCATGACAACCACGAATTATCAAGAGGTAGGAGAAAAGGCATCTACCATAGCAGCTCGTGTAATATTAATTCATCCCAACCCTCCGCAAAACATCCTACGCTCGGGTCGGGATCTTTCACTCTCGGCCATGGATAGTATTTTTTTATAATGACTTACCATTACCGTTAAGTAAGTCGTTCTAGCGAGAAACAAATTAAATAAACATGTTTTTCACCACTTTGATAGCGTAGTAGCGGTTAATTTCTCTACATTATAACATCTTGTCGCCAGGTTCGAATGTCATTAAGGTCACACTCTTATTCAAATATAATGCATACACATATATAACAAACATCAATTTTGACTGATACCTTTAACTATTTACTAAATAATATTTTTGTGGGAAATATTAATGACTGATAACAAGATTGTAACCGTGTATTTGATAGCAAAAAGCGCAAAATATTAAATGATTGGTAAATGCTTGAAGATTTAATGTGGTCTACTATAGTCTCATACGGTAGAAAAACCGTGTTTTATGCTCAATTATCTCAAATATAACTTGCTATCCTTCATAAGAACCGTTGTCTTCGGCTTTTATTCATCCTTTTTCGAATGACAAAAACAATACTATTAATTGTGGGAAATCTTATTTGGGAGTAAGAGTGCATCTGTTATAACGCAAAAGGCATAAACAAAATGAAGAACGGGCATGACCAAGATTGACAAATATGTCTGTTAATTTCATGAAAATGCTACTTTTACATGCGCAAAAACTGATGAGTGGTTATTACGAAAACTGAAATATTAGTATAATTTCACTTAAATCCATAGTTTCAGCAAGGAAATGGTTAAATACGAAAATACAGGATGATTGTTTGTTTCGGTGTAAGATCACTGTATCCTTTACCGAAGTGAGGACTTAAAGCTGTACTTGTACTTTTGAATCTTAGGCAATCTTTCACTGAAACAAACATATTTTGTACTATAATACGCCTTTAAAAGAAAATAAAATCACTCTTAATTGATTATTATTTCTTTCTGGAAAGCGCGCGAAATTATATGCGGAATTAGAGTCATTTTGAAAATGATGCATATGAAATTATCACAGTTGGAAGTGATGGAGAAATAAAATTTTAAAAACAGTGAAAAATAACAATTGTAGCGTTCATAACGGTTTTAATTTACTTGATAGTGGCGTTCGATGCGTTTAGCAGCCAATACTTAAAAATCATTGGAAATTTCACTTTAATTTGATCTGTTAGGTGAGGGTGAACATGATAATTTGAGTATTATTAAACTTAAAACAATACTCCACAACGTATCTGGGCCATGTACCATTCAATTAAAAGTTCATTTATTTTATTTTATGTTGTAAGTCAACAAATACACTTTCATTCATAAATAGTCATATAACTGTTAAGTGGAATCTAAATCTGGTTGGTATTGTTAACAGTTTATGATTATAGGATTGACATATTATTCACTTATCTGAGTATTCATCAGTGTGCACTGTCATATAATGAGTCGTGTCTCTTTAAATTTGACGTATGTTTAAGATTTCATTGAAATATCCAATACTTGTCAATGCACATATATATACGGTAACTGAATTTATTTCATATATCCGATATGTATTAATATGTATTTTGCTCTCTGTTAACGTTGTCTTCCTTTGTTGTTTTTGTTAATCCATGTGTTTTGTTTAAATATCAGGAAGTAAACAATATCATGTGACCAAAAGAAAAAAGTGCTCAAACGGAGTATTAGGTCAACATCCACTATTATTTATTTTTGTGATATTTTCACTAGTAACATAGTTATTAAACATTTGTTAGGCAATTAAACCATAATGTGCCACTAGTCAAATAACCATTTTGTAAATGCAATGCACATGTATGTGTCTGTTCGTCGTTGTGTTATTTGCATGGTATTTTGTTGAAATGTTTGATCAAGGGTCATATTTTCTTATTATCGGACATCCCAATAGCAGGATCCTGAATATGTGGAAGTAAGTATTTTCTTATTATCGTTCATACCCTTAGCAGCATCTTGAATACGTGGAAGCTAGTATTTCCTGATTATCAGACAAACCTTTAACAGCACCCTGAATACGTGGAAGGTACTATTTTCTTATTATCGGATTTACCCTTAGCAGCACCCTAAAAATGTAGAAGTTACTATTTTCTGATGATCGGACATACACTTAGCAGCATCCTAAATACGTGTCTTTGTAATACGCAATTTTACGAGGGCTGTCCCACTAAATTGTAGACTTTGTTGAAATAAAAAGTATACGACGTCACATTAGAAAATACTGTTTATCTAATTTATTCAATATATAACAAATATCAGGAAAAACTGAAACGGTATTGTTTAGTTTAGTGTCGATTCATTGTTTTCAATGTACAAGTATACCTTACCGGCGTAGTCTGATAAACAGACGTAATTCATGTGTTCTGATTAAAGTGTTCTAAGAGGACAATTGCGTCACTTTTCCCGGGAAAACGTTATATGTCGCCGTCGTTTGTGTATGATGAAAAGAAGTGTTGCAAATCATTAGGATTGTTAAAAATCTAAGATACCAAAAGCTGGAACCCTTCAGCAAATGTTGATATTTGCTCAAATGTCGTTGTGTTAGACTACAAATTTCAAATAAGCGTCAACATCTTTTTTTGCGTAATTGGTTTATTGACATTATCAAGTGACGGTATCAAGGTATGCTTAACATGTAAAAATATCTCACATTCCAAGAAAGTCCTGGTGGTTAAACTGCATATTCACTAGTGTTATTTTTCTTGACTTTACTGGCGTGGTTTTATGCACCTTACTAAAACCAACATATTTGCTTTATACTATAACTGTATTTTTTCTCTGGAGTTTCGATACCGTGGATTAAAAAAATGATGACATACGTGTTTCCATGTGCATAACCGGGATAAATATTTAAATCCAAAATAAATAAGAAATGCAAATCAATAGTTACTGTATATTAAGCAACATAGAAATTTATGTATTCAGAAAGTCTGATGAAATGCAAAATTCGTAATGACGTTTTGCTTGCTAAATTTAGATTGTACTAAACACATCTTTCGGTTTTGTTGCTTTTTGTAATTAAGATAAATGCATTCAGGGGGGATAAAACTGTAACAAAGGTTCAGAAAAGTCATTTGAACATACATACTTACAAACAAATAAATTCACATTACCAAAACAAAATGGTACTTTAATAAATAATTTAAAGACAATTTCTAAATATATGCGGTCTTCATAATAAACGTATATAATACGTTTCCAATACATGTATTTAGGAATGATGAACTCCAAATAATATCGTATTTGTGTAATATACACTAATATACACTAAAAATGCCTTAGTTTATCGTGGTAGCCATTGTGTCGTGGTTACATTTCAGTCACTTGGATCCCTGTCGTGTACATCAAGTCATTGCGTAATTTGTTTTCAGTTCATAAGACGCTTATAACATTTCTAAAAAAAATACTTACGATGGTGTGCTTATACCTTACAGAGCGATGGCCGTTTGGATTTTGTTTTTAATATGTAGCATTTCGTTCAGATTGAGTATATAATTTCTTTTTAGTTTAAGGGGAAATACCTTTAGGGAGATGTTAATTAAAAACAACTTCATCTTACTTACAACCGCGGAGTAATTGGTTTGAACCCCATATTAGGCATATCATTTTTGTGGTAAATCTTATTTGCATAAGATTTGAAACGTAAATATAATTTTAAATTTACGTCTTAAGTTATTTCAGTAGTGCCATGAAGTCTCTGTTGTTTAAACTGGAGAGATAAGTTGCCAGATTGAACTCATTTGTATTTGTATGAGGTGTTAAAAAAGTTGAGCAATGCAGTTACACTGAAAATTGTTTTTGTTCCTACTGTTGTTCGTGAAACAATTCACATAGAAATGTGTTTTTAAAGTGTTTCTTTAACAACATGACCTTTACATAAGTACGTATATTTACATAATCTAGTAGTTTTAACTACCTATTTATGTTTAGGCTTGTTTTGCTTACCATACCATAAACGTGTAATATGTGAATTTTTACAAAATCAAAGGGGTAAAATAACTATCAAATTAAAACGTCTTCCTGCATTCAAACCCCGCTCAATATCTAAACAACCGACCTACCAATCAATGCACTCTTTGATAATAATCTAAGAAAAGTTTCAATCCATTATTTAACTATCAAAACATGGTAAAGTACATTAAAGTTAATATGTGCAAGTATTTTTGCAATAGATATTCTGCTCAATATTTATGCATTTTAGAATTAAAGGGACATCATACTTTTATTTATACGTATTAACCACATACGCGACAACCTTGAAAACTCCAAGCGTGTATTTAACTGTTTTTATAATGACCAACAATGTTTTATCACCTCCTTCTCAGCAGAATCTTTGATGTTGGAGGTATCTTGATAAAGCTTTATTTTTCTCGAATCGGATTATGTGTATTTCAATTTTAGCACAATCATCAGTGGCCCAATTACGCATGAAGTTATACAAAAGTTTTAAAATTATCTGATGTTACAGGCAAATAATATCATGTTCGTACTTAGCGCTCCTCGATCAGTATTTTTTGCAGGTCAAATGGTATGGGGCAGATATATTCAGACAAGAATAAAAATCATGAACAATTTTGGCTTTGAAATACATATGGACAATAATAAAAAAACAGGTTTGTGGGACATATCGATCATGAACAATTTTGGCTTTGAAATACATATGGACATCAATAAAAAACAAGTTTGTGGGACATATCGATCATGAACAATTTTGGCTTAGAAATACATATGGACAAGAATAAAAAACAAGTTTGTCAGACATATCGATCATGAACAATTTTGGCTTTGAAATACATATGGACAAGAATAAAAAACAGGTTTGTGGGACATATTGATCATCAACAATTTTGGCTTTGAAATACATATGGACACGAATAAAAAACAGGTTTGTGGGACATATCGATCATGAAAATTTTTGGCTTAGTGTTATTTAGTTTTATAGATGTAATTCGTGCTCATGTTTCTCGTAAATAAAAAATACACTATAGTAGCCACATGCAAAGAGCCTATCATTAACTAATGTAGGTAATTATTAAGAAAATATTATGCGAAATATTACCATCTCAATACCCAATAACGATTTGTACCGTAATAACGTTGGAGATAAAAATGCATGAACATTAACTTAGTTGTCATATTAACAACATCTTTTTTAATGAAGTTATCATTTATTTATTATACGATGATGATTGTATTTTTGAAACGTCTCCAATTTATCTATGAAAATGATAAAATGACAGCCAAACTAATGGGACAAACTAATTTGAATAAGTCGTTGTATATTCATGATTATTTGCCCATCGTAACACATACAGCTACCAGTAACGATTATAAAAAACACATATGCCATAAACCATAAGAAAAATATCGATATGATTGTTCGTACTAATCAATCGTATTATTTCTGATCGGTAACGCCATCATCGGTTTATCGATAAAATCGCAAACGCATATAACTGTTATTAACCCATATAATAGAACAGAAATAATAATTTTTCAACTGCGGCGGTATTGTTTTGTCTGTTTCTTCGAAAAGGATTAAACATCAATTTATATGAACTTGAGCGTAGAGACTTAACCGTGTTTGTGCAAATCTATGCGATATACGTGCTGTATGTATAGCAATAATTATGCTAGTACTGCTTCGCACATAAGGTCGTAAATGTTATCAATATCAGATAAGGATGACTGTCTGTACATTAAACTTATTATTAAGTAGTTTAAAGGAAGGAATGGCATCGGACAAACGGAAAGGTAAATTAGTTCATTTTTTCAAACTATATATAACACTTAAATGTTATAAACTATTATATTAAATAGCATAATAAAAACGCCTCATTAACAAGCGTCCAATGCAGTCTTAAACACGTATACTCGTTTGTCAAATGTATGCACTTTTTTCTGAGATAGAAATGCTTTCCTTTCAGCAATCGTATTGTTTTGGGCGGTTTGCCTGAACTTGACTACAGCTTCAAGGTCATGCGTTGACTTGGATGTGACCGGCTGCCGGACAAATCCGCAACTCTGTCAAGACCCAACAATCGCAGAGGTCACGTGTCCAGTAATGTGTAACAGATGCCGTGAGTAATTAGAACGTTTTTTTTCTAAGCCATTGTTTTATAAAAATGGTAGTGGTTACGTTGCGATAAGTTTTTTTTTAAAACTGAGCAGACGACCAGAACCATAATTTAACATTGTTGGAATAAAATATTAAACAAATTCTACATATATTTTTTCAGCAACTGTTCCGCAAACAACACCAGCTGCCATGGCAGGTAAAACGATTTTAGCAATTTAAAGAACAACCTTAAGTATACCTTTGGACTCAAGCTTGCTAAATTCATGGACATATTATCATGTAAGCTAAAGTAAAAAAAATCGAATGCTTGAACAGAAGTGCAATATTTTGCTATAATATAATACACAATATATATATTATATAGTTTAAAATAGTCCTTAATCATACATGATGTTTAGTACGCATGATGCTTGTAACCGATGATGCTTTGTACTGATGATGCTTAGTACTTATGAAATTTGGTTCTCACATTGTTTGGTACTCATGGTGTTTGGTACTCATGGTGTTTGTTATACACAATGCTTGGTTTTTATGATGTTTGGAACTCATGATGCTTGGTACTCATGGTGCTTTGTACTCGTATTTATGATGCTTTGTACTCATCGTGGTTGGTACTCATGGTGCTTGATACTCGATTTTATAATGCTTTGTACCCTTGATGCTTGGTACCCATGATGCTTGGTATTCGTATTGATGATGCTTGGTACTCGTGATGCTTGGTACACATGGTGCTTGATACTTGTATCTATGACGCTTAGTTCTCATGGTGGTTGGTACTCATGGTGCTTGATACTCGTTCTAATAATGCTTGGTACTCTTGATGCTTGGTACTTATGATGCTTGGTACTCGTCATGCTTGGTACTCGCATTGGTGATGCTAGGTACTCGTGATGCTTGGTACTCCTGGTGCTTGGTACTCGTATTTATGACGCTTAGTACTCATTGTGGTTGGTACTCATGGTGCTTGATACTCGTTCTAATAATGCTTGGTACTCTTGATGCTTGGTACTTATGATGATTGGTACTCTTATTGATGATGCTTGGTACTCTTGGTGCTTGGGTCTCGTATTTATTATGCTTGGTACTAAAGTGTTTGGTACTCGTGGTGTTTGATACTGTTATTTATGACGCTTAATATTCATGTTGCTTGATACTTGTATCTATGATGCTTGGTACTCAAGTTGCTTGGTATTCGTATTGATGATGCTTGGTACTCGTGGTGCTTGGTACTCGTGGTGCTTGGTACTCGTATTTATGATGCTGCGTACTCATGGTGGTTGGTACTCATGATGCTTTATACTCGTATCTATGTTGCTTGGTACTCATGACAATTGGTACTCATGATGATTGGTACTCATGATGATTGGTACTCATAATGATTGGTACTCAAGAGTTTTGTATGTACTCTAATGATTATAGGACGTAGCTGAAAATGGGGTTTGATAACGGCTTTGTAATTGTAAGCGTAAATATTCCGACCAACCTATATGTGTATTTTGGATGCTCATGAATATCATTTTTAAAAACCGTAAAAACTTATTATATCAATGAATGTTAGTCATTTCATAATTTTGAAATACTTTAGGGTCACAAATAATCAATATTTAACATGTCGGCTAATGCATGAAACAACGAAAATCTAACTTATACATTAGATAACTTTAACTAACATCTACCAGTGGATTTTTTTTAAATAATACTAAATGAAAATGAATGACCAGTGTAAGAACAAATAAAAAATAAAGAAAACACTTTAATGCGATATGATAACAAGTTAATGCTGAATAAAATGAATATTTCTTTTTCTTCTTGTGAATTAAATCATCCAGACAAATTAACAAAAAATGAAGTTTGCTAAAGAAATGAGTGACAATAACTACAAAAAGCTAAATGGCGATAGTGGTATACATACCAACCACACAGCACCACCCCCCCCCCCCCACACACACACCCACACAACCATAACCCCCCCTCTAAAGACACACACAGCCACTACCACAGATAAACAAAAAAACATACGCACCCACACCCACACATCAACACACTCTAAACACACACACACACACACACACACACACGCACACGCACACGCACACACACACACACACACACACACACCAACACATCCACTCGCACCCATACACATACACCATCACCCACTCAAGCCCACATCCACACACCCACCAACACACACCCACACCCACACACCGCCATCAACACACACCCACACCAACACCCACACCCACACCCACATACACACACACACAGAGACACACACACACCAACACACACGCACACGCACACACACACACACGCACACGCACACACGCACACACGCAAACACGCACACACGCACACACGCACACACACACACACACACACACACACACGTATAAACACCCCATTTACACATACAGACACCACACCCAGACCACACACACACGCGTATAAACACCCCATTCACACAAACAGACACTACACTCAGACCACACACACACGCGTATAAACACCCCATTTACACATACGGACACCACACTCAGACCACACACGCACACGCACACGCACACACACACACACACACACACACACCAACTCCTACACAACCATACACACGCACGCACAACGACACGCATCCTTACCATACACACACACACACGCACACACGCACACACGCACGAAAGCACGCATGCACACAAACACGCGCGCGCACACACACACACTCGTTGGAACAATACCATCCAACCAGTCACCGCGTATCGTCAAATGTAAGAATTGTTCATTATTTCGTTGTTTTAATATAACACAAATTAATTTTATAAATGTCGATACCTTTGCTTAAAGTATTGTCAATGTTCATGTTTAACTAAACCTAAATTCAAAACAGATTATTTAAGATATCTTACAAGAGTCAACTTCTTCGTTGATTATGTTTGTGTTGTTGTTCTGTGTTTCTTGCTTGGAACCTCTGTTATTTAACGGGTTTTATGTTTAAGCCTTCAACAACGGGACTTGTTTCAAATATTTTACATTTTCAAATCATTTGGAAGGAAAGATTAGCTAATACATGTCGCTTTTATTTTTAATAATGTTTTCCTTATTTGTTCCCAGTGTATGTACAATGATGCTTTTTATTATTAAACTATATGATCACACAGTTTTAAACCTTTTAGTTTATAAGGCATACTGTGTGTCATGTTATTAGTTTCAAACAATAACTGCATGGTATCTTTGAAAAGTTTTTGCATTAGGTGCTCTGAATTGTATTCCTCCGTCCTCAGATAGAGTTGGGATCTCTAATCATAGAAGTACTTGGGGTTTACCTTTTCGTTTATTATTATTATTATTTGTTTTAGTGATGAGTTTCCTCAAGTTAATCCATACTTTGATAAGATTTACCTTTTGTGTTTTATCTTTATTAAGGTTTGTTGGGATAAGAGTGAGGTTTGTGCACATAAACTGGTTTGAAATTTACATTTTACTGATCGTTCCAAGGTGGTACCTTACAATTCTAGTTTTTATATATAGTATGTATGCAATGTGCTGTTTGTGGAGTTCTGTGCTGTTCTTCTATGTTTCTTGTTTGTGATTTTATGTTCTATGTCTTTGGCATTTACCCAGTGCCATTAAACCGGGCTTATGTTTAAACTGTTTGCCACTGAGCTTTTTTCTTCAGTTTTTTGCATAAATATTGGTAGTATTGCAAGTTATCATTATTATTTTGCGGCATTATTTCAATACAAAATTAGATATATACCTTATATATATTCTCACCAGATGACTGTAGCGATGTGTTAAGATTGGGTCTCTCGCGCGGGTCGGGTGTGTACAGAAACACGCCTTGGAACACGCACAGGAAAGTTGAAGTTTACTGCGATATGGATACCGAGGGTGGGGGTTGGACGGTGAGTATGATTGTGTTTATATTAAGGTAACGTAATTCTTATAAAGACTATTTAATCAAACATCGCATTCGTAGAGAGCCATGGTTGTCTATTCATGTCGAGCTATTTTTACACTAAGGCCTAGTTATTTTGCTATCGTACAGTAGGTTCATATTGAAAATTTATAAATACATGTATTCTTAATTTGTTCTCGATATAATATTTTATACAGTATACAAAATAATGCAAAAACAAACAAACAAATACACGAATTGAATATATCAACTGCTTAGAGCCTCCACTTTAGTGATGATGAGTTATTTATTATAGGACATATGCTTCAAGATACTGGTCAAGTTGCATAGCTTGGAATATTTTTGTACGGAAATTTTCAAATACGACTCGTCGACTTTAATGCAGCCTAATTTCGACTTACTTTTATTTCATTTTCAAGCTATAAGGGAATCGCCTTACCTCGACGACTTCAATAATACCAAGAACAGCAACTGAATCTGTTGTAAACACGTACTGTACTAATTGTTAACCTTGCCTTCTATATGTAGGTGTTTCAAAGACGCTGGAATGGGTCTGTTGACTTCAACAGAAGCTTTGCGGATTACGAAGGAGGATTTGGCTCATTGTCTGGTGAATTTTGGATGGGTCAGTTCTTAAGTTGACGATAAATTATCTCGTACATCTGTTTACTCAAATCAATGTAGCCTTCCAATGCATCACAGAAAATGAACTGAAATAAGCAAATGGAGTGAGAGTTGTCTTGTGGTATAGGTGTCCGTATCTCACTCAAGAAATTGTGGCTATTTTCTCATTGCCTCTCCAAAAAGACACCAGTACTGGTTTTTGCCAAAGAAAAACAGACTCGAAAGTGATCTTAAAAGCTATCAGCTTTCTTCACAATTGAGCTTAAACAAATAAGTATAAACCAAATACATGTAATATATTGTCCATATTTTAACATCGTTTTGAGATGAAAGGTTTTTTAAATCGTAAGCGTCAAGCTCGTAATAATTATTAATATTGAAACTCTTTTTTGTGTGGACTAATATGCTTGTTTAACAATTATCTTCTGTTCTTAAAAGTGCATGTACATATGTCGTTATATTCCGAGGTTTAAGTGTCATCGCGTGGTTACCTTAATCTACCAAAAGATGTGTTGTTTCACCTTTTTGCCCCTTTCCCCAACAGTAGAATTGTGACATTTTAAGCGTCCTAATGTGATCAGTTATGGATTGTGAAATTTTGGTTTATTACTATGTAAGGGCATGAGAGTCACCAAGGACTAAATTACTTAATTGCATGATTCACTGTAAAATTTTGTTTTGATTACATTTGTTTGAGGGGTTTACTATTGAAAAGCTCAATTAATTTCGGATTGACAAAAATAAACGTGATTTCTAGTGAACGTATGTAAAAACAATAAAATTATGATATCATTACACAAGTAGAACTTTCCTTTCATGTATGGTGTTGGGAGTTGTGAAACACTAGAATTTAGTGTTATATTGCATTAACGTTCGTCAATTGAATACATAGGAACGTTATTCAGTTGTCTTAATACCAAATGTGTACCTAAGCGTTAAAGACACATGGGTGTATTCACTTGTGAAAAATATGTCAAAACTGTTAATTTGCACATCCATGAAAGCTCATAATGATATACATGTATTCAGTTTTTCAATGATAATACATACATAGTAATTATCATTTTAGCGTCCAATAACAGGGCTGTAGTGTTAATTAAAGATTCAATGTGTATATTCCACAGGTCTGGGCCTTCTTCACACTATGACAAGCCGGGCTAACATGACGTTACGAGTGGACGTAAGTTTGCGGGACGGAACTACTGGGTTCGATGAGTACTCGGGTTTCTCTATTTCCCAACCACAACGTTACAACTTTAACGTTGATAGGAGGATCAACTCAAGAGGAAGTAGGTTATTCATGATATTTACTAGGAGTTAATACACTGTTTTGATACAATACGTCTCTAAATGGTGATAGAAATGGTGTTCTTGAATTTGATTCATACAATGATATATTATATCAGGTTTCTATCGATGTTTAAGTAAGTATAGTTAATTATATTCAAAACATATTTTTGCCCATAAGATGTATGTTTGCGATCGGTTTTATTTGTCCGTAGGTAAGTCTTGGAAGTTATTAGAAGCTGATATATTGTTTAATTAATTAGATACGTTGAATAACTAGCATGGCGTGCCCTTTTACTCTTCATTGTTTGGATATATGCATAAAAGAAATGTTTTCGATTTTAATGCATTATTATGTTTCGCTTATTTGACTTAAAACAAAGAAAAACACGGTTTGTGTTAAGATAAAATATAATAGCCATTTGTTAAGGTTTAGGCTTAGGTTTTCACCTAAAAGCTACGTGGTCACAATTTCCCCTGTTAAAAGAGCGCTAAATATCGCTACAATTGTTTTATCTCAATACTTTGTACCATTGATTTGTTGCATAAAGATATGCATAACAAAACTTACGGCGCTGGAGTGATATAACCCAATGCAATACTTGTCATATATAACTAGTGTATTCACTATGCAAATTAGGGACCTGCAGCACAGAAACATGTATTCATACGCGCTGTCCAAAAACGTAAACAAATATCAGAAACGAAGTTTCGAAAGAAATCTTGTCGGTGTCAACTAACTATTGGGACATGAATTATGTTTTTTATTGCAAATAAAATGTGTTCATGTCGGTCTATTTTTTTCCTGCGGATGAAGCATCCTATTAACACATAATGTAATTCTTCGCACTAGAACACGAGAATGTAAATTAAAGAACTTTTTACCTAGAGTTCGACTGTAATGGTTATGTTATAAATATAATCTCGAATTCGTGATTATCTTGTACCAACTTTATTAAACACGTCATTTAAAACGATAAAAGCTCGGCAGAACCTCGTTTTTATCGTTTAAAAATAAACTCGTTTGATAAATTCGATACAAAATAAACACTTATTTTAGATCCTCTATGTATTATCTGACTAACATATAAAACCAAATTATGTGTTTGTTAGTAATAGGTTGTTTTTTTTCTATATTCTTAAATGATACTGATTTTAGATGGATAAATGATATATTTACAGTGTCTGGTTCCTACCTTCTGTCCGAAACTGCTACTCGGTATAGTACCAACCACCAACCGTTCACAACGTACGACAAGGACCAGGACAACTGGCAAATTTTTAACTGTGCAAAAGCATTTGGAGGAGGCTGGTGGTTCAATAAATGTGTAGGCAATAACCTGAACGGACCGTACACCAACAATTCTGTTGAATTTTTCTATAAATCTTTTAAAGTCGAAGGACTAAAGACGTCTTCAATGATGTTCAGATCGAGTAACTAAGAATTGCTCTGAGCCATGATTACGAACAGTCTCAGGTCCTAGTCTAGCCTAAGATTCAGAATACCATATATGGGTTTGTGGTTAGTGTCTTTTTAGTTTATCAGATGTTTTCGTTTATAAATAAATTTGTAAGTGTTGGGTGTATAGCTCTGAACTTCGGTGTTAATAAGGATGATTTGCTTTAAATAAATGTTCTATTGGAGGGTGCTTTTTTAACCATTTAGTTGATGATTTAGGTTTTCATTTCAAGATAATGTCTTGAGGGAGGTTTCATATTTTGCATGTCCTTGTAAATTAAGAGCGTTTTGTTACAAGTAACTGTCTATAAGGTGTGTGTTTTTGAATTAATTAATTTGATGATTGAGACACTTTCATTTCGAATAAATTTATTAATGGTATATGTATTTTGCTGATTTTACTAGTTAGTCTTGAGAGAGGTTGTAATATTTTGCATGTCCTTGTTATTCAAGAGGGTTTTGTTTCAAGTAACTGTCTCTAGGGTAGGTGTGTTGTTCTGAATGTATTTGTTAATTTAATGGCTTTCTTTTTAAATAAATGTAATACTGGTAGATGTATTGTGCTGATTGTTCTAGTTAATTATGATGTTTTTAAATTTGCATAAATTATGTTTTAAATGATGGGTGTATTGATCTGATTTTAATTGTTAATAAATTGAGGTTTTTGTTTTAAATAAATTGTACTTTGATTGTTGATTTGGTTTTCTTTGTGAATAACATACTTTTGAAGATTAATCATAACCTTATCAATTATAAATCTAAAGTTAAATCTCGAGAATGTTCTTATTTTATCGTCGATAACATGGAAACGAAAAGGCTTGCATTGCATTTCCGTTTAATTGCCATTTGATTGATTTTGCCTTCATCTATAAAGGTTTCCGTAAATTCTTCTGTTATTGGACATATTATTCTGAATGCGTGCAAACTACAGTTTGCTGGTTATCGGGCATACCCTATGCACGATCCTGAACGCGTAGAAACTACTATTTTCTCATAATCGGATATACCCGTAGCAGGATCCTGAATGCGTAGAAAATGATATTTTCTAATTATCGGATATACCCGTAGCAGGATCCTGAATGCGTAGAAATTACTATTTTCTAATTATCGGACATACCCGTAGCAGCATCCTGAATGCGTGGAAGTTACTATTTTCTAATTATCGGATATACCCGTAGCAGGATCCTGAATGCGTAGAAACTACTATTTTCTTATTATCGGATATACTCGTAGCAGGATCCTGAATGCGTAGAGACTACTATTTTCTAATTATCGGAAATACCCGTAACAGGATCCTGAATGCGTAGAGACTACTATTTTCTAATTATCGGATATACCCGTAGCAGGATCCTGAATGCGTAGAGACTACTATTTTCTAATTATCGGATATACCCTTAGCAGGATCCTGAATGCGTAGAGACTACTATTTTCTAATTATCGGAAATACCCGTAGCAGGATCCTGAATGCGTAGAGACTACTATTTTCTAATTATCGGATATACCCGTAGCAGGATCCTGAATACCTAGAGACTACTATTTTCTAATTATCGGATATACCCGTAGCAGGATCCTGAATGCGTAGAAATTACTATTTTCTAATTATCGGATATACCCGTAGCAGGATCCTGAATGCGTAGAAATTACTATTTTCTAATTATCGGATATACCCGTAGCATGATCCTGAATGCGTAGAAATTACTATTTTCTGATTATCGGAAATACCCGTAGCAGGATCCTGAATGCGTAGAAACTGCTATTTTCTAATTATCGGAAATACCCGTAGCAGGATCCTGAATGCGTAGAGACTACTATTTTCTAATTATCGGATATACCCGTAGCAGGATCCTGAATGCGTAGAGACTACTATTTTCTAATTATCGGATATACCCTTAGCAGGATCCTGAATGCGTAGAGACTACTATTTTCTAATTATCGGAAATACCCGTAGCAGGATCCTGAATGCGTAGAGACTACTATTTTCTAATTATCGGATATACCCGTAGCAGGATCCTGAATACCTAGAGACTACTATTTTCTAATTATCGGAAATACCCGTAGCAAGATCCTGAATGCGTAGAGACTACTATTTTCTAATTATCGTATAAACCCGTAGCAGGATCCTGAATGCGTAGAAATTACTATTTTCTAATTATCGGAAATGTCCGTAGCATGATCCTGAATGCGTAGAAATTACTATTTTCTAATTATCGGAAATACCCGTAGCAGGATCCTGAATGCGTAGAAACTGCTATTTTCTAATTATCGGAAATACCCGTAGCAGGATCCTGAATGCGTAGAAACTACTATTTTCTAATTATCGTATAAACCCGTAGCAGGATCCTGAATGCGTACAAACTACTATTTTCTAATTATCGGATATACTCGTAGCAGGATCCTGAATGCGTAGAAACTACTATTTTCTAATTATCGGATATACTCGTAGCAGGATCTTGAATGCGTAGAAACTATTATTTCTAATTATCGTATTAACCCTTAGCAGGATCCTGAATGCGTAGAAATTGCTATTTTCTAATTATCGGATATACCCGTAGCAGGATCCTGAATGCGTAGAGACTACTATTTTCTAATTATCGGAAATACCCGTAGCAGGATCCTGAATGCGTAGATACTACTATTTTCTAATTATCGGATATACCCGTAGCAGGATCCTGAATGCGTAGAAAATACTATTTTCTAATTATCGGAAATACCCGTAGCAGGATCCTGAATGCATAGAGACTACTATTTTCTAATTATCGGAAATACCCGTAGCAGGATCCTGAATGCGTAGAAACTGCTATTTTCTAATTATCGGAAATACCCGTAGCAGGATCCTGAATGCGTAGAAACTACTATTTTCTAATTATCGTATAAACCCGTAGCAGGATCCTGAATGCGTAGAAACTACTATTTTCTAATTATCGGATATACTCGTAGCAGGATCCTGAATGCGCAGAAACTACTATTTTCTAATTATCGGATATACTCGTAGCAGGATCCTGAATGCGTAGAAATTGCTATTTTCTAATTATCTTATATAATACTCGTAGCAGGATCTTGAATGCGTAGAAACTATAATTTTCTAATTATCGTATAAACCCGTAGCAAGATCCTGAATGCGTAGAAATTGCTATTTTCTTATTATCGGATATACCCGTAGCAGGATCCTGAATGCGTAGGAACTACTATTTTCTGATTATCGGATATACTCGTAGCAGGATCCTGAATGCGTAGAAATTGCTATTTTCTAATTATCGGATATACTCGTGGCAGGATCCTGAATGCGTTAAAACTACTATTTTCTAATTATCGTATAAACCCGTAGCAGGATCCTGAATGCGTAGAAATTGCTATTTTCTAATTATCGGATATACTCGTGGCAGGATCCTGAATGCGTTGAAACTACTATTTTCTAATTATCATATAAACCCGTAGCAGGATCCTGAATGCGTAGAGACTACTATTTTCTAATTATCGGATATACCCGTAGCAGGATCCTGAATGCGTAGAAACTACTATTTTCTAATAATCGGATATACCCGTAGCAGGACCCTGAATGCGTAGAAACTACTATTTTCTAATTATCGGATTTACTCGTAGCAGGATACTGAATGCGTAGAAATTTCTATTTTCTAATTATCGGATATACCCGTAGCAGGATCCTGAATGCGTTAAAACTACTATTTTCTAATTATCGTATAAACCCGTAGCAGGATCCTGAATGCGTAGAAATTGCTATTTTCTAATTATCAGATATACCCGTAGCAGGATCCTGAATGCGTAGAAACTACTATTTTCTAATTATCGGATATACTCGTAGCAGGATCCTGAATGCGTAGAAACTACTATTTTCTAATTATCGGATATACTCGTAGCAGGATCCTGAATGCGTAGAAACTACTATTTTCTAATTATCGGAAATACCCTTAGCAGAATCCTGAATGCGTAGAAACTACTATTTTCTAATAATCGGACATACCCGTACTAAGCAGGATCCTGAATGCGTAGACACTACTATTTTCTAATTATCGGAAATACCCTATACAAGATCCTGAATGCATAGAAACTGCTATTTTCTAATTATCGGATATACCCGTAGCAGGATCCTGAATGCGTAGAATCTACTATTTTCTAATTATCGGGAATACCCGTAGCAGGATCCTGAATGCGTAGAAACTACTATTTTCTAATTATCGGACATACCCGTACTAAGCAGGATCCTGAATGCGTAGACACTACTATTTTATAAATACAGTACATACCCTTAGCAGGATCCTCAATACTGAAGTTACTATTTTCTAATTATCGGAAATTACCTTAGCAGCATCCTGAGTACGTGAAAGTTACCATTTTCTAATTATCGTACATACCCTTAACTTAATCCCGAATATGTGGATGTTACTATTTTCTTATTATCGAACCGTAGCAGGATCCTAAATGCCGGAAAACAACTAGTTTCTGTTATTATTCACACCGTTAACCTGGCCCTGACAGTTTATCAAGACAACACTTTACAATGGTAACATATTTTTACTGTCACTTGATGCATTAGTTTTTCTTCAATACATATTCAAATAAACAAGAATACAGGATCATAAATCATATAATGAAATAGGGCTTATGATATGAACTTGTCAGAAACACTAATTTAAAACAATACAATGATCCTCTAATTAAGCGAATTAATATTAGGGCCACAGCAAAGGTCATACATATCCTATACCATTAATATCATTCCTTTTTTTAAACAGTAAGGTAAAACGTGAACTAATTTGATAAAATTGAAAGCATCGGTGTCATATAACATAAAATAATGGAAGAAAAAAAAGAAAAGTGAGTTTACAACTACGATAGAACTTCATATACTTTTGGTTACAGCTCAATGTTACAAGCGTTATCGCGGCGCACAGCCCTATCTACGATATCAGTCTATACTCATACCGTAATCAGTCTATCACTCTAGAATCTATCCGATGACGTCAGCGTTCACCTTGTAACATACCCTTTCTTTCTTCGACTTTCGAGAAGGTAGCCCGTACATTTTCTCAATTCTCTGCCCAGATAACCCCCTTAACATAATAGTAAAAAATGCATCAATCAAGTTACAAAGCATGTCATGTTTTTAGTTCAGCACTCGTGTGTATACCGCTTATTTGTAACCATAGTTGTCAAACACATTTCGGTATACTTATATTGAGCCATAGCCTTATCTAAACTTCAAGGATTTAGTTGTAACTACTTACTTAAATGTGTCTTGTTTGCTTGCGCCTGTGATTTTTATTTCAGTCGAGCCACCATGTACTATTCCCATACATTGCCCGATCTTCTGCACGGCTTCAAGTTCTCGATCATGATGTACCGAATCCAAGTTCAGCTTTCCTTCATGCTTCGTGCATGAATAACCCAATGTGAACTCGAGGATTTGGACGTTTGTTCCGGAAAGTCGCGGTGGCGATTAACATAAAGTCAATACTTAAAATATTAAATACTCGTAGGCAGATCAGTACCGATGTTACCAGGGTCTATCTGCTGATGGTGTTAAGTGTACCATGCGGTGCGTCTTTATAATAACGCTTGGACGGTTCTTCAATGGTGACCCTTGGACTAGATAGGGATGGCAGGTTTTAATCACCGCGACGTTCGCCATTAACATTAGCCGTACTAGGCATCTTTTATAATTAAATTAAATAAATATGTAGACAAAACATGTTCCTTTTTTGTTTACTTTAAGCTTTGGTACACCAAAAGCAATTCCCGCGCACACATATTGCTAAGTGTACGCTTGACCTGCCATTGTATACTTGCGTCCGTTGATAGTGTCTGGTAAGATCATGAAATCCACACGATGCTTTATTAATAAGAAATGTTTGGGAAATACCAACGTAGTTCAGAACTGGATCACTGTTGTAATGAGATTGATAAGTGGGCGTTACATAGCACTTTGCAAACAATATCTGAGGAGTTGCCGGTATATACTGGAGAAATAAATAGAGAAATACTGAACGATTTCAATTCAAATTTTACCTGAAGAATTAAACTTCTATTTCTAAAATTAATGTTAAGCTGACGATTTCCGAGTGTTTGTTTTTCTTGACTTTACAAGCGTAGGTGTTTTTAAGTGAATAACTGGGAAAACTAAATAAACCCATATTCGCGGGACTTGTCTTGTTATACTGGCGTCCTTCGATAGAGTCTGATAAGATCCCGAAGTCCACAAGCTTTATTATTAAGAAATGTTTGGTAAATACCAACGATAATTCAAACTGGATCACTGTCTCACTATGTTCTAATGAGGTTATTAAATAGGCGGTGCATAGCGCTTTGCAAATCAATATCTGAGCAGTTGCCGGAATATACTGGATAAATAAATAGAGAAATACTGAACAATTTCATTTCAAGTTTTACATGAAAAACTAAACTCCTAATTCTTAAATAAATATTTACTATTGCCATTTGTTTTCTTAACTTAACCGGCGTGGGTGTTTTTAGATGCATTACCGGGAAACTAAATAAACCCCAAACATCTAAGTTAAAGCATGCAAATCGTTAGTATGTAATGCAACGGTATTTAGAAAGTCACGCGATATGCAAATTTTAAAAAATGACGCTGTGCGCGCTAAAATTTGGATTGTACTTAAAGTAACCAGTCGGTAGTGGTAGCGTTGCGATTTTGTTTTTTGAAAACTTACCAGACCATCAAAACCATAATATAACCATGTTGGCAAAATTGGTCCAGTAGTAGATTAGTCTGCCATATAAATCACTGGAAGTCGGATTTCTAAACCGTCTGGTCGAGACTTATTTATAACGAATTAACGAGATTTTCAGTCATGGTGTTTGGTACTCATGATGCTTGGTATTCATGGTGATTGGTACTTATGATGCTTGGTATTCATGGTGATTGGTACTCATGATGCTTGGTATTCATGGTGATTGGTACTCATGATGCTTGGTATTCATGGTGATTGGTACTCATGATGCTTGGTATTCATGGTGATTGGTACTTATGATGCTTTGTATTCATGGTGTTTGGTACTCATGATGCTTGGTATTTATGGTGTTTGGTACTTATGATGCTTGGTATTCATGGTGATTGGTACTTATGATGCTTAGTATTCATGGTGATTGGTATTTATGATGCTTGGTATTCATGGTGATTGGTACTTATGATGCTTGGTATTCATGGTGATTGGTACTCATGATGCTTGGTACTAATGGTGATTGGTACTCATGATGCTTGGTACTCATGATACTTGATACTAACTATGATTGGTTCTCACGGTGCTTTGTACTCATAGCCACCGGTACGAAATATGCTTTGTACTGATGTTGAATGGTACTCATGATACTTGGTACTCATGATGCTTGATACTAATGATTATAGGTACTCACGGTGCTTTGTACTCATAGTACCTGGTACGAATGTAAGTGTAACATCTGGTGTTTGGTACTTATGATGCGTGGAACTCATGCTGCATATACTGATGTAACTTGTAACTCATGTTGTTTGGTTCGCATAAGGCCTGGATCTCATGATGCGTGGTTATAATGGCGCGTTGTATCCATGGGGTTTGGTACTGATGGGACTTGGTATCCATGGTTCTTGGTAATCTGCACTCTAGTGATAACCGGAAGCAGTTAGAAAATAGTTTTCATATTGGCTTCGAATGTGTTAGAGAACAAATAATACGAATTTTGATGCTTGGCTACACCGGGATATTTTAGAACTATTTTGAAAATATTGTGGGAAGAGAAACAACATTTACAAATGTACCGAAACTTTCGTAACATAACGTTTGTCTTTTTTTAAAGACAACAAAAAAGTATTGTGACGTCAGATATCAGATCAAATATAGATCAGTTATTGTTATAACAAATGTAAAAACGTAACTTCTTTTATTTTTATTTTTTGCTTTATTTTTTTCAGTTAATCTGAATGCCATTATTCGTAAGACAGTCTTTCTTATTTTCGGCATTGTCGCAATACTTAACATTAACACCATTTTTAGCACTATATACTCACTAGGTGACTGCAGCGATGTGTTAAGACTTGGCCGAGGGTGTGGAATGCGCGGTTAACACGATGTTGAATGGTGTAAGCGCAGGGTTTTGGCTGACTGGAGGTGCAATATAAGGGATATGTTTGATTTCATATTAATAAATCAATGGTGGATCTGTACATTACATTCGAAACTGTATTTATATTACTATTAAGAAACGATTCAAGATCAAATGCAACGTTGCTGGAAACCAGTCATACAGATCCTTTAACTTGAGTATCCAATCTGGTATACAAAAAGCGTATACGTTACAAAACATGTTAAAATTGTCGAGTTAACACTCCGAAAACTCTTGTCCGGATAATGCTTAACTTTAGTTTAAGTATGGACAATCATTTCATTTAATCTAAAAAATTTTAATTATTTCTGTTTTCAATCAATCAAGTAAATCATCTTAGTCGTCGTTCACAGAAAATAAATCCCTTCTGCTGAAACAAAAAATATTCAAATTCCTATCGCTCCGTGGTTCCCTTTTGTTAAGATGACAGAATACACTGTATATAAGACGATATTTGTTTCCCTTGAATATTATTTTAATTTTCAACTAAACGGCAATGTTCACACCCTTAATTTAATCAAATATCAATATTTTACCCTCATAACGAATAACCAAAGACGGCGGCGAGTTACTTTAAACTATTATTTTTAAAAGCATGTGCGTCTAAATTAAATGTAAAATGACAGTGCCTAGAAATTTTCACAATATTAACGCATGATGTTGTGTAAAACCTGCGTTTTTGTTACTTTATATGGAACAAAACGAATCTTATGATGCTCTTTGAAACTCTCACATACATGGGTACATACATATATCTCTCCACCAGACATGTCCAACTTTAACCTCGATAGGAGGATAGACTCGAAAGGAAGTATGTTAGTCATGAAATTATCTTGTTGTATATATACTGTTTTAATCAAATACGCATGAATACAGTCATAATCACCATCCCCGTGTGTCCTTTTATAAAGTGTATTAATACTGTACACTCTTTTAACATATTAGCGACCTGGCAAGGACTCATTTATTCAACATGTTAAAAAAAGAAATAAAACATAGCTCTTCTTCTTCTTCTTCTTCTTCTTCTTCTTCTTCAATAACGAACGATTATTCAAAAGCATAACATAAGTTTTTATCAAATTCCACTCATAATATAATTTGGCCCTCAGTTTAATTGCAGAGTCCAATCATATTTCCCAAACTGGTCAGTTTGATATCCGCCAACCGTTTTAAACCTACGACGAAGACCGGGACCACTGGATAGGAAACGTTGCAAGTTCTTATGGAGGAGGTTGGTGGTTTAGTGATTGCATGACAAACATGTTGAATGGACAGTTCGATAGTGAACAGTTTTTGTACCTGTCCTTTAACCCTTAGGCTGCTGATGGCGATTTTAAAGGCTTTGCAAACAGCTTGGAACCAGACAAGACACCGAGTTACTCAGTGTGTGGTCTGGTTCCAAGCTGTTTGCAACTCAGTCAATATATCCCCAAAGTTTTAAGTAAAATGAAAGAAATTTAGAATAAACCAGACGACATTTTTGAGCAGACGACAATTTACCCAGCATGCAAAGGGTTAAATGTACCGTCCAAATAAGCTGAAGACGATGACCATGATGTTCCGAACGAGATTTGCGTAAGGACATGCAGTTTCGGCGGTAAATGGAACATACATATATATGTCATATACGGCTGACACTACATTCATGATTACGAACATTCTCAATTCCAAGTAAATTATCTCTGAACAATTCTATCAATATCATAACAAAATAATTCTACTAATACTTTAGATACTTGCGATAAACCTGATGATTGGTGATTAGGTTTACTGAAAGTTTAATATAGTCTTTTTTAATCAACCGATTCAGCATGGCAAGAGTTAGTTTAAACATATTTATTCAGTTCAATATATACTCAAGAAATCAATACACAATGTACGAATGTATAATATAAATGATTCTGAGTGGATTGGAAGACAAGCATTTTAAATGCTTATATAAGTTCCTTTCCGTGTTGAAGTTTACATATTCTAGATTTTAATGAAATTTGGTAATATAGCTGATAAGGATGTGGACTAGAATGTGTCGCAAATCTACAAAAGCATGCTTTGTAGCAGAAACGTAGTGAGTAATAGAAATAATAATTTTATGTGAGTGTGCATACTAAGTGAGTATGCTTAACTTTAAAGAAAGAACAAAAATAAACGTTAAAAAGTAAGAAGGTAAGAAATGATATCACACATATAATATTGACAGTTATAATAGTTAGATATATAGAGGTCAAATATTTGTTTCTGTGTAAGATCACAATACAATTTACAACAAGTGAGTACCAAAAGACTATATTTTAATTTAAATGTTCACGAGGTGAAATTACAGGCAATCTGTTAATGAAACAAACAGCTTGTATTATCATTATATACTTTCATAGTAATTGGTTGTTTTTCATTATACTTATTCTGAAATGTCGACCCTAAACGCTATAATCTTGAATATCGACCTTAAATAACATTTTATTATATTTCCTCCAAAAGAAAAAAATTAAATGTTTTTCTCATGATCAACAATGCTTCAACACCTCCTTCTCAACAAAATTATTTAAGTTAGAGCTACCTAAATACAGCTTTAATATTCACTACATTGAACAAACAAAATGTGAACCATTAGGAGCCTACTTACTGATGAACTATTGACAAAAGTTTCAATTATCTAATAGTACAGGCTAATAATTTGACTTTTGTACTGGGCGCTCCTCGGCTTGTATGCCTGTCAGGTCAGACAATTTCGGGGCCATAATACAGTTTCGATATTAAATATATTAATACTACAAAAACAGACAAGTTTAAGGGACATTTCGAACATAAAAGACTGGCATAATGTTTTTTAGTTTTATAAATGTTATTTCGTGCTCATGTTTCTCGTAAACAGAATGCATGCACGAGCCGCTCATTATTTATTGTAGGTAGTTATTATGAATATTTGCGAAATATTACGATTCTTCAACAGCAAATAGCAATATGTATCGTGATAAAAAGTTGGAAAATAATATGCATAAGCATTATTTTAGTTGTCATATTAAAAATATCATTTTTATTGGTAGTGATCTTCTATTTATTTTACGATGATGATTGTATTTTTGTCACGTCTCAGATTTATCTAAGATAATGATAAAAGGACGAACATACTAATGGGAAAAAGTTAAAATCTTTCCTAGTATATTCATGATTATTTTGCCCTCTGTTACCAAAAATATTTACCAGGAACGATAATAATACAATAATACATCGACATGTATTACTTCTCTTCTTATCGGGTTATAGATAGTGTCGCATATCCCACTATTAACCCACAAAAAAGAGCAAAATTAATAACTTAGAACTTCGGCGGTGATGTTTTGTCTGTTGCTTTGAAAAAGGCTTAAATAAAACTCCATAACATGAGCGTAAAAACAAAACCGTGTTTGTGCCAGTCTAATATACAATATACTTTCTTTATGTATTTCTATAATCAAGCATAGTACTAGTTTCACAAATAAGGTCGTAAAGTTATCAATATCAGATAAGCATGACTGTCTTTACATTAAACTTAATATACTAAGTAGGTTAAAGTAAGGCATGGACCCGGACAAACAGAAAGGTAAATTAGCTTATTTATTTAAAATATATATTACATTTAAATGTTATGAACTATTATATAAAATAACATAATAAAAATGCCGCTTTAACAAGCGTCCACGCTGTCTTAAACACGTATACACGTTTGTCAAAAATATGCTGTTTATTTCTGAGATAGAAATGCTTTCCTTTCAGCAATCGTATTGTTTTTGGCGGTTTGCCTGAACTTGGCTACAGCTTTAGGGTCATGCGTGGACCTGGATGTGACCGGCTGCCGGACCAACCCGCAACTCTGCCAAGATCCCCTACTCGCAGAGGTCACGTGTCCAGTTATGTGTCACAGATGCCGTGAGTTGAACGTTTTTTGCTACGTTATTGGTTATAAAAGTCGTAATGGTAACGTTGCAATTAAGTTAAGAAATCTGAGCAGACGGTCAGAACTCTAATATAACCATGTTGGAATGAAATATAAAACAAATTATACATATAATGTCCTTTTTCCAGCACCTTTTCCGGATTCAACACCAGCTGCCATGGCAGGTAAAATAATTTAAGAAATTTAAGGAACAACCTAATGTATTCATTTGAACTCCATTCTGCCAAATTCGCGGACAAAACATGTAAAGTGAAATAAACTATTTTATTTCGAATGCTTGAAAAGAAGTGCTGTATTTTTTTACAAAATAATAAAAAATACATATGTAGTACAACGATTGTATTTCACTAAGGTTGATATGGTAATATATCGATCGATCAAGGGCGTATGTTGATAGTGACATAGATATTTCGGGTCGATTAATCACCATATTGGCCGAAACGGAAATGTTCCCAATCCGATTTACTGTTAATATTGTAAAGTTACGCGCGAAACGGCATGGCGCTTCCAATTTCTTCACAAGGAAGTCATTACGTGTTTACGTCTCTGTCCATGTCAAAAATCGTTTATATATTACGAACAATGTGACCACGTTTAACCCAAATTAATGCATTAAACAAATACGATTAAATAATGAGTTCAAATAATACGATGACCTCCAAAAAATTAAACATCCGCTCAACTTCTAGGAAGGTACTGATTGAAAGACACGAATTTACATTTCATTCACCCTTAGTCATTTTTAGATGGGGATTTTTCATAAATATATGGTAATTGTTTTTGTCAAAAATCTTTTCGCAAAATGTATCTGTAATAAAAAATTAACCGATTGATTGATGCTTTTAAATGCTGAATGGTACTTTTGGATTTGATAACTCCTTGGCTATGTGTAATATAAATTTAGGACAATGCAAACGAACATAGCGTATTAATTGCTGTAGGTCGGATGACGTACCGTCTACGGCAAAGCTTGTTTTTAGCGAGTTGACGAGTATTCCTAGTTATAAGGCCTTTGTGGAAAGGGAGGCGCGTGTGTCCTTTATCATTCATGATAATTATTACTCACGCTGCTTGGTACTGATGGTGATTGGTACTGATGTAGATTAGTATCCATGATGCTTGGTACTCATGATGCTTGGTACTCATGATGCTTGGTATTCATGATGCTTGGTCCTCATGATGCTTGGTACTCATGATCCTTAATTATCCAGATGTTTGGTACTTATGATGCTTGGTCCGCATGATGCTTGGTACACATGATGCTTGGTTCTCATGATGCTTGGTTCTCATGATGCTTGGTTCTCATGATGCTTGGTACTCATGATGGTTATTTGTCCATATGCTTGTTAGTCATGATGCTTAATTCCCCAGATACTTGGTACTCATGATGCTTGGTACGCATGATGCTTGGTACTCATGATGCTTGGTACTCATGATGCTTGGTTCTCATGATGCTTGGTACTTATGATGCTTAATTATCCAGATGCTTGTTACTCATGATGCTTGGTACACATGATTCTTGGTACTCATAATGTTTGGTACTCATGATGCTTGGTTCTCATGATGTTTGGTACTTATGATGCATAATTCTCCAGATGCTTGTTACTCATGATGATTGGTACACATGAATCTTGGTACTCATGATAATTAATTCTCCAGATGCTTAGTACTCATGATGCTTGGTACTCATGATACTTAATTCTCCAGATGCTTGGTACTCATGATGCTTGGTACTCACGATACTTAATTCTTCAGATGCTTGGTACTCCTGATGCTTGGTACTCATGATGCTTGGTACACATGATGCTGGGTACTCATACTACGTTGTAGTCTGCCATCAAATCATAACCGGAACTGAGGTTTTAAATCGGCTTCGAAAGTGTTAGAGTATTTTAATAAAGTTAATAAATCCGAACTCATCTGTGAATGATGAGTCTTTGCTACCGTGGAATATTTAAGCATTATTTGGAAGGTTTTTATTGGACGAAAAAAAGGGAAACATGTATCGAAACTTTTATAACAAAACGTTTTTGTTTTTTTTTATTTTTAGAGAAAACAAAATAAGTCAGGAGACGTCCTCTTTCAGATCAAATAAAGATCAGTTATATTTATAAAGCATTTTATAACGTTCTTTCTTTTATGCTTTTTCTTTTAGTGTGTTCAGTTAATCTAAATGCCGTAATTGAAAAAAGTCGAACTTCTCGTCTTATTTTCGGCATTGTCGCAATACTTATCAACATTAACACCATTTTGAGACTTATATACTCACTAGGTGACTGCAGCGATGTGTTAGAACTGGGCCTGTCGCACGGCTCTGGTGTGTACAAAGTCACGCCCTGGAACACGCTCAGGGAAGTGGAAGTTTACTGTGATATGGATACCGAGGGTGGAGGGTGGACGGTTAGTATGCTTTTGGACGATCACTATTATAGACTACTAATGTTTGAGGAATTTGACCCATCTATAGTAAAGCATACTTTAGTTCGTTGCTAACGACCCTTACATAGCATATAACACTGTTGTTTAATGCAATAGCCAACACTGTTGTTGCTTAAGGTATTCAATTCAAAATTATTGAGGAACGAGTGTTGTTTAAGGTTCGTAAACACTAATCTGTTTAAGGTGTTTGACCCATTCATTGTATAATCTTGGTTATTAGTATGTTTTGCCAATATATAATAAAGAATAATGTTGTTTTAGGTAACTGGCCAATACCTAGTAAAACATAATTCTGAAGTATCCGACAAATGCATAGTGACTACTAAATAATGCTATTTAAACTATCCAGCCTTTATACCTAATGTCGAAAAGAGTTTTCGCTATTGTATGTCAATTTGTACCCAGGAAAAATGTTGTTTTTTTATCGCTGCAGCTTCAAACCATTATTGTTTCATTTCCGTCTCAAAGCATTATCTAGGAGCTCTAATGTTAAATCTAGTGTACCTAAAGTAATTTGAAACCATTTGTCCTCCATATGTAGGTATTTCAAAGACGCTGGAATGGGTCTGTAGCCTTCAACAAGAGTTTTGCGGAATACGAGCAGGGTTTTGGCTCATTGGAGGGTGAATTCTGGATGGGTAAGTTTTTACAATAATGAAACTTTTTCTCGTATACGCAACGGATATTTGAGTGTAAGTGTGCCCCTAAGTAAGCTTCACATGTGTAAATCATACAAGTGTACATAAATAATTTTGTCCTTTGTTGTGTCTCGTGAAATTACTCAAAGATATAACTTATGTTTTTTAATACTTTAAGAGACAAGAGGTTTGCAACATTAGTGGTATGTTTGGTTTCATATTAATAAATCAATGGTGGATCTTCGGAACTGCATTAAGATCACAATTAAAGTGACACTCTTATTTAAAATCAAAGCATAAACATGTATAACAAACATAAATTTTGACTGATAAAACTTGAAATACTTACTGAATAATGCATTTATGGAAAATAATAATTACTGATAACAAGATTTTAACCGTGAATTTAATAGTTGAAAACGCAAAAATATTAAATGATTGGTAAATGCTAAAAGATTTACGGTAATTTACTATAGTCTCATTAGGTAGATATACTGTGTTTTATGCACATTTCTTTCAAATTGAACTCAGTATCTTTCATAAGAACAATTATTTTCGACATTTATTCATCCTTTTTGGAATATTAAAAAAATAAAATAAATGTGGTAAATCTTGTTTGGGAGTAAGAGTGCATCTTTAAGAAACGATTCGCGAGCAAATGCAACGTTTCTGGAAACCAGTCATACAGGTCCTTTAACTTTATAATCCAACCTGAAATATGAAAAGCTTATTCGTTACAAAATATATTTCAAACTGTCGAGTGAACTCTCCGAAAACTCTAGTCCGGATAATGGTTTACTTAAGTTTAATTATGGAAAATCGTTTCATTTAATCTGTTATTTTTGTTAAATGATTTATGTTTTCAATCAATCAATTAAATCATCTCATTCGTCGGTCACATATAACAAATCCTTTATGCTGAAAGAAACACCCTTTAAATTTCCCTCTTTGTTTCCCTTTCGTAAAGACGACATAAGATACTGTATAAAAGAAAATGGTTGTTTCCCTTGAATATTATTTTAGTTTTCAACTAAATGGCAATGTACTCACCATTTATTAGATTAAAACAATCAAAATATAAAACACTACATTCATTACGAATAAACAAAGACGGCGGCGAGTTACGTTTTACTATTAAGCATATGCGTCTTAATTTAACAGTTTTTTCATTTGACAATGCCTAGCAATTCGCATAATATGGACGAGGGTCCCATGATGTTGTCTAAATTCTGCATTTTTTTGTCACTTTATATGGAAATGATAATGCTCTTTAAGAGCCGTGTTTAAGCCTTCTATAAGTGACCCCCCGCCCCCCCCCCCCCCCGCAAATCGGTGTATAGTACACAACCTCTGTGTATTGATCTTAATCTAATTGCCTGGTGTCTTCTTATCAGACCACCAATCTGAGTATCCTGCTGTGCAGTTTTGTAGGTTTCATTATAATATTGGACCCTAAATGGCCCTAAGCCAATAAACCAATATACAGGAAATTGGCCCCTACTGTGACACCAGTGCAATTAGCAGAAGATGTACAGCAGGGGATTATCATGCCAAACATTCCTTAAACTAGGTCTTTAACGATCGGACATACCTAGACATTAAAGTGTAATGTAATGGCATCGTTTTATTAGGTCTGAGTCTTCTTCACTCAATGACAAGCCGGGCCAACATGACGTTACGTATGGACATGAGTTTACCGAACGGAACAACTGGATTCGACGAGTACTCGGGTTTCTATATTTCTCCACCAGACCTATACACGTTCAACCTTGACAGGAGGATCAACTCAAAAGGAAGTATGTTATTGTAGAATAAACAAGGCCGCAAGAATATCCTGCTTCAAGGTCTGCACAAGTTTTGAATTGATTATCTCAAGCCCGTTAACATCAACAAATATTACATAGCTTTTTGTCTTCTTCTTCTTCTTCTTCTTCTTCTTCTTCTTCTTCTTCTTCTTCTTCTTCTTCTTCTTCTTCTTCTTCTTCTTCTTCTTCTTCTCTTACTTCTTCTTCTTCTTCTTTGTCAATAATGAACGATTATACATAAGTTTAATTTAAGCTAAATATAAAATGCCATCCATAATATATAATTTGGTCACCGGTATTGTTGCAGTGTCCAATTACCGAGTTCTTTCCCAAACTGGTCAGTTTGATATCCGCCAATCGTTTTCAACCTATGACAAAGACCGGGACCACTGGATGGGAAACTGTGCACGTTCGTATGGAGGAGGTTGGTGGTTCAGTGATTGCACGACTAACATGTTGAATGGCCATTTCGATAGTGAACAGTTTTTGTACCTGTCCTTTCAAAGGTACCGTCCAAACAAACTGAAGACGTCGACAATGATGTTCCGATCGAGCAACTAAGATTTGCGTCGGCGATTATTACGATCAGCCTCAAATCCGAGTTATTTCTCAGACTCAAAAAAACACTTTGAATTCATTAAAAACAAAGAATCATATTTTGTTCGTTCATTTTATAAACTTAATGTAAATAATTGTACAGTTTAGAATATCTATATAATTCAGCAGATTCCATCATCAAAACTTAACTAGAAAGGAAGCTGCAATGATATGAAGATTTGAAGATTTGCCACTTAAGTCTCAAATCAGATATGATACTGTTCGTAATCATGTCCCCTGGACGTTTTTAAGCATTGCATTTTATTTTAATTAATTTTCATTTTTGAAAATATTGAGCTTGATCTGAATATAAATAAATGAATATTATCGGTGCAAAATAAAAACTTCAAGTAGCGAACCACGCCTTAAACCTGCTTATTTACCACAACCAGAAAACGTCTTGCGTCCCCGCCATTATCTTTCCGTCAAACAGACGTCTCTCTTATAAAGCTGTTGACAAATCGTCAATTTTGAAACGGAAATATTTATATTTATCAAACTCGATGGAACAGCCGCTCATATAAGTACAATGTGGCATTCATCAAACATGTACAAAAGAGCGCCTAAGGAGTTTCTCGCACCTATGATCGCTGCTATATTAGCCAGTTACGACATCGACTAAGCTAATATGTCAACTTATTAAACAAGGAGTCTGCCTTACACGTTTTACGGTAAGACTCTAGCCTAGGCCTTTAAAGAAGGATTTTGCAATACATGTTTGTCTATATGGCAAAAGCCCTTTGCCTTTACACAAGGATTCTGCTTAACGTTTGTACTATAAGGTCGTAGCCTTGTGCATCTAAATAAAGATGATTCTGCTTTACGGTTGTTACTATTAGGTCGTAAGCTTATGCCCATAAGTAAGCAACTTGCCATACATGTTTACTATACGGCACTAGCCTTGCGCTTCTAAACAGGGATTTTGCTTTACGGCTGTTACTATTAGGTCGTAAGCTTATGACCATAAGTAAGCAACTTGCCATACATGTTTAATATACGGCACTAGCCTTGCGCTTCTAAACAGGGATTTTGCTTTACGGCTGTTACTATTAGGTCGTAAGCTTATGACCACAAGTAAGCAACTTGCCATACATGTTTAATATACGGCACTAGCCTTGCGCTTCTAAACAGGGATTCTGCTTTACGGTTGTTACTATAAGGTCGTAAGCTTATGCCAATAAACAAGGAACTTGCCATATATGTTTAATATAAGGCACTAGCCTTGCACTTCTGAACAGGGATTCTGCTTTACGGTTGTTACTATAAGGTCGTAAGCTTATTCCCATAAACAAGGAACTTGCCATGCATGTTTTAATATACGACACTTGCCTTGCGCTTCTTAACAGGGAATCTGCTTTACGGCTCTTACTATTAGGTCGTAAGCTTATTCCCATAAATAAGGAACTTGCCATACATGTTTAATTTAAGGCACTAGCCTTGCACTTCTGAACAGGGATTCTGCTTTACGGTTGTTACTATAAGGTCGTAAGCTTATTCCCATAAACAAAGAACTTGCCATGCATGTTTTAATATACGACACTTGCCTTGCGCTTCTTAACAGGGATTCTGCTTTACGGCTCTTACTATTAGGTCGTGAGCTTATTCCCATAAATAAGGAACTTGCCATACATGTTTAATATACGGCACTAGCCTTGGGCTTCCAAACATGGATTCTGCTTTACGGTTGTTACCATAGGGTCGTAAGCCTATGCCCATAAACAAGAAACCTGCCATACATGTTTAATATGCGGCACTAGCCTCGCGCCTCTAAACTGGAATTTATTTAACTGCTTTATGTTGTCTCCTAATAGGCCCTATATAGATATATATATATATATATATATATATATATATATATATATATATATATATATATATATATATATATATATATATACCTTTTAACAGGGATTCTGTCGGATTCTGGCCTTGCATTTTACCAAAACTTTGTGCCTCTTAACAGGGATTCTGCGGTATGTTTTAACTTGTCCCTTTAGGTTTCAGTGCATTATGAAACATGACAAATGTAGGACATTTGTTGCCTTGAATCAGAACGTGTGTTGCCTAGCACAAGAACATTTGTTGCCTAGGACCAGAACGTTTGTTGCCTAGAAGGTGTGTTGTCTAGGACCAGAACGTTTGTTGCCTAGAAAGTGTGTTGTCTAGGACTAGAACGTTTCTTGCCTAGGACCAGAACGTTTGTTGCCTAGGACCAAAATGTTTGTTGCCATGGACCAGAACGTTTGGTTGTCATTTTCTTTTTGACTGTAGAACTCGATCCAACCAAAACGTGTGCAAGTGTTCAAGTTTTTAGCTGGTTCAATTGATCTACAAACAATATACCTCAAAATGACTAATTGGCACGGCTTTTCAATTTGTATGCGGTATAGAGAAAATTGTTAAATATTAATTGCATTGTTTCTAGGAACTTTTCGAAGGCATTAAAAAGTTTATTGTAAAACTAATAACCCCTTAATAGACCAGCAGCTTAAGTGTAAACCCTGCATATCGGTGAATAGAACACACAACATCTGAAAATCGCGATGAAAGATTCGCCTACCGTTTGGATGTTGCCACAACAATTGATGTAGAAAATACACTTATATTGTATCGCAATCAACTCATTTGTCAAATATTAAACTTCACAATATCATTTAATGTAGGTAAATCAGTTTCTATCTTTTTCTTGACAAATTTGTACACGCTGATTCCTTAAAGAAAGATGAAATGCGAAATGTAAATAGAGAAGTTCAAAGTTGTTTACACTATATTCTCTAAACACTATACACTTAACTCTAAGAGTTAATGTTCTTTACTCGAAAAGGAATGGTCTCTTCGGTTAACGCTATGTATTAAACCAAGAGCTTTGCTTATATGATATTAAAATCTAATTATGAGTTATCAGTTATGTGTTACATTCAAAATTTATTGACAAGTCACCGACGTTCAGTGACCTTAAGCAGAAGAATCAATATTGAGATATATATATATACAACTTCAATTCATTGCTTGTATAGTTAAATACATATCATGCCGTTGACCAAATCCCGGCGGGAACAACGATCCTTGTCGAACTCGCAGCTGCAACAAAAAGGGCAATGGAAAAGGTCAATGAAAAAGGGCAATGTAGTTCACATTTAAAAATATAGTTTTACGTTTCTTAACGTTTTATGTCATATGCATAAACATTTTGTTGAATAACATATCGTAGTATTCGCTTATATAACCAACTAATACATTGGTAATATAAAGAAAAGCATGAATATAAAAATAAAAGTAAAATATAGTATCTACCATCCGCGCTTCCACCCATCCCACCCCATCGAACAACATGAGTAATTCCTAATACATATATTTTTTACTGAGTTTTATCAAGTTCTGATTTAGTTCATCTTGGATGTATATAATGTATAAAAAGGTATGCATCATTTCAGTTATGTCACCCACAACGCTTCATGCTTGTAAGCTTGCGTTTTTTATTAAGCGCTCTTGAATAAGATTGTGTGAACATTTTGTAATACCCACACTTTATTTGTCCTAATTTGATATTTACCCGGCAAATCAGTTTACGCAATTGCACAATTTGTCTCGTGACAGATGTATATTTATTCACTGACAGAGATGTCAATTCCGAACGATATTTACTGAGCAGCGGTTTGTATTTACAGTAAGAACTATACGATTTTTTTTTAATTTTAGATAGTGCGAGTGCATAACTTTAATCATGAGGGCTGCGGGTATCGTTACTGTTTTGAGCTATATTATCAAAGATAACTTTCAATTCATAATTTAAGGTATTAGTGTAAAGCGTTGTATTTATCCGCGCGGTAGTAATGGAACAATTAAACCTTCATTACTTTTTGAGGTTTTGATATTGAAGTAAGTGTGTAGACGGAAAAACGAAAACACACACACATGATACAACAACAGCTTTTGGCCTGTCAAAAGTTAAAGCAGAACTTTACATTGCAACTGACTGTTAATGATCTAAAATTCAAATTGAATTGAAGATCGTTTTAATTTAGATCGTTTGATAAAATTATTGAAGATTTAGATTGTGTATAATCTAATTCCAGAAATGGTTTCTTTTAATTCCTGGTGTTGGCGTCCAATCTGGCACCAAACATCATTCGAAAAATAGCAGTCACCGGACAATGTCATGTGATTAAATTCCACCTGTACATATCCATCCACTGTCCAAAGTAAAACATAAAACCCCGCCATGAAAGTATAAATTATGTGAATATTTCGATATAATTTTTCTTCATCTATATATGCAAACTACTTTTAAAAAATCGGCAAATGGAGATTCATTAAGTTTTATTCATCATGAAGTTAGACGTTCACGGGTGTTTAATGGTCCGCCTTCTGCCTCTCACATTCCCTGTATCAGATTTCACATTGCCAGTATTTCAGCGGATGGATTTTCCAGGACGGATGTGGTCAAGTCAGTACATGCCGTGTATGTTGTCAACTTAGGACGTAATTTTTCCAACAGGGATGGATTTATATAAATTGTATAACGATCATTTCGTCGATAGGTTATGTTTTTCATGTGTTGTTGTACTGTTTCGCTGGATTCATCAATTAATATTTTGTAGTAACCCACGAGCTAAAAATAGAAGGCATCATTCATATTGAAGTATGCTTATTTGAAGTTATGAAGTTATGAAGATCAATATGGTATGTGTGTATTACTTGAAAATCACAATATCTATCACAATAAAGAATCTTATTTAATAATTACAAACATGTGTTGGCCATCCAGTTATTATTGCCAACAGGCTGTACTGGAATCATTTGTGAAAACTATGTTAACGATTTGGAAGACTGTGCATTGTAATGCATGTGTCATGACTTAATCATAATTTGCAAATAGAAAATGAGTTATTACTAATGCCCATGTTATTCTCAGAAGTTCAAACTCATTCGACTCACACTCATTATTATCTTAGTTTTTGGACCGAAACAATGTTATAAAACCATATGTTTGGGGTCATTTATTGAAGTATCAAATCTATCAATACAGTAGCAATCCTTAAGGTTTACCATAAATGGATAAATGTAATGCTTAGTCGTTATTGTTCAAGATTTTTTTTGTATTGTTTTTTCTTTCTTTTTAACATATGTATGTTAAGGTTTCATTACATTTGATTACTAAAAGTACATATTTCAATTGCATATTTTTAAAGGAATACTTCCTATCGTAAAGCTACGCTGGAGAATGAAATAATATGGTAAAAAACTATCGTTCCTGAGTCTTCATGAAGGATTGACAGGATGGGGAACAATAAGTTCTCAAACTGAAATTGAAACCATTTCATATGGCGTGCAATGCCAATTACAAAATAGCAGACGTCATGGCTAAATTGACGTATTCTGTGCATTGTAGTTGATATTTTCGGAGGAGACGTTCTGCCAGAGTCTTGAGAAATCTGTGGGTGTTTAATGTGCCAACATAAATACTGCCATCCGTTCAGTTGACATGTTTGTGGAAAGCGTTTGCTGCTTGGTTCCACACATTCTAAAATAAATGCCTGCGTACGGTAACGTAAGTCTTTACTGAACGTATGGCAGAGGGCATGCATAAAGTGATATGACTGAATAATATTTTCTAGCACACCGGATAGGCATTTCCGGTGACGTCAGCCGTGCTGGAAAATCCCATCTACCATCCCCCCATGCCAGATGAGTCACGCGCTGTGACGTAATACTTGTTATTTCTTTTATTATATACTTTAAGTAACCATAATTATTAGATTTCAATAGATGAGTTTCATAAACATTAACTTTGCAAAAATATATCTTCACAACAAATCGAAATAACCCTTCAAAGACTTGATATCGAAGGAACTTATTGACGTTGACAGTGAATAAAAATTACTGCGCGTCATGACGTCAGTTAACATTATCGCACGCGCTTTTTGGTGAAATGTACAAACATGAGCTTTTTTATGCAGTTTCTTCACAAAAAAAAATTAAGGTATGCTAGAAAAAAAATATATCATGTGTATCCGGAACGGGAACACATGACAGATATTATTAGTATTATTTGTAATGCAACAACTGCTAAGTAGTCATTATACACACTTGATAGGTATTAAATCAATCATTTGATAATACCTCTACATTTCTGAAGCGCCTTTTTAATCACTGCCGCTGCCCGCAAACAATTACCTAGCTTGTTCCCGGCGGCGGACCTTTCCTTAATGGTGATCCCGTCCAAAAATCTTCCTTATAATACCTTTGTATTTTTTAACGACCAACAGTCGCTTACGTTCATGCAAATATAAACATTGCGAACTGGCCTTGAGACTGTTTGAGATCATGTTTTACTGGACAACCTAAGATGACTCTGGAATTAGACTCAGATGCTAAAACGGAGTGCTGAAAATCACTGAATTAACATGACTTTTAGAAAGAAAATACGCCAACAATGTTACATTGATACCAATAACAACGTCATCTTTATTCAATATGTTTACAAAATACCAAGCATTTATATCACAATACAAAGCAATTGAAATAGCAAATTGGAATAATTCACGACTGAGCAATCTTACAGATGTTTAATTATTAAGCATCATGACCGCTAAGGTACTCTCCCTTTTCCACGCGCAAAACTTCATTATTGATTTAATCAATCTCAATAAGAATAATTTATTATATCGTAGTTGATAATAGGCGAACAAAAGTGATTAAAACGCATCAATATGATGAAAATAACTTTTAAAAAAAATGGCTGGATAAGTTTATGATATTGCTTTGAAGTTCACATTTTTGGTCAAATCTCAACTGCTCTATCGAAACATCATTCTAGACGTCTTAAGTTGCTCACGAGGAGGATCTGTAAATGAGAAGTAAGTAAAACTCCTTGTGTTGTAATGTCCATTTAGCAAAGAGAACGTGCAGGACTTGAACCACCAGCCTCCTCCTTGCCTTTCGGCACAGTTGAGATGCCATTTGTCGGCGTCCCTGTCGTACGTTGAAAACGGTTGGTGGTTGATATCCCCTGGATCAACGGTGTTAGAAAGGAGATAGGAATCGGACACTGAAAATAAACCAATGACTCTTTTTTCATATCAATAGCATTTGAAAATAAGAAAATCATTACTTTTTTAAATTGAAAAATGCAAGTCAAAGACCATTTTAACCTTAAAGTTTAATGAACATCATGCTAGAACATATACTTGTGTTCTATTCAAAGTATTCACTTAAACTAGATATTTAGGTACAAAACTAAGAGCTTTTCTTAGAAAAAATGTTAATGTTATAAGAGTGATCGCATTTTAAATTTACCACTTCTTATACTAACATACTTCCACTGGAGTTGACCCTTTTGTCAACGTTTATGTTGTACTGGTCAGGTGGAGAAATATAGAAGCCCGAGTACTCGTCAAATCCAGTAGTTCCGTTCGCTAAACTCATGTCCACTCGTAAAGTCATGTTTCTCCGGCTTGTCATTGAGTGTAGAAGGCTCAGGCCTGAACATAATATATGAGGTATATGTTGAGATGTGTTAAGGTCATATTCGAGCAATATGGAGCAGTATCCCAATTTAATTATATATCTAAAAATTAACATTAATCGAAATTTTCCATATTCGCATGTCCAGAGAACAAATTGAGCTCGGTAAATTTTTGAGCAATTCAGCGTACATTCATTCATTCAATTTGAATTTGGTCTCCAATGAAAATAGACGATTGAATCATGCGATTGAATTATTTAAACTGTTTGTTAAAGAATTTAATCAATGTCTTTAAGGTATCCGACGTACAAGTAAGCTTAGGGTTCCATTGTGCTAATGATTGTAACGTTAATATTTATATGAAAATTACCGAAACACGTACAGTAGTCAAACGTTTAAAAACAAACCCCGTTTTATGGCACAGGGTAAATGCCAAAGACAGAACACAAAAACAAACAATTACGAACCGAAACATGGAACAGCAGCACAAAACTCCACAAACACCACAGTACACATATTCTATATAAAATTTAGCGATGTTTATCAAGGAATGTTAAGTACCAATTTGATACCTGGTGAACGAACTTGATTTTTGTAACATTTGAAAGGGTTTTGCTCGATGATATCTTAAATGTTATATATGTGTGTGACGATTACTACGTTACAAATAAAGTTATTGAAATGTGTAGTTTGATTTTTAATTTCAATTGTTTGGCAAACTTTAAAAGCGGAAAGATGTTTATTACCTTTCTTTACCCACAAAACTGTTTTAAGTAGTATGGTCCATTGCATAATTGTAAATTGTTTATCTTGATTTAAACAGTCTGCAAACAAGAAAGTTAGTATATATTACTTGAATTGTGTTCCGAATATAATATCATCCTATTAAGACACAATGTATATTTCAGTTTTCTCAAATCGTTTTAAAACCACATATGTTACCTTTATGCGTAGGGCAAAGATCTCTAAACATATTCAAACAAACGATAATGATTTTACTATGACTGCTTATTAAGGCTTGTGTAAAAAACAGACGTTTTGGGGGAAGGCAAGAATATATGAAGTTCTGGTAAGATTTTGTGAGACTACATGTCTAATTATCACAGAAATACGATACATATTGTTGATTAAGAATAACATGTTCATTTAGCCTTAAAATGGATAAGTATACTTCCACATTTTTTGTTTGAACGGATTCGAAGAAACTATGCGCGTGAAATGCTTATAAGAGTTAACTTTCATGTCGTAGGAGTTAGCTTGTTCAACATTGAAACCAATGCTTAGTAATATAGACGATCATAATGCCTAAAAGTATTACAATGTTCAAAGGATGTCATGTATGCATGTTATGTCTACAAGCAAAGACTAGTTTAGCCTTCATACATGCATCCGTCAAAACACGATGGCAATGACTTATATTCATTTATTTTAATGCATATTTGTGTAAAAACGGATTTGGTATTTGTGACCGCAACCATCCTTATTTTTTCATTTGCATATGAACTCTGGATCGTGATTAATTTTGCGAATTTCCACTGAAGGATTAAGAGTATTACTTCCTTTACATTCAACAGCCGAAAAATAATCATTTAAATTTAGACAGGGACATTATTAAATTTCAATTAATCTAGACGACTAAACCAATTTAAGTTGCCTTGTTTGTTACACATGTACTAGTGTGTCAAGAATGTATAAGGTATCTCTGAACCTATTTATCGTTCGTGTATACGAACGAACATTCCGTATCGTTAATACTTACCCATCCAGAATTCACCATCCAATGAGCCAAAACCTTGCTCGTACTCCACAAAGCTCCTGTTGAAGTCTTCAGATCCATTCCAACGCTTTTGAAACACCTTAAGATGAAAGGCAATAATAAACATCACAATCCGTTCCTAATAAGTATTTCTTTGTTATAATTGTTATAATTTGATATAGATTTAAAATCATGGAGGTAACTTATTTACCACGAAGTGGTCTCCCTATAGTTAAAGTGCAATTGAAACAAACTATGTGTATTTCGTTAGACTTTGCGGTCAAGGATAACTATAACCAAACATAAGGTTAAATGTAAATCGATTGGTTATTGTTGCATAAGTCCATTCATTATTATAAAAGTAAATGTATACTTACCTTTCTAGATCGGACATGTATATTAGTATGATATAACATCAATTGCACTTATGAACAGGAAAAATGCGATTAAAAACCTTATTTTTCGTATACTTGTGTTGAATGTCGTTTTTTACATATGTTTGAGCTGAATAATAAATAATGTTAAACAAAATCAGAATGTACTTTGCATCAATCGACTGCCTAAAACAAGATAATTTGTTATTTGTCATAGGTCGAATACGTTAAAAAACATCATTGCTTAAAATCAATGGGCCAAGTCGATCGAACCAGTGTGGAAGAAAAGGTGTTTTCAGTTAGTATTATAACTGAAAATAGTGATTATATTATGTTGTAGGATTTTTCGTTTTCTCCCTGTACTCTTTTGAGTTGATAATTCGTTTATGATTTCGAAACATTAGTTAGGAGTTCATTTTTCAATGCCTAAATATACTTACACCAAGATTACTTCGGAAGGTATTATCGTCTAATGAAGAGCGACATTATTGAGCAGCGATGTTACTATCAGAACCAAATTCGTTAAAAGTTACTTTGATTGATATTAATAGCCCCATACTCACCGTCCAACCCCCACCCTCGGTATCCATGTCGCAATAAACCTCCACGTCATGGACCATGGTCCAGGGCTTGACTCTGTACACACCCGATCCACGAGATAGGCCAAGGTTTAACACATCGCTGCAGTCAACTATAAGTTTAGCAAAACACAATCACAAGATAACAAAGCAATAACCAGAAACATAATAGTTTGTGTGCCGTGTCTTAAGGCACAATGTTACATGCAAACGTGTCCCTTAACGGGTCTCACACTGATTAGATAGATAATATGCAATGTATGTCAAGAAAAGCAAGAGATGACGTTGATGGAAAACATGTCTGTAAGAACTCAACTTTATAGCTGACGCAGCAATATCCCAATAAACCTAACTGGAGCCAATTTCATCATGAAAGTATTACAATTAACATGCCTTCAATGTATATATAAACTCCTAAGAACTAATTCCAAATGGATAACTCAAGCCGGACAACATTTATATAACATTGATCACAAACATATCATTTCAGTAGAACATGATACTCTATTCACATAAATATAATCTTGTTTTCAGGAAAAATACTGTTCTCACAAAACGTTCCATGTTGGCAAACTTTTGACCTATTTGACGGAACGATAAACCTGTCGGTAATCCGCTTTAAATACATACATTACCTTTTAGACAAACATATTACCTGGTGGGCAATTTCGGTTACACAGGTCTCCTGAACAGCAAGTGTCACATGCGTGGTCGCTTTTAATTGAACGAGTTTCAGAGGAATCTCTTTTTCCAATGATGCCTGGTGGTATTTGCAGTCCACAGGTCTGCAACAGAAATAAATTCTCATAGATCACCTATCAGTACAGAATACTGTTTTTTTTAATATATTCACAATGAATGTTGTTGTTTTCAAAATATAGAGAGTGCGTAACACTACATCTACCTGCATTTGTACCTCGTGACCTGTTTCGGCATTCGGAACACCACTACCATTTTCCGTCGAAATTGATTGATGCAAGAAAACATATCACTTGAAATCAATCTAAACTTAGTAACAAAAAATACACACATATCACTACTATTAATTAATATATTTGATATTACAAACTTGTTTTACTAATGCAACTGCATACACTCGTGGCTTATCGTATGGCGGAGATGGCCGATGTGTTTTGAATGTGTTGGGAATATATTCAAGTACCCATGTATGATAATAGTAATTTATAGTTGTAAACTGTCTATCTTCTATAAAGGATAAGTGTAATACATGTGACTTAGGTCGCATAGATTTTGAGTGAGGTATAAGGTCAGTGAATTAACGGATATGGTATGTGAACAACGTTACAACCTTTTGGTAATGAACAAAACATGCCCCCCACCGAGCGCCATGTGTCAAGAATATTTGGACAATTTAATGAAAATATGCATGGAGCGATATGACAGCTGATTTGTCATTGACATTGCTTTCCTTTGAGTCAGTTTTTAAGATTATAACCATTCAAAGTGTGAGGATAGAAGGTACAGTTTTTTTATCATGTTCAGATGATGATTGATATATGTAGATAAACATGTATCCTTTTAGCAGCAGGCCCAACCTCCAAGTCAATGTTTGAGGGCAATGGGTGCAGGCAGTGTGGAGTTATCACTCGGAAAACCTTTTAGCATTCAATGTCACTGTGACCTTGCCCTTTCACGTGCTGACCATTTTAATCAATAGAGGTCATCAACTGGTCTACCACAATGTCAAGTTTGATGACCATAGGTCCAGGCAGTGTTGAGTTATCCCTCGGACAAGCTTTGACAACAATGTCCCATCAAAGGTCACTTTGATCTTGACCCTTGTCCCGATGACCCCTAAATAGATTAAAATAAATATGTGCCCATCGTTAACTGTTACTTAGGCCGTTAAAAAGAGTTTGTTTTTTAATGTTCAGCTTCTACGTTTGTTTCGGTAGTTTTCATTGTATTATTGTATCTACATGGACATATATTTCACTTCACTACATTAGTAAAATTAAATCATTTTAATATGATCCTCATTAACTTAACGTTCATTAGTATTGTAGTTAGTTGTATTTTCCGATAACACAGTCACTTCCCATGATCTCTAAGGGAGGTTACTTCCAAATATTCATATTATCCAAAATAGCGGACATACATAAAGTTTTAATATAATTATGTTCCCCGTCGACTTAACCCCCATGAGTTTTTTTTACCTGCATCGCGAGGTGTCAAATATTCAGGAACATATTACTGTTAACATATATATAAGCGATTGCAATAAATAGTTTCTTAAACAATTATAGATACCCGAAGATGATATCTTCTTTTTGGAACATATGTATCACATCTAAGTCTAAGCATTAGAAAAATAAAAATCTTCGGTTGAGACTGTCTGACACTAGCAATGCTTCATAGTACAGTCATAAGCGCATTAAAAAGATAATCCCTTATGAATATGAAACGTTGAAAAAACGATAATCATGCAAAGGACTTACATGTTGAAGTTCACAGCTGGAGGTGTATAAAGTATCGCCAAACACATCGCTAGCAACCACTTTGCATATCTAAATGTTATTAAAAGCATACAATTTAAAATATTCCGGTTTTCATATTATATATATTCATAACGATCTTCAACTGTATCACATAGTTACATTACATTGAAATTACAGAGCAATATCACATTTGACGGTATCCAGGGCAACATTCCTGACTTACAGCCGCACTATCATCAGCAGCCTCATTGTTACTTTCTAACGTCACAAAATCGACAATAAGCTACACCTACGCAGCCATGTTTGACCCATACGTGAAAATTATGATTAATACATCTGGTTTTGCAAGTATAATTCAAGATTTTGTTCTAGAAATTAGCATATTAATTCTAATTGCATACTTTCAATTTCTACAGTCTTTGTTCAGTAAGAAAAATAAAGAGGCATTGACTGCATTGAGTGTGACATTAATTAAACAAGTGTAGCCAAAGGGTTAAAACTTGATTTGTTAAAGGCGCACTCTTATTCCCAAATAAGATTTACCACCATTAATACAATTGTTTTCATTTACAAAACAAGGATGAATAAATGTCGAAAACAATGTGTTTTTTTATGAAGGATGCCGTGTTTAATTTCAAAGAAAGGTACAGAAAACACGGTATTTATATTTGGTGAGACGATAGAATATCACAGTAAATCTTTTATCACTCACCAATCTTTTAATATTTTTGCGTTTTCAGTTATTGAATACACGGTTACTATGTTGTTATCAGTAAATAATATCTTCCATAAATGCAATATATAGTAAGAAGTTAAAGGTTTATCACTGAACATGTATCTTTGCTATATATGTGTATGTAATGATTTTGAATAAGAGTGTCACTTTAATCACCTGATCTTGGTCACAAAACTCGACATCATGGCATTTCCCAGCGGGAGTTGGATTCCGACAGTTGTAACATATTGGTCCCCTTGTAGCGGGATAATCTTAAAAAAATGCGAGTTATGTTGAGATTCGACGTATGTGTTACTCAAGATGATCATGAATCTAGTATGTTCTAGATAGTGCGATATACCTGTTTCCTTTATATTACACTGTTTCTTTGTTACACTACATTGACGAATGCTATCCCGTTTTGTGGACAATATCAGAAGTGAGAAAAAGTCCAGGTAAATATCGTTCCATTATGATTAATAAACAGGGACATATATAGGTGATATTATTAAAGGGTATTTCGTAGTGTTAACGAGTTTCGGTGGATACTTGTCTATAAGCCGCACAAGGTCCTTCATTCTTTTAATTATATGTTTCTTTGTTTGTGTGATTTTGTAAACGTTCTACTTCAAGTCCAAACCAACAAAACTGCACTACACCACATTGACTGGAATTTCCATTCAATAAATAATGTTATCAATCTATCCTCATGTCAAATTCTCAGGATAAAAGTGTATTATTGAATATTTAGTTAATAATATAAAAGAAACTTCAACAGGAACGGTAACTCTCTACACATACTATTTTGATGATAGGTGTCGGAAAACGTGAGTAGCAGAGAACTAATTTTTAATAGTCTCAAAGGACGGCAATGACGTTAATTCCATTTCCGGTTCCGGTCTTTGCCTAAACCTATAGCAATGATGTTCAACATACCTATTTCGGAATATGGCGAACCGTTCATTGGTAACAATGTACGAAACTTAAGGCAATTACCTTTTTCATTGCAAGCCACGTGATTGCACAGGTCAATGTCGCAACACTGTGTACAGGGATTCTGTTGAGATACTGACGTCACATTCGTGCATACCTAATGAATGTTGGATATCAAGCGATGACGTACAAGGTAGCATACAGACTGTGTTTGGTAAGTAACCCATGCATCCTATAATACATGTCACGGAATAATTATATCAACATTTTCCTACTAATGATATCGGACATTACTTAATTTATTATGTATATAATAAAGAATATTGCAAACAGCAATTTAACACTGAGAAATGTACAACTTGTGTAATAAATTAGATCAATGGTAAGGAAAATTTTGCAAGTACTTTATTTGTAACAATTTCTGGCAGCTGTTTGTTGTTCCTGTTTCATAACATACAGTGCTAGAAGAACAGCCAAGATCAAACACCGTCTCTCCAAACTCATTGGTATGTCGCTGAACTTTGCAGACCTGTAAAATAAGAACATTCGAATGTCCGCAAAAACAATTTGTCGATTAAGGTTCCAAAGCATTTTAAGGCCGCAGTGATTTGAAATGCAACTTCTGCTCTGAGATTTATTTATGTGTTGGCGAACAACGGCAAATAAATCCGAATCACGTGACAAAATGGCTGATTTTGAAACATATATGTGTGCTACTGATATCATTGACAATTTGTGGTGTACCCGTTGTCTGTTTGTAACACACTTGACACGTTAACGAAATATCGTGGCTCAATTCAAGGCTACTATGCTCCAAAATTCTTTAATGAGTAACAATAATATTGGAGCACTCACCGAATGGGCTTTCAATAAGCTTAGGCACCATTGACAAATCACACTTTGAAAAACTCACACGAAAGAAAAATGACTTCCATGCAATGTTTTGCATGAATGCTCGCGATATTTAGGCGTAACAGAAAAGCAACGTCTTAGGTGAAATCAATGTATTTTTATCGTGATTTTTTTCCGGATCAACAGACATGATGCATAGAGAATAGTAAGGATTTGTAAGGATAATATGTAACTGTTTCATTAAATGAACTTTTGTTAAGTGATTATACATTCAAAAATGGATACAAGAGACTTCAAACAGAATGTACCTCGAACACGAAAGACGGATATGTGGAAGTAGATGTAAAACATTAAAGCGTAATAGTAGGAAATATTAAATTAAACATCAAATTACATATGAACAGATAAAAGAATTCTTTACCCGAAACCCTTGTTCATATTAATTGGCTTAGTATTCTCGAATTCACCTTTCCGCCCAAACAGTGCGTAACCCATCATACGTACGTGGATTAATTAAAGATCATCTCACCATTCCGGGCCCACATTGCGTGATCAACTAACACATGTGTTGGGTTCAATATAGACCAACTCACCCTTCCATCCACTCATTGCGTAACCTGCTTACACATATATCTGTTATTCTAAAGTAATTTACCTCCCCGCCCCGACATTGAGTGACCCGCTTTTACAATTGTTGACTCACATTCGACCAACTCCCCACTCCGTCCCCACATTGCGTAACCCGCTGATAGATTTATTTGGTTGATTATGGGTCAAATTAAATTTCCGTGCGGACACTGCGTAACTCGCTTTCACATTATTGGGATGGTTATAGACTAACTCACTTCTACAAACAAACAATGTGCAATCCGCGCACACATTATTTGGGCTGGTTATAAACTAACTCACCTCTCAAAATTGTGTAAGCAGCTTAAAAATTTTCGGCTGATAGACCTACTCATCATTTCGCTCTCCTCACAGTGTCAACCGCCTTCACATTTTTTGGCGTGTTATAGCCCAAATGACATTTCTATCCACATAACGCTTGCTACGCGTACACATCTTTGGACATTGTTTAGACCAAATCATCTTTCCGTCCCCACATTGCTAAATCTGCTAAGAGATTCTTTTGATAATTAAGGAAAAAAATATCTCTCCGTTCCAATATTACCAAGTCCGCTTACACATTCGTGGGCTGATTTTAGACCAAATCGACTCCCTCCTGTAAACCAGCTGACAGATTAGAGGGCTTATTCAAGACCAACATACCTCTCAGCCTTCTCAGGCCGAGTAAAGAACCACCACGTGTCCGCACCATATTGTTCGAATCGTTTAAACATTCTTGATTTATTGATAGACCGGCACTTATCTCCATTGATTAACCCGCTTAAACGTTTTAGGTTGATTACAGACCAACTAACATCTCCGCCCAAAACTGCGTTACTTGCTTACAAACTCGTGGGCTGACTATACACCAACTCAACGCCCCACATAGCGAACCCGCGTACACAATTCTTGGCTGATTATAGATCAATGCACATCGCTGCTCCCAATATTGTGAAACGCACTCACACATTTAAACAACTCACCTCTCCGTTCACACATTCCGTTACTCGCTGACACATTCGACCAACTCAATTCCTCGTTTCTACATTGCTAAACCCGCTGACACATTTGAACAACTCACCTCTCCGTTCCCACATTCCGTTACTCGCTTACACATTCTTGGGCTGAGTACACTCTTGCATTGCAAACACACCAACGCATCCACTGAAAAAATATTATTGTAATACAGTACAATGTATTGTTTTGAATGTTTCCTCAGAACATCTGTCCAAAAACGCTGTGTTCGATTAAGGTCTTTACTTATTATTACAGGTTTTGTTTGAACAAAGTAGAATTGCATACGGGTCTTTAAAAGCATTGACCAGGAAACTATGTATAACATGGATTGAAGAGGCCCGACCGAATCTCAAACCCGCAAACCATTTGACAAACGTATCTTTAAAGTAAAGCGACGTCGACCTTGAGGTAGCTAGAATATCTCAGAATGCCGGCTAGCTCACTGAATAAGGTCGACGGCATCTCACTGCAAGTTGCGTTCGTCGCAGGAGTTGCTGGTTGTAGTCTCGGTCTGAATGTCTCTGTATTTATGTTTAAAATAAATCCAAATATTCAGTATCCAAAGCATTATTATACTATTATACTATGCAAAACCCACAGTGTATCGTCCGACATACATATTTCATTTCAATGCACCCAGCACGTTTGAAACAGTTATTTCAAACTTAACACAAGCATATTGAGGAAAGGAACTTACATAGCAGATTCAGCTTGACAACAATGAAAAATGTAACACTGTTACAGCCGCCCTAGCCCCGACTTAAGGTAAGCCATGTATCATTTATTCCGAAGATTGCTTTCTTAATTTTTTGAAAGGTAACATAATGTTAATTTTGTATATTTTTAAAGTTTAACTGAGAGCTTTTTTGATATAGGTATATTGTTTTCTAAGTCAAGAGTAAATGAATAAGCTGAAAAATCCTATTTCATTCTGTTCTATTACCTCTCTTTTACAGATCTAAAATGATGGTACTGTCATTTAAGTGTAATTAAAAAATATTATGAATGAAGAACTAATAAAATCTTTAATCAATTCAAATTATACATAGAAATAATCCCCATGTTGATTTTTTAAATGCACTAACAATATATGCATCAAAAGTATGGATGGCTTGCCTGGTGTGGATTTTTATTCCGAAGAGTCGTTGAAACATATCTAATGATCCTACTTACGAAGTTAGGGGCGAGTTCAAGCGCCATACACTAATTAACGCCAAATAAAATTCAAAATACATCCCAATAAACAAATCCTTCTTAAAACCAGGCACAGCAAAATAATCTACGACAACAAATATAAAAAATACCACCTTGTGTCAAATACGAAATACTAAATGTCACAAAACAAATCATCAATACCGCCATCTTTCTTTCGAGTAGTGAAAAGCAAACGGAATGAACTATATACATTCAGAAGCTTTTAAAGCCTTATCTATCTTAAATGAGGTCGTCTTTAGTCGACTTCTCAATTCATGTATTTGGTCGCGAGGCGTATTGCTACTGAAAGCACTCTTAATGGATCTCAAACTATAATGATAACATATTTGCACATTAAAAGATCAAGGTTTATGAGTTAAATAACTAAGTCCGATATAATCGATTATTGTTGCTCACAGTATATTACTACCGATAGCTAGCGCCGAGCTATACTTATTCGATAACATTCGATCATCGCGCCATCTTAACATATATCCCTAAATCAATAAATACGACTTGAGCTAAGCCAGCTGTTAGCGTTTTTAAAATTCCCTTGAAGTATATGTTGAACAAAAATATGTCTTGCGCTAACCCCTTGGTAAGCGTTTCTAAAACTACCTTGCTGTATGAATGGCGATATGCTAATCTTTTTCTAAACTCTCTGTAATAATTTTCAAAACTCCCTCCATGTATAGTTATATTTTTATCGAGTTACGTTTGTTTGCTATATATCCATTAAGCTACCATCTTTAAAGTAGATCGTGGTATATGGGGAAATAGATGAGATTTTCTTCACTACTAAATTAAAAGCGAAATACGAAATTAGCAACGAGGCGAAATAATTGGTCCTATGCCTTAAAGTTATACGTTCAGCGGTAATTAGAAAAATACGTGAGCATAAATAAAATTAAAATTTTATGATATACTAGTTCATATCATATTCATTTGATGTTACATTTCAATTTTTTATAAAGAAAACTCGCATTTGTTGATATTTTGGAGATCAAAGATATCAACTTTCGAATTACCCGCCTCAGTTCGTAGCCGTTCGTAGCCAGCTTCGGAATCGATCATTTGCATAATACATGAATGAAGCGCCCGTATGTAAACAACCGATACTGGCGATAGCGACTTTCATTCAGCTACCAACATGATCAAAAGAAATGTTTCTACCAGTTACTCTTGAGGTTAGAGCGTTATTTTATTTTACTTCTAACCGACTTTTTAATGAGGTAATGAACGAACTTGCATTTTATTGTTTATATTTTCTAAATTCTACCATAAATCAAAAGGCATGTCTACAGTAACTGAAGTGGGTGGGGTAAAATTAAGTTAATATTCAATCGCGCCTAATTTATCATAGATATCGTACAGTATTATGTTTGGAGCAACGCATACTTGTAAGTAAACGTGCATTTGATTTCTGGACCATTAATTCATGATTGATTGACTTATTTCTATTGTAAAAAAGATGAAACTAAAAGTAAATCACGTAGTGATCTGCATTCGCCTTATTCCAGAAGCCCATAATGCTTTGCGACAAAGGTGACTTCCGGTTTATTTCCGCATTCAATTTCCTAGTTATCGATACGAGTGAAAGGAAGAGCATAATTGGCAAAATAGATCGATAGGTGAGTAAAACATGTTAGGAACATCAGGTTATACATTCTTCTATAAATATCTACCGATTTTTGTAAATGTCAATGAAGTTTTCGACGTTTATACACAACTTCAGTACACATTTAAGTGGGTGGGGTAAAATAACAAATATAATGGTAAAGACTTCCATAGTAGTTCTCAAAGACTTCAAATACATATTGGTTGTTATGAAGTATGCATTCAATTGTGGTTTGTTGAGTTGTTATTAAATTAAATGAATGATATGTTGCAATTAGTGTGAAATTGTTAAAATCTGCAACTTCAAAACAGTCAAGTAAATGAAGCTTAAATGTGATGAAGAAGGGCATTTAAATACTGACTGCTGTGCTGTATGTAAACAAATATGCAGGTCTTAAAATAACAGTTTATTAATATTGTACTAGTAAATTGTAACTATTTAAATATCTGACTGATTTTAAAGTTGCACTCTCACAGATTAAACATTTTGACAACTGTTCTTTTTTTTGTCTTCGACTGCCAATATATGCAAACGTGCAAGAAAACCAGTGATATAAGACTGCTGACAAAACATTGAATCGCAGATTTTCATTTTTAAGTAAATAAAATAATTTTTAATGCATTTTTCTTAAACCTTAGTAACGCTTTTAAAATTAGCCATAAAATAATAATTTTTAAATGGAGATATGAAAATCGGTGATCTGATTTTTTTTGTCAGCAGGCTTATATCATTGGTTTGCAGATATTTACGCAGAAATTGCCTCTTTCCAAGACAACAAATAAAAAAAGTTGTCAAAACTCTATATCTGTGAGAGTACAGCTTTAACAGTTAAGAGTCTTTTTATTTTTTCTGGCTAAGTTGGATGATGATAAAACTATTTATTATTTCAGAGATGTCCATTCTGGATGTTTCATTCCGCCAAGTTGATGCTCAACAGGAGTAGGCAGTTGATACCATTGATCTAATAGCACCTGCTATATCAGTGGTTTTACAAGATATTTTTGTGCAAAACACAAGAGACAGAATCGGTTCAAGAACAGAGATAAAATAAATGAAGTGTGTCAATATGAATGAAAACTTTCCTTGACTGCAAGGATTAAAGAAATGCACAAAAGTGACATAAATTTAAATGTTTGGTACAAAAAGTAGACATTTAGAACTTAAAATTATGACACAGGATGTGAAACAACATTTTATAGCCGATAGCAGTCGAACAAGAGATTTTTCAAAAAGAAGCAAGATGTGTTTTTTTTTACCCTTGGCAAATGAACCTTTAAAGGGATTATTGCATACCAAGGACAATTTATTGTTATTGAATTATATCATGTTTAATGTTATTATTAAATTGTAAAAAATACCGTTGTTATTAATATGATTGTCTATGATCTTTTTATTCCAATGACTGTGTAAACTCCCATGGTTAATATTAAAAAGACATAAAATCGAGTTAACGTTTGTGGGCAATAACTAGCCACCCGGTTAACTTAATTTGTAGGAGCACCGTGCTTTTTCCGGCAGCCCTTGGTTCGAGCTTTTCCCTATCATGTTACTTTAGTATTGTTATAGTCAATAATCCTAGGTGTCGTTAGCGCAGTGCTGTAGGCCGGATATTTTCTTGGCCCAAATTCAAACAGCCTTGAGATTTAATCAGTTAATCTGTAAGATTGCAGTTTTAAAGGTGCATGTCCCTAAATGTCAATTGGCAGGAGATCTCATCAAATTTAATGAAGAATCATACATTCAATGATGCAATTCAACTTATTCATTTTGATGAGAATCAGCATTTAAAGAAGTTACCACGAGCTCTGATTTTTTTTGCTGTGCTTTTTTATGACAAATTTATCATTTCTGTAGAAAATGTTTGACACAATCATACAAATTGTAGCAAAAGAAACAAAAAATGGTTGTACAGAATCAATGTTTATTTAAATATCTATAAAAGAGTTGTTCATATAATAAAACATTATGATGCACATTGTAAATGTAAAACATAACTAAAGTACAAGGACATAAAAAAATATTTAATTTTATATATTTATATGATTTTTGAATAATAATATTTCTTATGATAACAATAATAAGTGTTGAATACTAAGCAGTTAAATATTATACATGTATGAATATCAATAATAACAGTCAAAAAACAACAGTTCAACCAACAATAGAGATCCAACAAGTCCAACAAGTACTAGCAATGGGAATCAAACCAATATGACCCAACAGTGATTCAAATAACACTAGTTGTCTATCACACATTCTGTCCAACAAGCAGTCCAAACAACACTGGTGGTCCAACCAACACTTCCAGTCCAACCATTTATAATTGTTCAACCAACACGTATGGTCCATCCAATATAGCGGCCCAGTAAGCAATAGATGCCAAACCAACAATAGCATGTCAGGTACTAGCTGTCCATCACGTTGCTACCAATCTAGCAGCCCAACCAATTGTAGTGATGTTCTTCATTGAAAGTAATGATCTCAGAAGGTAACATCAGCATATTTGAAGCATATCTGTAAAGAAAGGAATGGAACATAAAAAGCATATTTTTATAAAAAAAAGTAAGTTATTCTCAGACTTATTTATGAATGGGTTTTAAGACAATCTGGAACCCGATTTAATTCCAGGCCTGGGGGTATGCGACTAGTCCGGTGGCCATCATAATATTTGAAAATAACAAATAATTCAGAAGTAAAATGTTTATTACATAGTAATAAAATACACACAGCAGTATAAATATCATAATTTATATTGATGATGATTTATTTATGTTCATTCATAAGACTATTAGTTATACCTGGTAATGTACATACAGATTCCTCATTAGATTATGACTGTCAGATAGTAAAACAGACTAATGTATTATTTGTGTTAATTTTGAAAACAAATGTTTTAGAATAGATGAGAATTTGTTGTTTATAATACTCCAATAAGAATAGTAACTGCACAGTCTTTTCTGAACCATCTACCCCACCCACCAGAACTAACTGTCCAAGTAAACAGTCAAGCGATTTATAGCTCATGACATTCAAATCATATCACAATAATGTAATATAAACTCATTAAAATAACAAATCTAATAAAAATAAATAAATTATAACAAACCTGGAATGATAATTTGTCCGTATTTATCGCTGTTATTGTACTTCGTCATAACCCGGAAATAAACCGGAAGTCACCATGCCGCAAAGGATTATGGTCTATTGGAAAGTCGAGATAATTTACTGTACAGTATAGATACAATTCTTATTTTTGTATTTTCAGTCACCTCCAAGCATTCCCTTATTATTTTTGTATTTTCAGTCACCTCCAAGCATTCCCTTATCCCAAATTGATATTAAAAGAGAATGTTGATGAGCCTGATCCGTCGATTCAAATACCATAACACAGCCAACCCAAAAAAAACAACAGCGTAAGTTTATAACACGTACATCATCTTAGAAATCCATTTTAAATGTGTATTTGAATGTACTTGAATGATGCAGAGAATTAAGAATCCAAAACTAGATCACTCTATAATTTGACACTTCACATAAGTGAAACCACAAGTTGATCAAGTAATAATTAATATGTTTGGGGGGGGGGACACAATTATGTTTGGAGGGTACTCCTTTCCATATTGTTTTTTATATTGTATATTTTAAAGCTGAATTCTCACTAATTGACCGTTTTGACTTCTTATATATCATTTGTCTTTAATTGCCATTATACTTCCCAAATGTTCTTCAAGTTTCCAAAACATGTCAGTATTTGCAATTGAAATGTGAACATGTAAGAATTATGCAACAGTCAATTGTAACTACGCCCCCCAATCCCCCCAGGTCCGGCGAAATGGGCCGTGTTTTACCTCCAATGTGAACCTGGGTGAATGCGGTGGTTTTGTCTAGTGCTTAAATAGCGGGGAATGAGCCTTACCTTTGATCCCCGTGGGTGCAGTTGCAGATTTTACCAGCAGTTCAGGGATATTTTCTGGACCTAAAGTCAAAGTCCCTGCTTCCCGCACCGGTGGGGGGGGGGGGGTCATGGTTACAACTAACTGGTTTGTTGTTTTGGAATAAATGTAAACAAGTTGATCAATAATGAGAGTCAGCTTCAGGGCTTTTTCTATAGTACCCACAGCTCAGACTATCAGACCCATTCCCAAAGCAAAATATACAATATTTTTTCCCAATCTTCAGAAAAAAATCCTAGTCAAACAAAGGCAAAAAAAACAAACGTTTTTATGGAAGTCTTTTTACCTGTACTGGCTCATTCAGCATCCTAATTAACCATGTGTTATGTAATCTAAAGTTTTGGAAATATATGAAATCAGAAATTATTGATTTTCATCACATTCAGAGATCGATCAGTATGAAATATTTTGTGTCATGATTTATTGCTAAAGATATTTATACCCCAAGTATTGATATTTCAGGCATTTAAGGTCTTTTGAACGGGAAAATAAACTTATTTATAAAAAATTCTCTATTTGCAGGAGACTGAAAGTCTTGTTTTATTAACTGTAAAATTTCCCTATTTAGGAATATTCGCGACTCAAAATTCCCAAAATGTCTAGTGCCTTTTGCCAAACAAAGCGCTGCGCTATTTTAAAGGTACAATTTTACTTGTAATATTATTTATTATCTTTAGAAACAAGTGAGCAAGCTGACAAAGCTGCAACTTCAGGGAGCAATTATAAGGGTCATCAAGATGGAGCCAGGATTCATGATGCTCGTATTAGAGGTGCTGGACCAGAGTCTGAGGAAGGGAGTAGAACTCCAAGCTGGTTTGAGTGTGCTTCAACTGCCGGGACATTTCAATGCAGAGTTAAAAAGTTTGTTGTCGCCGGGAGGCCAGTCTTTCTCAAACTGCTATAAGAACCTTATAGAAACTAAAATTCAGTATAGATCTAAGACATGAGTGTACCTAAATGTTAAATGAAGTTGATATTTATGAACAATATTATAACATTTCATGTGAATTTAAAAGCTGGTTTTACATTATTTAATACTGCTAATGAGTTCTTGAAAATTTGTACTGAAAAATGGATACTTGACAACTCATTTGCATGTTTGTACTTCATAGGAAGTCTAGCAGACCAAGTTGAATTGTTGGCATGTATGAAATATGGGCAGTGTTATTTTATAAACGTTTAAAAGCTATTTTATATGCTGGCAAAGTTTGTATCTACTAAGTTATTAAAAGCACTCCTGTTTAGGTGAGTGCTGAGAACTTTCTTGAACATTCGTACTGAAGTAAGTATGACTTAATAGTAGCACATCACTGGATATTTCTTATTTTTAATCTTAGTATCTGTGAATTATGCTACTGACTTTTGATAAACCTTCCCTCTTTCAGGACTCTGACCTCCTTGTTTTGAATGAAGAAGTTCTAACCCTTGCCCATTTGATGAGGCAGGATTTCTTGTGTTCATTGATGAGGAGGACCAGGCGCAACCCAACCGCTACTAGGCGACTTATATTGTGTTCTGACACAGAGTTATTTTTGGGCTGGTGACAAGAGGGCTATTCCCTTATGTTGTGTGGAGAGTCCAGGAAACCTTCCCGATTCCCTAAGAACAATACACTGGCCTTGTGCAAAGGAGGGTTCAGTAGATGAACACAATTTTTGCAGACGGATCGTATCTGTTCTCTTGATTTTCTTAAATATTAAAATATGATATAAACAATATCAGGTCATTTTTGTATACTTTTGTGAATGACTTGTTATTTTATAAATACTGATTTGTACTGTCTTTGGTTGCTAAACTGTCATTAAGTAATTATCTCGTTTCAATTTGAAAGCCAGAAAACCTGCATGTTATGTATACTCATGTTATTGTATATATTTATGCCCCCTCCGAGGAAGAGGGGTATATTGCATTGCACATGTTGGTCGGACGATTCGCAGCTTTGTTGGTAGACCAAAGCTTGTCTAAGTGATAACTCAACAACTGAAGGACAGATGGTTATCAAACTTGACATGAATGTTGGGCCTGACCAGTAGATAACCCTATTGATTTAAGGGGTCATCAGGTCCAAGTTCAAGATCACAGTGACCTTTAATGGTATAAAGTTGTTAAAGCTTGTCCGAGAAATAACTCAAAAATACCTGAACGTACGGTATGGTTATCAAATTTGACATGGAGGCTGGGCCTGATTAGTAGATGACCCCTATTGATTTTAGGAGTCATTGGGCCAATGGTAACAGTCACAGTGACCTTTAAGTTGAAAAGGTTAACAAAGATTCTCTGAGTGATATCACAACAATGTCTGGCCCTATGATCATCAAACTTGACATTGAGGCTGGGTATGACCATAACTGATTTAAGGAGTCATTGGCCCTAAGTGACGAAAGTGCGTTAAGAATGAACGAGTGATAAATCAACAATGCCTGCACCCATGGCTCTCAAACATGATAAGGGAATTTGGCTTTACCAGTAGATGGTTCATTTTGATTTCAGGGGTAATCAGGTCAAAGGTGAAGGTTACAGTGACCTTGAAAGCATATTCGTGTGATTACTTGACAATGCCTGCACCCATGGTTCTCAAACTTGCAATCTAGGTTGGGGGTGACCAGTTGATGATCTTATAGATCTTGAAGTCAGAGGTCAACCTATATGCATGATTAAGTATTTTGTCATATTTACTTATTTCCTGCTGCTGAATGGATATATTTTTATCTGCAAATATCAGTCATCATCTGAACATGATTTAGAACTTTACTTACTATCCTCACACTTTGAACGGTCATAATCTTAAAACTGCCGCAAAGGCATCTAATGTCAATGACAAAGTCAGCTGTCATTTCAGTCTTTGCATATAATTCAATTTGCGGAATAAGCCTGACAACTTGGCGCTCCTCAAGGGGAGGGGGTTCATATGTTTGACAAACATCTCTTGTTTTTCTGTTTAAAAACGCTTTCAAATGACACTCAAGCAATATGTCTGTTTGAATCCAAATTTCACATTTTATCTTTAAAATGTGTCATACCTTTCTCAACCTTGTTTAGAAATAATAAAATGGACCTAAAGCAGGCTCAATTTTGATACAGCCCATTTCTTAAGTAGAACAAAGATTAATGCAAAAAAACACTTTCCCACAAAGAAGTAAATAACTGAAATAAAACCATGAAGATCCCACAGTTTGTTGACTTCTTCTTGATTTAAAAACTCAAATCTTATATATCCAATAACTTGTGTAAGCAAAATAGTAAACAAGAGGGCCAAATGGCACTGAATCGCTCACCTGTCATATATTGCACATTCTTCCATTATATACAAATAATAAAAACCTAAGCCTATGAACACGGGGCATGGCCAATTTTGACCCCAGGGTTAAAGTTTGAACAATCTTAATAGTGGTCCGATAAACAATGCTTCATACCAAATATCTAAGGCCTTCGCCTTTTGGTTTCGGAGAAGAAGATTTTTTAAGTTTTCATCATATACATATATATAAGGAAACCCATGACCGCCCGGGTGGGCCAATTTTTGACCCCAGGGCCAAAGATTGAACAATATTGGTACAAGTCAACTAGATGATATATCATGCCAAATATCTAAGCTCTTGTCACTACTTGATTTTACATGCGTATCTATATATGTATATTTGTTATTAATTGTTGTATGTGGCCCATATTGAAAATTGGTATATGCACTAAATATGTTATCCAGTTTAAATTAAGACATTACTTGTCTTTGTGAGTTCGGAGAAGATTTTTTAAGTTTTCACTATAGCACATATAGAGAAAACCCATCAGCCCCGGGGTGTGGCCATTTTGACCCCAGGGCCATAATTTGAACAAACTTTGTAGAGTTCCACTAGACGATGAATCATGCCAAATATCTAAGCTCTAAGCAACGTAAGTTCAGAGGAGATGATTTTTGAAGTTTTCACTATAAACATATAGAGAAAACCCATGACCCCCCAAGGGGGCAGGGCCAATTTTGACCCCAAGGCCATAATTTGTACAATCTTTGTAGAGGTCCACTAGACGATGAATCATGCCAAATATCTAAGCTCTGTCCAAGTAAGTTTAGAGGAGAAGATTTTTGAAGTTTTAACTATAAACATATAGAGAATACCCTAACCCCCCGGGGCGGGGCCAATTTTGACCCCAAGGCCATAATTTGAACAATCTTTGTAGAGGTCCACTAGACGATGAATCATGCCAAATATCTAAGCTCTAGTCCAAGTAAGTTCAAAGGAGAAGATTTTTGAAGTTTCCACTATAAACATATAGAGAAAACCCATGACCCCCCGGGGCGGGGCCAATTTTGACCCCAAGGCCATAATTTGAACAATCTTTGTAAAGGTCCACTAGACAATGAATCATGCCAAATATCTAAGCTCTAGTCTAAGTAAGTTCAGAGGAGAAGATTTTTGAAGTTTTAACTATAAACATATAGAGAATACCCATGACCCCCCGGGGCAGGGCCAATTTTGACCCCAGGGCCATAATTTGAACAAACTTTGTAGAGGTCCACTAGACGATGAATCATGCCAAATATCTAAGCTCTAGTCCAAGTAAGTTAAGAGGAGAAGATTTTTGAACTTTTTAACTATAAACATATCAAGTATACCCATGACCCCCCGGGGTGGGGCCAATTTTGACCCCAAGGCCATAATTTGAACAATCTTTGTAGAGTTCCACTAGACGATGAATCATGCCAAATATCTAAGCTCTAGCCCAAGTAAGTTAAAAGAAGATTTTTGAAATTTTCACTATAAACATATAGAGAATACCCATGACCCCCCGGGGCAGGGCCAATTTTGACCCCAAGGCCATAATTTGAACAACCTCTGTAAAGGTCCACTAGACGATGAATCATGCCAAATACCGGTATCTAAGCTCTAGTCCAAGTAAGTTCAGAGGAGAAGATTTTTGAAGTTTTAACTATAAACATATAGAGAATACCCATGACCCCCCGGGGCGGGGCCAATTTTGACCCCAGGGCCATAATTTGAACATACTTTGTAGAGGTCCACTAGACGATGAATCATGACAAATATCTAAGCTCTAGGCCAAGTAAGTTCAGAGAAGAAGATTTTTGAAGTTTTAACTATAAACATATAGAGAATACCCATGACCCCCCGGGGCGGGGCCAATTTTGACCCCAGGGCCATAATTTGAACAAACTTTGTAGAGGTCCACTAGACGATGAATCATGACAAATATCTAAGCTCTAGGCCAATTAAGTTCAGAGGAGAAGATTTTTGAAGTTTTCACTATAAACATATAGAGAAAACCCATGACCCCCGGGGCGGGGCCAATTTTGACCCAAGGGCCATAATTTAAACAATCTTGGTAGAGGACCATTTGGTGATCCTACCTACCATATATCAACGGCCTAAGCCTTGTGTATTGGGAGAAGAAGATTTTTAAAGTTTTTCTTTTTGGTTGCCATGGCAACCAGAGTTCTGCATGGAATTGAATTCTTTGAACAACTTTGATAGAAGACCACCCAAGGAACATCCCTATGAAGTTTTATTAATATTGGCCCAGCGGTTAAGGAGGAGATGTCTTTTAAGTAAATTGTTGACGGACGACGCACGCTGGACGCCGGACAAAAGGCAATCACAAAAGCTCACCTTGTCACAAAGTGACAGGTGAGCTAAAAAAGAGCTGCTTCTATATGCACCCGAAGAGTTGTTCGGAATGGTCAGTATGTATGATTTGCTGGTATGTGACAATTGCTCCTTAAGTGCTTATTATATTTTGAAAGTTAATATAAACAGATGAATTCTTGAAAATGCTAGTCAATTTACAAAATACCCAACCGCAACACTGTTCTGAAATGGTCTTAAAAACGTTTGTTTAGGTTAACATCCCCAAAATTATAAGGCAGGTAAGGTAGAGATGTTATTCAAATAAATGCTCTATCTTGTGATTGTGGTCATTTCTCGCAAACATCACTATTTCTAGCCAGTGTCACTTATATAAAACTGTTGTTACGGAGCTATATAATGTCAAAAGTTAATGAGAGTTAATGTTTAAAAGAAATGCTAATGTTGGCCCAGTTATCTAAAAGCTTACTTGTCTACATGTTGTGTTTTTTTTTCTTTTACAGAAAGATTCCATGAAAAACAAAAATTTAATTTGACATTTTGTTTATTTTTGAGAACTTCACCAAAATAATCATCACATATAAATCAATATACATGTATGAAGTTCAACTTTCAAAGTATCCTATGTGCTTTTGATATACCCTATTTTCAAAGGGTTTTGGTCAAGTTCCATCCACTTTAATATAAAATCAAACTTTTTTTAAATACTTAAAATGCGTTAGAATGTCGCAGGTAACACGACTTATAAAGCTGAAGAGAACAAATATACACACAAATTTACATGATTGCGAGTACATATTTTACTTCTAGTACCCAAGTATTTCTTAAGAAGTGACCATATTTTTTACCGTATGTGACAAACTTGATCTCCCTTAACATTTCATCAAGGTGAACATTCTCACTAAGTTTGAACACATGTAATCTTACAAAGCAATATCAAGGTTTGATTCTATAATGTTTTAAAAATAAAATCAAGTGACTTCCATTCACTCCACATGTGACCTAGTTTCAAACAAGACAACAATGAGACCATTGTCATTAAGTTTCATGAATATTGGAGCACATAGTAAACCTCTAGAAATGTCTCTTATTAAACCTAGATTCTTGCTCGCTGTACAATTCCCTTCTTGGTTAAGGAGATAACTGTTCAAGGTGGCTAGAGATTTGTCGAGGATAGTGCTTCTCCATAACAGCCTTTCTACCCATATCGAAAAATTGTTGGTCAAGTGACACATGAAGATCAGTTTCTTCAGCGACTCTGTATGGATAGGTCTTTTTTCTTTCACTGCGTTTACTGGGGAATATTGCCATCCTCTTCTATTGTTCCATGCACGGTTTAGTCTGCATACAAAACAAGAAATGTTTCATTTACAGAATAAGATTTGACCACATCACACACACACACACGCACAATTATCTAGAAGTAAGATAGTTATCGAAATAAATATTTCCACTTATAACCAGACTTAAAGCTGCACTCTCACAGATATACAAATTTTACATTTTTATTTTTTTTGTCTTGCAAAGAGCACATTTTTGCGAGAATATCTGGAAACCAATAATATAAGATTGCTGACAAAAAAAATCAGATGGCAGTTTTTCATATTTCCGTTCGAAAAATAATGTTAAATGCATAAACATCACTTTCTTTAACTTAAATATAAAAATCTGCTCGTTCCAAGACAAAAAAAATAAAAGTTGTCAAAACGTTCAAACTGTGGGAGTGCAGCTTTTAAGCCTGAAAATGTGATCAGATCATTTCAATTTCATGAATTATGATGTAGTTATTTTATGAAATGCTTATTCTTGTTTCCTGTATAAATAGCCTGAATTCCCTGATTTTTAATATAATAATATATAAAAGGGTATAACTTCAAACTTCTACTAATATAAGATGTGAAAAGAGTCAAAGCTTGCTGTACATTAAATTTATTTACCTGTATACTAGATAGTATGCATCTTTGATGGAAGGTGGTTGTCAAGGACAATCACTCTGAGGGCTTTAAGGGTACTAAAGTGTTTTTTTTATTGTTAAGCCATGGTGAATTCCTCTCCTCTTGGCTCAATGGCCCATGACTTTACTCATAATATTGAATCGGGGGAGGCCACTCATGCTCATCCGTCAAATGATGGAGAAGAACAGCTGAGATGCCCTTAAAATAAATAGCATTTCATTTTATTTTCATTTATCTACTTATATCATCAATAAATGTTATATGTTAATTATCAATATTATAAATACTTAATCAATATACCAACATATACTTCCAAGCTCAAATCACTGCATTTTCATGACACAAATATCAGGCCTTATTTGATAAAAAGGATATCAACCTCTTTTCTACCTTTTCATGATTTTTAAAGCTGCATTCTCACCTATGGACTGTGTAAACATATTTTATTTCAATTTTTGTTTTGGAATTCATTAGCCACTTTTTAAGCTTATATCATGAAACCAGTGATATAAGATATGCTGACAAAAGAGGTGAGTGCAGTTATTCATACTTACTTTCAAAAAGTATGATGTTTTTTGCCTTAAAGCCTTTCTAACACTTATGAATAGAAAATGAGATTTTGGAGTTGATGAAACGCTGCCTTTGATTTTCTATATTTGAAAAGTTTGAATGATATTTTTTATATTTGCAAAAAAACTGTACTTACAGTACACTTGGCATGTTCAAGCCAGGTTAAAATCTGTGACATCACCAGCCTCCTGACATCGGAGTCTTGAAGCGTCATGTCAAAAGATACTGAAACCCAAAATACTGTAAATTTTTATTAACTATTATTATATTATGTTTATATAGAAATTTCAGCAAATCATTTATCTTATAATAATTAAACCCTTGGTACATGTATTTTGTAGAGTTCATATACAAAACAGAAATATAAAAAGAAAAGAAATATAATTTTTTGCATTATTTTTTTGCATAAAAGATGGATGGACTACCTTTAACATGTTAACTAGTATCACATATGTACCAATTTCTATTTAAAGCCAGGTTCTTATATTATTGATATAAAAATGATAAAATATTTTTTTCAAATGCCATTTCAATCATGAGCAGGATCAAAACAATCATTGAAATTAGACTTTTTGATGAAGAAGCCCTGATTCGTATACTTTAGCTTTGAATCAAATTTCAAACAAGCCCTACTATAAAAAATCAGAATTTGGGTAAGACCCGAGGCATTTTACCAGTGCATGGCTTACTGGCTTGTGTTAATTTCGACCATTTGTCAAAAGGAATGGATTTTCTTAACAAAGGAATGCTTTATCACAGCTTATTGAAGGGCTGTATTTACACATTTGGGGGTTGGGCTCAGGTCCTTCAGTTAGTCAAAAAAGACATCAAATGCAATTTTTTGGTAATGAAAATATTTCAAAACAAATTACATATATTGAAATGCCAATAAATGTGCTGTATACAATTGTTCTTTTCAATTGAATTGCAGTTGCTATTGGATTTAGCTTGACTTTTTCAAGTTTTTGACAATATCTCTAACTTGTATATGATGCCAACTATTTTGCCCTTTTAACATTTGACTTAGAAATTCTGGATTTTGCAAGTAATCTTATTTTACAGTGATCCAGGCATGTTTTGCCAAAGCCTGCCAAAGGCGGATCCAGTAATTGACACAAGATTGGAGTCACTCAGGGGTTGTAACCTTTCAACGTGTGTCCCCCCCCCCCCCCCCCCCCCCCCCGAACTGAATAATTCTGGTCAGCAATGATGGCAAACGGCCAGGTTCACCCCCTAGGAAATGTACATAATATCTAGTCCGAAAAGGTACATTTTGGGCAATTTATTTCTTTTTAATCCTATATAAAAATATGCCACCTGAATGACTTTCAACGAGTCTTTTGACCATTTTTATTACTTAAGCGTACAGGGAGAAGATAAGAAATGTCAAAACAATAAAAAAGTATGCCGGATTGCTTATTAGTGTACCAGTACCATTGAAATAGGCAGTAAACAAGGAAGTTATGGGGTTAGGTGTGGGGTGTGCCCCCCATATTGATATTGCAAGTGCTGAAATCCTTAATGCTTATGTACCAGTCATTTGTAACCACAGCCCCGTAGGTCCGTAGTCTAAAATAATAGACGTGTTATACGGGATTCTTCCAATCCCTAACGTCTAAACGGGAATGTGCAAAAAACGGGGGTGTTTAAAAAATATTGAAATTGTTTTAAGTGATGTATTTTATGGTTGAAATTGATCATAAAGAGTTATATTCATATTTTACCATGTAAGTGAAATGTTATTTTGCACTGAACAAGCATTTAATGCATTAAAACAAGTTGTTTACCTTTCCTATAAAACGAAAGTTGACTGACAAAGACAACAATTATGCGAAGGGGAACAACTCGATATCATACAATCGTAATAACTCGGCCTCCTCCGACAAAGCTTCGAGATAGACCTCGTTATATAATCGTAACAACTCGGCCAATGGTCGAAATGTTCCGAGCGATTTAAAACTGTGCCCTAAAGCCTTGCAGGTGCCCTTCATGTATATATCGTTATGTTTTGACAGAATGAAATGAAGAAAAGCCGTCAAACTCATTATTATAAGTTGGATATTTAATTTTTGTGTACGGAACTAATATAAAATAACATTATCTGGTAATATTTCTTGTTTTTATGTTATTTTATAGACGCTATATGCTTTAACCCGGAATCCTGATCGGAACAACTACCCACTTTTGATACTAAACAATTTGTACGTGAAGGATTTGCCATATCAAAAATCTAAAAAAAAAATCCGTCAACGTACAATTATTTGGACTACGTAGGTCCGGGGAATAGAGAGGTTGCACCTGTGGGTGATTTTTACCCACGCACCGTTTGGCCGCCATCTTGGAGGGACAGATAAATGTAGCGTACAAGTAAACAAGTGATTATTATTAAGATTTGAAGTGATAGCAGAGTTATATGAACATTTATAGTGTGAAGTATGAAGCCTATGGACTCGCTCTCCGAAAAGAGACTCTATAGAGAGACTTTGAGTGCGATAGAGAAAGCGAGGTACCTAGAAAAAATGAAATTAATTGACAACAAAGACCCGTACGAGGCAACATTTGTAAAGGGATTTTCTGACGATAAATCCTTACTGCCGACCATCAGCTACCCTGACATTGTGAATTATTTAATATTCACACCCAGCCCCTACTCCAAGGATGATCTAAAGGCCTACAAGAGTCTCAACTGCTATGTGCAGGCCCAGTGTGGCTGGGTATCTGAGGTGAAGGCTGCAGTTGTTGGAGACAGGCATGTCGTGATTGGAAAGGTAAATCAACTGTATTCAATAATTTTGTCATGTTTGATATACATAGCGAACAAATGCCTAGTAACATTTAAATTAATATTTAGTTGTTTTATTTTTGAATACATTTAGGGTGGCTTTGTTTTGCCTAACCCCAGCCCCACCCACCGTTCCCTACCCCGGTGTGTTATGCCACTTCAGGCCCTTTACTGCTTTCACGCTGAAGTTAAAAGGCTCCCGACCCATCAAGGCCAGACCCCTCCGCACCATCGTTAAAGACTACTTCAGTCTTTGTACAATTTTCAATTTATGTTTATGTCCTTTTCAGGTTCTACATTCCATGCGTTTGAAGGAGAAGCCGCTCAACCCATGGCTCATCTCAGAGAAAAATGGTTCAATCTTGGCATCCCACTGTGACTGCATGGCTGGCTTAGGCGAAGTTTGTACACATGTTGCTTCCCTGATGTTCAGTATAGATGAAACTGTCCGTCTCCGTGATGCTCGCACTAGAACAGAAGATCCAAACTGGTGGATAATACCTTCAGCTGTGAAGGGGGTCTCATACAGCATGATTAAAGACATTGATTTTACATCAATGCGTTCCCTGAAGAGAAAGTATGAGAATGTGGGAGGAGATATACCTTCCTATCCGCAGTCGTCCACAACACAGAAACATCTGAAAGATGTGCCAACACCAACAGATGCAGAACTGAATGGATTCTTTTCAAAACTAAGTGCTACTGGGAGAAATCCAGCCATTTTGTCTGTAGTTAAAGAATTCTCTGATGACTATGTACCGAAACAGGACAAAATGGACCTACCAGCTCCTTTAGGGAATTTGAAGACAAAAGATGCAATGATGATGAATTATGGACAACTTGTAAATCATTGTGCTGGCATACAGCTGACTGTGTCCAAGGACCAAATAGCGAATGTTGAAGAAGTGACAAGAAACCAAAGCGAAAGTAAACTGTGGCAAACGTATCGGGCAGGGCGTATTACTGCGTCAAGAGCAAAGCAAGTCTGCTCGACTGATCCATCAAATCCCTCACAATCACTGATAATGGACATCTGTTATCCTGGGAATAAAACATTTCAAACAGCAGGTACACAATGGGGGACAAAGAATGAGCCTGTTGCCAGAAATGACTTCCAAACGTACATGGAAGATAAACACCAGGGCTTCTGTGTTAAGCAGTGTGGGTTATTCATTTCTGAACAATTTCCCTACATTGGTGCTTCACCTGATGGACTTGTACATTGTCATTGCTGTGGGGCATCACTCTTAGAAATCAAATGCCCATACACTCTGAAAGAAAGCCTCCTTGACAGCGACTCTGAAAAATATTGTTTGACAAGGAACAGTCAAGGAATAATGGTGCTTGACCATAAACACCCTTATTATTATCAGGTTCAAACACAGATGGGTGTTACTGGCATAAGGGCAATACATTTTGTGATTATGACTGAAAAGGCAGTACATATTGAGCTTGTTCCGTTTGACATAGATGTATGGACTGAAATCTGTGAAAAGGCGGAAACATTGATGAAGGTGGCAATTTTGCCTGAACTTGTTGGCAAGTTCTATTCAAAGCTTCCTGGATGTGGTTTGCCTGTGCAGCCCCTAAAAGAAGTCCAGCCAACCCTGTCTTCTCAAAATGAGACTGAAAAGACATGGTGTTATTGTGACCAAGTGGAATCAGGAGAAATGATTTGTTGTGATGATGAAAACTGCCATATTGTTTGGTTTCACTTCACATGCTTGAAAATTGAGCGAAAGCCTAGGGGGAAAAAATGGTTTTGTCCTGACTGCCGAAAGTCTGGATTGTTGAAGAAAAAGAATTCAACAAAGAAATGAAATAGTGATTTACGTTAATGTGTTATGATGTATTAACCTGATTCCATACTTATCTGTATTAACTGCAAGTCAAGGAAATTTTATTTACAAAGTTGGATTGTGTAACAGGACAACCTAAGCTCTAAAGAGCTTTTAGCACCGACTTATACATATTAAGCAGTTTTGATCATACATAGTTATAATAATTTAATATTAGCACATATAAGTTATTATAGAATAATAAATGCCATAGACTATATTGTCAACTTTGTGACATCTTTATGTATTTTTGTGTTATCTAAAGTTATTTGGTTCTATTGAAGTAATTTTCTTTGGCATTTTGCATATTCAGATGATACCGGTAATTGTGCCTTATAAGAGCAAATGATCAAATATCATTGAATAATAAAACTGCAGAAAAAAGGTTTCATGTTTGTTACAACAATGGGAGTACTCTGTACTCTGGTAATCGGGTTAAGCGAACCAAGTCTCAGGGCTCAGTGCTCTGTTAACTATAATGAACCAGTACTCCTATGATGAACCAGTACTCTGTTTATGTATAGAGTAGTTTGTATAGCAATCAAAATCAGTGCTCCATGTATTACCCAGCACTCAATGTTTAACAAACCACAACTCATTGTTTACCGAATCTGCACTCTGTGTATACTAAACCAGTGCTCTTAGTATGTCAAGACCAGATGATTTGTGTTAGGTATGAAAATCTATACTCTGTCTACATGCTGACAAAAAATGTAACATTGACTAAGGAGATAAGTTTAAAAACAAATTTATTCATTTAAAATTAATTTAACAAGCATTTAAACATGACAGCCTGCATATTTACACTATTTAATACAGTTCAAATCAAGACATTTAATCAAAAGCAACTACTGGATCACATAAATTCACCAATGCACAACAAACAGTTCCAATTTTGTCAATAACAGGAAGGTCTTGTCCATTTTCCTTTAAGAGAAATTCTACTGGTAATGGACCATTCAAGATAGTATATTTTTGCCTTGTTAATCCTATGACTCGTTCAACGTGAATTCTCACATTTGCAAGTTTCCTTGTGGACTCCAGGTCTAGTGGAGACATTTGGCTTTTTCCTTTGGTGATCAAATCAGTTTGTGAGCTTGTTCCAGCCTCCTCTTCAAGTGAAGGTTCACATGATTCACCGATTGAAAGTAGCACGCGTGCAGCCTCACACTTCTCGGATCGAGCCCTACGCCTTGCGAAACGCCCTGTTGCAACTAGCGGGGATGGTGTTGAAGCTGTAGATCCTAGGTTGATTGATGGTGCCCAGTCTGGATTTTCTCTGCCATACAATGCTGACTTCTGCCCTGTAAATAAATACTGTATAAAATAAAATATTGTTCTGCTAAAATGATTCAAGCATATGAAACAAATTATATCATTCCTTTAGCACATATTTTTTTTTATGTTCTAGCCAAACAGGTGAATCATTCAATGTTAAAATTCTCAGACATTTGACATCGACATTTTGGTCATAATTTGGGTGTGAAGAACTTTGAGTACGAACATTCTAAGTCATGTAAAAGCATCACTATATATCACAATCTGCGTACAAATACCTCTCTATTATTTAAGTTGGCATACATATTTAAATTAACATGATAATATCAGCGAAAGCTAGGAAGTACAATTTTGAAGTGCTGTGCAGTAGGTCGTATTAACGAATGAAATCGGGTACGAATAATGTTGTTGTCGGAATATTGTTAATCTGAATCAACTGAATAAAAAGGAAAACAACAAATTAAGAATAATAACAAACATAATTAAGTGCAATTATTGTATATTACCTGAAATAAAATGATCTGAGCACACTCTGATGTTGCTAAGGTTTTTCCCTGTGAAATCTTGACCGAGTCTCGCAAGCCACGATCTTCGCCTTTCCGTTGATAATTCTCGGGTCCTGTCATCTTGGTGAAGAATAATTTCCGGTAACCGGAAAAACTTTCTGTTGTCTGATTTGTTTGCCTTATTATGACACTTAAACACACTGCATGAATTTACCATTTTCAAACGAGTTCTGACTTCTCTCGTCTGGAGGTCAACAATGGCTGCGCTTATCAGTCTGTCCCTCCAAGATGGCGGCTATCGATTTGATTACGGAACGTGCAACCTCTCTATAGCAGGGACTTTGACTTTCGTTCCAGCCTACCCCGGGTAAAATCCCGGCCCTGCCGGGACGACCAGTTGGTAAAATCCCCGCACCCCAGGGACCCTAGGTAAGGTCCATTCCCCACAATTTTTTGCGAACATAAAACCACCCCATTTACGCGGTACTGCGGGGCCACCTGGAAGGTAAAACCACGCCCCATTTCCCCAGTATACCCCGGACCGGGGGGGGGGCGTGGTTACAACTGACTGGTGCATTATAGCAATGAAAAAAGTCGATCATGCTGCCTCTGACAGCTCTTGTTTGTTTTCGAAATTATTTTGGATTTTGAATAGGAACTTTCACTAACATTTTGGCGAATAAGTACATCCGTTCTCCAAGGAAATGGGGTATGTGCACCCGCCCGAAAGTGTGTCGAAAGATAGCCCTACTGACTGTTAATAAATAAACTATCAATGTTTTTCAAACATCAGGTAAAATTTAAAGATAAAACACAAACCTATCGTGATGTTTCGTTTCCACGCCCTCCATTTTCCCACTCCATTTGAAGCTTTGAATGCTATCCTTTTCTTTCAATGAATGCCTAAATAAACCATCGACGTCAATATCTTTCCTACATTTTTCATTTACCGTCGCTTTCTGATCGATTTTGGCAATCTCTGTCTGCCTCTGTTTCTCTTTTCATTTTCATCTGTCCATCTTTGTTTTGATTTGCTGACCTCATTGGTTATTCATAACTGTCACGTGCTTGTGCTCCGTTTACTTTCGTAGGCTTTCGGAACTGCTCGGAATAACTCCGAGTAGGCCATAGCGGATTTTTTGGTAACCACCAAAAAATAAATATGGTCTGAAAATCGTGTTAATATCAGGCCATCGGATTGGAATCTAGAGACGAAATTTCGCACAACGCTAAAATAAGGATGCCTTTTCACGACAGTTGTGTTATTTTTGTGTTTTATAACCAAAATTCTCGCTGAACGTACAACTTTAAGCGAGTTATACACCAGGCTTGAAGCCTAACATTCGAATTGATATAAAAAGCATTGGATATTTCAAACAATGATTTGTGGTCGTGTATATGGTTAGGTCTTTATATATTTATATGTATCCATTATGTATTTCTAAATATAATTTTCTTAAACAATACCATCGTATATCTAAGATTAGCAACTCTTGTAATAGTTCAATGAAATCGAAGCATGCGGTTTTCTCCCATGAGATATCGTTTATAACAAACTGTTGTATTATCTTACAAACAGACAACCTAATGGTAATGGTCAAAATTCAAGGTTCGAATAAGAGTTAGCTAGCCTACATCACAAAGGTCTCCTGTTTTGTTCACCGTTTGTTTATTTGCCTGTTTTATTCATCTAGTTTTTTTGCTAAGATTTGTTCGACCCCATTTAAGTACTTATATCATTTTACAAGAAAATAGCATTGTAACAAATATAATTTCTCATTGAACAGGCTCCCGGTGCACAACATGTGAGTCAAATCATTACGAATTGTCTTCTAACATTGTACATCAATGGTATGTTTTATGTAAATGCATTTTTTTTGTATGACGAACTTAAGTGTTAAAAATCATTATGAGTGTTAAAACTACGATACCAAACGCTGGAACCTTTCAGCATATGTTGTTATTTGCCAAATATCGTCTTTGAAGACGCCTCTTTTCATAAGCTTCATTGACGACTATGGTCACTTAATAACTGCTTTAATGCTGCATGATTGGTTGATTGACATTATCAACTGATGTATTCATTGTATTGTTAAAGCAAAAAATATATTCATCGCTTTTAAAGAACTCCTTGTTGTCTAGTTGATAAGGAATCGGTTTCCTGATGTTCGTGTTTTCATTTTCGGTATCATAGGGTGCAATAATACTACATACCGCCATTGTGAACACCACCTATTATCCTTGTAAAAACTTTTAACCTCGTGAATACTGCCTATCACCCTTGTAAATACCGTCTACCCACCTCGTGAATACCGTCTACCCACCTCGTGAATACCGCCTATCACCTTCGTGAATACCGCCTATCACCCACGTGAATACCGCCTGTCACCCTCGTGAATACCGCCTATCACCCTCGTGAATACTGCCTATCACGCACGTGAATACCGCCTATCACTCTCGTGAATACTGCATATCAAACTCGTGAATACCGCCTATCAACCTCGTGAATACTGCCTATCACCCTCGTGAATACCGCCTATCACCCTCGTGAATACCGCCTATCACCCTCGTGAATACCGCCTATCACCCTCGTGAATACTGCCTATCACCCTCGTGAATACTGCCTATCACCCTCGTGAATACCGCCTATCACCCTTGTAAATACTGCCTATCAACCTCATGAATACTGCCTGTCACCCTCATGACTACCGCCTGTTACCCTCGTGAATACCGCCTATCACACTTGTGGATTCTGCCTATCAGCGTAGTTCATACCGGCTATCACCCATGTGGATTCTGCCTAACACCCTCGTGAATACCGCCTATCACCCTTGTTGATTCTGCCTATCAGCGTAGTGCATACAACCTATCACACTCGTGAATACCGCCTATCACCCTCGTGAAAACTGCCATCTCCCTCGTAAATACTGCCTATCATCCTCGTTAATACTTACTATCACCCTCGTGAATACCGCCTATCACCCTCGTGAAAACTGCCATCTCCCTCGTAAATACTGCCTATCATCCTCGTTAATACTGACTATCACCCTCGTGAATACCGCCTTTCACCCCCTTAAATACTGCCTATCAGCCTCGCCTATCGTTTTCGTGAATACTGCTCATCACCCTCGTCAATACTGCCTCTCACCCTCGTGAATACTGCTCATCACCCTCGCCTATCATTATCGTGAATACTGCCCATTACCCTCGTGAATACCGCCTAACACCTTCGTGAATACTGCCCATCACACTCGTTAATACTATCACCCTTGTGATTACTGCCTATCACACTCGTGAATACTGCCCATCACACTCGTTAATACTGCCTATAATCCTCGTGAATACTGTTCCATAAAACAAACATGTCTTCCACTATGACCTGTTCTGGGCAAAGACTCTCATCAAACTGGTTTTCTAAAAATGTCCAATCAAAACTTGTTTTTGAGCAAGGGTCAATTTAAAATAAGGGAGTTAATTAGTCGATGGTCAGTGATAGGTTGTAAACCATTGAAATTTCACTGGGCTATATATGTATATCAATTCATTCATTAAAGAAGCTATGTATGTATTGCGTTGGCCGTTGGTTAACGTTTTAAAACTATCTCAGTGTTAAATATGGAGTTAAGTGCTTCTTGCACCAAATCACCACTAGACGTTTTTAGAGTCTCTTAATTTTCTATTATCTTAAATATTATATGGATTATTGTGTAAGCTGGAGGTGTGACCCTTTATGCAGGAAAATTTTGAAAAATAAATTAATAAAAAAAAAATCACAAGCATTGTAAATGCATTTGGATCTCCTCGGCCATATTTTTCGAAAACAACTCCGGATGTATGCCGGTACATCAGTTGAAGTAGTTCGTATTTTTTTGAATTATATCATTAATTAAATTTAAAGTTTTAGAGTTGTATTTATTGATCGAAGTTTAAATTAATTGCCAGTGAAATTTATTATTGCAAACATAATTAAGATTCCCAAGAGTTAAGACTTAAAGTTTAACTGCTAAATAAAATTACGACGCGATTTTCTTGCAGCGGACATAAACGTACCTCTTTTTCAGTATGTAAATCGTCCAAATACATTCGAGGTTGTTTTCGATAAAATGGCCGAGGAGTTCGGAATGTTGTGAATGCCAACAAAAAATGTAACCATTCAATGCTGAATCAATGCAAAAACACCCCATAAGTATAGTGTTTCTCTTCTAGGCTTGGTGCAAAGAAGCTTATAAACTTTCATATAATACGCATCTATCAGTATTTAAAAAACAAAATAAAGCCTCTTTGATTAATATGCATGGTCGTGTTAGATAGATCAACTGGAGCTTACCACAGATGATCGTTTTAGAAGGCTAAGGAATACATTTTACATGTTTACTTATATATGCTCGATGCAGCCTCTAAATAGAGCAATTGCGGCGTCTTAAATGCCAGGTTGGTTGGTGGCGGACGTTGCGTCCCCCACTCTCATTACCCTATATTTCGGTTGTAAATTCCTCCGTCACATACTTAAAATTGTAAGCTATGTTGGGTTCTGTGTTAAATGTAAGAGTTTTCAGTAAGAGTACGCAGAGCATTGAATTCGATTCTTAGAGCTGTTGAATCTGGGTTTTAAGTTTGGTTTTATACCCTCCGTACGCATATGTATGTCTTTGAGTTTTTAATTCACCGTATACATAACAGTAGTATAATAATTGGTATTTCGCGGCCATTTTGTTTGGTGGTGCGGTGGTTCTGTCGGTGGTTCCATTGTTTGCGCATACGCAAGTTTGGAATTGACTTTCGCGGCCATTTTGTTTGGTGGTGCGGTGGTTCTGTCGGTGGTTCCATTGTCTACGCATGCGTACGTATATGTTTTGGCGGACAATTTTCAAAGTTTAACTCAACCAACATTGAGCGGGAAGACAATGGTATCGATTTCGCGCGTTAGCGTTCATATTTGGCGATTTTCCGCTTTTAGCGGTTATGTTTAACCATTGTTTAAAATCCAAGACAAAGGGTCATTGTTTAACTGGGTCTCCATTGATTATCAGTATTAATCTTTTTGCGATTGAAGTTGGCAGCCATTGTTTTACCGGCTAATATGAGTTATAATTTGACACCATATGACTCAAACAGGAGAATGTTTGATTCCTTTTGGGATGAGAATGGTAATATGTTACCCTGGAACGATAGTGAAGCTCGTTGTATATATTTGTGGGTTAAGGAGAGTCATCAGAAAATGGTACCTCTTTTAAGACAAACTAACAATTTTCAAACCATAGTTGATCAGTACAATAGCCATCAAGAGATTGAAGAATATCCGGATAGTTGTAAATTCATTCCCTTTTTAACCGCATATACAGGACTTAAAGACGAGTCCATAGTACGAGAATAATCAACGTCCAAGACATTTTTTTTTTTTGATTGTCAATAGTGGTATATAACAAACCGAACAAATTGGATATTGTAAGTCTGTGCTTTAACAGTTGTCTAAAGTGTTTAAAAAATACAAAAAATGGCTCAAGCTCAGATACGTTTTTCTAACGAGTTGCAGACATATTTGAGAGGTTTTGGTTTTGAAAATGTCTCTTGGTCACCAATAAGAAGGGAAATTACATGCACACTTGGTGACAAATTTGTCATAGTTGTAAAAGAGAGACAGCGACGCATTAAAATAATATTTAAAAAGGGTCACCAAAGTTTTCAATTACCATTTGATATTTTTGAAACTCTCTGTGATATGAAGGAAAGTGTTCAGTTATTGGCTTCATTCTTACACGGACAGTCGAAATGACAACTTCAAAACTATTAGAGTTTGAATATAGTTCTCCAAGCATGCTATTCTTTCAAGACAGACTTAAAACGTTCGACATGTGGCCACCTCAAATAGAACCAAACAAGTTCCAATTATCTTCAGCAGGATTTTATTATACTGGCAGAAATGACACAGTAGAGTGTTTTTCTTGCGGTTTGCGATTACATCAGTGGCAGAAAGGAGACGAGTCGTTGTTAGAACATAAAACACATTCTCCAAGTTGTTTATTTTTGAACATAATTGGACATCATAAAAACGACATTTCATGGCAGCATAAGGACACCCGATCTTCGTCCTCCAATGACTCATCCCGAGCACCATGGACGTGGACCGAACCTCTGGCGGGTTTTCAATATGGCGATATCCCCGGATGATCTGAAAATTCAAATTTGAATTTTTCCGTTACCATATGTAACTATAAAAGACATACAACACAGCACAAACATTCAGTGTTTCATCGACATTTGGTGTGATCATATCGCAGCAGAAAAACTTAACATGGATTGCAGTGAACTATCTCAAGATATTTATGAAAATGAACATTGTGACTCCAAAACGAATGTTATGGACACTACAGAGATTTATACTCCAGTTTCTACAAGTGTCGCGCTAATGAATTCATACTTTGACTTTGTATATGCGAAGGCACTGTGTGAGGTTATGGGTATGGTGACTAGACAACTTTGCTATGGTTGCCAGATGGATCTCCCTGGTGATGATGAGTATAAAATAGAACGTTACTTTAGTGACATGCTAAACGCAGTTAATGAAAAAAATATACTACAAAGTTGGGAAGAAATTGTGCGCATTTCAAACATTTCCTCTGAAATGATTGATTTACACAAACATTTGCTAGAGAGCAATGACTATCTGCAGATAATGAAAACCGAGCGGTGGTGTGAAAAAATGAAAAGAATGGTGTTGACAATCAATCGCATTGAAGATCGACTGTTTCGTCCATCACGTTGAGCAAAAGAATATTTACAACACAACAAAATGGACATATTATGCAATGTTGTATGTGTTTTACTGCTTTTTTCTTCAAAAAAAAGAATTGATGAGAAGTTAAGAACTCTGGCATTGTGTGGCGTAAAATGATTTGTTATATTTATTACTTCACGAATTTCCTTTTTGCATGTTTCAAATAAATATTTAATTCACTTTATGTACATGTATGTCATTGTATGTACATGCTTGTATGATCATATGCTGACTTATTTTATACATGTTTAGTTTCAAATAAATGTATTTATATCTATACATGTTTTCATTTCCTTGCTTTAGTTTAATTAACAACCCATGTGTCCCATAATATAAACTACTAACAACGATGATCATGTTTAATCATGGAAAAAACGCAAAAGGAACATATCCTATCACAATATTATTTCGATTCTAAAAACGCAGGCAGCTTTTTGGGTGCAAAAAAGTTACACAGGATATTAAACAAAAACTATCCAAGAGTATTTACTACTTATTTCATACAGAAATGGCTCAACAATCAAGATTCGTATGCCATTCAACGTCAGGCGAGACATACATATAAAAGACCACGTGTTGAAGTGGCGGGTATGAACGATCAGGGTGATATGGATTTAATGGCAGTTGATAACATTGCTAAATACAATGATGGAGTTAAATACCTACTCATTGTTATAGATATATTTTCACGTTTTCTATCCGTTCGACCCTTAGTTAATAAAAAATCTAACACGGTATTGTTAGCAATAAAGGATATTCTTAGTGTTCATAAGTTTAAAAAGTTAAGAACGGACCGAGGTTCTGAATTTATCAATCGTGAATTAAAAGCGTTTATGCAAAAGAAGAGAGTTTACTTGTTTAATACACAAAGCACCGCTAAAGAAAACTATGCAGAGCGAGTCATTCGTACCCTTCGTGGTATGATATTTAGAATGTTAAGATATCAGCGAAATTATAGATATATAGATCACCTTCAAGATATTGTAAATAGTTACAATAATTCCCCTCATCGGAGTTTGGATGGATTAGCACCAAGTGATGTAACAAAGAAAAACGAGACACAACTTTGGAGTAAAATGTATCTAAAACCTAAAAAATTCCCCAAAACGCCTCCTCGCTTTAAATATAAAATTGGTGATTTGGTTAGATTAAGTTACACGAAACATCCCTTTAGAAGAGCTTATCAACAACAATATACTACAGAAGTTTTTAAAATAAAGAGCAAGATTTTCAAACAAGGTTTTCCATTGTATAAGATCATAGACTTGAATAAAGAACCAATATCAGGTTATGTGAATCAAAATGAAATAATTCCTGTTGATAAAGATGCAGACAGTCTTTGGTATGTTGATAAAGTTTTAAAAAAGAGAAAAGTCAAAGGGAAATTAGAGTATTTTGTTCGATGGGAAGGATTTCCAAAATCATTTGATAGCTGGATTGATGCAGATCAAGTTCAAGAACAATAATAATGGAACGATATGTGTTTGTGAGAGACAGTGAAAGTAATCACATCTTCACCGAGAACAAACCCTATAACTTCAAAGTGCAGTTAAAATTACCTCTATCTTTTAATGGTTACTGGAAGGTTGCTTTGTGTGAAATAAGTATAAAAACTGATCCTAAAGCAAGAAGAAAAACTGTAGATAATACCTTATTTATTTACTCAAACGTTTGCAAAGAAAGCGTTGTTGACGGAGGTGAACGTCCCTTATTGAGAAGAATAGAGAAAAACGAAGAAAATGGTTGGAATTATGTGTTAGAATCTCCTTTTTATTTACCCTTAAACCGATCAGAATTCCAAGAGATTGATTTCAGTATAAAAACTGTGGAAAACGAGTATGCTTCATTCGTAAGTTCACCAGTGCATCTCACACTTCATTTTAAGCGATATCCATTTTACCCCAAATATGAATCAATCTAAGTTGTATGTACCGAACCCACAAATGTGGATAGACTATTTCAAAAATAACAAACCTCAAGTTGGGAGGGGATTTGCCATTCCACACAAGTCGAAGATGGGAAGTAATGGTATGACAATCAGCACAGTTTCCCCATCGGAACAGACAGTAAACCAGGCGAAAAGTGAGCTGAAACGAGATGGTTTAAATACTTCAGAAATGTCAACCCTTGTTCATAAATTATCCAAACCTTCAGAAGTAACACATCGTGTAAACAGCGCGAGAAAAAAACAGTTCAGAAACAGGAGTAAACAAACTAAACCGAAAAAAGGACAGAAGTCTTCAAGAAAAAATAAACAAACTGAAAATAAACCTGTAAAAAACAATAAAAAATCAAGAAAAGGTGTAAAAGCAAGCAAAAAAGTGGACAATAAATGGAAAATTGATAAGAAAGCGAGAAATAATTCGAAGAAATCTATAACAACGTGGGATATATTTGGTTCATAAAATGTCTTATTTCACAAAAGACGGATTTTCTGAAGGTGTTCCGAATGAATTACTACTATTTGACTTACCTCCTACACAAGTTGCGGTGAATGATGTCCATTATCAAGAGATTCGTCCAATATCCCAAGTGTCGGATGATACTCCCATTGAGTTTCAAATCAGTGGTCAGAATTCGATGGACTATCTCGATCTGAAAGATACACAGTTATGTGTGAAACTAAAAGTAACTAATCCAGATGGATCTAACTTAAAATCGGGTGAGAAGGTGGGACCTGTGAATTTGTTCTTGCAGGCATTATTTTCAATTATAGAAGTGACTCTACAAAACAAGGCGGTTATATCATCTAATTACAATCCATATATAGCCATGTTTAATACTTTACTATGTAATGGAAAAGATGCTTCATTTTCTCAATTGTCTTCTCAACTATTCATAAAAGATGACAATGATCACCCAGAAGACTGTGATCCTAGTGGAGCAAACAATGGATTGTTTTTACGGGCAAAATATATAACAGAATCAAAAACTTTAGAGTTGCAAGGGCCTATATATCACAGTTTATTTACTATTAAACGGTACCTGTTAAACCAAGTGGATGTTAATGTGAAGTTGTATCGTAGTTCTCCAGCATTCTGTCTAAGTTCTGGCGAGACATCCCCAAGCTATAAAGTAAACATTACAGATAGTTATCTTTTAGTAAAAAAAGTTAGAGTCAATCCAGCTCTCATTGTTGCTCACTCTGAGATGTTAAAGATCAACACAGCAAAGTATCCATTTGATAGACTTGAATGTCGGTTACAAACCATTGCTGCAGGAAGTACGGTGTTTACGTGGGATAACTTATTTCAAGGACAAAAACCAAATACAATTGTCGTAGCCTTTGTTAGATCAGCAGCAATTTCGGGAGATTATAAATCAAATCCATTTCATTTCCTAAACTGTGACATTAGGAGTATTTGCCTTTATGCTGATGGGGTTCCAGTGTGGGGTAATCCACTAAAAACAAATTTTAATAATTTAAATGGAGAAAGTTTTATGAGAGTATACGCAAATATGTTTCTAACAAATGGAATGTGGAATAAAGATGCTGGACTTGATATAAACAGAGAAGACTTTGCACGCACATCCTGTATTTTTACATTTCAATTAGAGCCAAAGTTTTCTGATGAAGCATTTCTATCTCTAATAAAAACAGGAAATGTGCGATTAGAGGTTCAATTTGGAACGGCTTTATCTACCGCAACAAGCTGTATTGTGTATAATAGTTCTCCTGGATTTTTTCAAATTAACGCTCAGAGAGACATAATAACAGAATGAATACATCACAGCTTCAGTGTTGTATAGACTGTGATCCAATGTTGCAAAAAACAATTTTGGGGGTGTTTGCAGCTGATCAACTACCAAACGACTTGGTATTTCCATGTGGTTTTATTGCCAATACAGAAAATCATTTCATGGAAGGAAGACATTGGTGTACATTTTACTTCCCAAATTCAACCACTATCGAATATTTTGACAGTTATGGGAAACCAATTGACTATTTTAACACTTATTTTCTGAAATATGCTTCTTATTTTTCAACTGTTATCACAAATTCGAGACAGCTACAAAGTAATTACAGTGATGTTTGTGGGATGTATTGTTTGTTTTTCTTACTACAACGAACAAATGGTGTATCTTTTTATGACATTGTACATAGTTTTTTCAATGATTATAACTGTAATGATTTACTTGTATATAACTTCGTTAGAAATATGTTTCCATATTGTTCGCAAAATGGTTGTTTCAAAAACCAAACATGTAGATCACTAATAAAGTAGTGTATTTAAATGGTTTTTGTTTGTATTCTATTTATTGTGTTCTCTGTTATCAACAAGTGTAGATCATGTTGGATGCATTAATTAAATTTGAATGCCCTGCCACTTGTATTGTGGCAGGAACAAGTGGAAGTGGAAAGTCAACCTTTCTATTTGAGTTGTTTAAAAATGCAAACTCTATGTTTACCATGATTCCGAAAAAGATTATATATTGTTATTCTACCTATCAATCCTTATTTGATGATATGAAAGAACATGTGGAAAATATTGAATTTTTTGAAGGTTTACCAACTAAAGACGATATGGACATGTGGACTATGGAAACTGACTTCAAAATATTAGTGATTGATGATTTAGCACAAAAAGCTTCACAAAGTGTAGATATTGTCAACTTATTCACCATTTATAGTCATCACCATAATTTTTCAGTCTTTTTCGTAGTGCAAAATTTATTTACAGGAGGAAAATATTTTCGAACTATTAGTCTAAACAGTCATTATTTTGTGTTGTTTAACAATCAGAGAGATAAATTACAAATTCAAGCATTAGCCAAACAAATGTTTCCCGGTGAAACGCATTATTTTATGGATGCCTATAGAAAAGCCACAAACAAGAAATATAGTTACCTTCTGGTGGATGTAAGTCCACATTCTAACCCGTTATATAAACTTCGTACAGACATCTTTCCACATCAAAGCCCCATTGTATTTCTACCTGAAAAGGAGAAAAATGGAAGATAAACTACAGAAGGAGAGACATTTTTTAAAATTTATGATCAACACCAATGAAAAACAACAAAAAATGTTGATAAAAAACTTAACAAAATCTCAATTGGCTGCACTTATAGAGGTGATTTACAATGCTATCAGGGGAAATCTTGTCATTCCAGAAAAGGATAAAAAGAACTTGAAACGATATAGACATGTCATACGTAAAGTAATATCCAAAAGACTCTCTCAAAAAAGGAGGAAAGCCATTCTGTTAAAATATTTCAAACAGTTTTTAGCGTTAATTAAACCCAGTGAATCATGGCTCAAGAATTAGTGTTAATTCCTAAATCAAAGTATGAATACTTACTCTCTAAATGTGATGGAAGTTTACAAAACAGTCAACCTTCTAAAAACAATAACATGGTATTACAACAAAATGGTAAGAATTCACAGAAAAGGTTGACTCAAAATGGCGGGAAGTTACAGAAAAAATCAATTCAAAATGACGGAAATTTACAGAAAAGACTAGTCGTGAAACGTTTAAACAAGTTTTTTGAAAAACCTAAAAAAAATAAGAAAAAAAATGAGAATCTCAAAGAAATAAAGTCAAAACAAAACAAAAGGGGAAAAACAAAGATAATTAACAAATTGAAATGGATTCCCTATAGTATTTGAAATTCAAATGTTTAAAATTCAAATGTTTGGCGAACTTTTTTCCCGCCAAATTCACATTTTGGTGGAATATTTTCCCACCAAAACATTTGACAAACTAGTTCATTTACTATTGAGTTTCCGAGTTAGTAACATTCTTTAAGTTTTTACAGAAGGAAGAAATTGATACTTTTGAACCTGAAAAAATACCAGAGGATGGATCTAAGGGGTATATTCTAGAAGTAGATCTAGAATATCCAAAACATTTACATGACAGTCATAACGACTACCCATTAGCTCCGGAACGTAAATTCACACCCAATGAAAAATTATCTCCTTATGCTCAACATGTGTTGAAACATTTACACAACAGTGAGGAACTTCCACCCAGAGCAAAGGTGGAAAAATTACTCACCACTTTAGAAAACAAACAGAATTATGTACTTCACTATCGCAACCTGCAACTGTATCTCCAACTCGGTCTAAAATTGAAAAAAATACATAAAGTATTAGAGTTCCAACAAGAGGCTTTCATGAAACCCTACGTTGAGTTCAACACCAAAATGCGACAACATGCCAAGACTGCTTTCGAGAAGAACTTCTTCAAACTCATGAACAACTCGGTCTTCGGTAAGGTTGTTGTTTTTTGTTGTTTTTTTGTTTGTTTTTTGGGGGTTCGTGTTAATTATTACATTGTTATCATTTTTGTATGATCTGCCCGTATGTAATTTATACAATTTATTTATTGTCACTTCCATACCACTAATACTTATCTACAAAAACAACTGTTCAATAATTGTCAGGCGTAGTTTCACGGCAAGTGTTATATGGGAAACGAAATCGAGTATTTAGGGGAGTCTATTTTGGAAAACCGTAAACCGTTCTAATTACCGTAAATTATTCTCGTGTTGTGTATGGCGGATGTTTTGAATGGTGAAATTGAAAACAAACATGAACTTCTTGTAAATTCTCATGATTTAGATTACTGTTTAAAAGAAAACACATTAGAAAAAAATAATATAAGATGAATTCAGGTACATTTTTCAATAAAACACGTATTCACGTTTACATGCTTTACGTTATGATTGATAAAAAATCGCCCCCGCCCCCCTCCCCCCCATAAAAAACAAAAGCAACAACGACAAAATTCAGGGTATTGTGCGTTTCTTTTTTTAACAAATATATGTTCCTGGTAGAATGGAAGCAAGTTTTGAGCATTCTTAACTCAATATAGACATATTTATGAAATCGTTTGTTATTTGGGATCCAGTTTTTATAAGCAATCATTCTAAATATATATGTAGGTTATATGGGATTCAGTTTTCATAAGTTACCCAAATAATAGGCATATACATTAAAATACGTTGGTAATATGGGATTCAGTTTTCATAAGTATTCAAATAATAGGCATATACATTAAACTACGTTGGTTATATGGGATTCAGTTTCATAAGTAATCAAATAATAGGCATATATACATTAAACTACGTTGGTTATATGGGATTCAGTTTTCATAAGTAATCAAATAATAGGCATATATACATTAAAATACGTTGGTTATATGGGATTCAGTTTTCATAAGTAATCAAATAATAGGCATATATACATTAAACTACGTTGGTTATATGGGATTCAGTTTTCATAAGTAATCAAATAATAGGAATATACATTAAACTACGTTGGTTATATGGGATTCAGTTTTCATAAGTAATCAAATAATAGGCATATATACATTAAACTACGTTGGTTATATGGGATTCAGTTTTCATAAGTAGTCAAATAATAGGCATATATACATTAAAATACGTTGGTTATATGGGATTCAGTTTTCATAAGTAATCAAATAATAGGCATATATACATTAAACTACGTTGGTTATATGGGATTCAGTTTTCATAAGTAATCAAATAATAGGAATATACATTAAAATACGTTGGGTATATGGGATCCAGTTTTCATAAGCAATCATCTAACATTTATGTTTTGGTCAAATATATGTTTCTGATTAGTACGAAACAGTATGAGATTCAGTTTTGAGCAATCTGAACGCGTCAACCATAATTGCTGGAGAAGTTTGTAATATGGGATCCACTTTTGTTTAGAAATCTTAAAACATTGAAAACAGGAGGCAATTTACGTTGTGGTCAAATACATGCTCTTGTTGAAGTTCCAATCAATTGTACCCCCCCCCCCCCCCCCGCATCCCCGGGCGGTATTCCGTGATGGGTCGTGTTTTCAATCTCTAGGTGGCTCGACAATGACCGGGCTTTCGCGTTTTCATCATTGAACTGTCGCCTTTTCATTAATCAACTCTCGCGTGATTGCCATCGACCTGCCGCGTGTTGCTAATCGAGCTGTTGTGTTATCAATATCATACTTTCGGGTGTGCATCATCGTACCGTCGTGTCACATCATCGTACTGCCGTGTTATGCACCAGTCAATTGTAACCACGCCACCCCCAGGTCCGGGATATACCGGGTAGCCGGGGAAATGGACCATGTTTTTACCTTTCAGGTGGCCCCGCAGTGCCGGGTGAATGCGATGGTTTTGTCTTTGCGCAAAATATTGCGGGGATTGAGCCTAACCTAAGGCCCCTCGGGTGCGGGGGAATTTGGCGGGGATTTTATTATCAGTTCTGATGGTTTTGTCTTTGCGCAAAATATTGCGGTGATTGAGCCTAACCTAAGGCCCCTCAGGTGCGGGGGCATTTGGCGGGGATTTTACCATCAGTTCTGTTCATCCCCGCAGGGCTGGGATTTTAGCCGGGGTTGGCTGGACCGAAAGTCAAAGTCGCCGTTAATCCCCGGACCTGGGGGACCGTGGTTACAATTGACTGCTGCATTATCACTATCATACTGTCGTATTACCATCATCGTACTGTTGTGTTACCATCGTCGTAATGACGTGTTATCAACATCTAATTGTCGCATTATTATCATTTTACTGTAGAAACTATAATTTAATAACTAAAATTGTCCTTAACCTACTGCCATAATAAGATAGTGCAAAACAAAAACATGCTTAATAAATTCAAATCGTATTTAAAATCGTCACAAAAATATCTTCAATAAAATTACTTTTAATTTCAGAGGCTCAAAACAGAAGTAAGTTCCGACCGATGAATGACATTTGATACTATGTATAAAAAGAATGAATATCATTACGTTTTACAAGTACAATAAAACCTTATCACTTAAAATGCTCTTGATGGTTCTAAATACATACATCTCCAACAAAACCAATACTATTTGAAAATATTTTTTTGAAAATATCATAGCATTCACAAAGAAATACAGTTGACAACACCCTAACGAAGTATGGTACGGACATGGACATAAGTAGTCTTCAAAACTGGATCGCATGTGATAATGCACTACGCATTAACTGTTTTTACCAGAACCGAACAGAATCCTATATGGTTAGGTTCTACACACAAATGTATTGAACAAAATCAGATCTCAGAAAGTTATCATCTGCCAATTCAATTTAAATGCATTTAATCCAAACCGGATACCAACAAGTCGAATGAACGTAATAAAAGTATCAGTTTGCAGCAATCAAAACCGGATCATCTATAGCAGTCTTCTATCAAATTTTACATTTTACCAGAACTGGATACCTAACAATTATGTCCAACCAATAAAATACATAAACCAAAACTGGATCCCTTAAAGTAATGAAATGCAAACGATCTACGTAATGTCATAATATACACTTCGACCAATTTCTAATTGGCCACCATTATAAAATATGATGCTATGCGACATTTTTAATCGGTAAACCTAATTTTTGTATTGTACACACCAATCTATCGATGTACCCAAAGAAAACACGTATTCATGTACAAAATCATCCATGAAACAGTGCCCAAATAGCCTATGTGCAAGCAGTTTCCTGTGCGTGGCATGGTAGTTGTCGAATATGGTGGGAATGAATTCTTCGTGGATTGTCTAATATGGAAAACATTAAATAGCGAGAATGAGAATGAATGAGAATGAGCGTGCAGAAAGTCGTGCAATCCGTCTGAATGATTCGTGCCGGCACCTCTATCCGCCAGGTAGCCTAGGATACGCGTCGTTATAAAAGTTGCAGTATGTGTTATATTTTGTTAATAAGTGCAAAATATTGACAGAAACATGTTTGGTTATATTAATCTGTACGTGATTCTTATTGACGTAATTTTTTAAGCAGTCGTTAACAATTCCACGGGTTGAAACTGATTGGATTAAAAACTCCAATTGTACCCATTCAAGGCAACATGAACGCGATGAGGTATCAAAATGACGTAATTCGTCCGGTTTTTCTACCTCATATCCGTGCCAATAGCGGTATAATGTTGGATAACGCACCATTTAACGCTGCTTGAAGCACACAAGTTATGCTTGTAGCAAACAACGTGCAACCACTCCAATGGTCTGCAAAGAGTCCGGATTTAAATCCGATCGAGCACGTGTGGGACCTTTTGAAGCGCAAGGTACGTGCCAAGTCGCTGCAACCAGATCTCAGAGTGCTCACTCTTGTTATTCATCACATTTGGGCAGCTATTCGAAACAGTATCTTCACAGATACATTATATCAATGAGGACAATGTAATTGCCGCAGCAATGGGCATACAAAGTATTGAAACAAAATCAAATCGTATTAACCTTATATTTGTTTATTTGTATTTTTCTCCGAATACTTTTCCAAAAATATGATAAAAACTAGATGGTTAATTAGAAATTCGTCGTAGTGTATGTAAGTAAATGGGTCCCATATAGTCATGTTCAAACCATAAAACGCAAAATACCAAATCTGGATCCCTTATAGTCATGTTCAAACCATAAAACCCAATATACCAAAACTGACTCCCATATAGTCATGATCAAACCATAAAACCCAATATACCAAAACTGACTCCAATATAGTCATGTTCAAACCATAAAACCCAATATACCAAAACTGACTCCCATATAGTCATGTTCAAACCATAAAACCCAATATACCAAAACTGACTCCCATACAGTCATGTTCAAACCATAAAACCCAATATACCAAAACTGACTCCCTTATAGTCATGTTCAACCCATAAAACCCAATATACCAAAACTGACTCCCATATAGTCATGTTCAAACCATAAAACGTAATATACCAAAACTGACTCCCATACAGTCATGTTCAACCCATAAAACGTAATATACCAAAACTGACTCCCATATAGTCATGTTCAACCCATAAAACGTAATATACCAAAACTGACTCCCATACAGTCATGTTCAACCCATAAAACGTAATATACCAAAACTGACTCCCATACAGTCATGTTCAAACCATAAAACGTAATATACCAAAACTGACTCCCATATAGTCATGTTCAACCCATAAAACCCAATATACCAAAACTGACTCCCATATAGTCATGTTCAAACCATAAAACCCAATATACCAAAACTGACTCCCATATAGTCATGTTCAAACCATAAAACCCAATATACCAAAACTGACTCCCATATAGTCATGTTCAACCCATAAAACCCAATATACCAAAACTGACTCCCATATAGTCATGATCAACCCATACAACGTAATATACCAAAACTGACTCCCATATAGTCATGTTCAAACCATAAAACGTAATATACCAAAACTGACTCCCATATAGTCATGTTCAACCCATAAAACCCAATATACCAAAACTGACTCCCACATAGTCATGATCAACCCATACAACGTAATATACCAAAACTGACTCCCATACAGTCATGTTCAACCCATAAAACCCAATATACCAAAACTGACTCCCATATAGTCATGATCAACCCATACAACGTAATATACCAAAACTGACTCCCATATAGTCATGTTCAACCCATACAACGTAATATACCAAAACTGACTCCCATACAGTCATGTTCAAACCATAAAACCCAATATACCAAAACTAACTCCCATATAGTCATGTTCAAACCATAAAACGTAATATACCAAAACTGACTCCCATATAGTCATGTTCAACCCATAAAACCCAATATACCAAAACTGACTCCCATATAGTCATGATCAACCCATACAACGTAATATACCAAAACTGACTCCCATATAGTCATGTTCAACCCATAAAACCCAATATACCAAAACTGACTCCCACATAGTCATGTTCAACCCATAAAACCCAATATACCAAAACTGACTCCCATATAGTCATGTTCAACCCATACAACGTAATATACCAAAACTGACTCCCATATAGTCATGTTCAACCCATAAAACCCAATATACCAAAACTGACTCCCATATAGTCATGTTCAACCCATAAAACCCAATATACCAAAACTGACTCCCATATAGTCATGTTCAACCCATAAAACCCAATATACCAAAACTGACTCCCATATAGTCATGTTCAAACCATAAAACGTAATATACCAAAACTGACTCCCATATAGTCATGTTCAACCCATAAAACCCAATATACCAAAACTGACTCCCATATAGTCATGATCAACCCATACAACGTAATATACCAAAACTGACTCCCATATAGTCATGTTCAACCCATAAAACCCAATATACCAAAACTGACTCCCATATAGTCATGTTCAACCCATAAAACGTAATATACCAAAACTGACTCCCATATAGTCATGTTCAACCCATAAAACCCAATATACCAAAACTGACTCCCACATAGTCATGATCAACCCATACAACGTAATATACCAAAACTGACTCCCATATAGTCATGTTCAACCCATAAAACGCAAAATACCAAAACTGACTCCCATACAGTCATGTTCAAACCATAAAACCCAATATACCAAAACTGACTCCCACATAGTCATGTTCAACCCATAAAACCCAATATACCAAAACTGACTCCCATATAGTCATGTTCAACCCATAAAACCCAATATACCAAAACTGACTCCCACATAGTCATGTTCAACCCATAAAACCCAATATACCAAAACTGACTCCCATATAGTCATGTTCAACCCATAAAACGCAAAATACCAAAACTGACTCCCATACAGTCATGTTCAAACCATAAAACCCAATATACCAAAACTGACTCCCACATAGTCATGTTCAACCCATAAAACCCAATATACCAAAACTGACTCCCACATAGTCATGTTCAACCCATAAAACCCAATATACCAAAACTGACTCCCATATAGTCATGATCAACCCATAAAACCCAATATACCAAAACTGACTCCCACATAGTCATGTTCAACCCATAAAACCCAATATACCAAAACTGACTCCCATATAGTCATGTTCAACCCATAAAACCCAATATACCAAAACTGACTCCCATATAGTCATGTTCAACCCATACAACGCAAAATACCAAAACTGACTCCCATACAGTCATGTTCAAACCATAAAACCCAATATACCAAAACTGACTCCCACATAGTCATGTTCAACCCATAAAACCCAATATACCAAAACTGACTCCCATATAGTCATGTTCAACCCATAAAACCCAATATACCAAAACTGACTCCCACATAGTCATGTTCAACCCATAAAACCCAATATACCAAAACTGACTCCCATATAGTCATGTTCAACCCATAAAACGCAAAATACCAAAACTGACTCCCATACAGTCATGTTCAAACCATAAAACCCAATATACCAAAACTGACTCCCACATAGTCATGTTCAACCCATAAAACCCAATATACCAAAACTGACTCCCACATAGTCATGTTCAACCCATAAAACCCAATATACCAAAACTGACTCCCATATAGTCATGATCAACCCATAAAACCCAATATACCAAAACTGACTCCCACATAGTCATGTTCAACCCATAAAACCCAATATACCAAAACTGACTCCCATATAGTCATGTTCAACCCATAAAACCCAATATACCAAAACTGACTCCCACATAGTCATGTTCAACCCATAAAACCCAATATACCAAAACTGACTCCCACATAGTCATGTTCAACCCATAAAACCCAATATACCAAAACTGACTCCCACATAGTCATGTTCAACCCATAAAACCCAATATACCAAAACTGACTCCCATATAGTCATGTTCAACCCATAAAACCCAATATACCAAAACTGACTCCCATATAGTCATGTTCAACCCATAAAACCCAATATACCAAAACTGACTCCCATATAGTCATGTTCAACCCATAAAACCCAATATACCAAAACTGACTCCCATATAGTCATGTTCAACCCATAAAACCCAATATACCAAAACTGACTCCCATATAGTAATTGTATACCCATAAATTGCAGTTAACCAAAACTGACTCCCTTATAGTAATTGTATACCCATAAATTGCAGTTAACCCAAACTGACTCCCTTATAGTAATTGTATACCCATAAATTGCAGTTAACCAAAACTGAATCCCATATCGTAATTGTATACCCATAAATTGCAGTTAACCAAAACTGACTCCCATATAGTAATATTATAACCATAAATTGCATTTAACAAAAACTGAATCCCATATAGTAATTGTATACCCATAAATTGCAGTTAACCAAAACTGACTCCCTTATAGTAATTGTATACCCATAAATTGCAGTTAACCCAAACTGACTCCCTTATAGTAATTGTATACCCATAAATTGCAGTTAACCAAAACTGAATCCCATATCGTAATTGTATACCCATAAATTGCAGTTAACCAAAACTGACTCCCATATAGTAATTGTATAACCATAAATTGCACTTAACCAAAACTGACTCCCTTATAGTAATTGTATACCCATAAATTGCAGTTAACCCAAACTGACTCCCATATAGTAATTGTATAACCATAAATTGCATTTAACCAAAACTGACTCCCTTATAGTAATTGTATACCCATAAATTGCAGTTAACCAAAACTGACTCCCATATAGTAATTGTATACCCATAAATTGCAGTTAACCAAAAGTGACTACCTTATAGTAATTGTATACCCATAAATTGCAGTTAACCAAAACTGACTCCCATATAGTCAGCTGATTCAGCGGTTCATTGTAACGTGTTTTCAATGCCTAGCCTACAGTTAAGATGCCAAAACTTGATCCCATATAGTAATTGTATACCCATAAATTGCATTTAACAAACACTGAATCCTTTTAATCAACTGTCTTATGTTATATGATTATTTATTTGTTGAGTTACCAAAACTGGATCCCATATAGTAAGGATTTTCTTTTTTACCAAAACTGACTCCCATATAGTCAACACTTCGTTTCAATATAGTAATCATATTAGTAATCACGGCCAAGATATATCAAAACTGCTTCCCATATAGTTATCTTATACCCATATACAGCTTTAAACCATTATGTAGCAAATAAGTCATTTTACGACATTATCCATTTTTGAATCCCCTCTATCATTGAATAATGAGAAAACGTCTCCCATATAACCTCCACCTAGTTTCACTTTTTGGTATTTCATTCATCTTCAATCAGACGCTTACAAGTGCTCATGTACAATTAGGAACCTAAAGTAAAACTGACCAAAACTAACTACCGGCAAGTAAAAAGTGTATTTTTCGGTCCCATTTTCATATCCCTCATCCAAAACACAGGTATCTAAGATAACGACGGATACCATCATAAAAACATATATTGAGCAGTTCAGAGTAAAGATTAACATGATGAAAAGTTACTTACCAAAAATTTTGTTTACTTTCAGGAAAAACCATGGAAAATCTTCGGAAGCATCGGTCCGTAGAACTTGTTCATACAGAAAAACGACTACAGAAGGTGTCATCCAAACCCACTTATAAGATGCACCGGATTTTTTCTGAAGACCTTGTTGGTGTTGAATTAAGTCGCAAAAAAAATTAAATTAAATAAACCAATTTTTGTTGGAATGAGTATCCTTGATTTGTCAAAATATACCATGTACGATTTTTATTATAATCATTTGAAAAATGTGTATGGTAGCAACGTTGAGCTAGAATTAACGGACACAGATTCATTTTTAGTATCATGTACAACACCGGACATTTTCCAAGATATGTTGGCCTATTCACATTTGTTTGACACTTCAGATTTCCCTAAAGATCATTTTTTATATAGTGACTTCAACAAAAAAGTAATGGGAAAAATGAAAAGTGAAACAAATGAGAAATGTATTAGTGAATATTGCGGTTTGCGATCGAAAATGTATGCATTTAAGTGTGATGATATAGACGAGAAAAGAGCAAAAGGGATATCAAAAGCGGTTGTTAAAAAATCATTGACTCTTAATGATTATAAACATGTATTATTTAATAATTCTCAAATGCACTCAACAATGCATTCATTAAGAAGTCATAACCATAAAATTTATCTGGAAACAATCAGCAAAGTAGGATTATCTAGTTTTGATGACAAAAGATTTTTATTAGAAGATGGAATTAAATCATATGCTTATGGACATTATAAGATACAAGAGATATAATTTCTATGTTTTATACCAAATTACATCTAATTTCATGTAATTTCATGTGATGTTATCTACTGCTCTACTGTTGAAATGTAACCTAAAATAAATAAAATAAATAAATAAAAATGTATGATCTTTGTTAAACAAATTGTTTGAATTCAATTATAATCAACTTTATTTTTATTGCATTGTATTGTATTTATAAGAAAATAAATATTAAAATCTTGTCTGATATTTTATTTATTGATACAACATACCGGAATGGTATAAAATAGCTCGTCAGACATGTCCTCAACTTATAAATCTCAATTTGGTCTTGTTAAATTTTAAAATATTGTATTAATGGAATGAAATAGTTATACACAAAAATAAATAATAAAAAACATTCACGTTTTCATTACAATAAGATCGAACACATCTTAACATTTCTGTAGGGTTGATTTAATGAAATGTAAACGATACATCATACCTTTAAGGTATGAGGTTATTTGATAAAGAAATTGTGTGAATCCTTTACCGATTTAATAAAAATAGTGAAACTCAAAAGAAGCTAAGAGAGGACAAAACTGTTATATCTTCAAAACCTACTTTTGGTGGTCAAAATAAAAGATTATTTAGTAAGTTGTTTGAAAAACTTTCATGTCATTGTAAGGTTCAACGGAGGTGTTCATAATGATAAACAGAGTCCAGTGAATCGAGCGCTGGCATTTGACAATGGTTTAATAAGTGATTTATTGTGATAGCTCACCACAGTGGAAGAGCTTTAGTCACCCTGAATGATAAACTAGATATATGATAACGACAATCTCGTCTTTTGAGCCATCAGCAGCTCATTTAACTGTCTTCACTTTTAAGTTATTACAATGGGTACGTCGGAGAGTAATTGAGTGGCTATTAGATATGGTGTTGTTGTACGAATTGACACTAAACGGTCAGGTTTTAGTCATTCAATTTCTTGAAATCACTTTCGATCACGCGATGGCTGGGTTCTGATGAACTTTTGTTTGTCAATGACCTGTGATCTTACATATAAAAGAATCCGTTTGATCACATATAAAGATGGTGGAGGTTATGATAAGTCCATCGTCTGATGAGGGAAAACAATACCATTGAATAGATCCTAGGTCGATGACCCTATGTTAGAAACGTTGGATGAGTTGTCCTTTGACATACAATACACTGATGTGGTTAGTGTGACAATGCTATTGTTTATATCCCTTCTATTGAAATGAATACTGTTAATCAATGGAGACCCAGTTAAACAATGACCCTTTGTCTTGGATTTCAAACAATGGTTAAATATGGCCGCTAACGCGGGAAACCGCCACAGATGGCCGCGAGAGTCAATTTCAAACGCATATCCAATTAAAAGACACATGCTAAATTTATAAGTTTAATGATGTATATTAATGTGTGATCAGTTCGTCCTCCACCTTCTTGTCTGTCTGGAGCGTACATCTGACAGGATCCAATTGTCCTATCCACCTAATGTACAGTAGCAATACTGAATTTTATCACCACACTTGCTAAAATGTATAACAATGTTGTTAAATTAGATGAGTTTGACTTGTAATTGCTGAAAGTATAGCTTTCATATCAAATATCTGCTGTATGTTTTAAATTAGATTATGTCTTGCTATACCTATTTCAGGGACTAGAATTTGTCATTAATGCCATCGCGGATAAAATCATTTGCAAGTGAATAATTGCTTTTTTTTCTAGAACGGGCATAAGTACAATTTTCAATGTTCGTTGAATGCACAAGACTATAGGTACTCACATTACAATAACATAGTTGTTAAATGTTTTTCTCAAGAAGCAAATATTACCTGGAACAATTTGAACACCTGCTGAAGGAAAGTCATTTCCCCCTTTCTCCTCTTTAGCCAATATATCATTCGTCATAAATCTGTCAAAACCAGGGTACAAAATCAAGTACTAGTAATACGAAGGTTATTAAGGTACCTCTTTGTAAATTATTGGATCAACCAATCATGATTACAAGTAAACATTTAATATAAAGTATATAATACTGCAAAAGTTTCATGAAATCAAACCTGTGAAAAAGATGATGTTATAAATCTGTTTAATATCAATATGTACAGGATTGCTTGGTGACAGTTAATTAAACTATATACAATAACAATGATTAATTACAAACTAGTTTAATAACATACAAAACAAAATATCGCATGGGGCTTTCTGATTCTAACCAAAGATTAAAACAACACAGTAATGACTAATATTGATCTCAAAAAGAGATTTTTAAAGAGGAAAATTATCATTATCTTCTCACACAAAGGAGTGTGTAATAAATCGAGCGTTGGACAACGGTTTAATTAGTGACCTTCTGTGATAGATCACCTCATTGTACTAGATTTAGTTAGCCTGGATGATAAACTAAATGTATGATAACGATAATAGTGACAGTCCCGTCTTTTGGACTTTCAACACATCATTTAACCGACTTTTCACTTTAATGGTATTACAATGCGTCAATGACATGTGCTTTTTCACCTTAAATAATCAGAAGTTTGATCACTTAAAAAGATAGAGGGGGTTATAATTAGTACATCGTGTGATAAGGGGACAACAATTAAAGGCAATACTATTAAACAAATGATGCGTTAATCATTGTTAGAAACTTTGGAGCGTTGTCCTTTGGCATACATAACCCTGATCTGATAAAGACGATAGTGCTATCTTCGTGTCGTACCATAAACTACATTGAAATGAATACTCTCAATCAAACAATGCACCCGTCAACATTCCGCGGACCTGCCTGTGATGGGACCCGCCAGATTCGTCAAAGATGACCGCGAGTATCCTTCTTTTACCCTATAACCTAGTGATAACTATGGTTTTTTTCCTTTGTAAAAATGGAAAACATTATTATTTTTTTGAACAGAGACATTATAAATCTTTGTGGTAATGAAAAAACTGTATCTGCTGATGAACAAGGACAACAAACGTCTTTTCAAAGTTTTAAAATGAACATTTTGAAACCTTTGTCTTAAACTTTCTTCCAAAACATTCGTGTATGAATCGTTATTCTTTGAAACAAAGAAATCATATAAAATCATTAAAGGGAAAAAAACGTTGTAATTTTCCTAACTAGTGAGATCAAATTTTGTTTATTACTTGTAAAAGGGATTGAAAAAAAACTTTTGAAAAATTTGATGATTGTAGAAAACAATAGTTGTTATCATAACCTCTCAACTGTTAGGTCAGCTCAATATAACCTTTATCAATATTTTATGTAAAATGATCATGAGCCCCTTTTAAAAGGTATCAAGTACAATCATTATAACAATCGTGACCATTTCTATGATAAATGTTATTGTTAACATGTTAAGATTGTTCTCCCTATCGCTCCTTTTGGGAGTTGAATTGATATATAAAAATATTGTATTGATGGTGATAACGGAACTCATCTTGGCTAATGTTATGTTAACGGAAAAATATGTGTGGTTTTGCAAGGTGAAAAGTTCATATCACCGTTCATTAAATTTGAATGTCTTTCACTGTTAACAATGACCCTTTGTCTTGGATTTTAAACAATGGTTAAACATAACCGCTAAAAGCGGAAAATCGCCAAATATGAACGCTAACGCGCGAAATCGATACCATTGTCTTCCCGCTCAATGTTGGTTGAGTTAAACTTTGAAAATTGTCCGCCAAAACATATACGTACGCATGCGTAGACAATGGAACCACCGACAGAACCACCGCACCACCAAACAAAATGGCCGCGAAAGTCAATTCCAAACTTGCGCATGCGCAAACAATGGAACCACCGACAGAACCACCGCACCACCAAACAAAATGGCCGCGAAATACCAATTATTATACTACTCATAACTACATACATATGTTAGTATATTCAACACTAAGGACACATTTGTCGAATATACATTCACTGTTGGTCTTTTTATCCGAATAAGAGTACAAAGGGAAGCAACCGCTGTGGCGAGTTTTGTCACTATACTGTTGATTTTAGTTTAAATTAACCTTTTTATATGGCGGACATGAAATGAACAGGAAGTATTTAAGGTAAATCAATTCAATTAAATCGTTTTCTTCGCTTAGTTATTGCCTTATATTCATAGCAATTTGTTGACATTATAAAAACTAATACAATTACAGTATGATGGCATCTAGAGCGTATAAGTGGATTTATCTTAAAGTCTACTTTCGTTTTCACATATAAACATATATATATATATAAATGTGAACAATACATATTTACTGATATAAACTTAATACAGTTAGGTCATTATGATTATTTAATATAAGTGAACTATAGCTAAACAATATTAAATACTATTATTCTTCTTAAAAGTAAATAAATAAACTCAAAGGTTAGTATTGTCATTCAACTTTCGATTTCCGTATACACATACAAGAAGTATGTAGATTATTTTATACGATTCAAACGCCCTTTTTGTATTTTGGTGATATTATTTAATTCCGTGAGTCATTGTTTTATGTTAAAAATAAATAATTATATTGTATTTCCTACCCAAATTTTGGGTATGTCAAATAAAAAAACAATGAGTGCAGTGTACTTAGTATTTATATACAAATGCATGTCGTTATCAAACTTTAACTGTGGGATTGTGAACTATGATGCTGACTTGCTTAGTAGATTAAACCATGTATAAACATTTATTTATTAAAGAAGAATTAATATTAAATTTCTAAATGATTGAAATATATTTTAATAACTTAGTTCTTATTAACGAAAGGGACTCACTCATGTTTTTGGATCAAAACTTAGTTTTCCCGGTAGTGCTTTTGAAAACATGTTTTTACTAAACCAACGTCGGTTAAGGCAAAATGACCTCCAATTTGTGTGAAATCCCAGATTTCGCAAACTGAAGTACCCTCTAATAACGATGTAATCGAATACTGGCCTAAAATTTAGTTAGAAGGTTCATTGAGGTATGATTTTGGTGTTTTTTGCTTTCGAAATGATTTTGGAAGTTTGTCATATTGACCCGCCAATTTCGGTTCCCAGCGGGGGTTTTGCAGAAAAACACGGGTTTTTTCACACTCCCGCGGGATTTTTCTCCAGCTTTTCAAAAGCTGGGGAAAAATTCTGCGGGGTTTCAATAATACAAGATTTTAGTTATTTTAGCTCAAAATAACATCCTGTATCAAAAGGAGCATTATGCTTCGACACCGAAAGTGATATAACGTGAAGCAAAAGAACAGATTTTCAGTACGGGGTTTTTCTCCTGCGGGTAAAATTCCCAGATTTTAGCAACAAAAAAAAGCAATCAATTCAAGCCTTATGTTTTTGAGCATATATACATTACTTTAAAGTAAATAACTACTTTGATGGACTATTTTAGAGTCATTTCTTTCATTTGAAAATTCCATAAATTTAATGCATATTTTACGGGAGAAAAACCCAACAAAAATTAAGTATGACATTATATGAAAAATAGCACGATAAATGCACTTAAAAATTCAACTTTCCAGCAGTTGGATGTTGTTTAGAATGTAAAGTTGTTGAACATATTTATATTGAGTAAATGTAATAAAGTTAGCATGTGATTTGATATTTATTTATTTTTAACTACAGATTTTAATAATTAGTTGTATGTAACCGTCGGCGGCGTCAATGTACAGTCGTCGAAAATCTAGTTATGTTATGGCCTTGTCACCATCAGTGATCTTCCAGTTTATTAATTGTCTAGAAGATAACTTTCATTAAAGGCTTTAAATTTCATTTAAGAACTAACAAATGATACATAATTTCGTTTAAATAATGGATAACTACCCCTACCCCCTCCTCCCCTCCACTACCACCAAACATTTTAATGATTATCTAGAATGATCTTATTGTCTAAGGTAAAAAAACTATTGATGACTACAATATCTATTTTTGGCATAACCAAATGTTACAGAAATCCAATAAAATGATGAAGTAATTCATAACAAAACATTTAACCATTTGTTTACTGTCCATTTAAAATTTGCCAGTACGAATTTAGTTTGATATCAGTATAATACTGTTTTATATTTATAAATGAAATATAAAAACAATATTCCATGCAAGATCGAAAATTGATGATAACTTTAAAAATGAAGAAACAAATGAAGAAACTATTATAGTCAAGTGGTGGTACATATGAAACTTAAAGCTGCACACTAACAGATTTACCATTTTGACAACTTTTTTATTTTTTGTCTCAAATGAGCAAATTTCTATACATGTACATTTTTGCAAACCGGTGATATAACACTGCTGACAAAAGATCAGATCACAGATTTTCATATTTCTGGTCGAAAATGAATGTTTAATGGCTAAAAGTGGATTTATGTGGTAGACAACCCCAGTTATAACGGTTTAAGTAAAATGCATAAAACATCACTTTTTGAACTTAAATATGAAGTATGCGATCTGATAGTTTGTCAGCTGTCTGATATCACTGTTTTTCATGCATTTTCGCATAAAATGACTCGTTCCAAGGCAAAAAATAAAGAAGTGAACACGTTCACTCTGTGAGAGTTCAGCTTTAAGTCAATCTTTAAGGGTCAAACATCAATGACTTAATTCACTCTATTGGTCAGTAATCCGATTAGCTGTATCATTCTCAGATTCAGTTAGGACCAATATTGAATACCAGCCCAGTTTCCTTAGCAAATTGATTCAAAAGCAAGTTATTCAATTCTTCTGAGAGTGATAAACTATTAAAAACACACATGCATAATAATCTTTTTGATATATGTAAAAATTACAAAAAAATAGATTCAAGAATAAAAGAAATATGCATCCTTAAATATATATTGCATATTAACAATTAATAATCTTTTATAAAGTTAACCTGAGTTGTCCCGTCACTTAAATATATATTGCATATTAACAATTAATTATCTTTTATAAAGTTAACCTGAGTTGTCCCGTCACAAACTCACTATGTTTTTATCTAATATTGTTGCCATTTATATTTAATAGTTATATATTATGTTTATCAAACAAACCAATAAAATGTCATTAAATATATGAGATAAGCACAAGGCTGACACAAGAACTAAATATTTAAGTTACACAATGCAAACAAAATTCTTAACATATATATTTATACACAAGTATGTCCATAATACTAAATCAAAGCGCTGATAGCGCTGCATGAACAGTGTTTTACACGGGTTTTCACCATTATGATTCACGATCATGTGTGTATTAATAAGGTGCTGATATGTTGCATAGTGAATCTAAGAGTCCCCGTGTAAAACAACCACAGGGGCTGCCCCAGGTTTATTGAAGCATGATGGTAAATGAAAAAATAATATTTTAATGACAATAAAATTTATGTCGCTGTGTAAGATTGCAAACAAGGATGGAGAATGTAACCAATCCAAGCAGAACTCCATCATATGGTGTTACATATGAGTATATATATACTCATCAAACTTTACTCATTAGAAAGAATTTGCACATATTTGCCTTGTTATTCACAAAACAACTTCGAAAATACAACAGATTAAAGAGAAATAGTTTCTTAATTAAAATGATAAAAAATTAAATAATTGATTTCAAACAATTGTAGATGAAAAACCTAAAAAAGTTATTAAATCCTCGATATTTTCTCATATTTACACCAAACCAGCAAAAATAGAAATCGATTCATTTCAATAAAATTCCATTTTCAAAAATAAATGCACAAACATCCGTCTATACGTACACTATAAAAAGTGTAAATATATATATATATCAAACAAAGTTAGCATAAAATCTTTAGTTTCAAAATTTGTTTCCTTCATTGTCTATATCGTCAGCAACTCTCTTCTATTTCTATATCGTCAGGTAATTCGTCAGCATTTTAGTACGTGCCTGTCATGCGTGCGGTTGTTATTCCCACGTGGGCTATCGCGTGATGTTTTTAGCAGGGAAACTGTGCGATCATTGAGATCAGTGAGACCATTGTTGCTTTCTAGGTCAGTCCAGGTTTTAAGATGAGAATACATTTGCAATTCCTAAGCGAGGGTGGGTCTATATGCCCAGGTTACCATATGTAGCAGTTTGATAGTTCAAACAACAAACACAGTGTTCTTCAATATCTCTATATTCAACATTATCGAAGGTAGATATAATATCGGAGCGTCCTGAAAATATAAATATAAACAATCATAAGATAATGAATAATAACATGTGTATAAGTTAACAACAACACAGTACATGTACATCATAAAACAAAACGTTGACATGGAACTTACTGATTTATGGAATCAAACACTCCTACTTCCTCGTACTCCCATGGTGACTTCTGTTATCCATGCATGTTATCATCTGTAACCAAACCCACATATATTATTATATGGAAAGAGGCTAAAAGAATATCACGGTACTGCATTCTCGTTTTAAATACAAAATCTGCTGATGTCGTGAAAATACATGACAAAACTAAACTATTTGCAGCTGAATGAAATAATGATCATTCCAATCCATTGCTAACCCAAGACAAACACAAAAGACTACAAATGCAAATCAATACTAACCATCAGAACATCAGGTTCCAAGTAAAACAATCAAGTTTTCTAAAACAAAGTAAAACATACATCTCTGTTGACTTCAACTGTGCACGACAATCAATCAAGCTTGAAATTTCCCGCTTCTTCTTTACAGAGGCAAGGGAGACAAATCTGATAAACTTACTGCATTATCTCATTACAGGATTATCTCTCTTCGACTGTAAATTCACTTGGCATCATCATTGTGTCACGTGATTGAATGATGCACTTTGAGTGGATAGTAATTCTTTGTTTACGTTTCGATCTTCATTCATTTTTTGGCGCAGGGATACTACTTTAATGTTATATTTATCTAAGTTCAACCGATTAAATGATTTAAATAGATATTGCGTTATGATTGCTTTTTGCTTTGTCAAATCTACCTCGGTTATTGGAAACCTAGCTTGCAATTTATATAGTCTGCACTTTCTCAAACTATATTTTTGGTGGTAAATCGGCATCATAACATTTGTTACTATTAATAGGAATTTTTATGTTGTGAGTGTCGAGTTTGTGGCTACACTGAACAGGGTTGAAAACAACCCTGTTCAAAAACTGTACCCCCACCCACCCCCATCGTGAAATAGAATTATCCTATAGAATTATCTAAAGTTATCCTGGCCTCAGTCTATCAACACTCTTTACATATCCCTCTTCTTAGTCTCTTTAAAATGATCCTCTTTTTGCAATTACTCTGTCCCCTCCATTGAAGATAGCCTGCAAATTTAAGAAAGGAAACTTTCAATTACACACATTTAACATAAGACAAGAGCACCGCCTACGGGTGCTGAACGCTCGTCTGATTATATCCTTATAAGGTTTATTTATTTCATATTGTACATTTGATAGTGAACATGTATTCCAAAGTTTGAAAGTGATAGCTCTGATAGTTTGCTTGTAATTAAGTGACCCAAACACAAAACTTAAAAAATCAGACTAGTCCAAAAATACTAAAATACTAAAATATCCCCCACCCTCCCCCTTCCCTTCCAAAAGTGTGATTTAAAAACCTGTTTGATATATTGAAGGCATTATCCATTTATTATCTGTGAAAAAAAATAAAATCAATCCAACAAAAATTGAAAAAGCTTATATGGCCAGTTCTCAAAAACCACCAAAGTTAAAATAAAATTTACCCCAAAAACAGGTTGCATCTTTAGGGTACAAAGTAAAGAAGGGTATTAGATTAACAAGTTCTCCATGTTTCAAAGTGACAAGTAATTAACTTAAAAAATCAAACTACCTAAAAATTACAAAGTCCAAAAATTCTAAAGTATCCCCCACCCTCCCCTACCCTTCCAAATGTCAGTGACTCAAAAACCGGTTTGATATATTGAAGGCATTTTCCATTCATTTTCTGTGAAAACAATTAAAATCAATCAAAAAAAAAAATGAAGAAGCTACGTCCAATTCTCAAAATCAATCAAAATTTCAAAATCAACCAAAATTCATGTTTTTTACCCAAAAAAACAGGTAATATTCAATATCTTTAGGGCATAATGTGAAGAAGGGTATTAGATTAACAAGTTCCCCAAGTTTCAAAGTGACAGCTTTGGGTTTCCATGTAACTGACATGAACGCAAAACTTAACCAATGCCACCGCGACGATGACAATCAAGTGATGACAATAGCTCGTCATTTTTTTCAAAAATTAGACGAGCTTATAAAATGTATGAATTTTACAGTGTTTATTAAAGGGACTAGACACCAGATGATACAACTGCAAGAAAAATAGATAATTGTCAAAACTTACATAAAATCAATATATTTGTGTTTAACTTTCAATCTTACTTAATACATGTATAACATTGTTTAAGACACATCCATATCTCACAGTTTTTGCGCATTTTGTCGATATGAAATTTACTGGGGTTGTCTACCACATAAATCTCAGTAAGTTTAAAAAATGCGTCAGTATATTCATCTGTACTCATAAACAGATATGATGTAAACTTGGAAACATTTATGCGCTATTTTTAAATGAGGAGACCCAAATGAGATAGTTAAATGATTGTGCTGTTCATTATTTTAATCATGTAAAATAATGTATTATCAGCCTCCTAAATGCTCACATCGACAAGTCTTGGCTTATTTTGAGGAAATACTGTATTTTACCAACCTGGTGTCTTGTCCCTTTAAGTTGATCTTATATGTAAAAACTCTGCATTCATATACATACCATTCAACTTTGTCTTTGGTGTTTGTTGCATTTGCTGGTCTAGAAGATGATGATGATGATGATGCTGGTGTTCTTATATAGTGTTGTTGGTGTTCTTGTAGTCAGAGTTGTTTCTCTTGTAGACAGCTAGTATTGGTACTCATGTAGCTGGTGTTGCTGTTGTTTTTGTTTACGATGAAGTTGATCTTGAAGATGGTGTTGTTGTAGTTGTTCCTGTAGAAAGTGTTGATGTTCTTGTAGCTGGGGTTGGTGTTTAGGTGTTCTTGAAGATGGGGTTGGTGTTCATGTTCTAGTAAGCAGAGTTGTTCATGAAGCTGAGGTTGCTTTTTTATACCCCTGACAAACGATGTTTGAAGGGGGAATATTGGAGTCACCCTGTGGTCGGTCAGTCGGTCGGTTTGTCGGTTTGTCGGTCGGTCCGTTGCAATTTACCTTGTCCGGAGCATAACTTGAAAACTACTGGATGGAATTGAATTAAACTTCATACAATGGTAGAGCATAATGAGTTGATGTGCTGTGTACAATAACCATAACTCTATCTTTGCTTGTTACTGAGTTATTGCCCTTTGTTACTTTTTATGTCCTGATTATAACTTTCAAAGTACTGGATGGAATTCATTGGAACTTCATACAATGGTAATGCACAATGAGAGGAAGTGCAGTGTTCAAGAACCATAACTCTACTTTAGCTAATTACTGAGTTATTGCCCTTTTTTGTTTTTTTTTGCTGTAATTTTTTTTCCAGACATTAATTTGCAAACTACTAGATGGAATTTCATAAAACTTCATACAATGGTAAAGCACAATGAGAGGAAGTGCAGTGCACAAGAACCATAACTCAATTTTAGCTAATTACAGAGTTATGGCCTTTAATATTTTTTTCTTGTCCCAAGCATTACTTGAAATTTATTGGATGAAATGTAATAAAACTTCATACAGTGATAGATCATAATGAGAGAAAGTGCAGTATACAGGAACCGCAATTTTATTTCAGCCAATTACAGAGTTATTTCCCTTTGTTACTTTTTTCTTGTCTGTAGCATAACTTGAAAACTACCGGATGGAATGTAATAAAACTTTATACAATGGTACAGCACAATGAGTTCAGTGTACATGAATCATTACACTATTTTAGCAAATTACAGAGTTATTGCCTTTTTCTGTGTTTTTTTGTCAAACTTTTGTCCGGACTATAACTACTAGATGGAATTTCATAAAACTTTATACATTGATAAATCATAATGAGAGGAAATGCAGTGTACAGGAACCACAACTACATTTTAGTTAATCACAGAGTTATTGCCCTTTGTTACTTTTTCTTATCCGGTGCAACACTTGAAAAGTACCAGCGGGAATGTAATAAAACTTCATACAGTGGTAGAGCACCGATCAAATTTTCAATTAGATGACACGAAAAAGGTTAAGAAGGACTGTGAATGTTTTAGAGATTTAGTTGGCAGAGCTTTAGATATTATCCCGACATACTACAGTGACCATTTGATAGTTTCATTGGCAGTTCCACTCATAAATATATTATAAAGTGCACTAAACCCACAAGAGCACTGCAGTAAATGTTCCATACTTATTAACAGAGTGTTTCAAGTATCAAAACTATGATGAACATATTCTATTTGTTAACATGCAATTGCATAAATGTTCAAAACTTTCAAGTGCTTCAAAATCAGTGTAGTATTGTTTGTAATAAATAGTATACAAAGACTCCACAAATGCCAAATGTTTATTAACTGTCTTCTTCTTAAAAAAAGGCCATCAGTGATAACAGTTTGAATAAAGTTCATGGAAGAACTAAGTTGATGAATACATAAAGTTCAGGCAAAAGAGGTTTGTTTATATTTCACATTCATTTTTAGTGCTCTTTTGTTTGTTTCTCTTCAATCAAAATTTTGTCCCTCAGCATAACTGGAAATTTCATAATATTTATTGATTGCCATGTAAACTTGTGCAACGCACAACAATTATAAAAGCGTTATTTTCTAATTTTAACAATAACAATCGGAAATTGTACAAAACAAAAATAACCCCATCCATAACATTTTATGTGATTTTCTTTCTAAATATGTTTATATAAACCATTACTTTTAAACTACTGGTATAAAAGAAGTAACTTATTTATAGATGGTCATAGGCAATCGCATATTCTGTGCTTTAGAACATCAAATATATCAGTATTAAGATCTTAGTATTAGCATCACTGATATTGTTTAAAGCCTTTTTTTCTAACTTTTAAAAACATTATCAAAAAATGAATAACTGACGATAGTCCATGAAATAAAGTTGTTATTTATAGTTTGGCTTTCCAAATGGTTGAGTGCAATTTCATATCAGGGCGGCGTTCGGGTGTATTAATCACCTTCAGTGATAGCTCTAGTTTTAAGCTCGACTATTCGAAGAATATGGAGAGCTATACTACTTACACAAGCGTTGGCGTTGGCGTCACACCTTGGTTAAGGTTTTGCATGCAAGCACACATTGGTTAATATTTCAGCAACTACCTGAGGTATTGCATTGAGACTTTATATAATGGAACACAACCATCCAGCCTACTTGATTAACCAAGTTAAAAAAACTCTAGTTTGCATTTAATGCAAATAATAGGCCTTTATTATTCGACTTAGAAATTCTGGTTAAGGTTTTGCGTGCAAGCACACATAGGTTAATATCTCAGCAACTACTTGATGTATTGCATTGAGACTTGATACAATGGTTCTCAACCATCCAACCTACTTAATTTACCATGTAAGATAACTCTAGTTTGCATTTAATGCAAATAATAGGCCTTTATTATTCAACTTAGAAATTCTGGTTAAGGTTTTGCGTGCAAGCAAACATAGGTTAATATCTCAGCAACTACTTGATGTATTGCATTGAGACTTGATACAATTGTTCTCAACTGTCCAACCTACTTAATTTACCATGTAAGATAACTCTAGTTTGCATTTAATGCAAATAATGGCTCTTTATTATTCGACTTAGAAATTCTGGTTAAGGTTTTGCGTGCAAGCACACATAGGTTAATATCTCAGCAACTACTTTAGGTATTGCATTGAGACTTGATACAATGGTACTCAACCATCCAACCTACATCCAACCAAGTTAGATAACTCTAGTTTGCATTAAATGCAAGTTATTGCCCTTCATTATTCGACTTAGAAATTCTGGTTAAGGTTTTGTATGCAAGCACACATAGCTTAATATCTCAGCAATTACTTGAGGTATTGCATTGAGACTTTATACTATAGTACTCAACCATACAACCTACTTACTTTACCAAGTTAGATAACTCTAGTTTGCATTTAATGCAAATAATAGGCCTTTATTATTCGCTTTGAAATTCTGGTTAAGGTTTTGCGTGCAAGCACACATAGGTTAATATCTCAGCAACTACTTGATGTATTGCATTAAGACTTGATACAATGGTACTCAACCATCCAACCTACTTAATGTACCATGTAAGATAACTCTAGTTTGCACTTAATGCAAATAATAGGCCTTTATTATTCGCTTTGAAATTCTGGTTAAGGTTTTGCGTGCACGCACACACAGGTTAATATCTCAGTAACTACTTTAGGTATTGCATTGAGACTTGATACAATGGTACTCAACCATCCAACCTACATCAAATCAAGTAAGATAACTCTAGTTTGCATTACATTGAAATAATGGCCCATTTTTTGATATAGAAATCCTGGTTAAAGTTTTGCATGTTACCACTTTTAAGTCAATACATCATGTATTGCGTTCAAACTTTACACACAGGCTCCCAACCATTTAACAGCCTTCTTTAATCAAGTAAGTTAACTCTTATCTTTCACATTTTATTATTTTTTGCCCCTTTATTATGAGACTTCGAAATTCTGGTTAAGGTCTTGCATGTAAGCACACATAGGATAATATCTCAGCAACTACTTGATGTATTGCGTTGAGAATTTATACAATGGTACTCAACAACCCAGCGTAAATGAATAACCAAGTTAGATAACTGTATTTTGCAAATAATGGCTCTTTTTTAGACACATCATGTATTGCATTGAAATCTAATGTAACAGTGATCTATGCATGTTTCAAAATTTTCAATCCTTACACTCAAAAACGGTGGAATAGTCGAGCGCGCTGTCTCTGTGACAGCTCATGTTCAACTAAAAAAACCATACAATCACTTGCATTTTTTTAAGCGGTAAATATAATATGTTTTCAATGTTATACAATTTTGTTTCAAGGGGGAAGCTAAACCGATTTCTGAAGGAGGTTATGTTTCATCTAGTGTTTAATAATAGTCAACGTGAATTTCAGAGATGCCAGAGTATATTGCGTCCTTCAATTTAAACTGAAGAAAAGTTCTTGGATGCTGCAGTTTATTAGCACACCAATGGAAGCAATTTAAGGTAAGATGAAATAAATTCCATGCAGTGCATATAGTATACATTTGGTATCTAGGTAATTAGCTCTTTCATTACAAGTTAAGTGAATTTGTTCAAGGGAGCAACAGCGACTGCTGGAATAGTAATGCTGTTCAGTTTGTAATACTCAAACTAAAACTGGCTTATTCTGATCTAAATCCGGATTATATAGTTTAACATTGAAAGTTATTGGCTGAGTAATAGTTACAGCACTTATCACTTTATCAATTGAGATTGTAAATGATACCTTTTGCGCGAGCGTAGAATTTCGAAGAGATGTGTGAGTGACGTAACTGTTTTGTGCCATGCTGGCAAGGACAAGTATATTTTCAGATTGGTTATAGAGTTAATGTGAAGACAAAAACAGAGAGAACACTCTTAAACGTGATACAATTCAAGTTGCCAGAGACAATATGCACTGAGTCATATTCAACAGAGCTCTCTTTTAACCTTTGATCATGTTTTATGATTAAAATAGTCTGAACTTCAAAAACATGAATAAACAAATCCCTTTAAAATGAGGCTGATAAAACAATAAAAAGAAAAGGAAACTCTATTATTCTTATGAAATATATACCTAGTTTGGTATGTATTGAGTAAGACCTTTTCTTAACTCATAAGCATACAAGGTTACTGAATTTGTGTTATTTAATCTACATTCTGTTCTACTCATTATACAAAAATGTAAATTTAATTCCTTCGATAGAATTATGACATATTAAGACAGCAATAGTCAATGTACACAATTTACATGTTCATTGTCAATCAATTTTTAATCTCCTAATACGTATACGTATTGGATAGGAACTTTCACACTGTTAGAAACATGTTTGAAAACTCTATTTAATAAAATTAAAAACTCTTTATGATTTTGCTTTATATAGTTGTTGTGGGGTTACGCCCTTTAATTGTTTGCAAAAACTGTTGTTTCACCATACCTTACATATAAAACACTTTTCTTCAATGTATTGAAATGAAGCATCGTAATTATGTTACCAGTGAGCATACCCATGTGAGTACGAGTTGTGACCAGTATGAGTTAGAATAATGAATAAGTGAAACTCGTGAAAATATGTTTACGTGCATTACTGCGAGAGCGCGTCAAAGGCAGTTTCTTATTCAATATTAGGAAGGATGCGCTTCAATTTTTTCGAAAGTATAAAACGATATCGTACGCTACCGTTTTATATCCTTTGCGTTAACCCAATTTCATTAAAATCAGATTCCCAATAGTCGCTTCACGACGTAACACTATGGTACGCTATGTACATAACGTAATGAAATTAAGTGTACGTCGCGAAATGATTTTAATGAGATTGGCGTTAACCCCACTTTGTTTGAGAATTTAAGCACGCTTTAAAAATGTATTTCTTATGACGTAATGAAATTAAGTGTACGTCGCGAAACGATTTTAATGAGATTGGCGTTAACCCCACTTTATATGAGAATTTAAGCACGCTTTAAAAATGTATTTTTTATGACGTAATGAAATTAGGTGTACGTCGCGAAACGATTTTAATGAGATTGGCGTTAACCCCACTTTATTTGAGAATTTAAGCACGCTTTAAAAATGTATTTTTAATGACGTAATGAAATTAGGTGTACGTCGCGAAACGATTTTAATGAGATTGGCGTTAACCCCACTTTATTTGAGAATTTAAGTACGCATATAAAATGTATTTTTTTATGATTTGTTTTGCATAATTGCACATATACGCTGCGATTATGGAGCAGAATTTAATATAATTCTAATAATCCTGACTTATTCCTGTAAATGACCATTATGAGTAAAAACTCCACTGCACGTCTCACATACAAATGGTCTTCCAAAATATACATGAAGTAACCTCATTTGAACATTGAGGGCGTTAAATCTACTTTTATCATGTATGCTCTACTGCACCAAAAATAATAGTAAACGAGGATTGATAAGAACATAGTGCAAAATAAAATTATATTAGCAAAAAGGGCATTGAAAATCCCAAATTCTCGCTTTCCACATTTGTAAATTTCAGGCACGTGGAAGGTTTATCTGTTATGACTTAACTCCACAGAATACGAATCGAGAAAGTGAAAGAAGTTTAAAAACAGCAGAACCAAAAATTTGCCAACGTTTATGGGAAACAAATAATTAATATTATGTAAAACATGTCCAGAACATAGTGATATTTTACATTTCTTCGCAATAAGGCTCACAACCTTACTTAACCCGCCATAAGAAAATACTTTCGAAATTCACAACATTAATAAAATGACTGTTTTATGTAAAGCTGTCAATTTAAAACATGAAATAGTGTTTAAATATAAATTAGCTAACTAACTGCTATGAATTTAAACATTGTGTTCGTTTTGAATGAATTTCAATGTATTTCTTATTTATGTTATTTACTAATAAAACTAGCTCTACAACATCCATTTTCTTATCAAAAGCGTCTTTCATGTTGGATTACTATACTCCTTTCAGGTAGTTACTCTAAATGTATTAATATACGCCTGGATTTTGCTCGATAATACGCTTCTATAATTTAGACAAATATAAATGTATTAAATAGTACAATTTTCTTCGAGCATTTTACTATCGATAGTTGTATTGGCGTAAAAATGAAGTTGCCTACCCAACTATTACTTCTATCATTGGGAATGCTAAGAGTTCGTTCCCGAGCAAAGGAACTTTTATCGTTCTGATAAATGATATTATATTTAAATTATACAGTTAAAATACATTGTTTTAAACCTGAACACGTTTAATGAAAACACACGAATTTTTCGAGAAAGAAACTTTAGAAACCAGCCAAACATTTTGAACATTTTTCGAGCATATTTAGCGTATGCCGTTATTTTTTTGTCGCCATCTTGACATAAAATATACTCATTAAAACGAATACCCACTCCACTAAGCCTCTAAGTTAACGATTAAGACGGCATTAAGGGACTTAATAAAGCAAGTGTTGTTCATTGATATAAATATTGTATTTTGTACAATTTCTTTTGCAGAATTATAAAACATGGCTGAGAGTATCGAAACAAGACGCAATAACTGGATGAGAGTGGTCTGGGGTCTCATGAACTTGAAAAACGGTCTCCAGGGATGGGTAGATACAAAAAGCGAACAGCAGTACAAAACATTCTTAATTAATGTGAATGCAAAGTGTAAAACACAGGCATATGATCAATGTCAGGTGAACAGTAAATGCCAAAACGGCAAGACTAAAGTAAAACCCCCATTCAGGCCAGCCCATTTCTGTGATGAAATGTACAAAGAGATACAAAACAATCATGTTAGAAATAAGCCATTCTGGATGAATACAGATTCTACGAAATGGCAGGATCCACAAGTCGGTTACTGGGAGGTGGCTAAGTGTTATCTCAGTTCACCTGGCTACTTGAACAAAACGAGTTCATATCAGATAGACGCTTCAGGACTTTTAAGTATCTGTAAAAACAGTATGTTTATACATCAACATATAGTAAATATTCAGCATTTTATAGAGGTAAGCTTACTATAATATATTATAACACAGGTATTGCTTACTTGGATGTATAACACCATGTCTTCCATTTTATCATTCCTAATATTCCTTTAAAGATATTATTTTTGCAAGGCGCACATAAGCTTCTAGTTTGTAACATATGCTTTTTACAGAAGTTAGTACGGTTAAAAACTTATCACGTCTAATGAAAACTCACAATTTTGGAAGCTACTAAATACAAATATAAGTCAGTTTACATGGCGACGTAATAATTATGCTGAAAAAAAAGAATTTAATTTTGGCTTATTGACCATTACTTTTCCCCTCAAATATTTACAACAGACATCAGGCCAGCAATACTACAAACAACATACCATATGGCTGTTTCGGTTTAAATTAAAATACCTAATACACCTGGTCCTGGTTATAGGAAATTTAACAATTCTCTTTTCGTTATTAACACTGAATACAAATGCAAAATTAGCAAAATTAATCAACTTATTCGAAATAAATGTTAACCCTCAAGAAAAATGGAAATTTGATAAAATAGAAGTTAGAGATAAAAAATATTGAGATTTCTAAACAACAAGAGGGCAGCATTATCGTTTAAATACTTTAGAAAAATACTTTAATCTTTTGTATGAAGAGATAACCATGCAAGTTCATTCAATTGAATCATAATTTGTTCAAGAATTATTAATGCTTTGTTTAATAAGTGTGGTATAAACAAATTATTTAACAATATAAAGTATATCGTTGTAGGCTTTAAAAAAAGAACAAACAAATTATAATTGTGTCAATACGATTTAAATGCAAATGGGCATATGTTCATATATCTTATAAGTGATACGAAATCAAAAACACATTCATATTTTGAATATAGTATATTATGATTTGCTGGTCATACAAACATTCCATAGAGCAAAAATATGTGTTGTTCTTTTAATGATCTTGTTAGTAGCATTAAATGCATTATAGAATAATATATTCAAAAATCAGGTGCAACAGATAAGGAATATTGTCATGCATAACGCTCATTGTGAGCTGGACAAACACACAACAGACGCATTCCTGGACAAGATGATTGCCGTACTGGAAGATCCACAGGAACTTGTGCATGATACATTTGCTAAGCATGCCGCTAATCAAATAAGAAACGTAAGTAGTTGTACATCACAAAAGAGTATTTGTATTTGACAAATTTACTGGTTATCACCTCGTAATGATTGTAAGAAGTATTCTTTAAGTTTAATACTATTCTTCAATAGCATACATTCATCAAGAACAGTGATAAAGAACAGTAGCCCCACTTACGAACCAAGCTTTAAAACGTTTCTTGTGAACAGGAATTACAACTACTGTTAGTAAGGACATCCTTAAGAAATTATCAAGCGTTTTTTATTGGATTTTTAGGATAGACTAGATTCTTTTTTTACGCAAAATATTTCTTTAAGCATGAGCAAACTTAAATCATCTACCTCATCCCAATCAACACTCTATGAGTATGATAACAAGCTTTCAGAGGATGATTGTAGAACAAAAATGGGTATTGTTTTATTGGATATCTTAAATGAAAGGCTGTGGACTTCTTTTATTTATTATGTTTGCATTACCTGATGTTGCAATATTTCAGATCAAGCACAATACTGTCAAGGTACCGGCTGTTAATTATGAAGCCTTAAACAAATTGATGCTGACAAACTTCGAAGAAAAACCGTGCGAAGTGAATGAACTGATTGATAGGCTTCGCAAAGACCTAGCAGGGTTCATAGATGACGGTACTGTTCAATCTGTCTCCTTTCTAAATTTAGCGTCTGATTCGTCTTTAACAAGCTGGAATTAATATTTTAAAGCTATAGGCTACTGAAGCTACTGAACATTGAACAGTTTCTTTCATATAAAGTGACGTTGAACAACAATGTGGAATTAGCTGGCCTGTGTTAATTCAGACCCTGTTTTTAGACCTTAAAATTATCTGCATCACGTTTACTTGTTTGTTCATTAATATAGTTTAATCACCGGTTGTGATTGTCACACCACATTTTATGAATTTTGTAAAATTCAATAGTACGTATGAATCAAATTATTAACTGGATTCTTATTCCTTCATAATAATTGCATTATAGAGAACAAACATGAGTTGAGACACACTATATGTGATGACACTGGTAACGACGAAAGGGAACAAACTGTACAAGGTTAGTTAGTATCCTACATCAGTTTCTATCCATGCTAGAAACCGTTAACTGTTCGTCCACTAAAAATTATGACTAACATATTTACAAGTAGTTTTTATGCAGTTTTAAGACCAGAAATCAGCTTACATTGTGTAGGCTGTTGGGATTATTATTAACATTAAATATTTTTTGAAATATTAAGCAAAATTATTGATAAGTTCCCATCAATGTTAGCAATTATTTAACAAGAGTGTCCAAATGATAAACAGGAGCAAGTAAATATCTCAAACTCCATATTCACCAACACTGGATTTAATCACACGGTTTATTAATGCCATAAATACGTTAAGGTGACAACGCAGCCGTTTGCAATGCTGAGCCCGATTCAGACGCTGACGCTATACACGACGTTGGTTTACCGCAGATTTGGACCCTTGCTGATATTGTATTAGTTCTGATGACTGGATACGGGCACAAGTGGCAGAAGCCGAAAGACTTCAACGATGAAAAATTTCTCGAAATGATCGATGCTCCGAGATTTGATTGGCCATGCAAGACATTGGAAGAATACGGTAATGTTCTGTTTCCTTTGACTTTTTCAATTTACTAAAATATTAACTGTGTTGTTAGAATTCGTCTCCGGGAATTATTAGTTTAAAGTTGTAAGCTACTGAACATAGGACTGTTTGGTTAACATGACCTGACATTGTATTAAACTTGTTACGTGAAAGAGACCGTTTTGTTGTCTTTGGAGTTCATCCACTATTATCACCGTATACACGACGTTACAGACTCGGTATGTAATATTTAATCAAAGGGCTATGGTGTAAGTGGTATATAGAAAAGTGCAAAACAAATATCAGTGCATATTTAGCTAATCATTGAAGTTAAGCAATGATATGATAGACATATTTTGCAATTAAAAAGCGCTTGATTGTTCATATTGCCGTTTTAATTTGTAATTGCATATAAATCTTAGTCTGCGAACATGTACATAAAAAATGAAGGAAAATAATGTTTAAGTGCATACAAAAGGTAACGTCATTGAATTTTCAAACTTAAAACATGTTTACAGTGTCATTGCAATCTCAATTATTATGTTTCCTTTTATTAAATTTATATTTGTAATTCCGAGACCTACACAACTACAAGGAAAAGAGTTTGTTTTCTATCTTTTTTCCAATTTAATCTCAACTCCATCCAGTTATAGTTGAGAACTGTACTTAGAAACTTCAAAACCTTAAAAAGTATTTAAATGATACGAAGGAATTCATTTGTTAAAACTAAAATACGAAAATTACAGAAAAAAACCTGCAAGGCTATTGTAGGACTCGAACTAACATCATAACATAAAACCTTACTACAAATATTTTGGAACCTATGCTCTAACAACTACAGTATATTTCCGTTGACCTTCAAAGCAGTCTTATATATTATTAAGTTGAATTAGCTGATCTTTGTTTATTCAGACCTTGTGGTTTGACTATACATTTCTAAGCAACACTTTTATTTCAAGATAATGAAATCATTAAAAAACTTTTTTAACCAGCGGCTGTTATTGCCACATCATATTCTATGTATCTTATAAAATTCAATAATCGTATTATCTGGCTTTTTATTCCCGGTCTAATTCCATCATTTTTGCATTATAGGGCTCACACGCGAGTTGGAACATACTTTATTAGATAAGAGTGGTCACGGCGAAAGGGAACAAAACGTGAAAGGTTAGTTTGTATCCCACAAGCTGTAAACAATTTATAAGAAATTATAATCGTTTAGTTGTCTTTCCATTAAAATAAATTACTGAAATGTTGACAAGAATTGTTTAGGCAGTTTGATAACCGGAAATCAGTTTAGATTATGTAGGATGTCGGAATTTTTGTGCCGAGAAGAACTTGAAACTATGGTGATGAGTTTTAACAGGAACAGAAAAGTCCAATACAAATAGAGTTTAAAGATGCACTCTTACTCACAAACAAGATTTACCACAATTAACACTATTGTTTTTATATTCCTTTAATGATGAATAAATGTCGAAAACAATGAATCTTATGAAGGAGACCGAGTTTAATTTGAAAGAAATGTCGATAAAACACATTAATTCTACCTTACGAAACTATAGTAGATCACAGTATATCTTTTAGTATTCACCAACCATTTAATAGTTTTGCGCTTTCTACTTTTAAATACACAGTTACAATCTTGTTTTCAGTAATTAATATTTTCCATAAATGCATTATTTAGTAAGTAGTAAAAGATTTCAGTCAAAAATTATGTTTGTTATACATGTCAAGGGGGAGGATGTAATTCCGTTTATGCAAACATTAAGTGAGAAAAATGTTTCATGGCAAACAAAATGGCGGATTTAGAATGAAAAGTACCGATTCAGGAACCAACTTTTGGTAGGGTGACTTTCAGCACTTTTGAAAACAGGGACCCGGACCCCTCTTTGCTACATTTCATGTTATATACCAAAATAACCGGAAAGGTCTGAAGTTTATCAGACTGCCAGCATAAATTGGCATAAATGGCGGCGAGCCGAGAAAATCCAAGATGGCCGACAAAGATGGCCGCCAAAATCTGAAAATCAGCTATGCTCTTTTTTGCCTTGTTAATAGAACTTTTTATCTTATTTTTACATATTTTTCCATCTCATTTGCAAGAATATAGATGGTTCATGTCTTTTCAGGATGTAACTTGGTAAAAATATAAATGATTTACAATTTTTTCATAATAAATAGTGAAAATTTTGCCAGAATTTTGCATATGAAGGTACTATTTTAATTTGTATCTTTTTATTTATTGCACCCATTACCTATTTCTTAGATTAAAAGATAACTATAAACATTTATACATAATTTACAAATTTGTTTCCATCTATCACCAAGTCATAAATTGTCAAAAGCTGTTTTGGGGTGGGTGGGGTAAATTGAAGTGGTTTAAAATTCGGACCAGGTCAGGATTTAGTTCAGAATATACTAGAGAAAACAGACTGTTAAGTTGCAAAACTGCCATCTATAATTATGTTTGATCAAAGCATATTAATTTAAGGATTTTATAAATTAAAAGCCATTTATACAGGTAGGATCATTTTCAAGGAATAAAATTTACATCAGCACCGTGGAAGTTTTTTCGGCGGGAAAATTTAAAAACATGTAAAGAAAGGCCCTTTTTCAACATTTGACACTAAAGTGAGTATAATTATACTGAATATTAAACATTTATTCCTTCTTAAACATAGTAAGTGTGTTTTGTCATGTATAAAATGTTAAAATATTTAAGAGATGGGTGGATTGTTTATTTATGTGATCAGAAACTTGAAAAGTTGAATTGAGAGTGTCCTAGACTATTTGTTTTGATAATTTGCAATAATGTTATGAGTGAAAATGGTTCAAAAAATGTGTTTACGTGTATGTTCGCTACAAGACAGCTGAATAAGTATAAATATTACAATATATGCTTGAAATGCAAATAAATCTATTATTTTTATGAAAAACGGTGCAACTGTAAATTATATCCCTTCAAATATATCCACTGTATTTTCAGTATGAAAGTTTGATAATGGACGTTTCTGAGGCGGTCCCATGTACTTCAAAAAAGAGAAAATTAATATTCAGTCCAGAAACATGTTGTTTTTGTAAGAAAGGTTTCCAGAGCAATAGAATTACACTTAACTCAAAGAAGTTTGATTCATTGCTAACAACTTGTAAAGGCAGAAATGATGAAATATCTGCAATTTTGTAGAGTATGAGTCTATGATAAGGAACAATGAAAAAGCAGTTCACTACCATAAGGCATGCATATCAAAGTTTATGCACCCATTTTATAACGGCTATAATAGCAATGGCATGATTGATCAGCAACAAAATGACAACACACCAAACAAATTTACCAGATCACAAAAAAGAATTTGATTGGAAAGAGAACTGTTTTATCTGTAGTAAAAGATGTAGCAACAAACATAGAAATGAGTGGTCGAAAGTGGAAGGCTCCACAAATGAAAATTCTATATTCATAACCAACCTTTTAAAAGTGACTGAAGCCAAAAATGACCATGCGTTACATGCTAGGCTACTTGGGTGTAGTGGTGATCTTGTTGCAGTTGAAGCGAGATATCATCGCAAAAAAGCCTGTCTCAGTAATTACTTAAGAGAAAGTGGCAACAGCACTTATAAAACTCCACAAAAGAGTAAACTAGAAGGCCCTATAACAGTTTTAAAATCTGAATATTATGAAATGATAGAAAACAAGGAGACTGTTGATTTTTCGAAAATCAAAAATCGAGTTATTGAAATTTGTACAAACACAAATGTTCACATTGGAGCCAGTTAATTAAAATCAAAGCACATTAAACATGTCTTTAGACAAGTCTGGCCTGAACTGAGGTTCATTCCAAGGGAAGGGATGACTGACATTGTCTGTTCAAGGGAATTAAGTGTTGATGAAGCACTGTGTAAAGCTGTATCATTAGAAAAATCACTGAACGAAATGCAAGAGCAGTCAGATCTAGATACTAGCCTTATAGAAAGTTTTGAAAACTCAGATGCTAAAGATGTTTCAATCTTACATGAAGCAGCAACCATTTTGAGAAAACGAATCAAACATACTAAAGGGCTTCAAAATGAGTATTATTCTTCTGATGAACTTAGTCTTGAAAATCAAAGAGATTTCTTAGACCCACTACTTGTTCGCTTTGTCACCTGGTTATCAGCAAAGTCAAAACTTGACGATGGTGTAGACTTGAATGAAACAGTCGTGGAACAGACTATTATTTCAATTTCAAGCCATATTACAACACTTGTCCAGCCATCTGTTATTACATCTCGGATTAACAGTGTACATACACCATACATTTGGCAGTAAAACGTTAATCGATGATCTTAATGTCCATGGCTACACATTGCCATACACATACGTTCGTCACTTCCTGACATCAGCAGCTCTACATACTATTTCCAGTCAGCAAAAGACTCCTTCAAGTATATAAAATTATAATACTCCACTGGACTCAAATACATGTAAACTAGTTATAATCTAGCTAAAATAAACATAACAAAAAACTTAAATATAGTCCGTAAGGATTGAACTGGCACTCATTATCTTTTGACCAATGAACGGCTTTGTTGTCTTCTCTATTTTGAATGGTATGTGTATTTAACAATGTTTAAAATAAACTTTAAGCAATGGTTTGTTGGTCTAGTGGATAGAGCGTTTGCCTATTGCGGATACAACCTAAGTTCGAATCACAACAGTTCTATTTTCTCACGCTCAAATCGATTTTATCGAGAGACCGTTAACCGCAAAGTATGCCATAGCATTTGCAAACCGCATACAGACCACATCAACAAAACATCACACAGACACTTCATTCCATACAAATCATACACTAGTGCAGTTAGTCAGATGTTGTCCCTTTTTGAGAATGAATCATTTATAGATCCGTTTTCTCTTTAGTTTCCCCCTGAAAAGCTAGTAAACATTGCTACAGGAGTAGCAGCCCTGCTTGAGGTGGAGGAGAGCCTTTTAAATTGTCATGATACAGGCAAACGATTGCTGCAAACCTTTGTTAGTGAGAGGTTCATAGTTGAAGAAGACCAGTCAACAAAAAAGTCATTCTTTGATCCAATGGCACGGGTTAAAATAAAAACCATGGCTCTGTCTAAGTCTGTTGTTCAAACGGCCACAAAATCTGTTCAGATGAATGGTGGGGAGATGTATCTTCGGCTTTAAGCCATTAATACATTCAAAAAGGTGCCTTTGCAACGGGTTTTATCATTTGAAAATGCCCCAGTCCCTCTTAGTTTGTTCACTGATGAAGGTTCCATAACAATGACAAAGAAATCCAACTTCCAAGACAAAATTGAAGGTCTTGTTAAAGATGAGGTTATTTACAGTATCCCAGCTGCTGCTGATTGTATTGTCTTTGATGGGATGGCTATTGTCCAAATGCTTCAACCTTCATCAAATAGACAAATCACTTACTCAGAAATGGCTTCAGAGTTTTGGAGATGTGTATTAGTCAGCAGTTATGGTATCAAACACATCCATGTGGTTTTCGATAGGTATATGACTAACAGTTTGAAGGCCCAAACACGCCAAAAACGGGGTGAAACTCTTTCCCATGCGCCAGTTACAATTCAACCAAATATGCAGATCAGGGACTGGAAAAATATACTGACCAGCACTAAGAGTAAAAGTGAGTTGACTAAACTTTATACAGAACACCTTGCATTGCATGCCCATGATATTCTTGTCAATGGTGAGACATTGTTTGTTGCTGGTGGTATGGGTACAAAGGCTTTAAAAGTCAACGGTCTGTCCGTAGCATTTGTTGGTGGCCTAACATCCGATCAGTAGGAAGCAGATGTTCGACTGATATTTCATGTTGCACATGCATCTGATTTAGGTGCAAATACAATTGTTTTTGCTAGTCCGGACACCGATGTGTTTGTTCTCCTTGTACAGCATTTTGATCAGTTGAGAGTTGAAAATATATTTTTCAAAACGGGTCGTAAAGTGGCGTATTTTGATCGAACAAGGTATATTCCAGTTCATTCCGCAGTTGAATCTCTTCAGCCAGAAGTTACACAAATATTGTTACCGGTAGTTTGTATCACGGGCTGTGATACATGTTCTTCATTATTTGGTATTGGTAAAAACAGAGCTTTCCAAGTCATGACCAAATCGGTAGAGCAAGTCAGTGATCTTGCAGACCTTGGGGCTCAGTCCACACTTTTACCTCAGACAAAGGCAGCAGCTGTTGTTTTTGTTGGCTTGTTGTATGGTCAAAACAATTGTAAATCACTGAATGTTTTAAGAACAAATCTTGTTCTTGCAAAAACAAAAGTAAAACCAAGGAAACTTCCTCCAACCAATGACAGTTTCATGCTCCACTTGCTTCGATGTATGTACCAATTGTTGATCTGGAGAGGTGCATTATCCCCAACACCATTGGCTGATCCAGTGGACTATGGTTATACTGTTGATTCACATTCAGGATTTTTTAGTCCTCAGATGATGACACAGGCTGCAGCTGCCCCTGAATTGCTAAGTGATTTGGTTTGTAGTTGCTGTAATTCATGCAAAGATGATTGTGTTTGTTGTTCAAATGAGCAACCTTGTACCGAAGCATGCGATTGTAAGGGGTACTTGACAAACACAAGTTCATGTCAGAACTTGTTTACTGAACTTGCAGATGTTGAGTTAGAAGATTGCTAAATTAGCTTTATGATTTTATTAGTTCCCAGAAGTGTTATTAAGATGCACTTGTATATACTCATGCAAAATGGTAAAAATTATTTGTATGTGCCTACGGTTATTTTGTCAAAGATATCAACTATTAGCAACCATCTTGGAAGTCATTATGTTATCCATCATTGATTTAATGAAGTTAATTCATTTTGAAAAAATGATATAATTGTTTAAATATCACTATTTTGTTATTTGTTCATTAATAAACTTTCATATAATCATGAAAAATTGTCCATGTTGCCGGGAATCCAACCTAAAGGTCAGCCATCTTGGATAATTTTAGCTCGCCACTGTTTATGCAAATTTATGCTTTTACCCTGATAATCATGCTTTGATACAACATAATTGCAGATGTCAGTTGCATGCAACCTAGCAGTTTTTTCCTCACAATGAAACTTTAAGAAAATTCTCAATTTTTGGTCCGTTTTTCAGAACAGCTTCAATTTACCCCACCCACCTGAAACAGCTTTTGGTTGGATAAAAATTCGTTAAAACTCATATAAAAACATATTTATTTATGTATAAGTAATCAAAGTTATCTTATAATACAAGAAAAAGTTACTGGATGCAATTATTCAAAAGATATATGTTAGAATTCCACACTCCCTTGCAAAATTTGGGCATTTTTTTATATATATTTTTTGTATAAAAGTTATATTTTCCCCTTTTCCCCCTATGTCATCACTAAAAAGCATAAGGTATGATCATTCTTACAGTTTAGGTGAAAAATAGTGTTGAAACGAGATGAAAAGGTCGATTAACAAGGCAAAACAGAGCATAGCTGATTTTCATATTTTGGCGGCCATCTTCGTCGGCCATCTTGGATTTTCTCGGCTCGCCGCCAATTATGCCAATTTATGCCGGCAGTCGGATAAACTTCAGACCTTTCCGGTCATTTTGGTATATAACATGAAATGTAGCAAAGGGGGGGTCCGGGTTACCCCTTTTAATAGTGGCCTTTTGAGCTGAAAGTCACCCTACCATTTTGCATGGTACTTGGACTTTTTCTTTAAATTTTGAAAAATGTATGCGTCCGTTCCTGAACTGAAAATGTTGACTTCAAATTATGATACACATCGCATATCAAACTGAAAGACTCGTGATAATTAGCATGAACATTCGAGTAATAACCATGAAGTTTGGAAAATAGGAATATATACATGCAAGCACAGTTACAAAATACACAGATATGCCATATTTCCCGAGAAAATACAAAAAATGTGGAAAAAAATCAAAACGCTTATTTCTAAACATTGCCTCCTAAGCCACAATCTGTTCAATAACTTTTTTATCTTTAAAGTTATGATACCAGACTAAGATGTCGATCGAAGAAATATTTTTCGCCACAAACTGGACGCATAAATTTTACAAAATTTAAAGAAAAAGTCTACTTTCCAGGCAAAAGTTGGTACCAGAATCGTGTGTATTGATTTTGAATAAGAGTGTCACGTTAAGAAAGTCCATTTCAAATCAAATACTTATCAGGAATTAAAGGCAAAACCATTGATTAGTTAAATATTAACAATTATTTAACAAGAGTGAACAGTATCTTGTACACCATAACCAATATCAGTGAAATTAATATCACGGTTTATATATGTTTTCTTTCCGTAAAGATGTCAACACAATAGTTTGCAATGCGGAGCGCGACCCATACGCTGACGTCATAGAAGTCGTTGAATTTCCGCTCAGTTTGATCCCTTTTGTCCTTATATTTACTCAATATCACAATAATCAGGGAATCATGTGTTCGATTTTTTTCGTTCGTGACGATTTGTAAAAGCCAAGTTAAAAGAACTGTGTCTGTTTATTGGCTTTAGCAAAACGTCAGGGACGGCAGCTTGAAATTGACTCCATTATCATTTAGTTATATCATCTTACCATATACTATTGGTAAGACATGAACAGGTAATTTTAATATGACTTTTTTACTGCTTTCCGAACGACACAAATCGTGGACATTTTCTACACTACTTCATGATTTGTCAATTTCACCTTGCACGTGCATTTCCAAACACCAACATGATCAGTTAAAACGAAATTTAGTACATATCTTACAGGTAGGTCTTGGGCATAATGTGTATGAAACAGTTGCGCCGTAGAATTGATCGGACGCCAACGTTCAACTGTTGCTTTATATGCGATAAAGGGCCATAACTTCATAAGAAATATAAAGCACCAGAAATATAAAGCACCATGATAAGGTGTTCAACATAAAACTCGCGTTCTTATCTCTACAGGTCACATTTGAAGGTCAGTGTTGTTTGTTACAATCAATAGCAATTCAATTTCACATAGTTGTACAACACAATGGTATGTCGCGCATAGGATTTTTGCTGTCATCTCAGAGATCACACTTTAAATTACTAAGGACACCTTTTAAGGTCATTTCGCACACTATAGATGTTTAAGCAATTCTTTCTGTCACAGCCATAACTCTAAATTAAAGAATATTCACAGATTTTTCAAGCTCCTTTAGAAGATGTGTCGCATCTGACATTTGTGAACTCATCTCACAGTATTCAATAATTTGATTTTTATATAGGACGTGAACTTTTATTCACTTAGTCGTGCTTTCTTGAAATGCTTAGTATAAACATTTAGTCAGTACACATAGTTACGATCTTTCAAACCATTAAAAAACAATCTAGACTACGCCTTCGCATACAAATATTGTGTTAACGATGACCCTATCAATTACAGTTCAGCAACGTGAAGAACACAACAAGGATTCTGACAAAGGTAATTGATATAATAATTAATCATGAGAAAAACTGAGGCAGTTATTCATAGAACATCTTAAGCCAAATCTTAACGTAAGTCCTTTTATCCTAATTCAAGTTCCTCACTAGTCATATACAAAGTTTTGATAATGTCAAAAATACTTAAGTATCCCCCACACACAACAAAGTTGTATCATGGGTATAATGGATTCAGCTTGTTCGTCTGCTTTAGAAACAATAGTGTGCACTTATCATTTCCAAATTCCCTTATCGAATCTAGATTTAAAACTTTACAAGCGTTTAATTTTAAGCCTAGTAGCATACAGTCGGCAGGGCCCGCTCGGACAATTTGCCATAGAATGTTGTTGTTTTCTTACGTTATGTGTACATTGAAGTTCTTGTGCACGCTGATGATCCATCTCACGCTCACATCAGTAATTTATGTAGCGTGGTGCTGCATATTGATACTCATGGTGATGAATATTGTAATATCAGCGTGAAACAATACATGTTATCCTGTGTCAAGTTTGTTTGCGTGTTGTCTCGTCTCTCCTGTGATAGCTTTAGTTTTCATGGACTTTAATCAAAATTCATAATTTTATGTACAAAATATATATCAACGATGTATTTGAAAGAGACTATGATTTAAAAAAAAATGTTAGGCAACTTACGTTAGGAGATGACATTAGATGTTTTATGAATAAAGATGAACTTGGACAACCTTATGAGTGCGTTGCCTACCGTACAGTGAGATACTTACTAAATTACGAAAATATAGTGCAAATTTCTCACGAATGTGTTTTTTTCATGTATTGTCATTAAGGCCACACCAAATTAATAACTTGTTCATCGGATTTCCCGCTCCTATTTCTTCAGAAAACCAAAAAAAATATTTTTATTTTTTTATCACTTGCGCCCGCACCATCTAAAAAATATAGTTATTATCTTTACGAGCGCTAATTTGTTTAGTAGAATGTAGCCTTTTCCCTTATAACCGCGTTATACGATCGTAACAATTATCAAAGCACCTGCTCAATCGTGCAGCCGCTCTAATTAGAGTCATTGAGGTATGACGTCACCATAGCGTCATATGTACTTCCGTTGTGTGGAAAATTCTCAATAAAAAAATAATGTTTTCATGACTGATAGACATGTTTTCACATGCTCAATACACTGTAAATCAAAAATATCCTTATTCCTGAAACTTTAATACCTTAAGTATCTATTATTGCTTGATTTATCATTTAGAATAGAGATTTAAGCATAAACTGCTGCCCTATAGTTGAAAGGTAATTTTGGAAGAACTGTCATGGCGGACTGTGGAATTTTGAGAGTTTGTTTTTCAATTGGAGAGATTTTTCTTAGGAATAACTTGACCCCCCTTTTTTATTGGCTTAATTCAAAGCTTGTACTTTAAGAATATATATGTTTATCATAGTCTGCATTCGCTCGAAATGCCTTCATATGTTGTTTAAAATTAATCATTTCTCATTGAATTATAGAGGAAATGACAATGGTGGTGTGTAACCTTGAACGGTATAAATGCGTCTAAATGATCGAGACTAAATTGACAATTTCACTTCCTGATTCTTGAAATTTACGTCAACAAATGACAATTTTACCACCTTTTAAAGTTTGATTAAATTTTGGACAAATGTTTTTGTTTTAATTTAGCTCCCGTTAAAAGTAAACGTATATATATTGGGCATGAAGTGTTGAATTTTATCGTGAATGACAGTGATTATCCAAAGTTTGAAATTGGTACGGATATGTTTGACGGGAATTCGGATGACCGTTAAACATGAAAAGACAGTTTTCAATCGGTCATCTTTACCTACTACACCTGTCCAGGTAAAAACTTCAGGTGTGTATTTTAACTTCTTTGTTATTTTGCTGTTAATATAGTAATAATTTATATATACGATGTATTTTTTGTATTATTTGTTGCCTTCAAAAATATACATATAATGATTTATGCATGGTTGTTTTTATTTTGCTACAGATCAGAGTATAGTGTTCATTTAATTCATATGCAATGCATGTACAGTAATAGAAAAATAAAGTTTGGCCAAGAAACGAGCACCACTTTTCTTGTGTTATCATCAAACTGTTTCAGTAATGCATACTACATTATACTACAATGCACATTTATGTATAATATTGCTTATTAAAATTTCAGATTCCTCAGATGCAGCGGATCAGGAAATTCCTGTTCCCATGAGGCAACGAGGGCGTGCTCGTGGTGGAGGCCTTGGTCGCCGATGAGTCAATGTTCGTTGACAGTAGGGTGACGCTAAAAATTAACCTGACTGACATTCCTATTTGCTTCATGCAATCCAATGAGTTTTACCATTCATAAAAAACATCAAACAAGCCGGATTGTGTATATTTTGTAAATATTAGTCAAAAAGGATAAAAAAATAATGCTGTCAGACTGTGTGATTGGAAAAGGTATTAATCACACTTTGTGATGCGAATAAATTTTTGTAAATTTTTTATATGTTCATGTGTATATTTAAACTATATATGGGAATCATTCAAGTGTCACCGTTCATTCTCAGTAAATAAGAAACAACTTTTATCCGAAATGCAGTAAAATGCAATATTTGATTACAAATCAAATAATATCCAAAACAAAATCCATCAAACTACAATTATACATTTTATTGGCCTCATAAACAAGGAAGGTTAAACATTCTGATATCTACATTACCAAACCACCGTTTCAAAGCACATTTTGTTTTGATCAATGACTAGTTTCTTTAGCAGCACTTGTGTATTACAAGGATGCTGTTTATTATCTTTGTTTTGGATCATACCTGAACAAAAATACAACAAAATTAAAATTCATAATTTCAATAATTTAGTTTTTTAAGATCCTATGAATTTAAAGATGAAATTTTAACCTAAGTATCCTAAATATTTTGAAGATCGTAAAGGCATCATAAACGTCCAGTTCCTCTTGTTATACAAAACAGTGAGTTAATATTTAGACTTTAAAATATCACCACTTTTAAGAAGAAAAACTATGCATTGTTATTCCAAAACACACTTTGTGTTGCGAATAAATGTTTGTAGATTTTTTAGATGTTCATTTGTATATTTAAACTATATATGGGAATCATTCAAGTGTTAAATATTTATGCTGATTGGTTTTTTGTCTATGAAAAAATAGTTTTTTGTCTATGAAAAAATATTGCATATTCTTGTATTTTCTTGAAATATTTTTTTTTACTATATAAGAAAATTAACACAATCAATATTTGCAGTACTAAAGATGTAAAAGTGCCTTTTGTATTTCTATTACTTGTCTAAATTTGAACATCATATCTGAAAAAATTAAGGAAAATCTGCAAGTTTAAAAATAATAGGCGTTAATTTCTGAGAAATACTAAAATCAATCTGGCGCTGGCTGGAATTTTCTGTGACATAATTGGTGCTGAAATGGTTAACAATACGGTGTAGGATTTTTGTAAATTCTCTTCCAGAACTAAGATGGCTACCAAGACCTATCGTGTAGTCATTGCAAGAGTGATAGCTGTAGTTTATGTTTGATTGCAAATGCCTATATTTATTTTTCAAGTCACCTTGTCTAGTCATTTCCATGGCATGAGATATGACAATGTATTTTAAAAGAGAATTATTTTTAACCAAGTTTTCCTAAGGAAAAGTGGAAAACCTAGTTAATAGATTTGGAAATGCCATTGGGCAGGCAGGTGGTTGTGACCATTGGCGCTTGAGTCCAGGCTTTAACTTAGCCATGCATAGGGTATTTTGAAAAAAACATAATTCAAAAAGGTTTAAAAAACTGGAAAACTGTGGTTTTGAGTTCTCTCATTTATTAAATATTTAAAGAAATACATTTGCTTGATCTCAATTAGCATTTGTTTGATCTCAAAACTAATATTTGTATAGAATTGCCTTTAAGTGTTATCATTCTTTCACTGGATGTTATTCTTGTACTGTTTACAATATCATTGTTTAGTTAATAAGTGAATAAAATATGAGCAAAAGTGAGTTAATTGACTATATATATTTGTTCGCTCTTCGCTCGCTCCTCTTTTTTGCTAAATGCAAAACAATTTTTTTATTATTATTTCGCTCGCTCGCCCCATTATTTTTTGTTAAAAATCCGATGAACAAGTTATCAATTTGGTGTGGCCTAAGTGTTTAAATTTACACTGAGCATTTAGGTTTAAGATTGATAAGGTTTGACCTGAATCCGTGAAAGATTTTAGGTCCGTAGTAAATTTATATGCATATAGCTAGGGATTAAAGCAATGCTATTCAAACATTAAAATAGAGGATTTATATCAATTTACTGTTTTCGACGGTTGCAACAGAGAGGTCATATTCCAGTACGATGACATTTGCTTTTCCTTATTAGTAATGATTTTTTTGCCATAAATGTAAGTTTGACAAAGGCCTTGCATAAATCATTTAGTTATAGCACCTTTGTGCATCGTTGTTTTTAATTATTTTTCTATTATTCCATGTTTAACTCCTTAGTTTAAGGGAACAGTCTCTCTGACCATAATCAGTTGAATTATGACAAAATTACTTCCCGATTAACTAAACAATGTTATGTGTATGTTCTACCTTATTAAAATCACGCGATTCATATGATTTTATACGCTCGGTTTACACGCATTCACCCATCTACAGGAAACACAGGGCGGTAAACGAAAACTGGACATAATACATGCTTAATTATTTATTTTTAGATGACTGGGGTATTTGTTTGAAGAATGTTGACATTGAAGGCATTTGGGAGTTACTAAAAGATGAAAAGGTACCAACTTACGATACATTTCTTAAGGCCGTTGACAAACTATCGACACAAACAGATAATTTAAGGGATTTCTGTCGCTTTGTAAGCAACAACCTGAAAAGAAACATTCCAAATGCGAAGATTGTCTATCCTGCTATAAATCCAAAAAATAACTGCATCGCGTTTGTGGTATAAAGTACCAGCCCAAGTGACCAAAAGTATATTGGTGGATATCCGGTTAAAATGAAGTATGCATATGGCCACTGCAATGAAGATTTTTCTATCAGGAATAAGGAAACGAAGGAAGATTTGTGCTTTGAAAGTAGAGAAGATGAAAAAAACATTAACTCTGCTGTTAGGTCGGCGCACGCTGCTTTTTCTGAATGGCCGAATTATTCTCGCACTTCTTTCTCATTTTACAAATCGAGCAGATTTAACGAGAAAGACAGCATCATTACTCTGATTGAAAAGGGCTGTATCGTTCTTTTTGTTTTCTTGAAACACTGGAAGCCGGTTGGATGGGACTTTTTCCCTGGTCACTTTGGTGAATATGAAATCGATGTAAGACAGTCTATGTGTGTCCAAAAGCATACGTTGCAAATGCCCTCAAATGACGCTTACACGCAGGATGGAACCGTTCAAGGCAGAATAAGAAGACAAGGCGTGAACGACAAGACGTTTGCCCTCACTGCAGCCCATGTAGCCTTAAAGGAAGAAGAAGTTACGAGGCGCAGAACAGAGCTTGAAGTTTATGAAGGAGACCGCCTTAAACGTTTTGGTTTGCCAGTTGCTATGTCTACACCGGGCCTGCAATACGTCTCAGTTACTAAAGCAGCACTTGGAGGTGAAAGGCACGTGGATGTGGCGCTCCTGGAATTGCCTAAAAAACTTCAGCTAGCGGATATTGACTGGGATTGGGACGACCTTGGTATGTTGAACGAATGTATGTCCAGGGGGGCTTAAAGCTGCATTCTCACAGAATGAACGTTTTGACAACGTTTTATTTTTTGTCTTGGAACGAGCCAATATTTGCGAAAATCCATGGAAACCAGTTATATAACACTGCTACAAAAAATCAGATCGCAGATTTTTTATATTTAAGTTCAAAAAATGATGTTTTATGCATTTTTCTTAAACCGTTAGAAACGGTTAAAGCCATAAAACATTACTTTTCGAACGGAAATATAAAAACTACGATCTGATTTTTTGTCAGCAATCTTATATTATTGGTTTGCAGTTATTTACTCAAAGATTTGCTCTTTCCAAGACAAAAAATAAAAAAAAGTTTTAAGTATTATTTGAGGATTTCCTCTTAATCTTTCGTATTGGAGTAAATTTTAATATCTCAAGAGCATTAAAACACTTTTATGTTCGTTGTTAGATGTTATAGCATAGTGTTGTGAAATGTGTTGTCCTGAAATTGTTTTTAAATTGGGTCACTTTAATAACCCCACATAGTAACAGACCGATATTTATTCCAACAGAGTTTCTGTCAATTCATGATAAGTTTGAAAACCACCAATTATACATGACTTACTAACCGCTCATTCTTAGTAATAAGAAAAAAAAAACTATTCGAAAAGAGTAAAAATGATAAGTCTTTAGAATGAAATTTTAAATTACAAATCAAATCATATTTTTGTTTTTAGAATAATTTTATAAAATGATTTCAATCAAACTACAAATGTATATTTATGGGCCTCACAAATACAGAAGGTTAAACATATTGATATCTACGTAACCAAACCACCGTATAAAAATAAAGCATATTTTAATTTGATCAATGACTAGTTTCTTTAGCAGCACTTGTGTATTACTAAGATAAAGCTAATTCCATTTTTGATTTTCATCATCACTAAACAATGAACAAAAAAACAACTAACTTGAAATTCGTAATAATAATCTAGTTTTTATATGAATTTGAAGAAGAAATTGTTATAAATGTATCATAAGTTTTATACAGTTCCTAAGGGCATCATATATGTACAGTTTTTATTCTAATACAAAACAGTGAGTTCATATTTAAACTTAAAATATCACCAAAATTACTTTTTAGAATAAACATTAAATGCGTAAATCGATGTAAATTCCTAGCAACGTAGGAGTTATGCATTGTTATTCGAAAACGGGCTGATAAGTCTTCACAATAAACTATTATAGTTTATTATCGTGTTATTCGACATGATGCAATCGAAAATAACTTTACAACTTTTAGCAATGGAAACAAAATACAATTAGTCGTAATTCCTCTGTATTATAATTCTGATTTTTTGTATTTCTTGAAACAGGATTCACAAGGGCACCATCACTTCTAAATGGTTTCCAACTGTGGGCACCCTCATTTAATGACATTGTCATAAAATATGGTATGACAACAGGTGTAACGATTGGAAAAGTTCGAGGAATAGATTCTTCGTTTGAAACTAAGGAAACAGGTTTTATTGAAATACAACCTTGGCAACCGAGGAAGACGCAACCCGGGGACTTTGGGACGCAGGCTTCTGTACCTGGGACCTCCAGATTGCCATTTTCTCGACATGGTGACTCCGGATCGCTCGTTTTCGTAGTGAATAAAGATATCATTAAAAGCCCTCCACGAGGTGGCAGCAATTTAAATGGAAGGGACCTGGCTGTCGTCGGAATGGTTAATATGGGACAAGAGGGCGATGATATGTTTTATGCAACGCACATTGATGCAACCATGGCTGCTCTAGGAAGCGAATACAGATTTGACGAGTAAAGCATACCTCCAGTATGATAGAAACATAAAAAGCCGGCTTGCGTTGGTGCGGCCTGTAGTGTTTCAAACAACACTGAAGGCTTTATGAAATATAACAAGTATACTGACAGTTGTTAACTCTCTTTTTATCCTATAAGTGCATATTCATATAGCATTTATAACTGAATTATTTATGTATGCTGTGTTAAGTCATGTTTGTTTTGTTCAAAACTAAAAACTATACTGGCTGATTAGAGTAACAAAGTGTATGAAATATAGTTAATAATTCGCTGCCCGAGTGATTGAAATCACACACGAGCGGGTAGTACAAGTCACCTTTTAAAACATGTTTTCATTTTTTGCAGGAGTAAATCATGTTTCATTCGGATATATCCGGAACTCCTCGGTCATTTTCCATCGAAAACAACCTCAGATGTTGGTGGACGGTCTACAATGTCAAAAAATTGGCATTTATCTACGTTGCAAGAAGATCGCGTAGTAGTTTCAATTTAGCAGTTAAACGTATTTACTTTACTCTTGGGAATCATAATAATTCATGCAATAATACATTTCAATGGCAATCAATTTAGAATTTTTAATTCACAATACGCGTTAAAACTATTATTAATTTTACGAACTACTTCTACTTATGTATCGGCATACATGCGAGGTTGTTTTCGATGGAAAATGGCCGAATATTTACCAATGAAGTCGATATTTTTTATCGCATATCATTTGCATTTTAAAGCGGTGAGATATGTACGAGATAGTATTAATACCATTATATCATGATGGTAACTTTTATTGTTTTGATTCGTCATATATATATATATGTGTGTGTGTGTGTGTGTGTGTGTGTGTGTGTGTGTGTGTGTCTTTTGGTTGCATTATACATTATTGCATGATTGTGTTCGTAGAAATGATATAAATGATTTGCACCATTGTTAACATCATCATTTGTAACTTTAGTAGTTTTACCAATCTCAACATTGGATTCGAGACAACTGTTTGAGCTTTAAGTGCTTGATCTAAATACATGAACACGTCATAAACAAGTTCAGCTTAAAACGTTAACAAGGCCTAAGGTTCTTGAGAATTGGCACGAAACGTTGAAGTTTAAGTTTACTTTATCATATATAACCAGCGAGAAGTAATTGTTTAGAAGACAAAAAAATATTTACTTTATTAGTATGTTTTATGTTATATCATTTATAACAGAGTTTGTGTTTCGTTTTTCATATCAGAATATCATCTGAATGAAATAATGCTATTTAATAATGGTTAAATGATAACAATTAGTTGAATCTTTATATTTTATTGTTGCTTTTATTAATGTTATTATTGTTTGTTAGAATTACATCACTATTAGGTTTAATGTTAAACTATGTTTTAATATTTACTAATACCCTTTAAAGGAGCCTTGATTTGTCAATGTGAGCTAGTAAGAGGCCGATCATGTTGCTATCTCATCTGTGTTTCCCCGTTTAAAAAGCAAGCGCATAACGGTTTCCCAGTTTAAATAATTTCTGTGTATGATGACATATAAATATACCGACGATTTTATGTGGTAGACAAACCTAGTCAATTCCGAATTCTAGAATTGCGCAAAAACTGCGAAAGATGCATGTGTCGTAAGCGATGTAAAACACATTAAATGCGTTGTATACAACGATGTCAGATTTCTTTTTTCTTGCAATTGTATCATCTGGTGTCTAACTCCCTTAAATACCTACAGTTTATGGCATGTTAAACAATTATAGCCACTCTTGATAATAAATGTAAACGACTGATACATAGATTTAAGTATCGTACAAAGATTGGGTCTGAACAATGATAGTGATCCTGTGAAATTTTGTAAAGTGTGAAAAACAGAATTGTGTACATTACATCCTATGATAGTGTGTGTTAATATATGTATGTGAACATTATGATTCCGTGCATGTCATAATTATTTGATATTGTCCAAAATGTAGCTTTAACTAAGGGACTAGGCCCCAATTTCTCGAAACGTTTTATGTCATTAACATTGAGCTTAATTGTTATTATTGCAAACGTCATTCAAAAGAATAGTTAATTTTTGATAGCACCGACTTGATGCTATGCATCAGGCTATTTCTTGTAACATTTGTGTTAACACTTCAAAATCGCCTCGTCCGTCTCTGTGTCTATATGCACATAGACCATAGTTTGTTGTGTCCGGGCTGCGACTTTGTCTTTTAAGATTACTTTGCACATGTGAATGGTACACAGAGACGGCGTGGTTGGTGCAAGAACCATGTCCCTATCTCTTCCTGCATCATTCCTCCCCACTTGACATTAACCACAGTGGGGGCAAATGCCTATAGTTCCCTTAATATAGGAATATAAGTGAGTTCAAAATCCATCTAACTGGATGGAACTTCGGGGACATTCGTCACTTACTGTAAAAGTTATTTAAAGCTGCACAGATTTACCGTTTTGATAACATTTTTATTTTTGTGTTGGAATAAGCCAATTTTTGCGTTAATATCTAAAAACCAGTATCAAAAGACTGCTGACAACAGATCAGATCAAATTTGTTCATATTTACTTTCGAATAATAACGTTTTATGGCTAAAGCGTTATTAACGCTTTCCGAAAAATGCATTAAACATCATTTTTAACATACATATGAAAACCTGCGATCAAAAATTGGCTCGTTCGATGACAAAAAAAAATAAAAAAGCTATTATTGTTCTTCTTATTGCTGGCCCCATATCTCACATAGTTAACCTTTCCGTAATACAGGGTGTGGTCCCTGATGATCTTAAGTTTGCTCGTGTAGTCCCGTTGTACAAAAATAATGATAAGACTGATGTTGGAAATTATCGCCCTGTCTCAATCTTGAGCATTGTCTCTAAAGTTTTCGAGCGGGTTATCTATGATCAATTAGAAGAATACCTAGTCCAAAATAGTTTAGTATACGAGTATCAGTCTGGATTTAGACAAGGATTTTCAACTGATACCTGTCTGATTCATCTCACAGATTATATTCGCTTTCAGATGGACAAGGGACACTATGTTGGCATGGTCCTCATAGATCTGCAGAAGGCTTTCGATACAGTAAATCACTCTATTTTATTGAATAAACTAAAAGCGATGGGTCTCAAAGAAATGTCCATTAACTGGTTTACCTCCTACTTGTCTGATAGAAGTCAGTTAGTTGAAATTTCTGGTAAATACTCCTCCTCAACAACTATTTCCTGTGGTGTGCCCCAAGGGTCAATTTTAGGGCCATTTCTTTTTCTTATCTATGTAAATGACATGTCTGCTGTTGTCGAAAATAAGTTACTCCTTTATGCAGATGACTCAGCAATTCTTGTGTCAGGTAAAAGTAAAATGGAAATAGAAAACCTGTTAAGTAATGACCTGAATATTGTTAGTCAGTGGCTCATCTGCAATAAACTTTCCCTGCATCTTGGAAAGACAGAGTCTATTCTATTTGGGTCCCGACAACGGTTGAAATCCCAGTTCAAACTTGATATTCAATGTAATGGCCAACCTATTGAATCAACGACTTCAGTTAAATATCTTGGAGTTACCATTGATCAACACTTGTCCTTTGAGTCTATCTATTAGAAAATCAAATGCAAGGCTAAAATTTCTGTACCGTAAAAGTAAATTCCTCACCCTACATACAAAGAAACTTCTGGTTACCTCTCTTATACAATGTCACTTTGACTACGCATCATCTGCTTGGTATAACAGTTTGACACAAGATTTAAAGAATAAATTGCAAGTCACACAAAATAAGTTAATGAGATTTGTGTTGAACTTACAACCTAGGTCACATATTGGTAAAGAGCATTTTTCACGTTTACAGTGGTTGCCAGTTGTAGGTAGAATGAATCAAATAACATTATGTCATGTATATAAAATCAACTCCAAACTTTCCCCTTTCTATTTAAGGGAACAGTTTACCCCCATCAATGAAGTTTATAAATATCCTACCAGGTTCAGAGTTACGGTCGATTGTACAAATAATTTAATGTCGGAATGCAAGAGGTTTGCAATTCCTAAGGTCTTTGGTGGCAAATCTTTTGCTTTTAATGGTTGTAACCTTCTTCCTTTAAAAGCAAAGTCAAGGAACACCTTTTAAGTTCGGTTTAATTACTGTATTTGCTCTCTTTTTAATGCAATTTTACTATAAGTTCATTTATTTCTTATATTTTTTTAAACTGTCATGCATAAAGATAGATATTTCAATTACATAGTTAGTTTTACAGGTCAGTTTTTTCATGGCAATATTCATCTGTGATATCCATATATTTTTATCTGATAAAGCTTTAGTTAATATTGTTACTTAGTCACTCTATTTACAATGTTTTGTCAAAGCCACATATTGTTCCATCATTTTAGCAATTTAATTTATTTATTTATGCAATTCAATGTCTTTCCTTGATAACCACACTGTGATAATTAAGTATATTTTGTTTTAAGTCTTCCTATGTCACACAATACTATATTTTAAGGACCACAATGGAAATAAGAGTTTTATTTAAACTCTTTTTTGTGATATCCTTAACATGTAATGTTGATTGACATGGCTGTATTAACTCATACAGTTTGTTTAACACCTGTATGTCTTAATTTTAAAATTGCCATGTAAATTGTACATTTTATGTTGAATAAATCTATCTATTATTATAATTATTATTATAATTAGTATTATTACATAACCTATATTTGGAAATAAAGTTATTTATTATGAATTTGTTATTCAAACAGCTTCATGAAGATACGCTGTGTTTCCTTAATTAGTAAGTTGAAATCAAAGTCATTTGATAGGAATGAACTTGAAATCATTTATTTTATCTTTAGATTTATCAGAGTCACTCCTACCAACGATCTAGCATAAACTATCTATGCATTACTGCAGTTTAAAAATGTCAGAAAATCTGGATAGGCGTTTAAAGATAATCAACTTCGAGTTCATCGAAAAGTACGAAAAGCATGCCAAGAAAAGTACCGAAACGAAAGGTTGCAACAAAAACATGCAGATTATCCCACAATATTTCAATAGCAACCAGAATTCTTACCTGAAAATGCGTCTAATTGACGAAATTTGTTCAAGTTTCTGAATGCAACCCAATACTATGTACATTTAAAATGGACCTAACTCCTGAAGGAGTACATTCCCATCAAATAAATGTAGTGTTGATCAGAGGGCCGGAGTACTGTGTTGAGATTTTGGGGGGATACAATCTACAAAAGCAGGGCCACAAGTCAAAATAGCTCCACGGAAAGGTTTATGACTGAAGAACCATAGGGGATTTGAGTAATGGCCACCAACGACTTTTTTATTCAGATGAACGTATACTTTCAGAGGGTCCGCGGGCACCTTTTGGGGTTAGAGAAATTACTCCTAGTGTAGGATATAAGGGCACACAGACCTGTTAACCACAGGCCGCAGGGTACCCACATAATCCTAAGGTTAAACAAAAGGCATATAGTGAATATACTGGGGATGAATATTTTGATAACAGGCGCGAGGCTTCCAGTGTTCTAGAGGGTCAACAGGCATCTTGAGGGTCAAGGAAAATCCTCCAAAAGAAGGGGTTGGGGTCCAAAGTCCCTAAACATATTCAGGGAGGTAAACGAGCGACAAATTCGGAGTCTCGTTATGATTCCCATGTTATAGGGTTATCATGAGGGTAACATGAGCGCTGGGCGTTGCCTTCCCAGATCGCAACGTCCCCCAACCACAGCTTACCCTTATTATCACAGTGACCGTAATGAACACTCTTCATAGATGCAATTTTGGGACCACAGGGAGTTTCGGGGCCCGACTTCCATCCCATTACCCAGGGCGGGTGTATGGTGACACTTATCATCAACATCCACAGGACTCTTGTTATCTATCTGATTATCTCGGGCAAGAGTATCTCGGGCCACCTGCGCATTATTTCTTGGTTTGCTCTCCTCCATCCAACTATCAGTTTATGGAGCAAGCGGGACACGGGTATCCACCTCTGCCATATGACCAAGGTTATCCACCGTACCCGCCTGATCAGGTTTATGCGCTCTAACAAACTTACGAAAATTCGTATGTGTCCGTTATTTTTTCTCAATCGTACAGTCCGTATGCATCGTAGAGGAATGATGTATCATATCATGTGCATGGGTAATCTAGATCAGCAGGGCAGGAGATGGGGCATTATAATGCCATTAATTGTTTGTCACGTCCAGAAACGGGAGTTAGATTGTGGGGTTCCTAACCTAACACCCACAATATTCCCCAGGCTATGGTACGGGACGGGGACATGGTCAGAGATATGAACCCCCACCTTAAGAAAGAGGTACTGTTATGGTGTTGTTTTTATAGAGATGAAGGGAGGTGTATGGCTGATCAACCTGTGGGGTAAAGGACTTAATAGGCAAGGGGCTCCATCGGCTGGGTTGAACTTGAATTTTGGAGATTCTCTGGTAGTACAGCTTGCGCAGGTTACGAATGGGTGGGAGTTCAAGCCTAAAAATTCGCAAGTGTACACAGGAAGGGATCATATTTAATCTGGTACAGGATGTTGAGGTGATTGAGCAGGGAGCATGTAGTCTTGAGAGGGAAGGGGATAATGGGCCAAAGTTAGATAAGTCTTCCAATATGGCGCCAATGCATGCGGGGGTAAAGTTTGATGGTACTTCTAGCTGGGTGGTATTTGCATGTTATTTTAAGAGATTCAATTAGCGAATAAGTGGTCTGATAGTCATGCTTTGGATCAGCTGTACCGGGCCATCGGGAGGGAGGCGGCAGAATGCAATGCCATTGTCAGATAAACTAGCCCTAACACGTCCTTCATTGAGACTCTTGCTTGCCTACGGTAACGGTATAGGCTCCAAAAACCCAAAGACAACTGTGGAATTCCAACATGCGGTTCAAGATAAAGGTGAATCAGTTGATGATTGGCTAGATCGGTTCCGTAAATTAGTATCTCTGTCCTATGAAGGTCAATCGGTCTTTTCAATTGAAAAACATACAACCAAAAAGCTTATGTTGGGTGTTAACGTATAGCGGTTAAAATAAATATACTGTACTTCAGCGGCTTAGAACAGTACGCGCTGCACTGATCACAGTAGGTTGTCTGTCTTGGCTGATACGGTTTAAGGGGCCACAAGGGCTCGTTGGATGGAAGAGTGACGTCAGTACACAATAATTCTTAAATACCGGCCGGGAAAACAGCATTCAAATGCTGATGCTCTCTCTAGGTTAGACCCTTGGAGCCCGTGTTCCCTTTTTTAAGTAGGGGGTTAAGGTTGAGGACATTCCGTGTTGTCCACGCAAGTACTGTAATCGGGCACATGTGCAATGATCTACATTATATACAAAAAGTAGATGATGTTATTCCCCATGATGGGGGTGGGGGCCAAATTCTTTCAGTCTTACATGAAATCGAGTCTTTGCACCAATTCACTGACACTCTGATCGATGGGGTATTGTTGATGAGGTGTCAGGAAGGGGGCTTGATCTCTGTTAGCCATATCCAGGTGACGGCCGCCACCTGCTGAGGTTTTGCGCTTGGTAAGATAATTGAAGAACAAGGCAGGGATCCGGATCCTAGGATGGTTGTGGATTTCCTTGATGAACAGATGTCACCGGATGTGGGAACATTGGCTGCAGTCTCAGAGGATACCAAGTTTTGCTCGATCAACAGGTGTAGTACAGAGATGTTTTATATGGTATTGTACCTGCCATGGAAAGATGATGTGGTATTGCGCCTTATCCTTCCAGAGAGGCTGGTGACTGAAGTAATAGGGGTCAATCACAGTATACCTTCCGGGGGCACCAGAGTAATACTAGAACCAAAGCTAGAATAGTTGAACTGTTTTTTCAATACCGGCTATCACGGGCTATTTCGGGTGACATTGCTACATGTCATGAATGTAATGTGTGCAAAAAGGGGGAGAAATAGGACCAAATTCCAATGATAATCATTCATGCGGGGGTCCATATGCAAGACTTCATGTTGATATTCAAGGGCAACTTCCAAAAAGCACGCTAGGAGAATGTACTGGTTATGGTTGACCAGTTTGAATTGATTATCCTCATCTGCCAAACATCCGAAATCGCTGCAAGGATTGAGTGTCCATTGGAGATTTCCCCGAGCAGGGAATGAGCTTTGAGAGTAGACTGTTCACTTCCCTTTATGTAATCCTTCAGCTCCATAAGGCCCGCCTTTTTGAAATCCATCAGATCCATAAGGCCCGCACTACTTCCTGTCGTCCCTCAGCAAATGTGCAAGGTGATCTTCAAACGCACACTTATGGATGCGGTGAGGTACTTTATCGGGAGTACCAGAATAGGTGGGATGAATTTATTTCTCAGATCGGTTTGGCTTTGCGCGCCTCAGTAAACAAGGCTACCGGGTACATGCTTTACATGTTAATGTTAGGTCGCGAACCATCTCTCCTGAGTGATCTTATATGCCCATTGCCACACCAAGAGGAGAAAGAGTTGGACAATTGTGCATTTGATATAACCAAGGCCACTCAAAGGGCATGTGTGTAGGCTAGGGAGAGGTTGTTCACTTACACCATACTTTTACCATGGAGGAGATTCATGATCATGTGTGATGACGTGGAACTTGAAATAATGGGGCTTGTGTGAATGTCGCCCGAATTGGAGGCCGTAAATATAGCTCACTTTATGTACTCCGTGTGCTATCCCCAGAAGAGGCGGGGCGGGGCTGACTTAGGAAACTGAATGTTTTCATCACGGATAGTAATCACAGGATGTTATTGTGAGTTTGTTCTTTCAGTCACGCATTTTGCTGACAGTAAGGAAGGCGAGAGCGGTGCCGGGCGCAATCCCTACTTTCGAGCGATGAGGGGACCAATGAGAGCACACCCTTCTCTCGGATGTTGGGAGGGATTCTCTGAACCAATCTTGGCAGATCTCTTGGGGAAGGATATGGAGGGAGATTGAGAGTAATATGGGGTTCGGTAAGGATCGTCCCAATGGAGGAAAGGAGGTCCAGTAATAAACCAACCTTAAGCAGTTATGGGGGACTTAAGGAATCAGTCCAGTGCGGGGTTGGGTGGTTCGTAGAATTAGGTGCCATATTCAGAAGCGTGAACATGGGAATCCCCCAATCAGGGTCAAGTCACTATACACTGAGCCCTTTCAAAACATTTGGAAACGACCATTCCATCCATAAAGTCCACTGTTTAGAACGATACTTTCCGGCGCGCTTCGTCCGAGAGTAGGGCTCCGACCTGAGCTGGAGGTGTAGAATTATCGAGGGGGTCCGAGATAAGGTTTAAGGGAGGGCTGTGTGTCGCACCGAGTAAGTGGAGTTTGTACAATCGAGAGGGTTGGACCCTCGCATTTATCTCTTTTCGATGCCGGGTTCAGTGGATTATTGACCTTTCATTTGCCGCAATCTGTCTATTAGGCCGCTACTTACCGAACCAGGGGCGCGTTTCAGAGACGATCGTTAAGGCGATCGTTAGCTGATTTTGGTAGTACGACCAAAATTACCGATCGGCACCGTTTCAGAGACGCAACGTGCACCTGCTTTATCGTTAATTTTGCTCGTAAACCTACGACCAGTAAGAGGCACTCGTTAACTTAACGATCAAGATGGCGGATGAAGATTTTCGCCATATCAAAGTATACTTTTACTTTTTACCAACATTTGAGAGTTTAATATTGCGTGTAGCATGTTCGCTGGTGTGGAATTTATAAACTATGTCTAAAAATAGCTGAAAACAGTACGACAATGTTCTATTTTCGCCGTTCTGTCAAAAAAAGGATTTTAACTGTAGAAGATGTAAGCTTTTTGTTATATTTAGTAAATGTGCTGATATTGTGTACATCTAAAACATTGAATATGATGTAGAATTTGATTTGGTTCCATTGCTGTTTTATATGTTATGTAAAACATTTTCTTGAAATTTTTCTATTTCGGATAGTTTTTAATTCGGATAAATAAATGTCTGTACATATTTTGTTGTAATATTACCGGTCTTTGTGGCATGTAGTCAGTGAATTATTAAACAGTGTTACCATTTTATCATGTCAGGATATAACATTATTATTTTTCTTATTTTTGCACATCTTAAACTTGCTAAAGAACTTCAACGAACACGTTATATATTACCTTTTTGGTTGTAAACATCAAAAAAATAAATATCAACATTAAAGTTATGGAAGCCAGAACTAATCTAAAACTGATGCTAAATATATATAAATATACTGTACAGTAATGTAAACAACACTGTCACAACAAATAAGTTGATTATTGGCTACTTTAATACCATGAACACTATCGGGTGACAACGTAATCATTTTAGTTCACCTTTACTTGTAATTGAAACTTGTTTTAGTAAGGTATCCTATGGTTTATGTAGAACTCTGTAGTATAGTACATATGTGAGTTTTCAACTGACAAAGGTTAAATCTTGTCTTTTCAGTCATACCATTTGATGCCAAGTGTACAATAAAAACTGAAATGAAAATTGACAGCAGAAGTGTCATGGTCTTGGTGGAAAATGCTGTGCTCTTCATTGACCTCTGTTTAATAATGGTATGGAAAAGGGAATTAAATTCTAATGTTGGTTTTATGAATAATATAAGAGGTATATTCAACATATGAACACATAAGGACTAATGTAGAAACTGAACTGCAAAACCATATTATATATCTGCAGTTAATGTACAAGCTATGTACAAATGCTTATTGATATAATATGTTTTCATTTATTTAGTTTTTTTGCTTGTTAAATATTTGTTTTAGTTAATTATTTCAGGCTCATGATAAAAAAACTACCAGGAATGCTTCAAGATGGCAATGGAGGGCAGTGTAAAAGTAGGTAGGAAATGATAAAATGCAATAGGATATAAACAAATTTTATGAATAATACAATAAGATGATGTTGGGCATCTTACTTTGAGCAGTTAACTGGTATAACATAATTGTTATTTAACTTATATGAACATTAAACAAGAAATAAAAAGTGACCAGAATGGTGTTTACATGTTTTCTTAAATACCCCACTTATTTCTTTTTTCAAAAGACAATAATTATCATAAAATATGCATACTATTTCAGTTGAAAAATGGGAATGTAAATTATGTGTTACTTGTAGTTTAACCATTAAAAGGCGTTTTCATAAATGTATTATATTGTGCTGTATTAAACAATATTTTATAACTTTTTGTCTTTTTCAGGACACTGAGAAATCACAATGTTTCAAACATCTAGAATATGCCCAGAGTCAGTCTTCAAGATACTCACCTTAAAAGTTCCAGTGTGATTTAGGAGACTTTGTCAGAACAGTACATTATACCTACATACACTGGAGATACCAGACCCAACAGATAACTACAGATATATTTAAACAGAACCTGAAATTAATTGCATATCCCAATACAGCATAATACTTTAAACGGTTAAAAAGGCAGTGAGGCATTTGTGTGTAATCTTCATTTAATATTTGAAATTTCTTTTTCCTTTTTTTTTGATTTTGCATTTAAAAGCCATTAGCATTAGATTTTTCAAAAATATATGTATTTTTATACAGTTTCAACTGTGATGTATATCGAGTTGTACATGTTTCCTCTAAGGATTAAAACACTTTTGAATTATATAGGAAAATTGAAATGATACATTTATTCAAACTTATGATAAAATATAAAACACACACTACCATTGTTGATCATGTAAACCTTCATACTATCTTTTATAGAAATTATGTGAATCTTTTGATATTTCTAAATACATTTATTTTTACTTTTACTGGCTCATGTTTAAACACAGAATGCTATATAAAGTGTATACTCACTTGTATATCATAACATGATTGAAATAGATAATAGATAATATTTGCATGAACCTCTGAACACTTAACCGCTATGGCAATCGGCACCAGTTAAGATACTTTTTGTTGAATAATGTGTTTTGATGAGACCAGCTTGTAAAATAGCTGTATTTCTTTTAGTCATTTTGTGAATACCTGAATTATCCTCGGGATCTATCTCAGTCATACAGATCCCAAGTACCGGTTAGGGCAATGTGTCATGTACCGCATCAGGGGAATCGGGTCAGCAGTGCAGAGAATTGGGCATTAAAATGTTGCTATTGGTTCGCCATGTCCAGGATCGGGTGTTAACTTAGGGTTTTTACCTTGACTCCGACAATGGACCGCGAGCTATGGGGCGGAATACGCGGGGGAATATGACCCCTGTGGGTGATTGCATGGTTCTATGGGTTTATATAATCTGAGGTGAGATATCTGAGTTTCACACCTGTAGGTAGTGGTTAAGACACATGTTAGGGGATTACTTATATTCCTACGACTCTACCGGCTGGGTTGAACTTGAACTTATCGGATTTTCTGGTAACACCAGGAGGCCGACCAAGGGAATTGGAGGTGGCTAAACCCTAATAGGAATTCGTAAGAGTACGCGCGAAGGGGGAGATTTGACGTGGTTCATAATGACAAGATGGTTGAACCTGAATCATGCAGCCCCGGGGGCGAAAGTTAGGAAGGCCCAAGATAAACCGTGGGGGTAAAGTTTGATGGTCCTCTAATTGGAAAGTATTTGAAGTCTGAGAGGCGGGTAGCTAGGTTTGTTTGTGCAAATAATGCCAATTTGTCGGTCAAATGGTTAGCTCAGAGAGGTAGAAATGCTTCCTCTGGTAGTAACTTCGAGAGGGGTGGGGCACGTTCGGGGGTCCGTCCTTTTGGAAAAGGGATGGGTGCTTTATCTGTCGTACAAGAGTAGAGATTTCATTTTTGCCGAGGCTGAACAGTCTCCGGGCCCAAAATAAAGTTCAGAGAATTCTCCCAGGTAACGTTTGGCCAAACAGGCTGCTTCTGTGTCTGATCCACGCCTGGTACAGGTTCAACCATTCGTTGTCATGGTATCTCTAACTGAAAATGGGGCAAATATGAAGGTTTAGGTGCCTAATTCAGAGGATGATGTAGTCACACCGCCGGTGGGGTCTGCAGAGTCCGCACTCTTAGAGGGAGGGCAATGAGGGTCATTATTGGTGGTAGATTTGCCTGGGGGAAGTTTCCCGAAGACGGGTAATAATTCAAATTGGGGGGCGGGTAATAATTCAAATTGGGGGGCGGGGTGAGACTAGTTCTTGTCTCCCTCGGTTGGCAAAAGCAACTCAAGTGCCATATCTGTGGTTGCATATTGTTTTTAATTATAAATTATTTAAAGTGGCCATTCCTCAACTACCGATTATTCTAACAATGCATTTAGGTCCTCTCGAACATATAGAAAATATACAAACATAATCTATACATGTACAATGAACATGAACATTTTCAATCATTTAAAATGCGAACATTTGGTAGGCAGCAGAGATTATTGTTGAATTATAACCTACATTTTCAGTCTTTGATTAGTACCAAGACTAGTCGTTATTAAGATTTGTAGTTTAACAATTTTACAGAAATGACATTTAATTTGGTTCCCCGCCTTCTCAAATTGGGTCTAAGACATTTACAACATATAAGATACAATCTCAAAGATCAAGCTGGGCGGAGAAAGCGAAACAGGTTATACACCAGGGGCGTAGCTAGCCCTTTATTCATGTGGATTCATATAATTATGCAAGGGGGGGTCCAGGGACATGCCCCCTCGGATTATTTTGAAAACCATGGTGCAGTCTTGTGCATTCTGGGCGTTCTGAGTTGCTTTACTTAGGACTAGAAAATGGACGGTTTTAGAATCATGTAGTCAAGTACGCATACTGCAATTTTGGCTGTTTTTTTGTCAGAATCATGTGTATTCCGCCGCGTACTCGCGTATAGGCAGCTACGCGCCTTTTAGCTATAAGATATTTTAAACATGTTGGGTAAAATCTTGAAACTTAGTACGACTAGCTCGCCTCGCCCGTTCCAACTTTCCTTATTTTTTTACCTAATTTGTTTGTTTACTTAAAATTTGTTCGTTTACTTAACACTTACACTGTGCTGGTTTTCCATTTTTCCTCAATCTATCCCAATTCAGGGCAGTATTGCTTGTCCTTGTGAGCACTTGAAAAGACTAGGAGTGATAACGTGAAAACAATGGACGAAAAAGATTTCGTTTGATAAAATGCACATTAGTTTGGCTTTGTGTAATATAATATAAGCCAAGTCATCGGATGATTCATTTAATAGCATTATTTCTTGCTTGTTCTGACAGACAAGCTTTTGGTTTAAAGGAACTCGTTTATGTTCGTCGAGTCAGGCATCGAAACAAATCATTTTGTTAAAATGTAAATAAAACGTTTGTTACAATGATAACACATTATTCGGAACACCCCGGTCATTTTCCATCGAAAACAACCTAGGTTACATGCCGGTACATCAGTAGAAGTAGTTAGTATTTTTTTAGATAATAGTATTAATCATTTATAGTAGTTTAAATCCTAGTTTGAAATGCTTGCCAGTGATGTGTATTGTTGCATACATAATTGAGATTCCTAAGAGTAAAGTCACAAAGTTGAATTGCTAAATTAAAATTACTACGCGATCTACTTGCAGCGTAGTAAAATGTAAAGGTTTTTGACATCGTAAACCGTCCAAATACATCCGAGGTTGTTTTCGATGAAAATTGGCCGAGGTGCTCCGAATGCATCAAACGTGATAAACAGTGCTCTGCTGTAAATACTAATTGAATCACGTTACAGAAAAAAGTTATGTTGGACCGAAATATGTTAATAACCTCTGAAAATATATTTGTTTTAAACTTATTAAACCTATTAAAATTGAATTGTCTTATGTTTGAATTTAGAATATTTTGCTCAAACGGGTATCTGCGAGTTGCTGTTTGGTGGTTGTACATAAAAGTTATTAATACGACTAAATTTCAACAGTAAAACAATATATGAGTGAGTGCCTTTAAAAAAGAAAAAAAACTGTCTTACAAAAAATTAGGGATAAAAGAATCGAGAGGTTAGTTGTGTTATGCGAACTCTGTCTTATGTTCCATTATGTTCAGTTCGTTGTATGGTTTGTGTTATTTTCCTTATTGCAACAGAACATGCAGAACGAATATTTGTAACATAGAACAATGTTAGCACTGAATACATTTATAACAAAAAATAGCTTTTCAAACGTTTATCATACTTACGCATCACATTGCCGATACTATATCGTAAGACATTTAGGCACCCAATTCTGAAGATCATTGTCAGAAAACGTTAACGAGCTGGCGTATTTTTGTCGACCATAGAAACATTAATAATAGACCATAGAAAAAAGACCATAGAAAAAATAATTTTAATTAAAAGACCATTGAAACATTAATAATGCACATGAACAGACCGCCTCGCTGTGAATTTAAAGCCTTTAATAGAGAGATATAGTTTTCATTACTCGTTATCTGAACTAAGGCCGGTTGTTGATGATTGGAATCAGTAATCATCATCATCATCATCATCATCATCATCATCATCATCATCATCATCATCATCATCCACCACACATACACAACCACCACCACCACCAACTTAACCACCTTCATCATCATCCAAATCAATCATCAGCAACATCTACGCATCATCATCTCGTCATGGTCATTGTCGTCATCGTCACATCATAATTAGTATCATTGCCGTCGTCGCATCATCATTATTATTATCATCATCATCTTAATCGTCGTCGCCGCATTATCACTATCGTCGTCATCGCATCACCATTATTATGATTATAGTGTCGTTGTCGCATTATTATTATTAAATCATCATTGTCGTTGTCGTCGCATCTTCGTGACTATCATCATCAGCACCATGCTGCACGTTTGCATTTACTTTACAGAACATTCATAATACGCATACTATAATATTTTACTTATCAAAGTAAAATCACCAGCCTGAAAAAAAAACGTATTTTGTTGTTGTCCAATTTTCATTATAATTATACAAATTTTAAAGGGAACGTCGATCTGAACTGCCTCCATCACAAAAAATCACGGATGATGATGTACTTAAGATACAATTGTAACATAAATAGCAGATGGTTAATCAGAATAGAGACCACGAGTTTGTATCATTTGTGTCAATCATTATAAAAAGGAGAGTTACATTAATTGATTCCCTTCAAGAGATTATCATTATTATTATTATTATTATTATTATTAAAAAAGACAGGTGCTCATCAGGTTAATATGACGTAACGTCATTTCACTTCAGACTGGGTCACTCGCTTTAACGCTGTGCTTTATCGTTATTTTTTACGTACGACCGGAGAGTTTACGAGACGTTTCTGAAACGCCTTTATGATTATCGTTAAGTTGGTCGTTATTATGATCGTAAATTTACGATAATGGCAGATCGTAAAATCTATCTGAAACGCACCCCAGCACCCCAATTTACATAAATGGGTTTGTTTTTCCCAATAGTTCTCCAACAGAGGATGTTCTTCATATATGTCGGTATGTTTCTCGGGAAAGAAGCTCGCGTCCTGGTCCAGTGGTGATCTATGTACCCTCCGCGAGCGACTAAACCAAGACAAAAACCTCCTGGAGGAGGAGGGGGGGGGGGCGAGTGAACAAATTACAGATCCTTCTAGGGGGCAGAGTTCGTCGGGAGGTTATGGCTCCGAACGGTTCAGTTGGGTGGGTTATTAGGGGCTATGTTCAGTCCTTTGGGTCAGGATGAGATTTGGTCATCCTCTGGATTTGCGGCCAGATTTACGGGAGATGGCACATATCAGGGGGGAGGGGCTGTGCAGTAGCTAGAATGGGTATTAAATGACAACACCCGCACGTTTTACTCTTCTCTTTTTTGTTTAGGTTATGGTCTTCCTTTTAAAAAAGGGTTATGGTTTTACTCCCTCTTTAGGCCACGGTCATTTTAAGTTTCGTCATATTTTACTTGCCTTTTTATCTTGCATTTATGGGGGAAGTCAATGAACTTGCCCATAGTTATATTGGTTAATCTTCTCTTTTTGGTTGTGAGAGCAGATCGGGTCAGCAGGGGCTATTAGGGTTATGGGACTTGGTCACAATAACTTTCAGGTCTTGGGGGTCTAAAAACAAAAGGGGGGAGTGTCGCGATCTCGTGATTATCATGCGATCCTGGAGTTATGGGGTGCCCAAAATCATTGTGTCAGCCAGTAAATACAATAATACGTTTCACTATTGTTTAGTTAATTTGTCGTCACTCACAAATTATGACGGATAATTTCAATGTAAATTGATTTGGTCGCAGGGGCCGCATTATAATGTTGAATTATACATGAGACCAGTTCGTATTTCTTGAAATGAGCATAGCTGTTGCATTGCACACAGAAGCTGTTGATATAAGTTGAACTTTTTCTTTCCATTGTATAGTTAGTTATAGGGGTTTGAGTTTTATCTTCAATTTTCACTATGAAGTCAATGTTTGATATTCACACGATGCAAGAAAAACATAACTGGTTTAGTAAATTTATGCAGGGTGGCCAAGAAAGACTCAAAACCCGACTTGCCTGATTTTTTTTGCTGTTTGTGCTTCAGATAAAAACAAAGTGAAATGAATTGATTCAATGAATATGAAGGCTCTACAGTAAAAAAAACTACTTGTCAACATTGAAGAAATCATGAGCTGATGATTAATGAATTGAAATTACTGCAAAGTGTGAATGCTGAATTATGTAACTGTTTTAAAACGGTGAAGGACTATGGACCAAATATATTCAATTTGATGTCAGTTGATCAAATATATTTATTTTATTTCGAATTAATTATTAATCAGTACACCTTAAAAGTTAAGTCGATTCATACGTAAAACAACTTTGTTTTAAATACGTGTTATACACACTATGTTCAGTCCATTGTAGTGCGCATATTTTAAGTTATACAGCATGTACATTATGTAGGTTGCAACTAACTAAAGGTCACATTGGATTAGGACGACTGGCAATTGCATCTAAATACATAAAAATAAATCAAATTCATCAACTTCTTAATGAGAGCAGAAATTATATAGATAACTGTTCTCGTGTGCGGGGTGCACCCGGCGTGTGCCTCTTTTAACATTATTTAAACGAACTTTTAATGCCAATTTAAGAGACGCATAATGCATAAAAAAGCAGATTGCACCAATTACGACTAATATAAGACCAACTTTTCAGGGGAGGGTAAAATCCTTCATTCCACATTTAAACTATATATTTGTTCAGTTACAGGTGAAGGAGGCTCACTAAACTTGCACCCCTTTGTTGTTAAACCATGGAACCGCCTCTGGACTTGCCATAATTATAGAAAACCATTACACTAATTGACACCATCTATGACCTCACACAACAATCCTCTTCGAAGATAAGGCTACTTTCTATAAGACAAACATAACACAATGGGATTTTTCGAAAAAAGGAGTAAGATTTTGAGAGTTTTATATGGTTTTACTCTATGCGTTATGTAATGACATAACACATATTTACTGGTTTAAGAACGTGTTTTTGTTTGTGCTTCTTCAATTTTATTGAGGACGTATTTAGTGTTAGGTGAAGAATATTAATATTTTACAACTGTATAGTTGCTTTGAATACGGTTCATTTTAGATTGTACTAATTTCGTTTTTATAGCTGATAGCTAATAAATCACTCTAAAGTCCGTTTCCTGGGTAGAAACCAGTACTGGGGTCCATTTTGAAAGGCTATGAGAAAGTACCACTGGTGTGGATCGAACCCACAACCTCTTGAGTGAGAGGTGGACACCTATATCACTAGACCACTTTCACTCTCAATCTACAAATCATTTTTTGTTTGTAAGCGTATGTTGTGTATATAATAATGGTATATCTGCATATAATTTATACTAACAAAATGAATCCATTATATTGTCACTTAAATGACCCATAAATAAGCTAGGTTTCTGATAAGCTCCATTCAAGTAATATAAACTCTTGGTGCCTTGTGACCCATATAAATTTGGTATCAGTTGAAATGTGGACAAAATGACCAATAATTAATTACAAATAAAGATATGTATTGTTTTATGTATGTATATTTTTGTTGTTGTTGTTTTGTGTCATCATCAAAAAACCTTTCAATTCATACCAAAAATACGGGGTCACCATGGCCGGTTTCATAAAACATATTCAGTCATTTTTATCCTAAGTCAAATTCCATAAATTTTCATAGTATTTTTTAAGAAAAGTACAAGCGTTTACCTGAATCATATATGAAATAATATTAATGCTAATAAATCATTTGTTAAACTATTCACTTATTATACCATATAACTAGCGAGATACCTATTTAAACTTTAGAAAATTACTTAAACCTAAATTTACAAATGTACTCTGAAATAAATCAAAAGCACCGACCGACCTCCGTTATTTGATAGCGCGGTAACTAAATGCGATGCAATCTAAAAGGGCAACACTTAACGATATTCCTCCTGTCTAAAGACAACTATTTATATTTCACAGTCCAAACGTGGCAGCTGAAGACCTTATTATAATTCTTAAAATGAGGATGCCTGGTGAGCCAAAATCTGATGAATAAAAATGAAAATAAAATATTAACTTCTTATTGCACAAACAATTTTAGAACAAAACAATATTAAAAACAAAAATAGAGGATGACGGTAAGTGTGGGCAAGTGGTATAGGTGTCCGCCTCTCAATCACAGGTGGTGGGTTCGATTGCAAAAATTGGTACCTTTTCATGGCTCTTGAAATGGAGACTGGTACTTGTTTTATGCAGGAAATGGACTGTATATTGGCGATAAAAAACAAACAGTTCTCGCCACACAGTTAAGCTCAAAGAAAAATGTATTAACTAGTACGAAAGAAATGAAAACGTTTATAAACTACCTATTCCAATAGGCCCTTAAGGTTTACCTGTGAATCATAAAAATGATTGCTTAAATGTTCTTTATATGACATAAGATTTCATGAATTATAACATTCACTGATTTAAATAACGGTTATGTTCAAAGGTACAATGCTTAGACCAATCAGACACTAAACGATAGCCAAAAAAAATGTGCAAACAACACAGACATGCATCCCAGCATCTTGTATCAACATTTCTTGAGTCAGCAAACGTTCAGCAAAATCACGAGTTCAAAAATCGCCGATGTAATTCTGTCGGGCTCTGTGTCTACGCTGTTTTACAGCAGTTCCCACTTATTTGCACTGTCCGTTGCTCAAATGAAAACTAGTTTATGTGTTTACATTTATCATTTTCTTGCAAATCCAATTTGAATTTCTATCTAACTACCTACTATTGTCGTCATTTTGTTTGCAGTCAGAATTGTCTGTATCTCGTTTCTACTTGCGCACATCACCTACGCCGCTACAAACGGTCTATTGTGTTTCAACTGCGATGACGTCGCTAGTCCACGTGACTGTACGCGCGTGGAGTATTGCCAACACGATCAGGTAGGTTTTATTTAAAAGCTCGCGTATTGTATTTGCTGGTATTATTTTTCCTTGTATTATATACGATAAGGACTTCGGAGAAAATGATATAACATAAGCACAAAAATGCAATGTAACCAAATACAATCTCAATATAAACTTTTGAAAAAAAAACATACATCTAAATCAACACAGAACTACTAAAACAAGGCCACATGTAGATTGTACGATTTAACAAATGAACGAATTTAAACATCTAAATCAATACAGAACTACTAAAACAAGGCGACATGTAGATTGTACGATTTAACAAATGAACGAATTTAAACATCTAAATCAATACAGAACTACTAAAACAAGGCGACATGTAGATTGTACGATTTAACAAATGAACGAATTTAAACAAAGAGTTGAATGTTATAATTGGTTATAATAAGTCATAGAAGAATTGCACTGGATAGAGTAGTTTTGTCATAATATATTAATATGATCTTAAAGGGTCTAGACACAGCATGAAAAAAATGCAAAAATAAGACGGTTATTGTCAAAAACTTACATAACATTGATATCGTCTTGTATAACGCATTGGGTTTTACTGATGTATCACATATCTTACGACACATGCACCTTTCACAGTTCTCGCACATTTTTCGAATTCGAAAATTTACTGGGAGTGTCTACCATGTAAAACAAGTAAGTTTTTAAATAGCGTCGATATATTTATCAGTACTTAACTCGTGACTTGCACATGATAAATATACACACCTCATTGATTTCCGTTTGAACGGACATTGCAAGTAAGCGGAATACTACTGCACAACAACGGAGACACAGAATCCGACAGATCAACATCGGTAATGAAATTCTCTGCCCAAATGACAGCGAGATGCTAAAACGCCAATTGACAGTTTAGTGAGTGAAATGATCACATGACTTGCAAGGTGTTCGAAATAATTCAGCGCCATTTTTAAACAGGGAAACTCAGCTGAGACAGTGACATTATTTTTGCGTTTATTTCTTCAATCATGAAAAAATATGTAGTATCTGCATCATACTCTCGCAATTCTAGGATTGTATTGAGGAAATACTGTATTTTCCTATTTGGGGACAATCTGGTGTCTAGCCCCTTTAAAGGAAGTGTTTTTGAGTGTTTTATCTTGTTCTCTCATTTAAATTTAATAGGCGTTTTTGACCTGTATCATGGTGTTATATATTCCAGGCATGCTCCGTAGAACTTCTTCAAACATCCACAAACCGAACATTCTACAAAATGGGCTGCTACAACACACAAGTAAGAACGAGTCACTGTGTGACATTTTTGTTACATATGTGGCAGCATTGATCAGGGATGATGAAATCTTATATGTTCCTAATATAAACATCATATACAAACAGTTTTTCACCATCACTGACCAATCCTTCTATCTTTCTTTTAGAAATACGATTACAAGTAAACAGAAGACCCCTTGGGCAGTGATTACGATCAGTCTCATGTCTGAGTTCAGACTCAAATTCAAAATTCCAAATCTTCATTTCATTACAACTTTCCTTAAAGCAAAGCACTGATGGTAACTTTGCTGACTTAAATTACTTTTTACTAATATGTACATATTTTTGGTAAAGGAAGTTGAAAAATGGTGATTTTTTTGTTTCTTCATAATATGCTTTTATGAGTCTGAACTCAGACTTACAACTTTTAGTAATCATGGACCCCAGATATTTTATGAGTCACCCTAGATTGGTACAATACATTGATAATGCATATTGTTGCATACTAAATGTCCGTCATTGCAACATCTCAGCCAGGGTCTGTATTAACTAACATCTTGAGTCTGAGTTTGAGAAATTATATTGAATGCATTGCTGTATCGGTTACAAATAATCTAATCTAAAAGTAGGTGTACATATTTTGTCAATTTTAGTAATAAAATTGATAATTTGAAACCTGTTAAAATGAGTTCTCTGGGACTGCGTGTGGACCTCATGGGTGATATTCAATATTTAACTTGTGTCAACCTTATGGTCATATATCATTGACTTCATTCATTCTATTGGTCAGTTATAAATAACAAGTAATCCGATTAGCTACATCGTTCTTAGATCCAATTAAGACCAATATTGAATACCAGCCCAGACTCAATACTTAGTTAAAGCGTACCCAGTGTTCCCGACGTATTTCTTTGTAGCTTTAGTGTTGAACTTGGTTAAAATAGTTATAAAACGCCAGACTTTTAATGTAGGAATGCACCAAGCAGCAGCATACGAATGGACGAAGATCCTCGAGGACGCAAAACATCCATGGACAATCACGTGCCGCTGGTGACAAAGGGTTGTGCCTGGAATGCTCTTCTGACCTCGAATCACAATTAACCTTGTGCGGAGCAGGTAATTCATTTATTGCAATCACTATCTGAGTTACGAAAAAGAATAAAATTATCTTCCTTTACGGAGTTAAGGCATACACGAAAACAAGGAAAACGCTTTCTCTCACCAAATATTTGGTCATGGTGGAAAACCTTTTCTCCCATCCCAGAAAACTAGATCCAAAAATTAAGCCATGCAGGAAAACATTTTCTCCCCATCCCAGATATCTAGATCCAAATATTTGGCCATGCTGGAAAACCTTTTCTTCCCATTCCAGGTATCTAGATCCAAATATTTGACCATGCTGGAAAACCTTTTCTCCCATCCCAGATAACTAGATCCAAATATTTGGTCATGGTTGAAAACCTTTTCTCCCCATCCCAGGTATCTAGATCCAAACATTTGACCATGCTGGAAAACCTTTTCTCCCATCCCAGATTACTAGATCCAAATATTTGGTCATGGTTGAAAACCTTTTCTCACCATCCCAGGTATCTAGATCCAAATATTTGACCATGCTGGAAAACCTTTTCTCCCATCACAGATTACTAGATCCAAATATTTGGCAATGCTGGAAAAGCTTTTCTCCCCAATGCATTCAAAAATTTAAACAAAATGCATCAACCAACACTGTACGCTTTAACCCCAAAATATTTAAAAATCATTTATATCCGCATTGTACATACAATAAAACTTAATGCTTTCGCCGAGATGCTTCAAGAAACATTTCAGACATGTTTTTTTTAAAAAAAAGAACATATGAACTTTCAACTTGACTCTCTTTATAGAATGTGAACTTTAACTTTGAATGCACTATTGTACTTTTGGTTATTTATTTTCTTAAAGTACGCTTTGATAAGGATCTCTTAACTATGTTATCATGTTACAATTGGTAGAGTGGTATGACATGTCCTTCTTTTTCACTCTTGAAAAACACGTGCAATCCATAGTGGAATTAATAGTTGCGATCTGAAAAGAGCTTGCATCAAGTGATATCATATACATCGGCACGGTCCTTATCATTTTTTAATGTTAATGTTTTAGTCTTTTTGATATTTCGAAGAAGACCTCATGGATTAAACACTGTACGCATAAATAGCCAAAACGAAATATATACAGCACACAAAAGAAAATGTTTGTTTCCACTTAACCAACCGACCGTTTTTAGACTATCTGCGCATGCGCGCAGGTAGTCTTAAGACCGCAAACTCCAAAGAACTACTTCTACTCATGTCGTTTTAACCCATTTTTTGTCTTAATGCGCTCTATGTTTAGCAGAATGACGTCGAAACGATAAAAATAGATTGGTTGTATTGCAGTCCGAGTATGAGTTTTTGCTTGTTCGGCTATTTCCGCGCTGTAATTCTGTATCCCGGCTTTTTATTTTTAGCAGAATATAACTATTTTTCGATCGCTATATTTATCAGATTAATGTCGATCAAAATAACGAAGGTTCTGATAGGAAGGTTACATAATGATATTTAATCTGAGTTTAGCCCATGATGTTCCAGAAATTATTACCGACCGCAAGTGTCCCTTCGCCTGCAGGGTTTGTTATTGACGTGACCCTGAAGCACGCTTATTTGTAATGGTGTATTTTTATTTTACTTTTATGAGATAAAAAACAAAAATGGTTGTCTGAGTGTCAAAATATCTCAGGTTTCGCGTTACTAATGCTTCAAATACTATTATTTACTTGCTACACAATAACAAGATACTATTCATTCTTTGATTTTAGGCGTTTATGTTTCTAATGAGATGTGTTCAGTTTTTTAGCATAAAAGCTTTGTTCCGGTGTATTCTTGGCATAGTTTTAGACATTAGGCTTTCAATTTATATAAGCAGACATGCCCTGATACGACAGTGAGTCATGCACACGTTTGGTGAAGCAAAGTAGTTCGGATTAAACCTGTAAAACATCCAAAGAGTACGAAGCATTTATAACAACACTAGTACTATTTCTACACAGATACTTACATAAAGCATAAATAACATTAAATTTATCAATAAACTTTAAAAAGCACGATCATATTCTCATTCTTAGAACAGACAAGTTCTGATAATATAAAAAAAGTTTCAAATACAGTAACTGACCAATATTTTAAACAGAGTTTCTACATACATTAACTGACCACATGTTTGTCCTCACCGCGGGAAAACGACCATTTGATAAGCTCTGCATATTGAAAGGAATTATTGCTACAGTTGTTCGTAAAATATTAATCATTTTCCTTAAACAATTAAAACGTGTATGTTCATTAAACTTGCCTACCGTATGATATCTAATCAAAGCACCGAAAACCCTTTGGAAACGATTGAAAGGGGCATGCATTATAACTTCAAATACATGGGGATAGGGGATACGTCGACTGAAGTGATAAGCTGTGCATTTTGAAGGGAATTATTGCTGAAGTTGTTTGTAAAAAAATGGCACAGTTTTCGATTTTATCTATGTGCCCTTCACCCATTCCCATTGTTCAAATAAAATTTGTAACTCTCACATATTTGCCTGCAGATAGTCTTTCAGCGCATTCGCGCTTTGATTTTACTTCCAATCATACACCTGTTTTGCCGTAGTGTAGATTAATACTCGTATTTTTCTAACAAACATGAATATCTAAGTGCTCATGTTAAAATTATATCATTTTATATCTAAAATTTTCTACAATAGTGATACACCCTTATAATGGTTGGCTTGGAAAGAATCCCGGTTTTCATGGCCAAAAGGTTAGGCCTACTTACCTACCGTATGCATTGGATATGTTAACTGAAACAAAGAACTGTTTTCTTCGGCCTGATATTTAATATGGCCAGTGAACTTTTGGGTTTAAACTTTGGCCTAATGCTTAATAAGCCAGTGTAACAAACGTTGTTTATTATTTCTCTCGAACTGTTCTATTCAGCTACCTCAACGGAACTCCATTGCTTCAATTGCAATGACTTAGTAAACCCGTCCCAGTGCGATACGGTCAGGGAATGTTCAACGGATGAGGTAGGGCGTTTTAACTAATTATGAAACAAAATTAAACAAACATTCGGAACTCCTCAGCATTTTTTAACGAAAACAACCTCGGATGTATATGGACGGTTTACATACTCAGAAATTGGTATGTGTCAGTCCGCTGCAAGTAGATCGCGTAGTGATTCTATTTAGCAGTTAAACTTAACGTGGATATCTTAATTATGTTTGTCACTTCAATGGCAATCAATTTCAACTAAGATCAATAAATTCAAGCGAAAAACACTACATTTAAATTAATGATATAATTTAAAAATTTACGAACTACTTCTACTGATGTACCGGCAAACATCCAAGGTTGTTTTCGATGAAAATGACCGAGGAGGTCCCAATGCTAAACAAAATTAATTGGAGCACCTCAGTTCTTTTCCAACTAAAACAATTTTGGATGTATATGGACGGTTTATCATGTCAAAAAAAAATATAACTAGGCCACAAGTAGATCAGGAATGAACCTAAGGGACTCCTTCATGTTTTGGACCAATAGTTAGTTTTGCCAAAAAAGCATATGAATTTTTTATCATAATTGTTTCTCTATGATATCGAAATTGCTGGAAGAAATGTAATTATAGTATAACAAAGTGTTTTGACTTTAGTGGACTGAATCCCCAAGCCGGTCAAGGCAAGAAAACAAAACAGACGCCTTAACCATTAGGCCATCAGGACCTAGAAATCTGACGGATATTTTAATTATGATTATTACACCGGCATACATCTGATTTGTGTCGAATTGCAATTATATGAATATTGACACACCTTGTAATATATATATGAAAGTGAGTTTAACATATTGGCCCAAACTCGCTCTTACAGAAATTGGGGCATCTACAAAGCAAAACTCTAAAAGCAAGTTTAAAAAATTACATTGCGTCATCCGCTTTCCCCCTCCAACATGTTTTTTTCTATCTTAAAGGACTGCTTTATCGGAATACAGCCAGTGGCGTCAGGGACCGGGGAGTACAGATATCAGCTGGGGTGTAAATCCAAACCTGTAAGTTATTATATATCAGTTATTTATGGTACGAAGCTGACCGATCTCTTTCTCAGGAGGAAAATGCGCTCCTTCTACTTCAATTAGTAACATGTGGCCTGTTACATTTAGTGGTATGTGACCTGTTACATTTAGTGGCATGTGACCTGCTACATTACGTGACATGTGACAAAAGTATGCATGTTTTCTGGAGATATAGAGGAGAGGTTAAATGGGGTCGGCGGAGGGGTGCGGATGGAATCGAACCCAAATTCATTGCTCTAAAACTTTGACCCGGATCCGTAGAGGTTTATACAGTAAATAGCTTGTAAGGACACCACTTCGATGGTCCGGATATTATTGTGGCAGCTTTGATTCGGATACTTGTTCAAAATGAGTTAGGTTGTCCCCGAGAATATCAGCATATTTCCATAAAAAGGCTTCACATATGTGTTATACATAGTTTCTGCAGAGTTTAAGTCTATTCGCTAAACCTCAATCGAGTCAATTTGGCATGTATTTTGACCGATCGGAATACCTCCTTCGGGAAAATTGGGTCATACAAATAGTTCATTATGGCGGCGCCCATACTGCAAACATGTTGTATGTGTTATTAACAATCAAGGGATATATCTAATGTTTAAGGAAAGAGTGCATCAAGCTCTTTCTTTTAATTTGAATCTTAATTCAAGTTCTTTTTTCCAAAGCGTACTAATCCATTTTATAAAATGTTTCACGTCATCGCATGGGCCTCATACAAAGCGGATAATATTATTGATTTAATTGGCGGCGGCCTTATCACTACTTATACATGTAGGTCACAGAGTAGTAGATGCCAATTGCACGCGAAATAACACTGATTTCAAGTGCTGCACGATCCCCAAAACTATATATGGAGAGAAAGTACGAATTACAGTACTGTTAAGACCAAACTTGACAGTAAGTGCACTTCATGTTCACTATCAGTTCACTTCGTAGTGCACTTCGTAGTGCACTAGGGTAAGACAAGGTTAGGACAAGGGAAAGACTAAATGGAGACAAGGGGCTGACCAGATAAGGCTTCTTCAGTCTATTATAAAAGCTATCTTTACAATGAAACTTAGAATGATGTGTGTAGTTTAAACAGATGTTTAAATGTTAATTAATATAAAGAGAATAATTATAATCCATTTGGACCTTTCATATAAATAATATAGATTTATTTAATTATATAACTGATGTTGTTTCATAAAAAAAAATTGTCAAACAAAGATATTTAAATGTTTTTTTTTTTTGTTTTCTTCATAAATATGCATTGTATTATTTTGATATTAATTGATATGTATAACGATATAACTTTGGTTCTGGGTTAAAGGGTTTCATCTTCAAACACTTATTGAACATAACGATGAAATGAATTCATGAGCCTTTATTTAAACAATAACAATAAGTTTCACAAGGTGATAGTTACAAGTTGTTCGTTATTTGAAATAGTTAATCATCAAGGTTCACACCTTATTGTTCCAAGCTCAAATGTGAAATTGTTGTGCCATTATTGATTCATTCAAAGGTTATATAAACCAAGATTTTCTTCCATCTATTCTAAAACTTTCAATTTTATGTTTATTTTTGTTTAACAAATGTATTATGATTTAAGGTGACAGCCTAACAGCAATCACTATCAAATAAGTACACCATTAATTATTATAGTATAGTTTCTAAATTGTACCCAGATTTATTAATTGCATTTCTAATTTGAAACACATAATAGATAAACATATATTTTAGAGGTTTTGTATAATTGGTTCCGCTGCTTCATTATTAAATGAAATACTTTCCTTTGAAGGCTACCATAAGCCTTCTTTAAGTGCCCCCCCCCCCCCCATAGTACACAATTCCATATATTAATCTTTATCTTTATTGCCTCCTGCTGTCCATCAAATCTCAGATCAGGCAGTGTTTGACTTATCGTTTCATCTTGATAATTTTTTAAATCATATTAAAAGCATTATAACAATGCTTTAGAGTAAGAATAAGAGTAATGTTAGATATTATTAATAATATCCCATTTATATCATACAACATAAATGTATTAAATGTTACTTTATTTGTTTATTATTTACTTCTCGTCAGTCAAATTAATACAGTGGCTATGCATATATTATTTATGCAAGAATTGGTTGTGTATTAATAAGACAATGCTATTTTCTACTCTAAATGGTGTCACCTCCAAATGACCCCGAGCCAATAAACAAATACACAGGAAATTGGCCCTGCAATGACACTTGTGCAATAAACAAGGGATACACAGCAGATAATTAACATGACAATCTTCTTAAAACTAGGCCTTTGAAGGACACTCAATATATTTTTTACGAATTTGGTTTTAGAGAAGCGATGTTAACAAACATGTTTTTATTTAAGATGAAAAATAGTTTATATTTATTATATTTCGTGTTGCAACTGCAATATAAAATAAAATACTGTTTTTTAGGACACTTTTCATCATTTGTTAATCAAATTAATCAAAATGTTAAGAGTAGAGATATTTAATATTTACCATGCATATCATGTATTTTAAGTTTAAGTTTAAGTTTAATAGAACTCATATTCATTGTAATGCCTGATTAATGGTTGGATGAATAGGAATAATTCCTTTTTTGCCATTTTTAATGTTATCACAGCAGGGTTCCTGATACTTCCTGTGTATTGTTTATTGCCTCGACCTATTGGGGCTAACATTGTTACAATGGGTAATATCATTACGAAAGTATGAATAAGCATTTTATCATTTTCTGAAATTCAAATTTAATGCCTGGTTAGTGGGCCATTTGGTAGGATAATTCCCTTTTGTGCTCTTTTTATAGATAAAGATAAATCGATACATTCAGTATCAAATGCTCAAACTAGGCTTTTAAGATGTTTATTTATGAAAAGTAATGAAATTAATCGTGAATATAGTTACATAACATCTATACAGGAAAGTTACAGACAATTGCAATATCATTTAGAGTAGTATTTATAAACTAGTCAGCAATTATTATCAAGTAAGTACACCATACTATATTATAGTGTGTTTTCTCCAATGTACCCAGATTTAATAATTGCATTTTAATTTGTAACTTCTTAATTATATAGATAAACAAATATTTCAAAGGTTTAGTATATTGAGTGTTGGAGCTTCATTATAAAATGAAATACTATCCAATGTAATTTTAGCCTTTAAGTGTCCACTACCCCTCCCCATAGTACACAATTCTGTGTATTGATCTTTATCTTGATCTTTATCTTTATTGCCTCCTGCTGTCTATCACAGATCATTAATCTTATTAAGCAAAAAGACTTAGTACAGATTTTTTAACAAACATTAAATTAAAATTGGGGATAATATGCTGTTTTTTTAAGTATTTACCATGCATTTTTTACATCAAATAAAGTAACAATAGGATAATTCCCTTTCGTGCCCTTTTAAATGTTATCATAGCAGGGTTCCTGACACTTCCTGTGTAATGTTTATTGGCTTTGACCTATTGACACTGTTACAATTGGTAATCTCATTACAAAAGCATGAATAAGCTGATTATTTTTTTATCAAATTCAATTTATTTTAAAGATGCACTCTTACTCCCAAACAAGTTTTGCCACAATTCATATTATTGCCTAAATATTCCAAAAGAGTTGACTAATTGTAAAAAACGATGGCTCTTGTGAAGAATATAGAGTTAAAATTGAAAGAAGTGAACATAAAACACAGTATTTCTACTGTCTATAGTCTACAGTAAAACTTTTAGCATTCACCCATCATTTAATATTTTTTGCGTTTTCTGCTATTTATAAATACACGGGGTTACAATCTTGTTATCAGTAATTAATATTTGTCATAAATGCATTATTTAATTAGTTAATTCAGAATTAATATTTTGTTATCACTTCATGACTTTAATTAATTATCTGAATTACAAAAAAATCATAATTGTTTAGATGTTACAATAGTAACACAATTATATTATATAACACACCTATTGTTCTTACCTTATGTTATGTTATTCTTTTTTATCAACAATAAAATAAAATTGAAAAATATAGAAACCCCATGTCATAATTGTTCAGATGTTACAATAGTAACACAAATATATAATATAACACTCCTGTTTCAAAATATTGGCTTACAAATAAACTTATTGTATTTATTTTAAGAAATGTAATATTCTTTTTTGTTATCAACTATAAAATAAAATATAGAAACCCCTTGTCGTATTAGCCTAGTACAATGGCTTTACATCATAAAGTCATCAGTAAATACTCAAATATTTTATCACAAGTTTTGAAATGAACTGGTAGAGGAAAAGATCTTATCAGTGATATTAAATCAATATAGTAAGGCCAATCTCAGTGGACCAGAAAAATCAATACTGGCTTATCTAATAAACTACAGACTACATTAGTTTATCAATATTGCCACAATTGTTCTCTAGTAGTTCACTCCTAGTGCACAAGGGTGTAAAGTCTGGTCTTAATAACAGCACTGTATGTTCTTAAAATTAAGCAGCGTTAGAAAAAAGTTACGTTTCTTATAAGAAAATAAAATTAGTTGAACGTAACCGTTTTGTATTCTATAGTGTGACCAAATCCGGTGTAGGTGAACAAACGATGCGAGGAAAATGTGACCAAAAAAAAGAAGATCAGGTAGATCCAACAAGTTCAGATTGTTTTTGAAATCACAAACCATTCAGCTTCAAGCCATATAAATAATTATTTAAGTACGCAGTGGTCTGAGATGGTATAGCCATGTCTTGATTTACTGCAGTGTGTCAATTAAAATAAGTAGGGTAACAATGAGTAAGCACTTCCGAATTGGTTTAATTTCTTCTATTTATTGACGCCTATTTACGAGGTCTATTCCGAACCTTTCCGGCGATTACCGAGTTGTTACGATTGGGCCTTGTTTTGTTTACCCTAGGCCTATATGTACGTGATTGCATATTCTTAGAAAAACGCATTTCCGACATATCAAATAAAACCGTGCGTGTATATTTGTCGTGTCTTGGTACTACGATTGATGGCATTTAAAGTATTTTGTGAACGTTAAGTCAACCGTTGGCATATTCCTAACGAGCAAATGACAATAAGACACCGTAAGATATCGGAATATACCGGAACATACCGGAAGAATCCGGAATATACCGGAACATACCGAAAGATCTAGAAATGGAATTTAAAAACAAATAAGCCTTAATTAATATTTCAAAAAGCATAAATATCCAAAATCATGGAATCAAAAAATCAATCGTACCTTAAAATGACCCAAATGTTCCATCTGACCATTTTTATTTAACAGGCCTTATTTATTCCCAATCTGGTTCCAGTTGAACTCTAGTTCCCCACTTCTACACATAAGGTAATTGATTCTTTGTTCGCCAAAGCATAACCATTTCTGATAAATGAGAAGTCAGGTCATTGAAGCGAAGAATTCAAAGAACAATTGACCTAAGAACAATTGGCCTTTACGTAAATTATGTTCTTCACAATTTCGACCATAACAAATGTAGACGTTTCCAGTGTATGTTTTAGCTAAATGATGTTGTTTTATGAGTGTTTTACAACGTTATTTCATCAGTTCAGTTTGGCCAACTAAGGGACCGTATCTCTAGCGCTATGAAAGGTATCTTGCTTAACGTTGAGCTTTGTCTCAATTTAATGCAATGCATTATTATCGTTTGCAATGTTCTAGTGTTTTAATAAGAAACATTAACCGGGCTTCAAGAATTAAGGTATGAAAGAAATGTTCAGGTTCATTTTAACATAAAAGACCAGAACTTGATGTGGTAAAATTTAGTTTTTTTTTAAAAGGAAACTTCTGCTTGATTGGTATTTCAAATGCAAGACCCGTATACCCAAAGTTAATCACACGGTCCTTGATCAACTGCCTATTCATTCTTATACTAGGCATAATTTGTTTATTGTAAAAGGCAATGATGTATTAAACTGCTGGCAAAGTATAAATGCAAACACGCATTATCAGCATAATGGTTCATTATTTTTTGTGTGTAGAAAGTGTGTCAATGTCGTACTTTAAGTTACATAACTTGATTACGATGATGCTTATGATTCGAATTTTCGAACTAAAATGTTATACCTATGTTCGATCATACTAGCTCTAGTGTTTAACGTTCCAACGCATTTGTTTATATTTTGAAACCGGATAAAGAGAGTTCGCTGACGCGGACGTCCACGCCAGAGAGTATGACCCGCTTGTGACCCAAATGTTACGAATACGATACAAACATATAATAAATGACGAATATAAAACACATATACACATTATATATACTATAAATACTGTGACTGGCAAATACTAAATATAGTGCAATCGTGCGATAACATTGTTGTAATTACAATCATAATTCATAATCTATCGCTGCACTTCCGCTCTTGTGACGGGGCTCCTGCTTCATTCCTTAAAAAACTTTTGGTTTGGTATTGTAGCTGATGCTGCATCTCTATATGGAGCTTTCGGTCTGATATCATGAATTTTGCTTGATCCCTATAGGGAACTTCCTGCTAGGTATCACGGATGCTGCTCCATCTCTATATGGAGCTTCCGGTCTGATATCATGAATTTTGCTTGATCCCTGTAGGGAACTTCCTGCTTGGTATCACGGATGCTGCTCCATCTCAATATGGTGCTTCCGGTTTGATATTATGAGTTCTGCTTGATCCCAGTAGGGAACTTCCGGGCTTGGTTTCACGGATACTGCTCTATTTCAATATAGTGCTTCCGGTTTGAGGGAACTTCCGGCTTGGTGTTCAATATGGTGTTCCCGGTCTGACATCATAATGCTTGCTTGATCCCTGTACGGAACTTCCGGCTTGGATCACGGATGCTGCTACATCTCAATATGGAGGTTACGGTCCGGATGGCGATGATTGTTTGATAAATATACGAAGCTGCGACTCTGGTATCACGGTTATTAATAATGATACGATCTTGCAACATGTCTCTGTTTGAAGATTGCACAGAATTTGAGGTATGGTGTGGTGACGCGGATGCCAAAAACTTTCTTTTGTTTTATAAATTCTGCGTACGCTGGATCCTGACGCGCAACTTTCGGTCTGGTGTCACAGGTTCTGCTGGATCACAACAGGCAACGAACGGTTTTGTCTCGTGTACTCTGATAATTTACAGTGTGTATCGGCCGGACTGGTGTCGCGAAATTTTCGTGAATCACTGCACGCAACTTCCGGTCTGATGTCGCGGGTGCCGATGCTTCCAATACATCATTGCCTTAAATAGAATCAATAGTTTTGCTTAAGAATAATTAAGTTATCATCATTCAAAAGTAGTTCTTATGTATTGCAATGATGAGGATACATTTCACACCTTTCTCAAACTGTATTTCAGTTATTTTTACAACATTGAACAGTTAGTAATTAATCTTCAAATTGCAGTGTGGTCACATTCAAATTTACCGACGTTTAAATTGCCTACTCACACGATTGATGTGAATGCTTTGTCGTTGTTTTTTCATGGAAACGCGTATTATGAAAAAGCTTCGTGTATACTGGGTGAAAAAATGGCCTCTAGAATGTCAACAATATTATTACTGTTATTTCAAACATATATATAACTTTGATTTACCCTGACATAGCACAAAGTCAACCTTCACTATATATATATTTGTGATAAAGTAACACAGTATAGCCATCACTTTTTACACCCGGATTGTAAACAAAAGTTGTATTAAGTATTAAGTCACAAAACCTTGTTTTCTTTACGGAACGTGACCAGTTCCAAACATAGCTTTATCCGTATTTAAATGTTTTCTTTTTGTAGATCTCGCGACATAATTGACATTAGCAAAGCGCCTAGGATTTTCTGTTAAAACTGGACATGTAAAACTACCTAACGGAACTTAAACATTATTAAAACTGATATTCTGTCTACGTATCGTAAATATTTAGTATAAGATGTTTCCATAGGTACGTTTGCAACGTTGTTAATTGCGAGTATGACCTACATTTTAATTGGATCATGCCCACAACAGACGACCATGTTAACTTATATTTAAGTCAGAATTATGTACCTTCCTATAGGGATGTCTACTGTCATTGGTAGCATGCGTATGAAGTTTCTTATGAATGTCTAATGAATGTCTTGAAAGAATTTAATGTCCGAAATATTTAAGTTGACCCTCCTTCCTCCCCCAACAATGTTGGCAGATGCAAGGCTATAACAATACCTTCAATGTATATTTCTTAAGAAACAGACAAGGGTAAAAGCAAATTACATACACTTTTCTTATAATTTGACCACAAGTGGATCCCGTCCGAGTTACCTTTAATTTCAATTTAGGAGATAAATACGTTGTAAATACGCCCCAAATGCACCGTTTCAGACTAATAATTGTTACAAATTTATAGCGGGAGCCCCCCCCCCCCTCCAAGCCAACACTTTAAACTAAATACATTTCGATTCTCAGGGAGGGGCGCATGGCAGTAGTAACGCCTCCTAAGATACGCCCCCTAAGATACGCCGCCTTTAACGTCGAATCCTGGATGCGCCCCTAAAGTTGACAGTGTTGTCACCTTCCTTACTTTTTTAACGTAAAACGTCTTCCTAATTATTTTTGGCAAAAAGTGTTTAGAGTTTAATCTAACTCCGATCTCACATAGACCGGCGCCACCTGGAGCCAAGTAAAATTCGAACCAAGCGAGATTGCATTCATTCAGTTGTAAGATATCGGTCCTTTGTATCCAGTTCGAGCTAAAGATGGAATCGAGCGAGCGTGTTCGAGCAAACGGGTTTTGACTGTACTTTCTTTATGAAAAAAATGAGTGGAAAACTCTTAATTGACATGACTCATCATCAAACTTGACTCAGAATAACGCACGAATATGTTGAATGGTTATTAAGGTCTTATTAAAAATGATCGACTTATTTCTATAATCCCGTCTGTCCATATTTTTTTTCATACGATATAATGATACTTATATTGTTGAATTAACCTCAACATGAATTGTCCAATGATGCAATTATTTTTGTTTTCAAGGGTTAATAAACTGTTTATCTTGTAATTCTAAGCACAGTTAATAATTAAATGTATTGGAATGAAAATGTTCTGACAATAAATATGATTTTCTCAGAACATGATAAACGACATGGAAACAAGACGACAAAATGTTGACAATAGACGATAACAGACGGACATGAACATACTAAGAACAATTTATGTTCAACTGCAATAACTGATGAGCCAAGCTATTACAGCCACTTCATATTTCGGCAGATATTTAACAAATATCCGTTAAGAACATTCACTCACCTAACGATAGTTTACTACAATTTCTTAAATTATATTAAACTGTTCCCTACTAAATGTGCAAAGCACTTACATTGTTCTGTTAAAAACTCTGAATTCCGCAGATAGGTTGGCATATTTCCCTGTCTGAAAGTAGTCCGTTCCAGGCTTCTCCGCCATGAACAAATAGTCCGCCCCTCCAGCATATTCTCAATAAACCAGCAACCACCTCTGTTCCTGGATACAGGCTTCTGAAATAAAAGAATACGAAACATCGAGTACCCATACACCGTGTATTTTATTTGGATAATTAATACTTTATACTCAATGTTTTCTTGGTAGATCAGTTTAAACAGTACTTGTTTCAAGTACAACCGCCTTGGGTTCGATTCCCGGCTGGCCAGCGTTTCACACAAGTCAATAGGGGTAAAATAGGGCCGAAATAACGAAGGGCAAGTTAGAAACCGTAGTTATCTTTTACTTTTCACAATCTGTAGAAAATCATAGCATACAGTAAAATGTTCAATCTCCTGTCTATATGAATGTACATTGCTCATGTTGGTTCTTGGTGAACTGTTTCCGCTTCTATCAGTTACTGTAACGGTGCTTTTACACAGATCCTGCATTTTATGTTGATATAAGTTATGATATGGTGGACATTTTGTTGAAACATAACGTCAATGGAAACGCGTTTAGAATGACATGACAGTGGACGACAAAAACAGCTATAAACTAATGCAGTTTTAGCCAAAGTTTGAATAACTGATTCGTCGTTTAAGCCATGTTTAAAGAGTACATAATCGCTCCAAAATGATCGCTTAATATATAAAACTTCCTTAAAATAAATGCGAGAACGACACTAAAACAATGGCGATCTACGAAAATGCAGTTGCCAACTAATGCTGTATTAACCAAAGTTGGATTAACTGCCTTTTCAATTGATCTAATATATCTTACAACGACAACATAGTGATCTAGATCTGATAAGCGCTTGCGGAGGCAGCCCCGCTCATGAAATGCCCTCTAAGCCGCCTAGGTCCCTGTCGCTACCTGCACATAGAGTTCTGAGAATATTCGCCACAGATTTCTAGAAGGCGTCGAGCGCGTGTCCACCAAGGTTGAGCAAAGAGTCATTCCACTTACAAGAAACCCGAACTAGCGCTATCAAATCTAGATAACCCTACCATCGTAATAGTTAGCATAATAATTCACATTTTAACTCATTAAAGTTTTATTATTTTTGCAATTACTTCTAACAATTTCATTTACGTAAAAACTTTATCGATACATCATATATCATCGCAAAAGCCTGTTTTTAAGTGGTGCTAAATCGCAAGAACCAACAAATGCTTTATGGAATGTCCGCATTAGAAATTGACAACGTAGACAACCGTATTTACTTATAAACACATTATCCGATGGATGGAAGCACAAACACACACAGGACTTACAGAAAATCTAGACAACATTATCATAGTTCATATTTTTAAACAACAATAAGCAATTTAAATGATCAAACTTAGCTTGTTTCCTCCATTTCTGCGTCACCCAAATAATCTGCGCTAACTACTGATATTTCAAGCATTTTAAAGATGTGTGAAATATATATGAATACATGGTAAAGACTGACTGATCTGTAACTGATGGTTTACCCTCAGGTTTTACCCCTAAAGCCAAATTCTTACAATATGTTACAATAAAGTATAAAGAAAAGTTAATGGATTCGCACATCGGAAAAAAATCGCTCACCATTGTTTGGTCGTGGCAATAATTACTAACAGTTACTACATGTAAGAGAAAGGCCTTTTGTTATTTTCTTACCCGCGGCAGTTGGCATAACGTTTTTCTTTCAATTAAAACCGTTTCTCCCATGAACATGAATGCGAAACAGTGGCTCCATCTAATTTGTTCATATACAGCATTTTAAGTGCTGGAGCCATGGTGTCGCATCCGTGATGAAGAAAGCCTAGGCCATGATAACGAATAGTCTCAAGTTCGAATTCAGACTCAAATAGCCAAAATGCAGATTTTCATTTACCTTCTCGTTGAATCTTGTTGGTGTGTGAATTTGACTACCATTTTACAGTATACATATACTATTATTTACATTATTTTGAAAAAAAATGGAATATAGGTGATTCTTTTAAATCTAATGAAAATCATTTTCTGAGTCTAGACTCGGACTTGATACTGCTCGTAACCATGGGTCCAGATTTAGATTAATTGAATTACAAGAATTGCGTAGAAAAACGGTACATATATTTACAAATGTATTAACAATATGTTTAGATATTTACCCTTAAACAATTTCAATTGAATGGCCCTTATACCCATTTGGAATAAAACCAACGTTTTTCAGCCAATGAAATTGCAGATAATTGCAAAAATAGGCTGAACATGTTGGATCTACTTTTTTGTTAACATTTTCACCAAATGTTTGTATTCGTACACCGGGTATGGTCACTTTATCGAATACACAGTGGTAACGTTCAACCATTTCTATTTTCTATTCTTATTAAGGAACGTAACCTTTTCTCCGTCCGCTGTTTAATATTAAATATTTACATTCTATTAGTACTTTGTTTAGATAAAACTGGCATTCATATTGTATAACACGCAAGGATTTATGACGTCATTGTTAACTTCTATATTGTTCTACGATTGGATAAGCGCGACGTCCTTTAACAAATGATATACGACGTTACAAAATCAGCTATTCCTTTATACAAACGTATGTTGTCGATTACACGTCTTTGAGAACAAATAGTTATTTGTAGAAAATACTTCTAATTTTGAATAGCAATGATTTTTTTTGGTAAAGTATTGATTGCATGTTTTCTTGCGTTGATGCTGTATAAACGCAGTTGTGCAAGCGACCAAATGACCAAGAATCGCTAGCGCGCTGCGTGCCCTGCTGCGTTCATACAACATAAACGCAAGAAAACATACGATCAATCCAAGTCCGATCAAGTTGAACTTTCTCACAAGAAAGTGTGGTGTTCGGGATCGTAAAGCGCTAGAAATCACTGTTATATCGCTTGCAAATTGGTCAATTGACTATAAAATATTTTAAAAGGAGATATATTTAGTGGCGTTTGACCTATAGTTCAGAATCAAACTGAACGTTTGAAATATAAAACGATTTCTGAAAATACAGTCGAACCCCGTTGGCTCGAACTCACTTGGCTCGATTTCCTCGTTGGGTCGAACTGGATGTTAAAGCCTAATTTCTTTATACTAAATGTAAGCATTCCCACTTGCTCGAATTTACCGAGGCTCGAGTTTCTTTCACCGGTCCCTGGAAGTTCGAACCAACGGGGTTCAGCTGTACGTATTAAGTTTTTAACACGTTCCAAAACGGACGACATGCGAAAACATTAACATATACGTTAATGATGCACTCTTACTTTCAAACAAGATTTACCACAATTAATTATAATGTTTAAATATTCCAAAAACACGAATACATGTCGAAAACAATGTTTCTTATGAAGGATACCGAGTTTAAGTTGTAATAAACGAGCGTAACGTCTACCTTATGAGACTATAGTAGATCACAGTTAATCTTTTAGCATTCATCAATCATATTATATGTTTGCGCTTTCTGCTATCAAATACACGGTTAAAATCTTGTGATCAGTAATTAATATTGTCCATCAATGCATTATTTAGTAAGTAAGGTTTCTCAGTCTAAAAAGATGTTTGTTATACATGCGTATGAATAGATTTGGAATAAGAGTGTCACTTTAATAAAATTATAAATGCATGTTCCACGTCTGTTTACAGATTTGCAGCGTATTAAACTCGGTATCCAGTAACGTTCTCCCAAGCCGATGTTGCAACAGCAGTCTCTGTAACCTAGCTATAGATAGCACATGTACGTATGGAAGATATGGAATGTCTCTATTTTTAGAAAGTGTGAGTATTGTGGCATCGCTATTTTTATAAAAAAAGAGAGTATTGAAGCATCGCTATTTTTATAAAAAAGAGAGTATTGAAGCATCGCTATTTTTAGAAAAAAGAGTATTGAAGCATCGCTATTTTTAGAAAAAAAAGGGTATTGAAGCATCGCTTTTTTTAGAAAAATAGGGTATTGAAGCATTGCTATTTTTAGAAAGAGAGAGTATTGGAGCATTGCTATTTTTAGAAAAAAAGAGAAGTGAGGCACCGCTATTTTTAGAAAAACAGAGTTTTGAAGAATCGCTATTTTTAGAAAGAGGGAGTATTGAAGCATCGCTATTTTTAGAAAAAAAGAGTATTGAAGCATCGCGTTTTTAGAAAAATTGAGTATTGAAGCATCGCTATTTTTTGGGGAAAAAAGAGTATTGAAGCATCGCTATTTTTAGAAAAGAGAGTATTGAAACATCGCTATTTTTAGAAAGAGAGAGTATTAAAGCATTGCTATTTTAAGAAAAAGAGAGTATTGAAGCATCGCTATTTTTAGAAAAGAGAGTATTGAAGCATCGCTATTTTTAGAAAAAGAGAGTATTGAAGCATCGCTATTTTTAGAAAAAAAGAGAAGAGAAGCATCGCTATTTTTAGAAAAAAAAAGAGAAGAGAAGCATCGCTATTTTTAGAAAAGAGAGTATTGAAGCATCGCTATTTTTAAAAAGAGAGAGTATTAAAGCATTGCTATTTTAAGAAAGAGAGAGTATTGAAGCATCGCTATTTTTAGAAAAAAAAGAGAAATGAAGCATCGCTATTTTTAGAAAGAAAGAGTTTTAAAACATCGCTATTTTTAGAAAGAGGGAGTATTGAAGCATCGCTATTTTTATAAAAAGAGAGTATTGAAGCATCGCTATTTTTGGAAAAAGAGAGTATTGAAGCATCGCTTTCGTTAGAAAAAGACAGTATTGTAATATCGCTAAGAACAAGAGAGTATTGTAGTATCGTTATCATTAACAAAACAAGATCGAAATCATTAAAACGCGTGAGAATGTAGTGTAGCATCGCTATCATAAGACTACGTGAGCATTGTTGTCTCGCTATCATGAGACCGCTTGAGTATCGCTAACAGTAGAATACTTAAGTCTTGAATCATTGGAACACTATTGATTTGTAGCATGATGGTCTTTAAGTATCCGTATTATTAGAACAAGATTAAACACCTTCGTAAGTATAGACACTGTGAAATAAATATACATACAACAAATAAATACGCAATGTACTAATGTACTATCACTATAAATAGAAAACAAAAGTATTAAGACTGGAACAGTATCGCTATCAGTGCGTGTATATAACACGTGATAACATGCGTCATAAATGCTACGTCGTAAGGCAACATTTTGCTTTGAATGAAGACTTTAAACAAAGATAACTTTCTTCACCATTTTAAACGAAACATATCGAAGTCTACGCCGCTTACGGGGCGCCGAATTCGGTTTTTTTACCAGAGTTTGATTTAGAGTTTAGTTTTTAAAACACTTCGACCAACCTTTTTACAAAGCGGCCGTCTGACGGAGCACTGTTAAAACATTACTTCGGAAATAGATGTGTCGAAGTGTTTGATGAAACTAATCAGTTATCTTTGATTTAAGTCTTCATTTTAAGCAAAATGTTTTACGATGTAGCAGATATGACGTAATTTATCACGTGGTATACACACACTGGCTATTATATGAATAATAGGTACTAATTCCGACTATGATTTTTTTAGCTTCTACAATAATGCCTTCTACACCTTCAACATCAACACAAACACCAAGCCAGCAAATGACCTACACAACAGCACTACCAACAACAATGACAATGACAACGACAACAAAAACAACGACAACATCAACTGCAACAGCACCAACCACAACACCAACTACAACAACATCAACAACAACAACAACAAAAGCGACGTCAACGTCAATCCTTCCAACACAGTCGACGTTCACCGTCTATATTGAGGGGCCTTACAACAGTAACTACAAACACCCAGTAACTTTGACGTGTGTGACCAACAAGCCCGCTCAAAAAATAATCTGGAGTCTCAATGGGGTAGGAAAAATAAGATAAAATCAGTGTTAAATAAAATAAAATACAGTCGACCCAAATAGCTCGAACACGCTTGGCTCGAATAAATCGTTGGCTGGAACTCGATGTAAAGTATCGATTTCTTTACACTACTGGAAGGCATTTCCGCTTGGCTCGAAATTTCCAAGGCTCGAGGTATTTTCACCGGTCCCTGGAAGTTCGAATCAACGGGGTTCGACTGTAGATACAATCAGCTAAATTAATATATGTTATTAAGTTATAAGATAAACTCAATTTAAAACGTTAAGATGTTCGACTGAAACTGATTATATTAATCGGACATTATCGTTTTGTATAATATTTATTATAACACACTTCATAATGAAGTTTAAAAAATAGCATATTTAGTTTAAAAATGAATTTTATTATGTCATACTAAGTCGGAACTGTAAGTGGAGTCCATAAAACTCATTATAACGTTCCATTGTTATCGACAAAAACTGACCCATTGCCAGATAACATAATTCAATATTGCGCGACCCTATTCTGTCTAGACTACAATCACTCATCGACAAATTGGATATACACTGTATAACACAGTTTACACGGTCTGGACTACACTCTCACTATAATCAGCCTGAGGACTACTTTTGTAAAATACAGCAATAAACATACGCGGGCGTACACGGAGTGGACTTCTTTTTCCCTTTAAATAGTCTAGATATACACACGCCTGGGTATATTTGCTGCATAACACAATATACCTACATTAGCGCACAATGTGTGCTTTGTAACGCCGCATAACGGCATCGCCGCATAAACGAAATTGACCACGTTTATGCGGTGATTTTAGACGCATAAACAGGACTTTCTTATGTGGCAAAAAGGTACACTTTCGCCGCATATAAACAATTAAAACACATACTAGTACAATAGTGGTTGATAAAGTTTCATCAAGATCGGACTTTGGACTAGACTTTTAGAGGCGTAAATTCTAACAAAGATTTAGTAAGATCGGTTTAAATGTGAACCAAACCAATTGATCTTTCTGCGAAAAAGTTTGAAATGACGTTTGGCTCGACTGATAAAAATAATTTTCAAACTTTACTTGTTCCAATGTCCATTACAATAAGTCATAAGTTATGCACATGTGATTTGTAACAACTGCACCCACCCCGAGGAATATTGAACCAATCCCTTTTGAATATTATTCTGAAAAAAATAACTTAATTTTGACTGAATCAAGGACCATAATTATTTCGTTACTGGAACAATAGAAATAAAATAATTATAAAGCATGTACACAGCTTCAAACACCAAAGAATAAATGTAAGTGACTATGGAGACTCCCATGTCACAAGATTTCGGGACGGACGGAAGGACGGATCATCATCATCATCATCATCATCATCATCATCATCATCATCAACGTAACCACCATCGTTTTGGTTGAAATATTAGAACTCTATTTTTTAGCTTTATAATATATGGTTAAGTTTATCCTCTTTATGTGGCACAAAGGCACAGTTACGCCCCATATAAGCAAGTTCTGCTTTATGCGTTGAGCGTCGCCGCATTAACGTGGTCGCCCTGTTTATGCGTTGAAAATCACCGCATAAAAGAAAGAAACACGTTTATGCGGAGGTGCTGTTTTGCGGCGTTACAGTGCTTTACACTGTCACTATTACCAGCCTGGATCTACACAAAGACGTGCCTACTGCGTTTTATCTAATCGGACGTTTAATGGATGGACTACACTGTGTCTATAATCAGCAAATATCAACTTAAACCAGGGCTCCGTTGCTGGTAATCACACATAACCTACGCGGGCACACAAGGAGTGTACTACACAATTTTAACAAGCCTGGATCAACAACCCGACGGGGGTTACTGCTATACACGCAGTATACCCAAGCAGGCGAATTATGAACGCATTTCAATCTACATTGTATCTACAATTAGTCTGGATCTGCATACAGCTGGGACCTACTGCTGTCGAAAACAATATATATACGTACGCTGGCTTACAAGGTCTGGACGACACTCTCTCAAGACGTATTGCATCTATATTAATTCAGCCACATATTGTGTACTAGTATATCATTAAATAACTAGCCGCGAGTACGAGGAGTGAACTACTCTTTATCTATAATAAGCCTTGTTCCATACACATCTGGGTACTATTGCTTTATAATACAGTATACCTACGCAGTTTACAATAGGTGGAGCACTCTTTCAGCTATAATCAGCCTTCTTCTACACACAGCTATGCAATACTGCTGAATAACATAATATACATACGCAGATAACCAATGGGTGGACTAATATTTTTCTATAATGAGCATCGAACTACACACAGCTGTGAACTACTGCTGTTTAGCACAGTATACCTTGTTTAAGTGGGTAAACAATAAGTGGACTATCATTTCTCCAAAATCAACTTGGATCTACATACAGCTGGGCACTACTTCTGAATAACACAACTATATACCTGCGGGGGTTTACAATGAGTGGACTATTGCTTCTCGATAATCACCCTGTATCTACAAACAGCCGTGAACTACTGCTGTATACCACTATGTACCTTTTTACGGTTTTACAATGAGTGGACTATTTGTACTCTATAATCAGCAATGATCTACACACAGCTTGGAATTACTGCTCTATAACATCTATACTTTAACTCCAGGAGTCCGGCCTGCCCCCTGGCGTACATGTAATGGACTACACTCTCTCCATAGACAGCCTAGATCTACATACGGCTGGGAACTATTCCTGTCTTGTAGTGTGGAATGGGCAACTGAAGATCGCAACGAAGCAAGTCATCATTCCGCCAAGTAAGTGTTTAGTTTATATACCCTAGTATTTACACCGTATTTTCCATTCCTTAAATAAACAGCCTTTTGACAATTGCGAATATTTTCTTATGAACCAACTTTCGGATATGTGCGGATCGCCAATCACCGTGTATTAATATATATCGAAAATTGTCTATCTTGTCACGTGCACGTTCGCTTCATACAAGTTTAAGAAATCGTGAACTGAAATCTATAGATACCGTTTTTGATATACAATTCCACATTATGCATTTTAGCTCCTTAATGGAATCTTTCTTAAGGGATGAGTATTTTAGTTTTTCGGTATGGACCATACGATACAAATGATGAAGTTAAACTCTTTATGTGTGCATGGACATAACATTCAAGATGCAAAATGCATTTTAAAGACATATATATATAATATAACATACAAATAGCTTCTAATCAGCTCAAAATTAGAACAATACTTCCTACGTACGCATTGCATCGTAAAAATTCACTTGTACCGTAGTTGATATATTACAGAGGAGGGCCGAGTGGTGAAGTTCAGCCATCACCTGGACACCGGTTCCGGTATTGTGACGTTTGTTTGCCAGTACGAGGGATATCCGCCACCTTCGGTGACATGGGCGTACTCCGGGGTACGTTATGTTACTGGGTATCGCGTATATATCAAGACACTTGTACTACCGCATTACTGCAGTTGCGGATCCATGGTCTAGTGGTAACACACTTGACTGTCATCCAGGGGTTCGATTCCTCGCCGCACCAATAAGAAAAACACTAATTGTCTTCCGGGACGGACGTTAACTGGTGGTCCTGTGTGACAGTGCTATACACTGGTGCATTTTAAAGAACCTGGGTAGCTCTAACAAGGGATACATGCTGTATGTTCACTATGCTCCAAAAACCTTAAATGACTTATCAGAGCGCTCGTCTAATGGTCCTTGCCCGAGTGCAAGTATAAATAAGCTTACACACCACCACCTCATTGCTGCCATATTCTTCTATAATAAATCCGTCCTGCGGAGCGAGGGTTAGTGGGTTAGAGCCCCAATCGGATGCACAAAACATATTTGTGTCGTGTTTAACAGTTACCGGTAAACTGATCTTACACGTAAGCGACGTAGCTTACACTTAACCGACACAATTATGAAACGCTAACAAATAAGTGTTACTTAGCTTATATTTATATGCGACAGCTTTCACTAAAACCAAACGTAACCGACACAATTATGTAACAATTATTACACTTGTTTTAAGAGAAAAGAATTCCGTCTATGATAGCATTGAACATGTTTTGGTAAAGCTTTGATTAAAGGTTGCTTAATGATGGTTATAAGTGTGCTCTACCTATTTTCAAATTTGCTTTTAAAGTATTTTAGTACTTGTAACAAAATAGCTTTAATCTTACCAAAGTAACCCTTTAACCACACTTTCAGCCGGCAGGTACTGACTTGCCTAGAGACCTAAACATAAGCAAAGACCACGTGACTGGGGTTATCGCCCACTATAACCACATCCACCATGACGGGACGTATTTGTGTATTGTGTCCAACGTCCTGAACTTCCTGACACCAAGCGTTGGAACCACAGACTTGCCTTAATGGATTTACTCGATTCCAGTTTCATTTTGTATTAAAAACAGAAGTATGTATTGTTTTGTTGTCTTTGGCCATTCTTTATAAGTATAGTTAGCATGTACTTTGTTAGTAACATGTCCGAGAGTGTAAGAAATGTTCATCCCAACCCAAACGTAATTATGTTTTACCACAGAACACCTGGGATGAACATTTCTCCCACCTCAGAGAAGTAGATCCATTAATTTAACCATGCTAGAAATTCTTATCTTGCCCACGGGCGAAGATAAAATGCCCGTATGGAACTTCTTTTAATGGTCACCACATTGTAATTACCTCCCTTGCTGAAGACTGTCGTCTGTAGCGCATCATGGAAACCTTGTCTGGTGGCAATATTTAAAACGCGAGTTAATTATATCTCGCTTCAAATGTCACCAGAAAACAGTTTTCACGCATCTTTCAAGAAATAATGCTTCACTCTTCTTAGAACTATTTAAAGACCGATCAGACCATTTACATACTCTGAATCACTGCGCGAATATCCATGACAACCACGAATTATTGCATATCCGTACGCAGTTATTTTCACTAAGCACAAAAGAGTTCCAGCAAAAATATGCATGTTAACTTAATTTTGTTCAACTGAGGTGGGAGAAAAAGCATCTACCATAGCCGCTCGTATAAGATAGGTTTATCCCGACCCTCGCGCAGGGTGTTTTGCGGAAACTGGGTAAACCTCGTTTCCGCAAAACACCATACGCTCGGGTCGGAATGAGCCTATATTACTCTCTCGGCCATGGAAGATACTTACAATCCCAACCCAAACGTACTTATGTTTTACCACAGAACACCTGGGATGAACATATCTTACACGAGCGGCCATGGTAGACGCTTTGCTAAACAAAATACAGTAAAGAAACTGATATATGTTTTTTTCATACGTTGCCCGTGTGCAAGAAAATATTTTTTTGTTTGGGGTGGGAGTAGAACGAGTTCATAAATACCTGTCACTCTGTATTACTCTTTTTTATTTATCAAAGTGTTACTTTTTTCATGTGCTCTGTTTTAGTGATTTCATAACAAGCTTGATATGTTTTACATTGGGGTTAAAACTGAACAGAATGCTTCAATCTTCAACTTACAAGGGAGTAACTCCTTTTACCAAATTCCATCATATTAAGAAGTTATTTCCCTTGGTATTCAAAAACAAAGAAGAAAACAAAATATTGTTGAAAAGCATCTACGATGTTCATAAATAGTCATTATGGTTCTTATTTAGAGCTTTCATATTATATATAAGCAAATTATTTATTAGAAATCGCCCTTTGTTTGATAATTATAACGAGCTGTCAAGATAAATTACAAAGTAAGGAACACGTCACAAAGTAGGCCGACTATTAAACATCGACGCACAGACAATATGGGGTCTTGCGAACCGAATAGTCCATAAACTTGTACACGAATCCTGCATACCCAGTCAGGGTCGTACCTACATATAGGTCATGTAGGCCCAGGCCTACAGCTTTTTTGAAAGATGGCGAAGTTTTAATATTCCAAAAATGCAATTAAAACTAATAGCCACTCAAACACTTTGAACAACTCAAAAGTGTGTGTGTTTATTTAAACTACGTACAGGGTGTATTGCTTTATTTGATTGTAATCATTGCAAATATAATTAAGTGGGTGTAGTATGCATATAAAAGTCCCCCAAATCACATAGAACCCTCGGGCCTACACGTTTTTAAGGCCTAGCTACGCCCCTGCCATTAGTATTAAACATTCTTCAAAGTCTGCGGTCTGAATTTTGCTAACGTTAATGTTACCGCGCTGTAAAGACCGCATTCAGATCTTGAAAGCTCACCATCATAAGGATGCAAAGATATGTTAGTGCATTTTAGATAATAACATCGATATTTCTTTTATTTTATTTTTTTCATTTATGTTGATTAACTGTTATATTACCTTTACATGGATTTCATTTTTAATTACACCATAATGACGCTGATATTATGATATATATTTAAGACAATTTTATTAATAATGGTGATGATGATGATAATGCTGCTGCTGCTGCTGCTGATGATGATGATGATGATGATAATGATGGTGATAATGATGATGACGATGAATATGATGATGATGATGATGATGATGATGATGATGATGATGATGATGATGATGATGATGATGATGATGATGATGATGATGATGATGATGATGATGATGATGACGACGATGACGATGACGATGATGACGATGATGACGATGATGATGATGATGATGATGATATTGATGACGAGCACGAACAAGCCAAATTGACTTCTTTTCAAATTTAACATTCATTGCTGTTTACTTGTTCGCAAAAATCAAGCTTTATTCGTTTAAGTAAAAAATATTAACGCCAATCAAGCTATATGCGGGTACATGACAGTCCCCCGACAGCTATACTTTGAAAGCATCCAACCCATAGCCAACACGTTAACAACGGTTGCCTCGAACTCGCTTGGCTCGAGGTATTTTCACTAGCTTTTCGCGTTCGAGCCAACGGGTTTCGACTGTTTATGTGGAATGAGTTTTAGACGGTTTTATACCATTTACAATTTTGTGAGAACCAAATTCTCCTTTAAAATTGTATGCAAAAAAACAAGGATTCGGAGAAAAATCATTTAAGGAATATTCAATTATTTACCATTCTGTATGTATTCGGTTCACGTCTTTATTTCTTGGAACAAATCCAAGCCAGCTTATTTCAAATGCTTTAGGATAATTTTCTTAGTTATTTCTGTAAAACGTGTCATGTTTCTGGTCAGTCGGAGATTCGTAATGTCCATTGGGAATGTCCAAGACATTCCGATTGTCTCGTGTTAAGCGGTTAACGCCAACTAAATTAACGGACGTCAAGTTCTATAAAATTTTAAAGTCGTCCAGGGATTTCCTTCGCGTCAGAGATATTAAGTGTTCCTTGGAAAGTCAATACTTTTGAAATACCCTTGGATACTGACAATATCATTCGGAACACCTCGGCCATATTCCATCGTAAACAACATTGGATGCATATGGACGGCTAACAGTGTCAGCCATGTTTACCGTGAAGATCGCGTAGTAATTTCAATTTAACATTGAAACTTAATGACTTAACTCATGGGAATCTTTATTATTTATGCAATAAATCACTTCACTGCCAATCACTTTAAACTTAGATGAACATTATACACGTGAAAACCCAACTATAAATAAATACTATTATTTAAATTTGGCATACACATGAATGTGTTTTCGATGAAAAATGGCCGAAGTAAAAATACGCCAAAATACAATTTTGTGGCATTAGTTGTAGTTTATAATCATATATGTTTTTACAAAATACTACCTTTGAACCATTTCAGACTAAAAAGCCCCTCCCCCCCCCCCCAAAAAAAAAAAAAAAAAAAAAAAAAAAAAAAAATAATAATAATAAAAAAATAATAATAAATAAAACAAACAAACAAACAAACAAATTAATCACATATAAAGCATATAAAGTTTGGTTATTCTGAGGGACGGGTGCCTGTCGAAAAGTTGCGCCTCAAAGTCGCGCCTCCTGAGTCGTCAAATCCTGGATCTGTTCAGCCCATGTCGTGTGGTGCCATATATTTACATTTACATATATACCCATAACTTGATCTCAGACAGAATAGAAATCACTGATTCAACATATTTAACGTTTAATTTCAATAATTTAAATAATAAGTACAAATCGTACTGAAAAAAAAATCAATTTGAATAAACAATGACTCCTGTTATAATTCAGGGGTCAACATTATATTTTGTCCAACGAGAAGGCAATATTTCACTTGTTTCCCTAAACATTTATTTCAGTAAATCAGCAGTCAGTCATTATTGATTTGAATAAGGTGAAGCGGTAAATATAAACAATGGCTGACTCAGTAAGTACACTATAATACACTATAATGTAGACCACTAAAACTTAATGAGTATGCGTCGCATCAAACCATTTATTGGTGTAAGGTTTAACCATGACATAACGTTCTTCAATTTGTTTCCCTCACAAATGTAAATGGCATTGGTTTTGAATTACCAAATGGAATTTCCCTTTATAAGACTGACTTTTAGTGGTAGATATTCACTGCCATTCATCATTTTCCAATTTCCATTCAATGATATAGTGGTACGTTCAAAACGAAATTTATATTATAAGGCAAACGTAATTTTCAGACATAAATGGGTAATTATACATCATTAACATAAATGCGAATGGAATGACTCGTTTAAGTGTACAAAACACGAACATTAAAGCCACCCGAAATTTAGATGTCAAGCGCTGATAACGTCGGTTATATTCGTGTAATTATTATCTATTTTCAAGCTTGATGGGTAATTACGAATACATTTAAATTGTTTCATGTCACACGAGTATTAAGAACTATTTACGGAATGGGAGTGTGACTTAAGAATGGAAAAAACTATATACTGTTAAGTGATGTGCCGAAAATATTCAGTCTTAAGAGCCACATTTATAAACATAATATAATTACACGAGCCGGGCCGACAAAGCAAAACATTGTCAATTAATTATCTAAAAACTAATAAAAAGTCTGAATAGCATGTCAATGTGTACCAACTATGCAAACGTAGTTATTTTTCCTTTTTTCCAAAATGTCGAACCCCGTTGTATCGAACTCCCAGGGACCGGCGTAAATAGCTCTAACCTCGGAAAATTTGAGCCAATCGGGAATGTTTAAACTCAATAGAAAGCAATAGGTTCTTGACATCTAGTTCGAGCCATCGGGAAATATGAGTAAAGCGAGTTCGAGCCATCGGGAAATATGAGTAAAGTGAGTTCGAGCCATCGGGAAATATGAGTAAAGTGAGTTCGAGCCATCGGGAAATATGAGTAAAGCGAGTTCGAGCCATCGGGAAATATGAGTAAAGCGAGTTCGAGCCAACGGGGTTCTTTTGTAATACCCTTTTTTGCTCTTTAGTAAAAACTGCTTCGTACTCCTTAAATTCATGCCTTTGCATATGTTGTATATGCTATTATCAAGTTAATATGTGTTATGCAAAAAACTGAATTGAGATAAGTTGAGTTGAGTAATTAAGGAAGACAATCATTTTGGTTCTATTGTGCATTTGTTGTTTATATGATCTGCTTATGTTTCCTGTATTGCATGCAGGTATTTGTATTAAATAAAATTTCGAAGTTGAAAAGTAAAAAATGTCTGAAAATTGGACGAGCTATTTCCCGGCCGAGTGCTCATACTGCATGCAAAAATAAAACATCATTTTTCGAACATAACTAGAAAAATTGCGATCTGATCTTTTGTCAGCAGTTTAGTATCACTGGTTTCCAGACATCTACGCGAAATTGCCTCGTTCCAAGACCAAAAAAAGTTTTCAAAACGGACAATCTGTAATCTGAGTGCAGCTTTAAAGTTTTAACAATCAGATAGTCGATGTTAATATTTCCGTTCGAAATTTGATGTTTAATGGTTTAAACCGTTACTAACGCTTTAAGAAAAATGCATAAAATATCATTTTTGGAACATAAATTTAAAAATCTGCGATCTTTTTTTGCCAGCAGTCTTATTTCAAGACAAAAAATGAAAAAAGTTGTCAAAACGTTCAATCTGTGAGAGTGCAGCTTTAAAAAAAAACGTTTTATATTATCTGATTGTATCTTAAAAATTAAATATTGTTGTGATATGGGGTCCAAAGCTTTGCTTTACACAGTAAATATGACGTGTGGCCCATACGATTTTGAAATTGTATCATAAAACAATGTTTTATCTGATCTATTAAGTAATCAATTCATTTTGACTGGTGAACCCGGAACTGTTTTATCTACTTCATTGTTTAATGACACTTAAAACAGTTTCGTTCTTACTCTCGACATTTTCTTTGTTATATCAAATGATCAAACAACTGCGCGTACAAAAAAATGATGGACCAAAGATAACGTCTCCGCTGGCTTAAAATTAGCTTAACAAAAATGTCAAACGAGTGTTTCAATAATAGACATTATGAAAATATACCTTAGTTCACCCTTAAGGTAAAATTTAAATGCATTCTGATGTTAAGTGTTCGCCGCCTAAGACTTTAAGACGATATCCAAATAAACAGAAATGACATTATTTAGTTGTGAAGAAAATTTGGAGGATTTTTATGTGTATTTTTTTCTGGTTTACTTGTAAAGAAAATCTTGACTGTACAATAGATCTTGCATTTTAAAGCGTTTGGAATGTAAATGTCGCCAGCTTAATGAAAAAATCTTGTTATCTGTGGCGGAAGTTTATGTTCAGTGGTCGGGATTTCATGTGTTTTGCGAGATGAAAGTTTATGTGTCATTTGTTAAGGATTAAAACATCTACACGAGGACATTTTCTGTATTTCCGAAAGGTAAGAGTTATAATACTTATATTTATATATAAGAGGTCAAACCAGTTCGATGGCAGTCTTCAGAAATTTGCCGTACATGTATTTTGGTTAATCAGCGGTGAGCTGTTATTTCAATTAATAATGTGAATCGGTAGACTTAAACAGTGGCTGGGGCTGTAGACAAAATATAATATCAGTTCAGAGCTATTGGTATATGGCAAACTTGCCTTTTGCCATATATAATGCAAAGTGAAATAGTATTGCGAAGACGTACAGGGGGCAGGACAGACAATACAGTCGAACCTCGTTGTCTCGAACTCGCATGGCTCGAATTCCTCGTTGGCTCGAACTGAATGTAAAGGACCGATTTCTATGTACTGCAAGTAACATTCCTGGTTCAAATTTTCTGGGATTCGAACTATTTTCGCCGGCCTCTGAGTGTTCGAGCCAACGGAGTTTGACTGTATAATCAAACACAAACACAATCGACCTTTAAGGTAATCTAAAAAGTTATAAGTTTTTATAACAAAATAAAATGGCTATGCGTCATGTGTCTCATTCAACTATTTAACGTTGGGTAGTTCCTACTAACAACCTTTTACTATTAATTAAATAGAGGATAAGTGTCTGCTTCAGCGTAAGATTGAAATATGTTCCATCTAGTGAGCACCAAGTTTTATGTATTCGCATAACCATTTTTTTGTGTCAGTACAAAATTTCAATCCTGATTTTAGTGGTCTACACTATATTGTGTAAACAACGCATTTACATGGCCAGCCACTGTTTATACCTACCGCTTCAACTTATTGAACTCATTAACGACTGGCTGCTGATTTACTAAAATAAATAAATTAGGAAAAGTTGAGAAATACTGCCTTCCCATTGGGCGAAATCTCTTGTTGACCACTGCAGGTTATATTTCGCAAGAGGCTATATATACTTTTCACGAGAGGAAAATGTATTACAATCTTACAGTGAAATAGTCGATTTTCTTTTTTATTTCATACTTCTAATGAATTATAAACAACATTAATTTGATATTTAATCTGACAGTCGCACCAAAATTTACCCAAAATGCCATCTAAACGGGAATGACGTCACTGATTTTTTTTCTTCCCAGCACTTTGCCCAGGAAAAAGTTGTCCATTGCTCAAATTTGACATGCAAAAACATATTCAGGATATGTTTTTGCAAAATGTGCAGTAGTGCACAATGCGTTGTTGTTGTATTTCGGGTATATTCAGAAACAAATCAGACAAAGGACGATAAATGTCTATTCTCTAGCATGGGGTATCTATACACAGATAACCTTCAAATTGTAAAATGTAAAATGTATTCAAAAGTACAGTTCCTCAAGTATCAGAAGTTTTAACTGCATTTCAAGCATTTGTTGACAGTTTCTTATTTCAAAATTGAAGAGTTTCTCTACCTCCACACTGAAGAGTTTCTTTATCTCCACACTGAAGAGTTTCTTTATCTCCTCGTTGAAGAGTTTCTTTATCTCCTCGCTGAAGAGCTCCTTTATCCCCTCGTGAAAACTCGTTGAGATATCTAAAGTGTTCAATATCAGATTATCAGTCTCAGTTTTGACAAAAGTTTCACTTCAGCCTGTTAAGTAGTTTAGTGAGATGCTCGAGCTGTTTGTTTCTTTAAAGGCTTTGAAATTAAGAAGTGATTTGTTTGGATTGTGTTCTTCGTTATATTGAAATATGCACGGTACAGCTGCAGTCTTACATACATTTCACTAGTTCGTGTGTTTTTGTTATGCTGTATTTATTATTCCCTCATGAAATTATATATGAAAATAACAAATTGCACTTTCAAGCTTCAACAAGTCAATTTGGTATTCCATATGTTTAGATATCTCTACATGCATACCTTGACGGCCATTTCTCCAGCACTATCCTGACAACTTTAGGACAGTTTTGAATATAAGGTTAATTAAAAATGAGAGCATTCGTTTTAAAGAGACTCGCTCATGTTTTGGCGAGACACATTTGTTTTCCCTGTTATGTTATAACTATTTGCTCTTTGATACCAAAATTGCAGAAAAATATACATTTAAATTATAAAACATATCTGCTTTGAGTGAGTTGCGAACCAACGCCGATATATTCAAGGAAAAATAGAAAACTGACAACAAAACTTCTCGCCCACAAGGACTCATACACAAACAAGGAAAACTTAACCTTTAAGCCTTTTGTTGAATCGCGTTAATAGCGTGTCTCAAAATCGAGGTCTTCAAAGACAATATTTGAGGGTATTTCAACCATTATTGCAGTGTTCAAGCCGTCAGCATCTTAGTTTTAATACTCCTGATGAGTTGCCACACTTTATTCCGTCATACAATAAAAGTATGCATTTTACAAAAATATGAGCGAGTTCCTTTAAATTCAGACCAAAAATTCCATACATGCAATTTTGACCTTCAATTATTGATTTTATTTGAACTTAAGCCAACGATTTAAAGCGGCGATATCAGAAATTGATTAAATTGTATTTGAAACCACAGACTACGCTACATAAGCTTTCCCCCATATTAGATATAACGTCGACATTCGCCATTAATATAGCCTTAGACATCTATAAAACCCTTATCTAATTTATTTTCAATTTACTCAAGCACTCAATCTCATAAATCAGCGAGCCCTGTTGTAATTCTATTTAATATATAGTAACATAAATCACATTTATGATATTCCTGGTTGACTTTGAAGTAAGACTTACTACCAAGGTAAACAAAACTGTCGTTGTACCCCGCGTTCTTTACGACATCCGTACTGTTTTACGGCTGTCGTAAAAACAACAAGGCGCCATCTTATTTCGCCGATTTTTTCGATAGATAAAATTGATATTATTAATGTTTTCTCTTATCAATGTGATCTCAAGAGTTAAATCTCAGTTGCAAGTTTGCATATTCAACCTTTGAAGTTCATTTGAAAGACGGTTTTTATGCTAATTTAATGAATAACTTATTGTCAATCAAAATTTTAGGATCTTATGTTTGTCAGTTACGGTTGTCGAATAGATTGCTGTTTATTTTATGTCATACACCATGGAAAGACTTGCATGAAGGTTACACCACATTTATAAATAATCATATACTAAGTAACTGAAGAGACTACAAGTTATTCAGATGCAGTGTAAGTTTCTGCTGTAGGCGGAAGTGCGTTCATAGTACGCTGGTGTACATGATAATATGCATATTGGCATAACCAGTTCTCCGCGTGGACGGAGAATTTAATGTAAATTAGACCAGTCGCTTCCTTCAGGGTGGAGTATGCTTTTCTCTGTAGGGATCTGGTGCGTCTTTGGCCTCGCACGTTATAATAGTTTAAGCCTATTTTAAGGAATGTTTGGCATGATAATCCCCTGCTGAGCATCTCCGGTGAATTGCACTGGTGTCACAGTAGGGGCCAATTTCCTGTATATTCGTTTGGCTCAGGACCATTTAGGGTCTATTTCTATAATAAAAGCTCCAAAACACAGCAGGATATTCAGATCGGAGATCTGATAAGAAGGATCAAGGCAGCTAGGTTAAAATCAATACACAGAGGTTGTGTACTGTACACAGATGGGGGGGGGGGGTCACTAATAGAAGGCTTAAACTAGGTCTTCAATATAAAAGGGACAACAATGTATTCTACAATAGTTATTTCGAACATATAATTTGGAGTAGTAAAAATGCCTTTTTTGAATCTAACACTTTATTTTTTGTTGAGTAAGGTTTCAGCTAGGTTTTTAAAAGGATAGGGTGTTGTAGAATAGGGAAAGTGTGTTAAGGGAGAAAAGGGCACGCTGTGTCTGGCGATCAAGAATTTGACCTTGATGTAAATAATAGGTTTCAACTGCCAAATATGTCAAGATTGTATGAACTTATAATAATATGTAAAGTTTTAATAAAAAGGTATGTTTTTATTATTTTAGACAATACATTTTATTAAGGCAGGAGGGTACACATGCTAGTCTCCATGAGGGTAGAAAAGTCAGTGTGTGTATACCACGTGATAAATTACGTCATATATGCTACGTCGGAAGGCAAAGATTTGCTTAAAATGAAGACTTAAATCAAAGATGACTTTTCATTTACAACATTATTTTAAATAAAACAAATGGCAGTCTATGCCACTTAAAGAGCCCCGCATTTGTTTTATTTCCGAAATATGATTAGGTCATTAGTTTCATCAAACACTTCGACAAACCTGTTTCCAAAATAATGTTTTGACAGTGATCCGTCAGATGGCCGTATTGTGAAAAGGTTTGTCGAAGTCATTTAAGAAGCTAAACTCGCAATCAAATTCTGGTTAAATACCGAAGGTGGGGCTCCGTAAGCGGCGTAGACTGAGCTATGTTTAATTTAAAATAATGAAGAAATTGTGAAGTTATATTTGTTTAAAGTATTTTTTCAAATCAAAATATTGCCTTCCGACGTAGCATTTATGACGTAATTTATCACGTGGTATATACACACTGAGAGCAGACGTTCCATAACTCTTTAGCCAACACCCTAAGTTTAGGCAGTTTTATTTTGATATTGCATTAGTACCACCTTTTCATTACTATAGAGATATTAGCTTTACATTCTAAAAAAGATGTTTGATCTAACGACGCTTTGTCTAACAATCGTTTTAAAACTGCCCAAACATGTAAGCTAATGCACCAGTCAATTGTAACCACGCCCCCCCCCCCCCCAGGTCCGGGGGTATACCGGGGAAATTGGGCCGTGTTTTTACCTTTCAGGTGGCCCCGCGTGCCGTGTGAATGTCGTGGTTTTGTCACCGCGCAAAATATAGCGGGGAATGGGCCTTACCTTGGGTCCCTGGGGTGCGGGGCATTTGGCTGGGATTTTACCATCAGTTCGTTACCAGGGTTGGCTTAACCGAAAGTCAAAGTCCCCGCTATTCCCCGGACCTGGGGGGGGGGGGCGTGGTTACAATTGACAGGTGCATAATATTAGAAATAAAATAAATTAATGTTCCAATTTTCTCAAAATTATTTTTCGACGAAAGAACTTTTTTTTGATAATATATAACTTTATAAACAGATGTTTATGACAAAAGAATTTTCTAGAAAGAATCTTAACAAGAGTCGTAGCTGTCCTTTGATTCTAAACATCACGTGGCAAATACCAATTTACGGGCTGTATTTACATAAGGTTTTACCACCCTGCGGAACTATCTAAATCCATTGTATAAATACCAAATTCATTTACTTTCGGTTAGATGTTTTACTTTTGTGCCCTTAATTCCTTTGTGGTTATGTTTGACCAAGAGATTTTCAACACAAATTAACCATTCAAATGTTTGCGTTTGGTTTTATTAGCTATTAAAGCAATTTGACCAATGACCGTTTCTTTTGAAAATATGTAACAGTCGAAACTCGTTATGTCGAACAATTTAATCTCGATGTTTCGGAACTTTCGAACTGTTAACGATTTTTCGGTTTAGTTTAACACATTTTGTATCTTGGTTATATCGAATGTTAGTTATTTCGAAGTATTTCCCGAGGTCTTAACTAATTCGACATAACGAGTTTCGACTGTACTTTCTTTGGTAAACATCGCTGCCTTGTTTTAAAGCGAATAGATAGTGAATACAACTGACAAAAGAGAACTTACACATGATAGATTTTTTTCTTTTGATTTTAAAACAATATTATGTTTCACTAATTTGACTTATAGCTGCGTATTCAAAGATTGATTGAAAATTACTTTTTTATCTTGGAATGAGCATTTTTTGCGTAAATCTCTGACAGCTATTGATATACGACTGCTGACTAAAGAACGGATCGCAAATTTCATATTTACGCTCAAAAATTAATGTTGTTTGGTTAAAAAGCGTTACTAACGCTTTACGGGAAATTGAAGGTTTTTTTGGCCGAAAACACAGTAAATATGGCAATCTGCGACCTGATATTTTGCAAGCAGTCTTATATCACTGGTTTCAAGACATTAAGGCAAAAAAAATTGTCTTCGAACGAGCCAATTTTTGTGAACATCCATGGAAACCAGTTATATAAGACTGCTGTTAGTTACCGTTAGTAACGGTTTAAGCCATAAAACATTAATTTCCGAATGGAAATATGAAAATCTACGATCTGATTTTTTTTTTCAGCTATCTTATATCATTGGTTTGCAGATATTTACGCAAAAATTTGCTCTTTCCAAGACAACAAATAAAAGAAGTTGTAAAAATGGTATATCTGTGAGCGTGCAGCTTTAATGGCTAATTGATAGCATGGTTTGTCTGCCTTGCTTATGTCATTAAACAACAATATCCAAACTGAACCGTCTAGCGAATAGACATCCGAATTGAACTGTCTGACGAAGAACCATGTTTACTTGTTTAACAAGTTGATGATCCGGCTATTGAAAAGTCGTGTGGAACAGACGTGCCGTAAATAACTTAATTTATTTACGCCTGGGTTGCAGAACAATAAACGACGCAATCTGGAAAACATGTGAAATCGGTTATACAAGATTCAATTAAGTGTATGCAAGTTAGTCTTGCGAATGATTGGACGATTAGAACAAATATTTGGTAGAAGCATATTACCGTAACATTTAAAATACATAATTATCAAAAGGGTTGTTTTCGGCGTAATTCTTGCATGTCCTTTATGAAAAAACACTTTTTGATTTAGTTTAAAAGATACTTATGATTATGTTAGAAAACATGGATGTTTTTTATATCCTGGTCTTTGCAATGCCAAAATGGCCTTTTTACAATAATAATAATAATAATAAGAAGAAGAAGAAGAAGAAGAAGAAGAAGAAGAAGAAGAAGAAGAAGAGAAGAAGAAGAAGAAGAAGAAGAAGAAGAAAAAGAAGAAGGAGAAGAAGAAGAAGAAGAAGAAGAAGAAGAAGAAGAAGAAGAAGAAGAAGAGAAGAAGATAAATAATATGATTTGTATTCGATTATCCCAATGACACGCGAATGATTTGGTCTTAAATAACTGGTGCCAGCCCTTTAAGTATGTGTCGGCCTTTGGGGCTCGAACCCTACAAAGAGCACATTCTACTGATCCCTCCCAAAATGGTCCCCGATATAAGGGTTGCCCTAAAAACCGACTCAAGTGGGATTCGTATCAGGGATTCGTATCACCACAATTAAGCTTAGATAAATAAGAATAGGATAAACCACTAGAACACGTTTTTGTTTGCGTTGCTCATAGAAATAGTTTAGCAAATACTCAAGTTCTCAAAAGCGAAACTAACAGAATGACGATGTTGTGTTAATAAAACTGTTCCGCAAATACTAACGTACTCGAGACTAAAGGCAAGTTGTGGATTTATGACCGTGGGTAATAAAACATTGACGGGTTTTGACAACGGCAGAGGTTAATTGTTTTAGTAACGCTTACTAAACGGGCTGTATCGGTCAATGTTATGAGGACTTTGGTGTTGACAGTTCGGTGTTAAAGTGTCAACTGTCGCGGCTTGTTAGGAATTAGAAGTCTATTTGATGTTGATAACCTGATGTTGAATTACTTAGTTGTAATAGTAAGAGAAATATGGTACATGTGTGAGTAAGTTTCGTGTGACTTTGCAAACTTGAGGAGAAGCTTTGTAGATGCTGGATACTTGTGGAATGCTATATGTGTCATTTAGTGCTCGTGTCCGTCAACGTGATCATATTGTTGTTGTGTGTTCCTGTTTGGAAATCTGACTTGAGGTAATTAATGCCGATGGTTGCATTCGTGAAAGTCATCGACTCATGAAGATTGACCACCATTACCAATGTGACTGTATGAACTTGATCCTTGGAAATATCTGCCTTTTGATGTGTTATTTTGGAATGCGTGGTCAAAGAATTAAATGGCATTATCCAGATAGGCGATTCACTTAACGCTTAATTGTTTGGTAAGTGATATTCAAAGTTATTATAGTGCTTGAAAACTTTGGGCAAAAATTTCAAAGAAAATATATTTCTCAGCGAAAAATGCAATTGGGTACAGCTCGTTTTTTTTAACAATTACTCAAGTAAATTTTTGCTTTCGAGTTTGTTTGTTTTTCATATTGACAACATTTTTTTTTATCAACACGTTCTCTGAGTAAATACGCTTAAATTATAAAGAATTAAACATACAATATTTTGAAACATACTGTGCTTTTATGTGGTAAAATGTGTTAAGAATGGAACTGAGGTTTGTCTTGAGTGTTTTGTGATACTGCCCACAGAGATGAAGTAAAAACTACATACATGTATAGAAAATGATTATAATTTATGTGGCGTCATGCCCGATGACAAACCATAGAGTATTACACGTTCGATTTATGACAGATTTGATTTCAGAATCTTAATCAAAACGATCGTGAAGCTATGTCATACTGTATGAGATCTATGCGTAACTACTGAGTCTTTTATTTGTTTTAAAACATAAATATATGCATAACATTTACAATTTCTCCCTTGTATAAACGTATTTTTCTGTATTTAGTGCTCAACATTATGTTTTGTCCACTAAGAAGGCCATATTTCTAAAGTTTTCCAATACATTTGTTTCAGTGAATCAGCAGTTAACCGTTGTTGATTTAAATCAGGTGAAGCGATAAACATAAAAAGTGGCTGGCCCTGTTAGTGGATTTACACAATATAATGAAGGCCACCAAACAATCTAAAGAATGTTAGTATGTATTTACACGAAATAAATAACCATTTATTTTACGTAAGTACATACTAACAATATTTAAAGTGACACTCGTATTTAAAATCAACACATACACATGTATACCACACATAAATTTTGACTGATAAACCTTTAACTACTGACTAAATAATGCCTTTTATGGAAAATATTAATTACTGATATCAAGATTGTAATCGTGTATTTAATAGCTGAACACGCAATCATATTAAATGATTGGTGAGTGCTAAAAGATTTACTGTGATCTACTATAGTCTCATTAGGTAGAAATACCATATTTTCTTCACTTTTCTTTCAAATTAAACTCGGTATTTTTCATAAGAACCATTGATTTCGACATTTATTAATCCTTTTTGGTATATCAAATCATTTGTATTAATTGTGGTAAATCTAATTTGGGAGTAAGAGTGCATCTTAAAGTTTTTTGGTATGTAACCATTGCTTAATGTTAGGCGATGAATGAACCCTGAGCTAAAGTAAATAGTTACTTAAGTTTTGTTCATTTCATACATGCGGAGGCGTGGTTTGCCATGGAATTGGAGTTTGAATATAACCTAACAATTCTTTTCACACAGCCACGTTTTGTAAACCCTTTCAAATTCAGGCATCCATTCTTTCTATCTTCGTTATTATCCTATTTAACTGTTCCTATTGACATTCGTGTGTACATTTAAAATATAAATCAACTTAATCGTCAGTATTTGCGGAGGACTGATTTAAAGCACATTCCATTTCAGAGCAGAAATTGATTCTTTCTATACCATCATATTATTTATATTGTCGTGGTCTCTTGAGCATGTTTGCGCTTTTTAAGCTCGGCAAATGAGTCTCGTCGTTTCTTATTTGCATTCAATGGAGTGAGCATCGGTAAATTATACTTGAAAACGATTCTTTCAAGTGGCGTAGACGTTCATTTATTTAGACAAGTAGATTTTTTCCCTCTGATTTATTCATGAATGTTCACATTTCCGTGGTTTAGTTAAGAATGAAATAAAGAGGGTTTACGTTATCGGTGATCGCCTGTCACCGAAGATGTTGTGGGTTCGATCTTTACCAGGGTGATTGTGGTCTTATGGTATTGTTGTCCGTCTCTCACCGAAGAGGTTGTCTGTTCGATCCTTACCAGGGTGATAGTAGTCTAATGGTGAAGGTGTCCGCCTGTCACCAAAGAGGTTGTGGGTTCGATCCTTACCAGTGTGATAGTGGTGTTATGGTATAGGTGTCCGCTTCTCATCCGAGAGGTTGTGGGTTCGATTCCTACAATGGTGGTAGTGGTCTAGTGGTATAGGTGACCGCCTGTCACCGAGGAGGTTGTACGTTCGATCCTTACCAGGGAGATAGTGGTATTATGGTATAGGTGTCCGCCTCTCATCCGAGAGAATGTGGGCTCGATCCATACCAGAGTGGTAGTGGTCTAGTGGTATAGGTGACCGCCTGTCACCGAGGAGGTTGTGGGTTCGATCTCTACATGGGTGGTAATGGTATAATGGTATAGGTGACCGCCTCTCATCCGAGATTCTGTGGGTTTGATTCCTACTAGGGTATTAATGGTCTAATGGTATAGGTGTCCGCTTCTCATCAGAGATGTTGTGGGTTCGATCCTTACCAGGGTGATAGTGGTCTTATGGTGTAGGTGTCCGCCTCTCACCCAAGAGATTGTGGGTTCGATCCCTACTAGGGTTATAGTGCTATAATATTATAGGTGTCCGCCTCTCATCCGAGATGTTGTGGGTTCGATCCCTAACAGCGTGGTCGTGGTCTTGTTGTATAGGTGTCCGCTTCTCATTCGAGAGGTTGTGTGTTCGATCCTTACCAGGATGATAGTGGTCTTCTGGTATAGGTGTCCGCTTCTCATCCGAGATGATGTGGGCTCGATTCCTACCAGGGCAGTAGTGGTCTTTTGGTACAGGTGGCCGTCTCTCATTCATGAGAATGAGGGTTCGATCCCTACCAGGGTAGTGGTCTAATGGTATAAGTGTCCGCCACTTATCCAAGAGATTGTCGATTCTAGCCCTATGACACCAGTACTGGTTTTTTATCCAGGAAACAGACTCGAGTGTAATTATATAAGCTTTCTGTTTTGTCACAATGGAGCTAATTGAAACAAGAATATACTAATAAAGGGCTCTCTTTAGCGACAAGGCTTTCCATTGCGAGTTTCGTTTATACCGAATTTCAAACATATGTTTTTAAACTATACTTTGACATAGTGATAGAAATTTACCTCCATGTTCTTAGCTTGTCTGTTTGTCGAAACAAAAAACCAAAGGTATTAATTTAAACTTATATATTTTACAACGATATTTAAACAAGTTATTATAACATAATATTAATCACTCTTGTCGGCACGATGTTGCACCAGCGTGTGGTCGTGTGTCAGGGGAGGGGCACAGTACCCTGAGAAAACCCACTTGTCAGGCTTGGTAAGCACAAACCCAACTGTCATGCGCCCAGGTCAGGATTCGAGTTGTCTATGTAAGTGCGCTTACCGTAACCTTGATAACTCGATGGCGTTGCCGTTGTGCAAATTCTTAAGACCCAAGACACTTTCAAGATATTCAAGTGAAACTCGGTACACATGTTGGCAGATGCAAAACACAGACAATATATAGAGCACGGCCAATAACTCAACAGACGGGCCTTTATGATTGTTCCTGTGCTCTTGTTTAGTCTGCTTTAGTTATTGAGGTATTCTCTTTTTTCGACCGAAATCAACAGGCGATGGCTTGCGTTTGCTCCTGTGGTCGTGTTAAAATAATTGTAAAACGGTGTTCTGTAGTTAATGTAATAACATGTATCTGTAATTTCTGAGTAAAATGCCGTTGAACAGAAAAATAACATGTTGGCGTTTGGCCAGTTTCCATCGGAAACAAGTTGTTTCCTTGATAATTGTCAAGGAGTTCCGATTGTCAGACGATCTTTCATTGTACTTTGTTATTTAGTTCATTCTGTTTTTAAATTGAACTTATTTCAATTTGCGAAAAAAGGAGAAAATTGTCACTTTCGTTGGAGCGACCAATAGTTGAACTTGGTTGACCGAAGCTCTCTCAATTTTCCAAAGATGAACTTTCACGCCTCTTCCAAATAAGAGAGATTTCTATTAGTTTTTATGACTGTTATGCAAAGCATTAAATTGATTTTCACACAATCTCTCCCGAAACCGATAATTCCCAATCATTTAAAGTCCTTTAAATCTGATTTTTGACGGAGATTTGTGATAAACCCTTCAAAGACAAATGCAGTCTTCAATTTCACTGACGTTGATTTTAAAATGTTCCTTATTTAGAATCACGTTTCGTTACACATGTACTTTTATTAAGGTATCAAAGGAACAATTACAGCCAATCCACGCATATGTCGAAGTTGTTGGGACATCGAAAAATACTTCGAGATAACGAGCAGTCGATATAACCGAAATAAGAAAGTGTATAACTTAACCGTAAAAAAATCGAAAAAAGTTTGGCATATCCAGCACATCGAGATTAAAGAGTTCGACATAACGAGTTTCGACTGTTTGTGATTTTGGCATAACTAGTGAAACTACCTTTTGGGGGGTATGAAATGAAAGGGTTTTTATGGGAAGGCAAACTATGTAAAAAATACAGAAAAATAAAAACTACGGACAATTGTTTTTGCTTTGAAAGATTGCACAATTGGAAGAAACTATTAAGTTCCTCCATATATACATCGTTGGATACCCCTGATACACTGACATGATATGCTTCAGTGTATTTATGAAATATAACGGGATTATGTACCGTGAGTTCCGACTTCGCCATATATAACGTGAGGTACAATACTTCTGTTAAGATAACGAAACAAAGATATATTTAAAGCATTGTTGGTCATTCCTTTAAATCAGAATAAGCAATACCTTTTTAAATCATATCAAAATTACATGGGATCACAAAGGTTACAAAAAGTTAACTTCGTTATAAACTCATTGTGTGTATACCACGTGATAAATTACGTCATATATGCTACGTCAGAAGGCAATACCGAAGACGGTGCTCTTTAAGCGGCATAGACTGCCCTTTATTTTATTCAAAATTGTGTAGTAAAAGAAAAGTTATCTTTAATTTAAGTCTTCATTTTAAGCAAAAAGTTGCCTTCCGACGTAGCATATATGACGTAATTTATCACGTAATATACACACACTGAAATTGGTCGATGAAAGACAAGCTGATTTTACATCGGTTACCTTAAAGGCAATTATTCTAAATGTCCTTCAATTCTAGTCAGTAATTCTTACTTTAACTGGAAAGAACGTTTATTTTTTTGGATTTAATCTTAAACGAAACAACTCGTCAAGGTTTTTATGAATTTGAGCTTATAAAACAGGGCAATTAAAATTGACTTTTTATTCTTATGTTTATGCTTGGAAAAGTAACATACAGGCTTTGTTTTACTTCTAAATGCATGCTTGTATTTAATCAAATTTGACAAGTGTTTTGAAGGAAATATCACAAAAACAACATTCGACAAGGTATGTAATTTGCGGGGAAAACATTTCAACGTGGTTTAAAGCTGCATTCTCATATTTGACCGTTTTGACAACTTTTTTTATTTTATTTTTTGTCTTAGAATGTGAAAAAGTCTGGAAACCAGTCATATAAAACTGCTAACAAAAGATCAGTTTCAGTTTTTCATATTTACGCTCGAAAATTGATGTGTACTACCAATTTAAGCAAAATAAAATTTTCAGCAGTTTTCCATACAATTGATATATGTTCTAAATTGAGTTATCTTATATGACTAATTATAGGCATTAATACCAAACTCATCTGTTTCTGAGACAGTTTTTATATAAAAAAAATGTAAAAACTGTCAATCTGTGAGAGTGCAGCATTAAATTACAAAAACTTACAACAAAAATGAGATGTCAATGTGTTTTTCTTTTTCAATTATGCTATCTTGCGCCTGGGGACAAATTAAGACATCAACTGAACGATGTGCAGTATTTAGTCAGAATTAATGAATAAATTATCGGTTGATTGACGGCCTCTCACTGTCGTTTATGACGGCTGTACTGTTCAATTAGGCCAAATATTACTTTTTTTATTATCCTCCTATCCGAAACCCACACACCGGGACCAGGGATTGTTCTATTTGATTATTTATTTTTGGCAAAATAATGGTGGTTGAACAATTGAAAACCTTCACAGAAAAGTGAACGTACCACCTTTTTATATATTACATGTACTATATATACAGTCGAACCCCGTTGGCTCGAACTCGCTTGGCTCGAATTCCTTGTTGGCTCGAACTAGATGTAAAGGTCCGGTATCTTTAACCTCAATGTAAGCATTTCCGCTTGGCTCGAATTTTCGAGGCTTGAGGTATTCTGGCCATTTTTTTTTCAATAACTAGCTACTTGGCGACAAAATCCTCAGTTTTTTAATCTGTATACAAATACTGTCCTTTATTGCTTTGATTATGGTCAAACGAGTTGAACACAATAAATGAATTAAAACTAAACAGAATTTTATCAACTCCTATGATGCCCGTTTAACCTATATGGAACCCCTTTCACCTTTATAGAACTCCTATCACCTTTAGGGAGCCCCTATCACCATTACGGAGCCCCTATCACCTCTATAGAGCCACTTTCACCTTTATGAAACCCCTATCACCTTTACAGAGCCCCTATCACATATATGGAGCCCCTATCACCTATATAGAGCCCCTTTCACCTTTATGAAACCCCTATCACCTTTAAGGAGCCTCTATCACCTATATGGAGCCCCTTTCACCTATATGGAGCCCCTATCACCTATATAGAGCCTCTATCACCTTTACGGAGCCCCTATCACCTTTAAGGACCCTCTATCACCTATATAGAGCCCCTTTCACCTTTATGAAACCCCTATCACCTTTACGGAGCCCCTATCACCTATATGGAGCCCCTATCACCTATATAGAGCCCCTTTCACCTATATGAAACCCCTATTACCTTTTCGGAGCCCCTATCACCTATATGGAGCCCCTATCGCCTATATGGAGCCCCTATCACCTTTATGGTGCCCCTTTAACCTATTCTTTACCCCTTTAATATAATTTTATATCGCGTCCCTTTAATAGCTATTTCGTGTTTCTTGATCGAAAAACGCTTAGAGAATATAGCTTCACATACAGTATGAGATGTCGTTTCCAAGGAAATCAATTGATCATATTATAACAATGGAACAAAATTAATAGCCGTCATTTATATATCTGATATCAGTGGAATTTAAATTGGCAGTCTAGAACATTAGTTTTTTCTGTAATTCAGCGTAAGCTATAATAATGTACCAAATCCAATTAAAAAGTGTACTCTTTGTCCTTCACATAATATAAGTGATGAAATCAAGTGAAGGACATTTACAATAATATGGTAATTAAATATCGATTCTTCCTCTAGTCGCAGACATAAGGTGTCTGGCATTGATAGGAATTAAATATACGGCGAACGCCGGTATATTGATATATGGTCTGGGATTGCCGATGATCGTATGCTATTTTGAAAGTTAATACGTTTACTTTCTACAAAGACGAATTTTAAAAGATAAAGGATCTGCCAGGCAAAAGAAAAGGTTCTTTGTCTACACTTATATCTCAAAATAAACAAAAGAATATGTAGGTAGGAATAACTTTTTCACTTTTTTGATATCCTGGATCCTGTACGAATCCGACCTATATCAGGGGATATCACTTAAGTCGAAACCCGTTGGCTCGAACTCGCTTGGCTCGAATTCCTAGTTTGCTCGAACTGTATGTAAAGGACCGATATAGTGATATTGAAGGTAAGCATTCCCGCTTGGCTCGATTTTGCCGAGGCTCGAGGTATTTTATCCGGTCCCTGGGACTTCGAGCCAACAGGGTTCGACTGTATATAATTGAAGAAAAAAAAGAATGGTCGAATTTTAACATGTCCACTAAAAAGTTGCTGATTTATTTAGGAAATTAAGTAGAAATTCTCACACAAAAAGTGTAGGGTCGAGAGAACAAATAGGACAGTCCGGTCGGTGGAAACAAACATCTTTTTAAGACTATCGCTATTGATGCAAATGTCATCAAGATTTGAACAAAACATGGTGCGTGATTGTTAATGTATCTACTGATGAAGGCGTGTTTGAATTTAACGTGTTTGTGTTATTTTGTAAATACAGACGAACCCCGTTGGCTCGAACTCTCAGGGACAGGCAAAAATACCTCGAGCTTGTTAAATTCGAGCCAAGCGGTAATGCTTACATTTAGTCTAAATAAATCGCTCCTAATTTACATCAAGTTTGAGCCATCGAGGAATTCGAGTGAAGCGAGTTCGAGCCAACGGGGTTTGTAATACAAACATGGTGTACTTGAAAGGTCGTTATAACAATGTTTTGATTGAAAGGGAACTTTAAAATGAAGAATATGCTCAGGCCTCCGTGTATAGAAAGGTGTATTTTTGTAGTTTCCTTGTAAGCAAGCTTTCAAGGTACATGTTTTAGATGCACTGATTTACCAATTCCCCAGAAAAGTACATGTGGTGGTTGAAAAACACAGACAAATCCTTTGCCAGTAACTCGTTTTGAGGCCGATTCACTTGCAATGTGTTAGAAGAAATACATTCTGACGTTCACCAACGTTCGTTCCTAACTCAAGACGACAATGTGAGCTCTAGCCCGGTGTTCACGTCTTTGTTAACTTCATTCCGGCGTCTTTGATGTCTATGTTGTCTGAGCATGCAGGCTTTTGGAATGCAAATTCCAGAAATATTGACTCCATGGCGGTATTGGTTAAAGCTAGATGTAGACAAAATGCTTTGAACATTAGGAGTATGTAAAAATAACATTCTAACTTTGATAGGATACTCGACTCTTTGTCATATGAAATACTCCAGAAAGTCTCTCAACAAATACAAATTACAGAAAAAAAACAAAGACAATATTTATTTTATATCCCAAAAAACACGACCCATTGAATTTCCTTTTTAAATTATAATAAATTCTGATTTCATTGCTTGCTCATGTTCCTATGGTATTGATAATTCGAAGGGGGGGGGGGGTGTATGAACGAAATAACAATATGCACTATTGTCTAAGGAATATACGTACCATGGATGTAATTGGTCAGCATTATAATTGACGTATTTGAGTCTATGTACATGGAAATCTTTAAGAACATCAAATACTTCTGCCAAATATGCAAAATTTCTTTCGTCAGTTGGTCTGATTCCAAAAAGGATTGGCATTAGGTCGTCACAATTCTGTCAAGTTTTACAGATATTTATTGGCTATGGAAGCGTATATTGTATATACTGATGGTACAAATCACCAGTAAAGTCGATAAACGTTTCATACGACATGATCACATCACCAGTAAAAACGTTATATATATAACGCTGCAATTATATGTGGCTACATAATCAGTATATACGACATACGCTTCCATACTGCCTGATCACATAATCAGTATATACGTTATAGTATTCCATACTACATTATCTCTTTATCAGTATGTACGATAGACGCTTCCATACTATGTTATCACGTCACCAGTGTGTACATTATACGCTTCCATACTGAATGATCACATCACCAGTATATACGCTATACGCTTCTATACTGTATTATCACATCACCAGTATATACGCTATACGCTTCCATAATGAATGATCACATCACTAATATATACGCTATGCGCTTCCATACTATACGAATACCGCAAGTCTGCTTGGCTTCTTCCCTGACAAACAGGATATTAAAGGAATAAATCCTGATTGTCTGCAAATATATAACATGCAACATATCTGCATATAACGTCTTACCGGCGACGTCTTCTTTGAAGAATGGAATCAATGTGCAGATTTTTTGTTCGATGTTTGGTGTTGCCGTTGTTCCGGCTCTGTGTCTTGTAGCAGGGTAGTGAATTTAAGGATTTTAGGGGTTTTATGAATGATTTGTCTTTAACAGTTAATCGGGGATTATGGAGATATGTATGTATGTATTATATCGTAAAATAGTTTTATTTGTAACCAATTTCCAGAGCGTCAACATTGTATGAACGAGGGTATTCCAAAAAATATTGTCACAGAAATAATTATTTGAATTTATTGAGAATCATTTACGCTTATTTGAATCTATTAAAATGATTGTCACTTGAATTAGATTTCAGATAGTTGTTCCTATTTCCATAATCTCATAATAGTGCTTACGGGCAGAGATACTTGAAATGACCTTTAAAAATGTTTGTTTATTTGAATTTATCAAGGCCTGCCCGCGCCAATCGGCTGCATTATGGCTTGACCCCGCCGTGACGCCATCACGATTTAAATTGTGTTTAAATGCCATAGGACGCCTTAACCACTAGGCCACGGGAGCGGTCGACCTTTACAGATAGATATGACGGTGCCTTAAATATAACAAGGGCAGACTACTCTGACGGCTTTTGACAATGGTAAAAAGGAAGACAAAAATGCTTCTGTTCACAGGTTGCATATATTGAGGGGCTTTAACAAAGCGAGTTCGCGTATCTATTACTGTTTGCATAATATAAACAAATTACAGAACTTTTGCAATAATCCAGATGCAGGGAAACAAAAAATTTCTTCGTATACATACATTTTCTTCCTACATTTTCATCATTTCGTCTATCCAATTCCCAGTCCTGTTATATTTGGAAACATGTGTTTTTTCTCGGGTAGGCATGTTTGAAAAGATTTGTCAGCTCAAAGTGATAAAAATGTGAAAATTGCCTATACACACTGGTTAAACTGTTGTGCCATTAACGTTCAGGTCGTCAAGGGGATTCCTGACAATAAACAGGCTGTTTTTATTTTGTTTTAACAAGGTGTGATAACACGGTTTATCGGAATATTTTGGACAAAAAATCCCATTAACAAAACATCCCATGCCATGTTTTAAAGGTGGACAAATTATTTCATACTGGATATATAGTAAGTTAAATATTTCGCAATCGCTATTTTGATCTCCTTTACACTGATTTTGCAAATTTCTTCAAGATCATATTAATGTTTTCTAAACAACAAACATTTAAGGTGTAACTTGTTTTGGTGATATTTGTTTGTCCAGATTGACAAACGCTTATGGGATCTAATGTCCACGGTGGTAGAGCAGTATTTGATGTTTAGTCGACGTGGTCAATAGTGGCATGGGATGTTTGGTCCATGGGATGTTTGGTCCATGAGATGTTTGGTCCATGGGATGTTTCAACCAGCTCCCGGGTTATTGTGGCGGTTGAATGAACAAACTTGATAATATACGCAAGACAACAAAGTTTGAAATTAACAGTTCTTTGTCAGAATGGTATCACAAATGGTGAAGAATGCGTGATTTAATGTAATTAATTAATTGTTTATAAAAAAGGACAACACAAAACCGAATCGTTTGTGACTATGTCATTTGTGAAATTCGTGGTCCTAAATTGCCCTGTTTCAGACGACACTTATCCAAATTGTCTGCTTGGTCCATTGTTAACGGAATGACCACAAGTCTTTGTCAAATACGTGTTAGTTAGGTCGTAAACCACGTGACCCAGGGCACTTTGTTTGATGCTAGGTTTTATTTGAAACGGTCACCTGTCTGGCTTAAGGTAATTAACTTCTAAATGGACACACTAAAAGTAAAAGTTTGGTAACAATGACTGACTTTCTGAAATAATGTGTGTGGTTCACCGTTCATTTGAATTAGTTTGATCTGCAGCCCCCCACTCAACTCAACTCAACTCGACTCAGTCTACTCAGACCTAATAATACTAGAAATTAATATTTAAAGAAAGTTGTTGATTTTCTTGATGATTGTTTCGTTGGTGGTTTAATCTGTAAAACTCAAGTTATTGTGAGTTTCTTGACGCTTTCAATTTTCCTATGAATGTATTTAGATCTGTATCTGTCTAATATCGAGGCTTCTTAAAATATTCATCTGTCACCGCCGACATTTAACTAGATTAAATCCGACATTTATTCACCACACAGCTATGAAACTCGCCATGGAGTGATTAAGCGAGGCTTATCAGGTAATATAACCCCAGGCCTGGTTTCGGGGAACGCGGGGCGCACTGGGGTGTTCTGACTGATGTTGGTATGAAAGGCACATATTTAAAAAGCTCGAATTATCTTTTTTAGATACAGTTGACACAACAGTCGATCCCCGTTGGCTCGAACTCGCTTGGCTCGATTTCCGCGTTCGCTCGAACTGGATGTAGAGGACCAATTTCTTAAAACTGAAGGTAAGCATTCCAGTTTGGCGTGAATTCCTCGAGGCTCGAGTTCTATTCGTCTTCGAGCCAACGGGGGTCGAATGCGATGCTTATTAGTTTTTGTTTTTTTATTAGGTTAATAAATGCATTTGCGCATAGGTGGCTTTAAGCTGGATTGTCGTGTTCGCTCAGTAGTTAGTGCGCTCGCTTCTTACCGATGCATCCCGGATTCGAATCCCGGCCTGGGCTTATGTAATTTTGGTATGTGGTTACCAAGTCGGTCAAGGGAGGTTTCTCCGGGTACTCTGGTTTTCCCCACAACACAAGGCCACGCTGAATTAAATCGGCATAAAATGTTATGTTATGTTATGTTATGTTATGTTATGTTATGTTATGTTATGTTATGTTACGTTACGTTACGTTACGTTACGTTACGTTACGTTACGTTACGTTACGTTACGTTACGTTACGTTATGTTATGTTATGTTATGTTATGTTATGTTATGTTATGAACAAGATAAAGGGGAAGTGAGTTTTAAACAAATTCCTAACAACTTCAGTATCATGGGTTAGGACGAACCCGCGATTTGAAACGAGAGGGCCCGCTTATAGTGCCGCATGTTTGGGCGAGCACCCGTTTCCCCATGAGCCCCCCCCCCCTCCCCTGTAAAAAAATAACATAAACAATCAGGCTCTTCACACGGTAAGGCGACTAGGAAATCTTTCCCAGCTAACACTTTTGGAAACTAAGTCTGAAATGGAGCATTTTGTAGTAATTCATACATATATTTTCCGCATTATTGACATGACTTGTTCACTTGCGAAAGGCGGGGACGGGAGGGAAACATTGGCTACAAAGGAAACATAGCTATCAATGAGACAAACGTGTACTTAATTAATAATAATGATGTCCAGAAGGTTGTTAATAAAGTAAAGGTGAAAACTCGGCCCATTGATTAGAATTTAGGTTCATTGATCTATAATCAACCACAGGTGTTCGTCACATAGCTTGGTCACTAAAATATGGCCATTCAGTCCTTTGATATTGTTTAAAAAATGATTTTTTTTTATTTTAAATGTGCCCTTCAGTTCATAGTTATTGTTGAAAAAATAACAAAATATAATTAAAATTAATAAAATGACTTTCCATTAAATTCCTAAGAGTATAACTTGAAAAAATATCAGCATATATATTTAAGTGACCAAGTTATGTGACGATCACCTGTGTAATCAACTCTTTATACAAAACGCATAGCTAGAAATGCACAACAGTCACCAAACAAGCCAAGCCTGTATCTGCTATTGAACCCCATCTAGAAAATAATAGAATGGTAATTTTCTTCTTTTTTATATTGAAAGAGAAAGAAAAAATCAAGGAGAGAAAATAAACTATTAGTATCTGTCAGATTTGGTGCTATAAAGAACACGATAAAGATGGAACGCTGAAATCTGAGAAGATTGGAAATCTCCTGCCGTGAGGAAAAATATAAATTAAGATGGATATCATAAGAAGTTGTAATGGACTGGTGGGCGGACATGTGCAATATTCTTCATCCAAATTGTTGTTTCTTTTTTGTTTGTTTTGTATGTCGGGATCGTTTAATTGAGACGAAGTACTGCATGTAAACTAGTTGATCGATCGATTGATTGTTTGTTCGATTGTTTATTCGATTGGTTGATTGATTGATTAGTTGGTTGGTTGATTGATTGATTGATTGATTGATTTGATTTGATTTGATTTGATTTGATTTGATTGATTGATTGATTGATTGATTGATTGATTGATTGATTGATTGATTGATTGATTGATTGATTGATGAAATGGCGCTTTATTCTGCACATCTCATCTCTTTGCATATACAGTTGGATGCTTGTTTTCTGTTACATGTATTTGCTGAAATTGTGAATGAACAGTTTCAATTAAACCGAGGCTGTTGGTTCATTATTTCGATGTATTTCGTGCCTTCTGAAGACCATTCGGATCTCGTCGGGCACTTTCCATCGAAAACAATTCCGGATGTATGCCGGAAAATCAGTAGAAGTAGTTCGTTAAATTAATATATAATAAAAAAATGTACAGTTTTAGCGTGCAATTTGTAGTATAATTATATTAAAATTCAAATTAATTCCCAGTGTGGTGTATTAATGCATAAATAATTGATATTGCTAAGATTAAAGCCCTGATTATTATCTGCTCAATTAAAATTACTACGCGATCTATTTGCAGCGTAGTTAAATGTAAAGAATTCTGATATTGTAAACCGTACATCCGAGGTTGTTTTCGGTGGAAAATGACCGAGGAGTTCCGATTGCCGGAATACCTCTCTTTCATAACAAACGTCCCGTGGCCTGGGATCGAACACGCCTCAACTGTTTAAACTATATAAACCAAACCGTCAAGCCCAGTATATTTTCTTTGTAGCATTTCTTCAATAAAATATTTAAACCATCTTTACAGTTTTTGAAACAAAGAATGTAGTGCATATTAAGAAAACAAATTGGCATACAATATTTTCAGTGATTATAGTTTTGTTTATTCTTTCAATTATAACACTCTGGTGAAATAGATTCTCTGTGTCCAATGGGAAATTTATACATAACGGACCAATCGCAGCTTTCCGGCAATTTCAGTATTGGTTTCGAATGTTTAGGGGAAATCTGGGAACCAGTGTATTTTCTGGTTCGTACACAAAAATATTCCGGGGGAAATATCGCGTGCCTGACTCCAATGTAGACGCTATAATGTCAGATTCTGCAAGTGAACGGATTGTGTGCCGTAATTTGTCATGAACTTCAATTTAAGTAAATATTTAATTTATTAAAGGCTTTAATTGTGGCAGACATTATCGATTCCCAAGCGAATATTTTTGTAAGTATTTAATTACATATATTCTTGCGTTGGCTTCTTATGCAGATACTGTTTAAATTAAAAATTATGCATTCCTTAATTTATCATACACTGAAGGAAACTGAGGAATGGTTATATGAATGCAATTGGATTATTCTCAGTTATATGCATGTAGCTGCATGTATATACGGTTTTAGCTAAAGAGTTTTATATGGAATGATGCTGAACCCTGTCCGTTTTTGGTAGCACCCTTCTGCCCCTTTGAAAACCAGCATGGGTACCAATCTGCCTTCATAGAAATTAAATGCTCAAGACAGTCAAATATTTATTTTGTATTGTCTAAAACATAGATTAAATTATATTGTAAATACATACACACTTTACATATCTGGCGATATCTTTTCGTCATATATGTTTACCATAAGCCCCCTGTCGCTTTTCTGCGACACCCTGTCCTTTTTAAAATCTGACTAAACACTATGCATAATAATCATTATCACTTTTATATTTGCCTTTAAATTTCCGCTGAATCTACCCGCTTAATTTGTGTAAATTCAATATACCTAGAACAAAACAAAACATTCACAAAGGAATTCGAGCAACTCCATTAGCACTCCAATCTCCCCAAACCACATCGCTATAAATGCCACAATGATTATTTTATGAGCCATAATGCTCCGTATCACACAGTGTGAATTGTTCTGGAAAATCTTTCAGGGTAAATTGGTGATTTATGGCTTGCTTTTATTGACGCCTGCACATCGTGCAAACGTCTAATTTCGTTTTAGACAATTGCATCTAATGAATTCTGCCATAGTTTCGATGGAATTTAAAATTCTTGTGAAAAAGTATGTTGAACATTAAATTGATGGAGGTTGGTGGGGAGGGGGGGGGGGGGGGTAATTGAAATGTGAAAAGATACCCAAATATGCATCTTGTCGACGACTAGCCAAAATGCATATATGCCAATTCGAACCAGGGATGCACCCAGAGAGGCGAACAGACCAGTATTCAATATTGATTTTATCCTTATCCTTAGACATGCCTCAGTGATTCCATGCTGAGCCTATTGGATAGCTAAATATACAGGCCAATCAAAACACTTAGTTTCTAATCTTAAATTTAAGTTCAATCTAAGCTGATTGTCGAATACAACCCCAGGTCCGTATTCACTAGAATCTCTGGCCTGGGTTAGTAAGACTTAAGTTGGAAAAAAGTACGGGCCCAGCAGTTTTAAAACATGATGTTTAATGTATTTTTCTTAAAGCGATAGTAACGCTTTTAACCATAAATCATTAATTTTCGGAAGTAAATATGTAAAACTGCGATCTCATCTTTTGTCAGCAATCTGACATCACTGGTTTTCAAATATATCAAAAATAGGCTCATTCCAAGACAAAAAGTTGTCAAAACGGTTAATGTGTAAGTGTGCATCTTTAAGATTTGTAAAGTTACGTATACTATCCTTTAATGAAATAGGCCCCAGTGTTCTGCAACAAGACGGTATTTTAAGCTTGCCAAATGCATAATGTCTCCTATTGCCCTCCTGCAGTGTGCAATGTGCGATAATTAATCTGAAATGAAATTCCCAGCATCAAGATACAGCATGCAACAGATGCATTCTATTACATTAAGGAGATATTTTAGTCCTTGGCGTGCAATGCATGTCCCTATATCAGAGTTGATAACGGCAATCGCCCACAAGATGATGGATAATTAAACCTTAATTAAAACATATGTAAAACCAAGTGATAATGTCAATCCACCAATCACGCTGCTGTATCGCGTTTGTTATGCATTTCAAAACTGGAGACTTCATAGACAAAGGGGCCTAAACACACATGTTTTTTTATTGTTTCGAATATTCATGTCAAGTGAGTTAAAACATGAACGTACATTCAAAATAAAATATTTCGTTTTTGCATCAACCTATTTTGTGCGCCTTTATCACTGAATAGGACGTTATAACATTATTCCATTGTATCAGTACGTACTAGCGGAGCAAGTACGGGGCGGGGGCGGTTAGTCGGTGCTCCCCTCCCCGTATTGTTTTGCCTAATTTGTTTGTCCAAGTCACCTTCCCATGTCAATGTTGTTGTGTTTTTTTATCGAATATTCGAATAGAGATTGCATCTTTTAGATAGTGTTGTAAACTTTTATTGTTGGCTATCGTGATAGCCAGTGCCTTTCTTTCCTATTTTTTCGTAGACGGCATGCGCTACATTGCGCTTCCCCAAGCGACGGGCCCTGCCCCCCCCCCCTCCTGTTTTTAAAATCTTGAGGGTCCTAATTATCATGCCATTGGGGTCTAACGTCCAAAGTTGCGCCAAAATATCTGCGCCCCATTAACGTCTTATCCTGGATCCGCCTCCTACGTGTAACCCGACAGAGGCGCTCACGGTCGGCTGGGCTGATATGTTTGCCATCAATATTCATTAGTACAGTCTATTTGATGGGGGAAGAGGCCGACTTGTATACTCACTGGGCTAGCAATGAATGCATGTCAGTTCAGGTCAGATGTTAGGGAGTGTGTATGTTAGTTTACAGTGTTTAAGATTCTGAACGTATTCTGAAAAATACTAAGATCTTGCGAGTTTTATTCGTATTTAAGCATATTGATAATTATTATATTTCGTTGAATTCTTCTATAGGAAAAAGTGACAGCTCGGGTCATATGTTAATGCATATCTGTGTTTTGGATTTCGTGTTCGGTTACGACTTGGAACAATAGGACATAGATTATTGTAAGTATTTAGTTGTATATTAGCATATTGATATTATATTTCGTCGAATTGTTCTGTAAGGAAAATGACCACTTGGGTCGGAGGAAAATGAATATTAGGTCAGTTAGTGTTTAGGATTTCGTTTTCTGTTACGACCTGGAAAAATAATTGTATTTATTCGTTTTTAAACACATTTATTATATTTGTTGAATTGAATCTGCAGAAGAAATTAATATGACTCTTAAGGATGTATTGTAACATAACACGGTTAAGGGTATAAAATGTATTCCTGTTTTCTCCTTCATTGATTCTATGTTCTTAGAGTTGAATGTTTCCTAGTATTAATGCTCACATGGTATATATTTAAATATATATATATATAACACATGACTTACAACTTATTAATCGTTCTTTGACAGCCAGACGGGATAATTAACATAATAAAATAAAAAGGCAGATAAGCCCGTCTGGCTTAAAATGGACGATATATCGTTTTGTGAAACAAAGAGTAAGCCACCTTCAACATACTGCCAGAAGTTATCAGCAGCAGAAACATATATTCGTTGTATTAGTTATACGAGTTTATGTGAAGAATATGATGATATACTGTACATGGAAATCGTCCATTGAAAGCCAAAAGGGCTTATCGGACTTCTAATTCTACATGTGTATAAGCCTGTCTGGGTTTTAAAGGACGAAATAAGTCTGAGAACGGAACACTGATGCAGATACATGCATTTAAAAACAACTATTAAATGTTTTATGTTGAGTACATCGCCGTAGTGGTTTACCGCTGTTTATGGAGAAATAATGTCAAACTAAAGAATCATTTCAATAATCATGAACTTTACATGAGAATACGTCTCAGACACGGAAAACGTGTGTAAAATATTAAAATCCCTTCACCTGATGAACACATAGATAAATGTATCGCTGTGTGGGGAGAAATTATTTAAAAACAAAAAAAAAACATTTGAATGTACATGAACATTAAACAGGAATAAGTCTCAGACATTGAAAACGTGTGTAAATAATTTAAATCCATTTTCCAGATGAACACATTAACACTCTTGCGCGCAGTGGTCAGAAATTGGCTCATGATGAACAATATTTGATAAGCATATAGAGAGCTGAATGTTCTACCTTCTGTACCCTGTGTGTAGGAGTGTTAATGCATGTATCGCTGTGTGGTGAGAAATTATGTAAAAACAAACAAATCATTTGAATGTATATGAACATTAAACAGGAATAAGTCTCAGACACGGAAAACGTGTGTAAATCATTTAAATCCATTTTCCTGATGAACACATTATTGCATGTATCGCTGTGTGGGGAGAAATTGATTTAAAAAAACATAATTTGAGGGTACATGAACATTAAACAGGAATGAGTCTCAGACATTGAAAACGTGTGTAAATCATTTAAATCACATCTTCAGACGAGTACTTCGAGTGGTGTAAGGTTGTTAAGGGATGTATCTATTACCTGTCTGTGGGTAATTAACGCGTAAATGAACTCAACAGGTGAACCACTCTCTCACCTGGCCACTTAATTAGTGTTTTATTGTGGAACTCTAACCACAGATATTTGAAATATGAAACTGTTCTTACAGGCACTATTTATGTTTTGGCTTGTATTCAATATAAGTCTAAAATGGATCTAAGAACGATGTAGCTAATCGGATTACTTGTAAGTAATAACTGACCAATAGAGTGATGACCGTAAGATTAACTAACAGTCGAACCCCATTGGCTCGAACTCGCTTGGCTCGAATTCCTAGTTTGCTCGCACTAGATGTAAAGGTTGAGAAGTATTCTTATCATACCCTTTTTCGTATGAATTTAAGGAATACATGAAGTTTTTGTTTATTTTTGCTTAAGTAACTGTACATTTGTTCCGGTTCTGTGTTTTGTTACTACGTAATTTGTTCAAGGAAGTTCTAGAAATGCTCATGAAGATATCATACCGATTGAAAATATTTGTGGTTCAAGTGCTTGCCTTTCTTCTGTGTTTTTATTTCTCTTTTCTTTGGTATAATTATCATTATTGCATAGACACATGGCCTCTTTTTTATTCGAAGGCATGTGTTGAAGGTGAAAGGAGAAGTTTTGTAATCAATGTAACAGTTGGTTAACACAAGCGTATCCAGAGAGGCGCGCACGGCGCTTGCCCCCCTCCACCCCTAAATTCGTACAAGTTTACTTTTTAATTTCAATATAGGAGAAATAAAACAATCAAATACGCTCAAAATGAACCAGTTGAGTTCGGACTAAAAGTTGTTAAAAATTTCAGGAGGGACCAACCCCAACCCCAGCCCCCGTAAACACTTTAACCGATTAACTTTCGATTCTTATGTACGGGCGCATTACAAAAAGTTACGACCCCTCTAACGTCAAAAACTGGAACCGCCCCTGGTTAGTGGTTATTAGCTGTTTTAAATAGTTGTTATCTTGGAATGTGAACAAGGCGGAGTTTTGCAATAGTTGGTAATGGTGTAACAGTTGGTCAGATCTGGTGTATATGTCGCCTCAGAACAATATTTGGCTGATGAATCATACATCTGTTTTTACATATGTCCTCGTTGCAACTAACGTTTTAAGACGCTGGGCGCATTGATCGTGTTAAGTTACTTATTCCATTGTTGCAAGTTCAGAACTTCTTTAACATTATATATAAAAAGTTTTAAACTGACAACTATTTAATAGATAATTATGGTGGGCTGTATGCATGAAGGTACCACAACCTTACTTATGATATATTGGCAGCAAATGGGAAATTATTAGCTCAAATAAACTGTATCATTGAATCGTATCTGATGTAATTCAGATTATGAATGTCTTATAACTATTGTGTTGCCGGAATTACTCGAGTGCGCTGGTGCATTTGGGAATTAATAAATCCCCGTCCATAGACTCGAGAACAAAGAGTTCATTCGGAACACATCGGTCATTTCCGCCATCCGATGAGCCTAAAATGTATGCCGATGCACTTAGTTAAAGTAGTTCGTAAAATTAATAATAATAATATTAATTAATTGTAGTGCAGTTTTGATTACTCTGTTTAAATTGATTTTCCCCAGTGAACTGTATTATTACATAAATCATTAAGAATCCATAGAGTTCAGTCCTTAAATCCTAACTGCTGAATTGAAATTACTACGCGATCAACTTGCAGCGTAATTAAATGTGAAAGATTTCTGACATTGGAAACCGTCCACCTAATTTCGAAGGAAAATAGCCGAGGAGCACCGAGTGCATAGACTGCGGTAATGAACATTGACTTGGACTCTTTATGACTTAATGGATAATTCGTAAGCTCCAACGAACCTTGGCCAAATCCATCGATTACATGTCAGCCTGATTTTCCATTTCTGGCATCAGCCGCCCGAGACGTCCATTTCCTGGCCGGGAGATGGATGCTTTGATAATATCCGAACCAGAAAGTGCATGAACATTGATCCCGATAGATTACTGGATATAAATGCAACAACATCAATTGCTAACATAATAAAAGACAGGTTTATATAATAGTCCAGGCTGTATAGCAATGATATGTTGGCTACCTGGTATAACTACACTCATTCTACAGTATTCTATGTTTATATAATGAACGATTATATAAGCAAAATAATTTCGAGAGGAGTGGAATGGGTGGGGACTTACTACGTATAACTACTGCCAGTGTGTTGGATGCGGAGGTGAAGATAGGTGGACTGGAATGACATTCATTAAGTCACCAAGACACAACTATTTCCTCTATGTTTGAGTTACTTAATCGTTGAACATTTTAATAATATTCTATGTCCGTATATATACAGTCAAGACTCGCTGTGGCGAAGTCGTTTGGACCTCGGGAAATGCTTCGAGATAACTAAAACTCGATAGAAAGGGAATACAAAACATGCCTTCTTTAACCCAACACGTTCGATAAACAATTCGACATAACCAGAACATCGATATTACAGAGTTCGACATAGCGAGTTTCGACTGTATTCGTATATATTGAGCACTCTTTAATATCAAATCCATCATTACTTGAGAAAGCATCCTTAAGTTAAAAAAAATATGAAGTGAATTTGTTCCCCTTTCTTTCAGACCCTCCAGCTCTGTTTCTGATAGCTCAATTAACGTTCACCAAACCTGATATCCTCGATCCTGTCACCTCTTAAGCCATTTATCCCCGTCTCCCTAAAACCCGCTGCAATGGCATTTCACGGCCATTATATCCCTAGAAGGAATCCCTAATGTTACACGGCTTTAATGAAATCATTTTAGACCGGTACCCAAATAGTTTTTCAATTAAAATTACCGAAAAATCCGCGATTATAGAAATAACCAGTCACGATATTAGAAATATCCAGTCAGATGGTAGAAATATCCAGTCACGATGGTAGAAATACCCAGTCAGATGGTAGAAATACCCAGTCACGATGGTGGAAATACCCAGTCACGTTGGTAGGACTGGCCAGTCACGACGGTAGAAATATCCAGTCACGATGGAAGAAATAACCAGTCACGACGGTAGAAATACCCAGTCACGATAGTAGCAATACCCAGTCACGATGGTAGGAATACCAAGTCACGATGGTAGAAATACCCAGTCACGTTGGTAGGAATACCCTGTCACGACGGTAGAAATACCCTGTCACGACGGTAGATATACCCAGTCACGTTGGTAGGAATACCCAGTCACGACGGTAGATATACCCAGTCACGTTGGTAGGAATACCCAGTCACGACGGTAGGAATACCCAGTCACAATGGTAGAACTACCCAGTCACGATGGTAGAAACACTCAGTCACGATGGAAAAAAATACCCAGTCACGATGGTAAAAATACCCAGTTGGTAGAAATACCCAGTCACGATGGTAGAAATACCCAGTCACGATGGTAGAAACACCCAGTCACGATGGTAAAAATACCCATTCACGATGGTAGAAATACCCAGTTGGTAGAAATACCCAGTCACGATGGTAGAAATACCCAGTTGGTAGAAATACCCAGTCACGATGGTAGAAATACACTGTCATGACGTTAGAAATATCCACCCACTATGAAAAAAGTCGCAAGAGCCATTTGCAATAATATTTCTTAAAAACGTTAAACATTCCAAGTCTTGTTTTCCCGCCGATCAAGTTATCCTTCGATTAGATCATGTGCATTCGACCCTATGAGTTTGTTTAGTCTGGGGATTTGGAAAATAAATCGAGCGTTTTCAATCGTGTTTGATTGAATTATTTGCCGCGGAAAGCTTAGAAACGTAAAAAGAATTTGACAGCATAGTTTGCTTTCAAGAACGAACCTACATTGTGTATTATTCTTAAGTGAAATTTTACCACGGATAATTTCACAACAAACGGATTTATGTAATTTTAGTAAAATGGACGCTCAACTTGCATAAATCGTTTTTGTCAGAATTCTTGGAAATGTCTGAAGTATTTTTTGTTATATTTAAACTGTTGAGTGGTGTCATTTGATGTCGTGGTGTTAACGGAAGACAACGTTGTATAATTCGTTGTCGTTATGTTAAAAGTAGACGGTTTTGTGTTATTCGCTGTCGTAAAGTTAACAGTAGACCACTTTTCATCATTCGTTGGCGTTGTGTTGAAAGTTATATGCTTGGTGTCAGTTCGTATGTTATCGTTTACAGCAGACCACTTTGTGTAACTCAAAGTTGTAAAATAAACGGTAGACCGTTTACCGCTTTGTATCATTCGTTGTCGTAATGTGAATAGTAGACCTCGTTGTGACATTCGTTGTCGTAATGTTTACATTCAACTGCTTTGTGGCAAACGTTGTCGAAATCCAGTTAACCGCTTTGTGTCATTCATTTTCGTAATGTTCACGATCGACCGGTAACCAGTCTAACAACGGCTGGCTGCGAGTATCTCTTTGGTATTCTGTTAGTGACCCCTAAATTTTCCGGGTTCTTCGGTGTCACTGCTCATTTCCGGGGATATCTGTCAGCCATTTATGGATAATAGGGACAATGACGGGATAATGTTTGGAAATTGAAGTAGCTCTGTTAAAAAGGTAAAATAGCATGGGGTTTATGCGAAAAGGGGAGCCGGAAAGAAACATCCAACTGACAAAACCATGTTAAAATGATCTTGGATGTTTTATGAACCCTGTCATATTGATGTGGGAGGATGATGTTGGGGGTTATTTTCCACCAAGCCAAAACTGACACGGGAGGTTTTGTTTCAAGGAGATGCTTTGGCCTTCATTTGTCAAAAGGAACCGAAACTGTCTGTATTTTGGGGTCGCTTGGAAGCTCCCGTACAAGCATAATGTACAGTGCCTGTATCAGAAAATGCATTTTGTTTTGAAAAAGATGAAATAATTTTATAGTTTTTATTGCAACTATTGGATGAAAAAAAAACTAGCTTTGGTGTAATAAATTGATGTAAAATTTGCCATTTGAAAAAGACCCGTTTAAACCATAAAACCATAAAACTCGAAACTTCTCATGTGTATTACTGATTTTCCATGCGACGGGGAATAGCTGTAGCACTCTCATAACTATAGTGAGTGCTTAATTCGTCAAAGCATCCTCATTACTTCCGTGAACCAGATGTGAATCAGACTCAAATCGAAATCATCAGAAGGTGTCACGGAATGCGGGATTATTTGATTAAAACTATGTCCAAACGAATCAGTTCTCATCAGGCACAGTCCTAGGGGATTTCATGGGCGAATACTGTTTCAGTATGTGCAGACTGTATCTGCCTTCGCATCTGGAAATGTTTAGAAACCTTCTTATCATCAATGGTATCGTTTCACTGCATTCGGAACTCCTCGGCCATTTTTATCGAAAACAACCTCGGATGTATTTGGACGGTTTAAACACCCAAAACGTGGTACGTTCAAATCCGCTGCAATTAGATCGCGTAGTTATTTTATTTTGCAGTTAAACTTTATGACTTAACTCTTGGGAAATATAATTATGTTTGCAATTATACACTTCACTGGCAATCAATTAAAACTTAGATGAATAATTCTAAAACACTATACATTTAATTAATGATACAATTCAAAAAGTTACGAACTACTTCTACTGATCTACCGGCATACATCCGAGGTTGTTTTCGATAAAAATGGCAGAGGAGCTCCGAATGGTTTTACTGGTCACGTCAATCTCCTATGCAGTGATCTCCCCTTACAAGCGAAATGTATCTCTGCCGTAGCTGGATTTCAGCTATATTAATCATTTTTGTTAATGGTTTTCTTCTTTTCAAATTTCAATTATTCAATGTGCATTGAGGTTAAAAAACAAAACAATATTTAAAATCAGCAAAGAGAAATTGCAATCTTTATATATTATACGAGTATATATATTATATTATTATCTTTTGATATATATTTTAAGTTTTTATGGTCATGCGATGTGCACGGTTGCAGTGAATGCTGTACTGTTAGCGAAGTAACACTACGTGGAGTTTGTGGTCAGGTATGACACAGATTGAAATACTTTCAATTCATTAAGTGATCTTAAATGCCTAGTTTAAGCCTTCTATAAGTGACCCCTCTCCCTAAATCAGTGTGAAAAATCGCTGTCCATTGCATCGCCGATCACAATAAGCCGGTGAAATCATACATAATGTTTTGACGTCCCTGGTTAGACCTTTCCTATTTTGCACCAAAAAACGCCAATGTATCGAAACAAGCAGTTCCAGGGACGTCATCTTTTTCTCAGAAACTATTGAATATGACAGAAACTTTCAGATATATGGAAGCAGTTTTTTCTTCAAAAAAAATACAACGCCGTATGTTGCTGTCTGCAGAAAATGCCAATATCCCTGAGCTAGCAGTGCCATGGACGTCATTTTTCTCTCAGAAATTCTGGAATATGGCTTTCCCTGACAGTCGCATGATTCACGGCAGCAGAGTTTGTCTATATTTGATCAATAACTCTTGTCAGTTTTACTAATAATTGGAAACCGGCCTACCAGGATTAATGATGTTTCATGTTAACTTGTGTACGGTTTGGTGTGCATTGTTCGAGGCTGGCGGTTCGAATGTTAGTTGTGTATAATCAATGTCACTGTTCTCTCTGATACAGTTGGTGGGTTTGGAATTTCTGTGATTGAAGCCACATACCTTGGACATGGTAAGTATCTTGTGTTGTTGTTTTCTTTTTCTGTGATATTGAGCAGATTTCAGTTCGATGAAATATTGAATTATCAATTTCAATGTCGTTGTTTTCTCTGATACAGTTGGAGGGTTTGGAATTTCTGCGCTTGAAGCCACATATCATTTTCATTAATTTTGCAGGAAAATGAATGTTATGGATTCTATATTTATCTTCGTTTTGCTGAATTCGACCGTTGTTAAGTTTATAATTTATTTACTTTACAACGATTTTGAAATAAGTTATGACAAGGAGGGTGGTCTTGTGCCCTTTAAAGCAAGTCGAGAGCGCTAACCAAACATCATACAGTTGTTGGCGTCTTAAAGATGCACTCTTACTCCCAAATAGGACGTACCACAATTAATACAATTGTTTTAATTTACCCAAAATGTTAAATAAATATCGAAAACAGTGGTTCTGATGAGGGTACTGTGTTTATTTAACTTGTAAGAAAGGTGCAGAAAAACTACCTTGTGAAACTATAGTTGATCCCTTTAAATAGTTTAGCACTCACCAATCATTATATGTTTCAGCTATTAAATACACTGTTACAATCTTGTTATCAGTAAGTACTTTTCCATAAATGCATTATCTAGTAAGTAGTTAAAGGTTTATCACTCAAAATGAATGTGTGTTATACATGTGTATGTACTGATTTTAAATAAGAGTGTCACTTTAAGAAAACATTTAAACGTGTTCTAGCTAATTTGAATTTGAGTTATTTTGATAATAGTTGGATGACATAAAGTAAAATCTTAATGATTAAGAATTGGCGGAGAGAGCGTAGCGAACGAGCTTTTCTTAGTCATTAAGATCTTACTTCAGGTCATCTAACTGACTTAGAATACAACCTGATTGGATGAAGCATTGTCAAAACTAAAACACAGGGTGTGTGTCTCGGATGAGAGGCAGTTGGCGGGCATTCAGACACTCTCAAAAGTTGAAATCTTAATTATTATTCCTAGTACCTTATGTTTGCGTGTCTGCTATTTAAAGTAACACTCTTATTCAAAAGCAATACGTACATATGTGAAAAACATACATTTTGAATGATACACCCTCAACTACTTACTTAATAATGCATTCATGGAAAATATTTATTACTAATAACAATATTATAACCGTGTATTTAATAGCTGAAAACGCAAAAAGATTAAATGATTGGTGAATGCTAAACTATTTTTACTGCGATTTACTAAGGTCTCATAAGGAAGAAATGCCGGGTTATCTACTCATTTCTTTTAAATTTAACTCTATCCTTCATAAGCATCATTGTTTACGACATTTGTTCATCCTTTTTGGTGTATGAAAACAATTGTATTAAATGTGTATTTGGGAGTAATAGTGCATCTTAAATTGGCTGAAACATTTAGGCTGTATTCTAAGCCTTGTTTTTACGTATACACATGCACACGAGGTCATTGTTTTTATGGAGATAAAGAGGCTGAATTTGAATAATTGCCATCCAGAAAATCAAGGCATTTTTACTTTAACTGGCGCTGAGAAATGATTTTTTTCTGGAAAAGATGTAAATTGTATTCTGAGATTTTAGAAAGCTGTACCCAATCAACTTTTAAAGTGAGTTTGCCGCGTACTCTGTGACCTAAGAAACACAAGTTAATCTTATGTTGTTCTGGAAAATACGCGAGTGGTATAATTACAACCGTTTTATCAAGGTAAATACTTTATCATAGTGGTGAGGTATTAGTAATTCGGGGAATATGTTTTATGAGAAGCGACAGTCTTTGTTTGACCATATTAAACGAGGAGTAAAAGCGAAAAGGTTCTAAGTGTAATTCCATTAAAGGGACTGGACACTAGATTATATCATTGTTTTTCTATAACGGGGTTTAAAAGCGAAAAGGTTCTAAGTGAAATTAAATTAAAGGGACTGGACACTAGATTATATCATTGTTGTTCTATAACGGGGTTTAAAAGCGAAAAGGTTCTAAGTGTAATTCCATTAAAGGGACTAGACACTAGATTATATCATTGTTGTTCTGTAACGGGGTTTAAAAGCGAAAAGGTTCTAAGTGTAATTCCATTAAATGGACTAGACACTAGATTATATCATTGCAAGAAAAAAAAAGAAATTGTCAAACACTTACACCTTATTGATAAAATTGTGTACAACGCATTGATTTTTACTTACCGGTGTATCACATTGCTTACGACACATGAATCTTTCTCATTTTTTGCGTATTTTTTTCCAATCGAAATTGACTGGGTTTGTCTTCCGCGTAAATCCAAATAAATTTTAACTTGGAAACCATTATGCGCTATTTTTAAACGGGTAAACTCAGCAAAGACAGAGACAATATTTTATTTTAATCATGTAAACTGATATATTATCGGGGTCCTACAAGCTCGTTTTGATAATGCTAGGCTTGTTTTGTCGATTTTTGGACCATCTAGTGGCTAGTAACTTTAAACTGTATTATCCAGACTAGTTTCAGGTGTATAGGCCCTTTAACAAGCAAATAGAACTTTCATGCTTTCACTCTTCAGTAAGTTCAAATCAATATGACTTCAGAAATGAATAGTGAGAGTTATATCAATATAATTATTGTGGTAACATGGTAAAGTCAATGTTTATTTTAATGTCATTTATGTGACCATTTTAGATTTTTCAAACGCGTAATAAGCCTGAAGATGCATCAACCCACAAATTGATTAGTGGTTTGTACCGAGAAAATGTCTGTTTAATGACAGATCGTTTTAAAACTCATACACGTTTGTCTGTCGCATTGTTGAGGGCGGCGCCGCCTGAAGTTTTTAGTTCATTTAATTGGTTTTTATCTCCCCAAAAAAGTAATCTATTATATTTTATAATAATTTTGGAAACGATCTGAACTGCTTCTAATGAGGCATGAACATCATTAAATTAAAACTGTCTTTAATATAATAACCCTAACTAGAACTCGTTTCTTCAATAAGAGGCCATTAAGGGGTAATTTCACGGCTATTGATCGACTAATTTACTTAGAGCTTAATATTTTCCCTTATAGCGCAGTCATGCATCTTCGCTAGTATTTTCTCTCTGCTTATCAAAACCGTTCCCATGGTAACGTCATTTTCGTATAATTATTTGTGAGTTAATGGCTGGTGAGTTTATTCATCTGGGATACATGGGAATAAATGTGAATTCTCTTTCTTTTAAGATAATCCCCCTAGTATTAAAATATAATTTCTGGAACTCTTCATTATATCCGCTTCGAATTAAAGTGCTGTTATTAAAATGCTTTTCAAACGGAATTTATTGCAACATTTTTTTTGAAATTTGTGATGTTAGGAAGTTATGTTGGGAGAGTGGAGAGGGGATTTAAAGGGACTAGGCACCAGATGATAAAACTGAAAGAAAAGAAATGGTCAAAAACGCACATACAATTGATATCGTTGTAAACAACGTATTCATTTTGTATTACTGTTATATTATATCGTTTACATATATATTTTGCAGATTTTGTGCATTTTTCCAATTCGAAATTTACTGGGTTTTATCATGTAAAATCCCAGTCAATTTAAAAATTGCGTCAGTATATTTATCAGTACTAATTACGTGATATTCACGTGCTAAATATACACACTATTAACAGGGAAACCATGATGCGCTATTTTAATACGGATAAACATAGCTCAGATAGCGACGAAATATTCTTTAAATCATGTAAATGACGAATTATCGGTCTAAAATCGGTCGCTTGATTTGACAATTCTAGTCTTCCTTTGAGGAAATACTGTATTTGCCGCTTTTGGGCCCATCTGGTTTCCAGTAGCTTTAAGAGCATTTTGCAATTATAACGATGGAAGACAATCGGCCATTTTCCTCGATTGCATATGGACGGTTTACCATTTCATAATTATTTACATTTAACTACGCTGAAAAGAGATCGCGTTGTGATTTTAATATAACTGTCAAACCTAAGGACTTTACTCTTGCAAATCCATTTATTTATGCATTTATGTAATACTTCACTGGTAACCAATTTAAACTTAGTATTACAAAATACACGTTAACACACTAAAATTTAAAAAATACTATCATTTAATTTCTACGAACTACTTCTACTGATGTACCGGCAAACATTCGAGGTTGTTTTCAATGAAAAATGGCCGAGGTGTTCCGAATGTATGAAAGACGCTTTACATAGTAAACCTTTAAAAAAAGTAGTAAATTGTCATTTGTTTAATCTTTTTTCATGTGTTTTAAAATATGCGTTCAAATGAATGAATGAACGAAATTTACATATCAACGGTGAATGCTCGTTTTTTATCGCAATTAAATTCAGATCAAACCGCAATATATCACGGCCGTAAAGTGCCTGTCAGTAGAAAAAGTGTATATTTGTAACGCAAGGATCAAATTCCTATTAGCTAAGTTTGTTTGCCTTTCATTAAAATGCAAATGTGCACTAAAGAACTTGTCGCATTATTTTATTACAATTAAACGCCATAAATTCAAAGATCCTAAGGTCGCGAAAAACTGGTTACATCTAACGTTTCTTGGGGTTCAATGCAATACCATCGTAACTAGCCAAACATATGTTATGAGATACGCCAGTTTTGCATTAATTCTATACTGTGCAGTCTGCATAGAATAATTCAACTTTGATGTAGAAAAATTTAATTCAAATTCCTGCATAAATCACACATGCGTTTATATTATATTGAAACTTAATGCCCCGTGTTTTACAGGTTAAATTATCCGACAATGAATCTAAATGCATGTTATTGAAATCTGATCACCAGGTATATTTTGTTAAACTCGGGTTGGCACGGTGATATATTGTCAGTTTGGACGAAGTTTATTACCCCGAGTGCAGGTTTCATGTATTACCCTTCATCATCGTATATTATAGGGCATAGGAATTAAATTATTGTTTTGTTCATGGCATTTTTGCATGTTCCAAATGTCAAGCACCTCGGCCTTCTCCCTTCGGAAACAACTCGTCTGGCGGAGATGGCCGAGGTGTTCCGATTACGAGCGATCGAGGGTTATGTTTATATTTCTCAGAGAAGCGACTGAAGAAGAAATTTGTGTGAGTTTATTTATTCTTCTGTAGGCTATGACAAATTTACATATTTTTTTTCTGTCAAAAAAAGAAACTAACGTCACTTACTTACTTTAACCATTATACATTTTACAACGATTGTGAAGGAAGCTATGATAGCTTATACTAAGTCACTCTCGTTGGCACGATGTTACGCGAGTGTGTGGTCTTGTGTTGTGGGGGAAACCGGAGAACCCGGAGAAAACCCACTTGTCCGGCTTGGCGACCACTTACCAAACTCACATGCGCCCAGGCCAGGAATCGAACCCGGGTCGCCGTGGTGAGAAGCGAGTGCGCTAACCACTGCGCTAACCGTCACTTACATGTTTGTTTACATCGGTGACCCATGTGAGAACCTCTTTGAAGTCACGTCATTCCTCGCCTTGATATACAATTTGTAAATAATGAGTAATTTTCTTTACAAGTAAGTGAACCTAACTACCATGGTTATATTGGCCTTACTTGCAGGTGGAGTGGTTAGTAAATTGAGTGCATGTTTATCTACAAAATTGTTTTAACTGCTGGGTGATATTTATTGCGAAGGTTTGTTGGTTCTCTGCTTCAGTGGTGGTGAATTTGGATACCAAGAACGAAAATCAGTTATTAACTCTGCGTTCTAGTGGTTCGCTTCTGTGGACATATTCATGGGCAAATCAAGGATTTGAGGTTATGTGCAACCTTTTGACATGCGCACTTCCACAAGAATCGAAATGTATATGGTTAAGACGTATCGGGGGGGGGGGGGGGGGGATGAGGATATTTTAAGTCCGAAATAGTGCATTTTGAGCATTTTTACTTTGTTCTCCGTTATTAAAATCTAAAGGAAACTATTTTAAGGGGCCTGCCCCCCCCCCCCTCGAATCCGCTAGGGATATTTATGTCTGCAGGTTTTCAATTTTAACAATCATTCTGAAGCATACCGACATGTCGCAGTGGTCGTATGTGTTGCAGCGAATATTAATATCCGTAAAACGTATCATACAAGAGAAATTTACACCAAAAGTCTCTTAACCCATGTCAAATGTCATATAAATGTTTTAAAACAAAATACTTGTTTACGACATTTGATGTAAACTGTGCGACATTTTGTATAGGTGTGACATAAACAACCCGTTTTTACGACATCTGATATACTTTACGACATGTACGACCACTGCGACAAATGAGGATACTACGCATGCCTATGACAAATATGTTGTCAGTATAAGCTTTTATAATCCGAGTCATATTTTTAATAATACCTTATAATGGGGCAGCAAAGTCGAAGCACGAACGTATAGTTCGTATGATTAGTATGACAGTACATATTATGGTAAGTTAGAACACTAAAGGCCAAAGAGAGTGATCATCTCAATGATTTATATTATCTCAAAATTGACAGAAGCCATTTATTCATTGTGAAAAAAACTAAATTGAATTTCACAAAATACTTAACTGTTTGTGAGGTCCATTTACAAACTCGAATACGCTTAAACATGATACTTATTACATTTATGCAAATGAGGGTGCTTTAACTCTCGACGGGATACATCAAACAATGGCTCGTATGACCGAAATATTTCTCAGGACGCTGTGTTTATAGAGATTATTATATCCATTCCTGCTATACGATGGCACGCAGCACCAATTGTATTTTCAGTAGTGGCACAATGTATGCATGATATTCACCGAAAGACGCACACACCAGTTTTGTCGTCTAACAATGATGTTTTTCAGCAATAATGTCGTCTATAACCCAACATGGCGCCATTCCTTCTTTGTGTAAATGCAAGGTGTCTTAAGTAGTGTATGCATCGGAGATAAAATTGCTTCTAATAGTATCTTTCTGATTTTGAAACATTCCTTGTAGAGTGGTGTATTGCAGTATTTCAGTCAAAACTCCCAAGGATGTAGTCGTAAGGACCTCGGGATAACGAACATTCGATATAACCATAATACAAAACATATCTAGCTACACCCGAAATATTCGAAATAAGTTCGACAAAAGCGAAACTTCGAGATGGCAGAGTTCAACATAACGAGTTTCGACTGTATATAAAGAGCAATCTTACAATAGTGCTCAGTGCTCAGTAAAAACAACATACAGGCGAACCCCGCTGGCTCGAACTCCCAGGGGCCGTCGAAAATACATCGAGCCTCGGAAAATTAGAGCCAAACGGGAATGCTTACATTCAGTGTAAATAAATCGGGCCATTACATCATGTTCGAGCAAACGAGGATTCGAGCCAATCGAGCTCGAGCAAACGGGGTTCGACTGTTTTACATACCCTAATAAGAGTACGGGGAACACTTTCACTGCCAATCGTATTCGTAGGGTGGATAACACGTGACATGTGCACAATTTGTTTGTATCTCGATTTCGTTGCCACGACGTAGATTATCGTGGCCATGCTTTAAGATAAATTAGTCGTGGGAACGAGATAGTACAATTTGGCCGCGTGAAAAAAGTCACACATATCACTTCTGTGCCATCATGGTAAATCGCATTTAGTTAATTGCAAAATGCAGTTATTTTAATCGATAGTACAACATAAATTTGATGAAACAAAAAGAAAGAACCGAAAAACAAAAGTTTAAAAAAGAAAGGCATTTCTTAAAGCTGCACTCTCACAGATTGAACGTTTTGACAAAAAAGTTGTCTTGGAACGAGCCAATGTTTGCGAAAATGCATGGAAACCAGTTATATAAGACTGCTGACAAAAATCAGATTGCAGGTTTTCATATTTAAGTTCAAAAATTGAAGTTTTATGCATTTTTCTTGCCATAAACATTAATTTTCAAACGGAAATATAAAGATCTGCGATCTGATCTTTTGTCAACAGTCTAATATCAATGGTTTGCAGATATTTACGCAAAAATTAGCTCAATCCAAGACAAAAAAAATAAGTTGTCAAAACGGTAAATCTGTGAGAGTGCAGCTTTAATGTAGCTAAGAAAAAACATCTTAGTAAATAGGGTTTTACAGTTTGACATTTGAAACGTGGCTGTTAAGCTAGTTGATTTTAATTTATAGCCATCCCGGGCTGCAGATAGATTGAATACACTGTAAACTGGTTGTTATCATATCTTATTTCAATAAATTGTATCCTTTCAGAAACCCGCACGGGAAACCTTTGTTCGCCATATATCGTCGGGGTGAGTCGGTTCACTGTCGAATCGCCTCGGCCATTCCCGGCATTCACGGACGGAGCCGAACATTACCGATGTAGCTGGCAACACCTTCGGAATACTTCGGTGAAAAGGGACTAGCGCTCTGAAAATACTTTTATTTCGATTCTGAAAATTTCATATGGACTTGCCAAAAATATCGTGTTATTAAACCATGATATACGTACATCTATCAAAAAGTACCATACTTGGTGTGTCAAAAAACAGAAGTACATAATTCCATCTGGAAAACAAGCGAAGCAATAACATGTCTGAGAAGGAATATTAGCAGAGAAATTCCAAGAGGGAAAGATACACCTGCTTCAGCGTATCGATTAAGGTAAGCAAGCGGTTAATCATGTATCTCCTTGCATTTTCTTGTGAATGCTTGATTAGTATTACCATGTTCAACATCATGAAAGAGTTTAAGATCGAATTGCCATGGTAACGACGGTGTGAAAACCTTCACTGTCTCAGAGATGGTGTCATATAATCACTGGAACTGATTTTAAAGGCCTCAAGTCACGCAGTTATTGTTTGATGTTGTTCTCTCTTTCTCGAAAAGACAAAAGAATGTATTTAAATTTATGATTGTTAAAGGCATGATGGTATTCAGTCTTTTTATGTACATATACTTTGATTTGACACCATAATGTTGAACCGTCACGTCATATATTTCCCTATGATGCGACAAGATAATGCATCCATATTGTACCTTTTTCCTCCATTATTTGAGGATAGATGAGTGATTTAGGGCTGAAATGCAAGTATGTGTACACATTACAGTTTTAAGATTGGCCATTAATCAATTTGATTGTTTTGTTAATGGTTATATATCTGCTTCTTGATAGAATATCACTTATCACCTATTTCTGTCCGCCCTACAATTTCCTTGTTCCTCACACTGCTGCAGGTTGTGTTTTAAATTTACATGGTTGTGTTAAACCATAACATGCCTTTGGGTAGTCTTTTTAGGGTAATCTCATGTTATTCGGGTACTCCCGTGTTATATGGTACTCTCGTGTTTAGGGTACTTTCGTATTTTCGGGTACTCTCATGTTTTAGAGTACTCTCATTTTTAGGATATTCTCGTGTTTTAATGGTATTCTGGTACTTAAGGGGACTCTAATGTTTAGGGTACTCTCGTATTTTAGGGTACTCTCGTACTTTGGGATATTCCCGTACTTTAGGGTACCCTCATATTTAGGGTACTCTCATGTAAAGGGTACTCTCGCAATGTATTGAACTCTCTTACTTTAGGGTGCTCTCGTGTTTTAGGATATTCTTGTGTTTAAGGCTGCTTTCATGTTCCTAGGGTACTCTCTTGTTGTTGTTTTTCACGAATGACCGTCGTACACATTGTAGGATACAGGGCCCCGTTTTCATAAACTACTTAAGGCTTAATATGGCTACTTTCTAGCCGGAACTCCGGTTTTGGCGTAAGCTGCGTTTCAATAAAAAATATTGTAAGGACATTTATCGCATAGATTCTGCCAGTAATATTACGGTTGAACCCGAGTACTCGCAAGCAGTGTAGCGGTTATGCACCGGTCAATTGTAACCACGGCCCCCAGGTCCGGGAAATAGCGGGGACTTTGACTTTCGGTCCAGCCAACCCCGGCGAAAAATCCCCGCCCTTCGGGGACGAACAGGTGGTAATGCCCCAGCACCCCAGAGACCCTAGGTAAGGCCCATTCTCCGCTATATTTAAGCGAAGACAAAACCACCGCATTCACCCGGCATTGCGGGGCCAACTGAAAGGTAAAACACGGCCCATTTCCCAGGCTATCCCCGGTATAGCCCCGAACCTGGGGGCGTGGTTACAATTGACTAGTGCATTACAACTAAGAAATGATATTGAAACGGGGCACAGAAGTGTAGGTATATTTTGCCTAAATGTATATCGCAGTGAATAAAGAACACCTTCGAGCCTGCTATGGTTTCTCCCCTTGCATAAAGACATCGAAACATTGGTTTTGTTTATCGTTCTACCCCTTGTGTTTTCACAAAACCTATGAAGTCTTAGTTTAAACTTAAAAGTCTTCGGGTCGTTGAATTGTTTGTGGAGATTGTATCAATTTAAAACTCGAATGTCCTAAGATAGCACAGCGTGATACGGACTCAACAGCCCGTACCAACTAACATTAAACTGATTCAATAAAAACGAATACATTAACAAGCGTTGAATTGGTCCCAGAATAATATCTCCGATCATATCTAAATTGTAACCCTTTACGGGATAAGATGGCAATAGTGGGCTTTATGTGTGAACGTAGATAAAGATCACACGGCCAGGGTGTAAATAATGGAGGAGAATGATGGGGCAGTATAGTTATTTGAAGGAAGACACGCCCACTGAATGCCTGTAGTCTGGAGAAGCGACTGATGTGGACTCAATGTCATTAAATTGACAAAAGTAGAAAACAGACCTTATACAAGTTGAGCGTCTAGTCTGGAGAATCGACATATGTGGACTCTTACGTCCTTAAATTGACAAAAGTAGAAAACCGACCGTATACAAGTTGAGCGTCTAGTCTGGAGAACCGACATATTTGGGCTCTATGTCTTTAAATTCACAATAGTTGAACACCGACCAAGGCGACCCTATACATGTTGGCTTAAATGGGAACTTGGGTTCCTTAATTCACAAATGCTGTACTAAGTCTTTTATATGCACTCTTTTAATGTTTGAATAGTTATTTGAGTGCTGCCACTGTGTTTATTCCTTCGTCCCATCAGAGAACTATGAACTAGTTGGTTCTACTCTTGGACTTTTCACTTAAATGTGTGTCCCTCGTATGCCTTAAGCATTCGATATTTTCTTAAGCATTGTTTAGGCGAGTGATTTTACCATGAGCTTCTTTTGTTTCGCTAAGCATCGAACAGAAAACTTCATTGTCCTTCCTTGTACCCAGAAATGTGTCATTAAAGTTAACAACTTTGTTAACAACACCTTTGTTAACTTTTAAACGCACAAAAGCTGATGATGTACTCAAATATTTAAAAGTTAACAAGTAACAATTGTGTCAGAAATACTGCAGATCATAATTATTAAAGCTGCACTCTCACAGATATACCGTTTTTACAACTTATATATTTTTTGTCTTGGAAAGGGCAAATTTTTAATATCTACAAAGCAATGATATAAGATTGCTGACAAAAAATCAGATCGCAGACTTTTGTATTTCCGTTCCAAAATTAATGTTTTATGGCTTAAACCGTTACTAACGGTTTAAGGAAATTGCATAAAACATCAATTTTTGAACTTAAATATAAAAATCTGCGATCTATTTTTATTGTCATCAGTCTTATATAACTGGTTTCCATGGATTTGGCAAAAAATGGCTCGTCCCAAGATAGAAAATAAAACAGTTGTCAAAACCTTTAATCTGTGAGAGTGCAGCTTTAAATCTCCAGATCAGTGACGATTAACAATTTTGTTAACATTAACAAAGTTCTGAACAATCGGTCCATTGAGTGTGAACAAGTAACAATTTGAGACACTGACGATAGGATTATTTCAGACAGTATTATAGAAGAAACCGAACTTGAAATGAAATCTTTCCTTTCTCAAAAAGTATTCTCCCCGTCTCAAGTGACCGGTCTATTTCAATGGACAACTCTTTAATTTGCATTCGTAAACAGACCAGAAACACTAAATGGGGACCCTGCGTCGCAAATTGGTTTAAGGGGGTCATCTAATTGACTGTTCTTTTGTTGGTCCGAACTTTGTCCTGCGATGAACTTCGAGGTCATCCGCAGCATCTGTCTGTTTCCTGCGGAACGCTTCGGTTAACATGCTTAACCAGCGTCAAAACTCTATTCATTTGTATTGTCCTCGGTATTGATTGAATTTTGTATTCTGAGTCGGTTTTGTGTCTTTAGTTTAGATGTGAAATTAGTACGTGGATTTGACACCGTATTTAACCAGGGTTTTTGGATACGAAGGCCGGATTTGCGTTCACCTAAAGGATTTAATTTCCAATGTTGCAGAGACGCTGTTTTTCAATTAATTGTAATGCAATGAAAAAACAAATTACACATGCAGCGGAAATGCATGGGGCTCATGTTGGGATAATTTCACCAAAGGTTGTTATTTGCTTCAAGTGTTGGTCTGAATAATTACGCAGGACTCATGTCTCATTTTGCACGTCTTTAAATAAGTGGTTGCTGTAAAGACGGAGTCTGCACCGTGCTATTTTCGTGCCACAGTGATGTATGTGGCTTCAGTGTAGTTGCTAATTATGCACGAGAAATTGTGAGCCAGAAGTCGGAATAGATTGTGGATAGAAATAGTGGCTATGAGTTTATTTCTTCTTTTTTGCGCAAAACTTGAAATTATTGAATACCACATTGTGTGAAGTGTGTTTATATGTGGCTTCATTGCAGTTGCCATTTGTGCACGAGATATTGTGGTAATTGGAATCAAGTTGCGGTAAAAATCGCGGCCATGAGTTGATTAAATTAAATATCTGTTCTTCGCAAAATTCAGAATTTTGGAATATCTATAATCACATTGTGTGAAACTTGTACTCACTGATGAATATTTAAGGTATGTTTTCTTTATGAGTATCTATTTACTTTTCGCATTTAACTTCCCATGCACATGTCTTTAAATCGTTTAACAATGAGGTCACTTATCTACACAAAGACTAAAAATGATAAACTAAAAGTTATATTGCGGAGAGTCGGTTGAAAGCTGATTCACTGAAAAAATCTTGTTGACTAATATGTTAAAGTTCTTTAAGTAAAACCCCAAATCGGATTAGACGCTTTTAAGTATATCATCAAGAGAATAAGTTAGCACATTACATTACCCTACCCACTGTTCCGCTAAGAGGCTTAAGTCGGCTTAGTTTAAGTCACAAACTTGGAGCTTAAATTTGCGTTATTCATTCAAGTTAGTTGCAAAGTTTATCATAAATATTATATATTCCTTCGTTTCTATCAATAATATATCCAGGTATTGACATTTCGATTTTAAGCTTGATAAGGCTTTGCAGATGTTCGTGTACAGTCAAATTATATTCAGAATATAACTTATACGAAAGACGTATTTTATACCACAGCAAATAACAACCAAATTTTTAAAGTATTTATGTGAATATTCGATGAATGTAAAACTTGAGTTTATTTGTTTAGTAATTCAGTGGGATTTTACCGTAGAGAACTGTTATTTATGTGAGGGTATCTTCATTGTGATCTGGAAGTTTTTGAAAAAAACATCTTCAATTCTAATTAAGGGTAAGACATTCCTTAGCTTATTGTATGTTTTGTTAAAATATGCACCGAACACTCGCTGAACATTATATACGAACGGTTAATGTTATAATACACAAGTAGAGAAATTTTATATGCATTACATACGATACTTTTGTTTGAAAATGCACATACTTGAAGTTAAAAGTTTTATTACAATCATAAAAACACCAAACCCCAGGCATTAAATTCCAGCAGAGTTTAGTGTCAGTATTGAGTAACAGTTTAGTTATTACACTCGGAAATTGAGATTTTATTATCGGCTGTCATATTTTAATGCACGTGGGAAATTAATGATAATAATTTAGATATAACGTCTGTGCGTAGTACAGACTGCTGTATTATCTTTCTGGAGAGCGATATTTAAAACTGTCTATTCAATAGATGAGAGTTTGAAATGATCCAAAGTATTTTCGAATAGAGGTCCTCAGATATTAATTTAAATGTTCATTTCGCTAAAGGAATGTGAAACTATTTGATCAACGGCAGATATATCAGTGTGTTACAAGGTATAAGGATGGATATTTGAAAAGAAGGGAACATAATTTTCGGTAAGAAACTTTTAAGTAGAGATGATGCATATTTAATTATTTACTTGTTTGTTTTTCTTTAATTATATTTTTTGGAATGTTTTCATCGTTTGAAAACCATCAGAAAAAGACATCGAATCAATCCCAGCGTTTTAGAGGTTGTCAACTCAACTCAACTCAACTCAATTATTAAATCATATAAAAACTCAACTCAACTCAATTATTAAATTATATCAACTCAACTCAACTCATTTATTAAATTATATTTAACTCAATTATTAAATTATATTCAACTCAACTCAACTCAACTTAACTATTAAAATATATTCAACTCAACTCAACTAAACTATTAAATTATATTCAACTCAACTCAACTCAACTAAACTAAACTATTAAATTATATTCAACTCAACTCAACTCAACTAAACTATTAAATTATATTAAACTCAACTCAACTCAACTAAACTATTAAATTATATTCAACTCAACTCAACTCAATTAAGTTATACTCAACTCAACTCAAAACTCGTTTTACTACTAATTCAGGTAACATGATATAAAAATTAACATGCATAGAATATATATAAATCGCATGTTGATAATTGAAAATCGGGTACAGTAATCTTTGACATTATGCGATCATAAGTGTTGTGAACGTTAAATATTACCATCTTTATAATTATGTACGTTTGTAAAAGTTTAGCTGTAGGCCTATGTCAGGAAAACAAACTTTATACGTTACTTTATTTTAAGGTAGTTTCATTTAGAAATAGAGTAGTCCTTTTGTGTTAAGTTTCTGTGAGTAATCAACACACATGTTAGTTTGATGTTCATGTGAAAGTTTTAAGAACTATTAATGAATGCCGTATATTGTAAAATGTCTCCTATAAGAATTGGGCTGATTGTTAAAAAAATGTGATACAGTTAATCTTGTTAACCTCAGTGTTGTTAACGTCATTATTGTTAACTATCAAATATTAACTGCTCTGAATATTTAATGTTTAGCCGTACTTGTTTACATTTAAATGAATTGTCACATTGCCAGATAGTTCATGTTAAAAAGTTAACAACGAAAAAAGCTAACAACGATTTTGTTAATGATTTTGTTAACTTAACAAAGTACTTAAACACCTTCTTTTCAGTACTTGTATTGAAAGTGACACTCTTATTCAAAATCAATACATACACTTGTATAACAAACATACATTTTTGACTGATAAACCTTTAACTTCTTACTAAATAATGCATTTATGGAAAATATTAATTACTGATATCAAGGTTGTAACCATGTATTTCATAGCTGAAAACGCAATTTTTTTTTAGATGATTGGTGAATGCTAAAAGATTTACTGTGATCTACTATCGTGTCATAAGGTAGAGCTATCGTGTTTTCTGCTCCTTTCTTTCAAATTAAACGCGGTATCCTTCATAAGAACCATTGTTTTTGACATTTATTCATCCTTTTTGGTAAATTAAAAACAATTGTGGTAAATCTTATTTGGGAGTATGAGTACATCTTTAATTTCATTTATTCAAACTTTTAACCGTGTTAATTTTGTTCATTTACACTTTGTCTCTTTCATTGAAAACAAGGATAAAAACATAACATCAAATTACATAACATGTTCTTTATTTTATAGCCAAACAGATATTCGATATGTGTATTCATCCATTATATTTTAAACGATACTAATTATCATTTGTTTAACGTTCATGATGACATATTTAAAAACCTCCCAGTATTTAAGGTCGGACTTATTTCTGAAAGCATTTGATCTGTAACTGCTCATTATATACCATTAAATCATCCGCACCGCACGAATGAGTGCGCATGGCTCTTTTAGTTAATGTAAAGAACATATTTGAACGTATGTAATACAGTTACATTGTTCACGAGCCGTTTAAAATCAATCAGCGAGAGAAAAAAGAAGAAGAAAATATGCGAGGCAGTGATTTTTGGTTGATGGATTGACATGAATACTTAATAGGACTATTTGCGACATGAATTTAAGTTTTGTTAGATGTCAAGTTGTTCGATTTAGTTTTGTTTGACCTATACAGTCAAAACTCGCTACGTCAAAGTAATTAGGACCTCTGGAAGTACTTCGAGATAACGAAAATTCGATTTAACCGAAATACAAAACATGTCTTACTAAAAAACCCAACATATTCGAAAAAGTTCGAAATAAACAGAACATCGAGATAACAGAGTTCGACATAGCGAGCTTCGACTGAATTAAGTACAGGTATATTATTCGAGTCTATGATTGTGTACTGGAAGGTTATTATTGCTTGTGTTAATGTAGAAAGGGATGCTGTAAGAGTCTAGCAGCCGGCGTGTGTTTATTTGCACGCGAAAGCTGCATAAATAAAATATAAATACAGAAAGCATTCAACAATTTCTTTAACAATAACATTTGACTACAGCGAAATTTATACGAAAAAAGGGGCTTCTTGTTTAATACACATGATATATTAAAGTCGGAAAATAATCTCAAATTTCACACGAATATATTTTATTCTTCAAAATATGACCCTATAAAACTTGTTTGTTTGTTTGTCACACACACACACACACATTCACTTTTTTATTTTGTCACGGTAACATATCGTTACAATAGACATGTAATAACATATACAGGCAATTGGGTAAACAGTTGTACGAGTCTCTTTTAAGGACTTTTGGAACTAAGTCCATAATGCAAAAGGACGAAACAATGATCAAACACTGAACCTGGATGTGTAAAGAATTGAAACTTGTTGTTTGGGATTCATTTATCGGAAATAAATTATGCTCCAAATAACAGTTTTAACCCTAATCCAATTAGCTTAATCTTAATAGGATTAAAACGTGCAGTATTGAAATGAGCGGACTTGTTTTCATTTAATAGCATTTCGTAAGGTCATTATTTGTGCTTACCGAATATGTTACATGTTATTATTCCAGACTATAAATGAATGATTCATGCAATATAAGACGTCTTTATGTGAAATTACTATTTGTACATGTACTACCAAATGTATACACTAAGTTTGCTTAGACGTTTGTTTATACCATGTTTTATTAATTGAATTCTATCCGTGTTACATCTTATATAAAAGGGCATTCATTTTATTCGGATAAATAGTGAATGCACGCATATTAAGAATATTTAGGCTGTTGTTAAAATTTATGTTAATCAACTACTTCATTAGATAGATACAATATTTAATTACAAATGAAGAGCGTTTTTAAACATGAACCCGCGGCTGACACAAACTTCATCAGTCGAAAGGTCACATACATGGGCCACGGTTCGTGAGTTATAATGAAGACACGATACTCGCTTGGCGAAACTATCCACTGCGGAATATAAATCTAAAATATTAAAATAATAATTCAGTTGTGCGGAGAGAATAGGGGTGGGGGTGGGGGGGGATATGTGGAAAAAAACTACGAAATAATAAATAAATAAATAAATAAATAAATAAATAAATAAATAAATAAATAAATAAATAAATAAATAAATAAATAAATAAATAAAAATAATAATAATAATAATAATAATAATAATAATAATAATAATTTTAATAATAATAATAATAATAATAATAATAATAATAATAATAATAATAATAATGGTATCGCGTAACACTTTAATGAAAATATCAGTTTTTATTAAAGTTTTTTTTATTTCATTTAAATACAAAGGAAACAGAAAATGGGTTAAATATTGAAATAATATCAAAATGTATTTCACATATAAAATACAATCTGATACCGAACTGCAACAAATACCTTCTTAGTCATTATATGGCCGTACATGGGCCACACAACCCTGACCCTTTTCTGTAGCCTTTTCTTTCCTTTCTAACACATGTGTGTACCTTTCAAAACTCCAGCTGATGTTTGACGCAATAAGCACAATCAAAACTTTGAAATATATTGAAAATAATACTTACTAGGGTGAATTTGTTATTTTCTTTAATTCAAGCTCATTTCTCTGTTCTGCCTTGCACAGTTTTGCGAGAACCTTTTCCACCAACACGTGTTAATTAATGTACATGCACCTTTTAAATGACGCCCCAAGTCCCCCTTGAAAAAGTCCCCGAGCCGAATTTTAGTTTATGGAAGATACATGCACGATACATACAACCCCCCCCCCCCTGCGTTTAAACTATATTTGTGTTTACTTAATGTGATTAGAAATTATGTAAATTTTGGTAATATAAATCCAGTCGAACCCCGTTAGCTCGAACTCGCTTGCATCGAATTTCTCATTGGCTCGAACTGGATGTAAAGGACCGATTTCTTTACACTGAAGGTAAGCATTCGCGCTTGTCTCGAACATACCGAGGCTCGAGGTATTTTCGCCGGTCTCTGGTAGTTCGAGCCAACGGGGTTCGACTGTACGACTAACACTATCTATTAGCGAAATAATCTGTGAAATGGCATATTGACTGTCATATTGGGGGGGGGGGGTGTAATGTGTAATGCTGTCTGTCTGTCTACGTAAATCATTATGGGAGTTGTGTACGGAAAGAGGGCTTTCAGTGTCGGTTACAGACAAGTCAGTGTTGGGGGGCTGACTAGGGGTGTGGAGGTGAGAGGTGTCCCATTCTGTTTGAAGAAAATTTCGACTTTTTTGGATGAAATGGAGCATTTTCCAGTACTCCTTGACTACTTGATAGCATATTATTATGATTATTAACATGGATGAATTTTCCAGCATATTATTAAGATTATTAAAATGGACGAATTTTCCAGCATATTATTATAATTATTATTAAAATGGACGAATTTTCCAGCAGATAAAGTCATAACAGCAAAGTGCGTCTTACAAAAATGGAGCGAGTCGCATTTTGTTCGTCACCCGTACTGCATTTTGTTCGTCACCCGTACCATTTTCCTCCATCAGGGCTCAATCTTAAATGAAGTTCTCTTTACTATATTCATGGACATCTTGAATGGGTTGTGAGCGGCTTCAATACTTCAGTCAGACACCCAATACTCACATCTGCTGATACAATACATTGATTACATTCAAAAACGTTACCTTTTTCTGTTCCAAGTTTCTATCAAATCGCATTGAATACACGTCCAAAAACGATACTTTGTGATTTTTTTCTGTGATTTTGTGAGTTCCTTTAAGAATAAGACTTTGGAATTTTAAGATAAACTGGAGATAGTGTACTGTTTAAAACAGTTTAAAGATGTGATTGTTAAACGGAATGTGTCTTTTGTTTTTGAAGCAGTTTAGCGCTGAATGGCCGAGGATAGAAAAGAAAATGTGTTTTAGCCGACTTACAAGATTAAACAAAGATAAAAAAGGTGTTTCAATTGAAGCTCTTGTGTGCCATCGTGTTGGATTAGATGTATTATAGAAAATTGACTGTTCTTTGTGTACTTATAACATAGCTGAATGCTAGTATATCAACATTTTCTGGTTGTGTCTTTGTTTGAGGAATTAAATTCAGTTACGGTCAAAGGATGTAACCATGTAAGTGTCTGTTTGGAATGTTATAAAGCTGAGATCATGTTTATATTTAGTATACTAGGTTGTTAAAAGTAATGTAAGAACTAAAAGATGAATGTATGAATCAATTTATTCTCGAATGAGTCAAGTCGGGGTTTGTAAAGAGGGGCGGCTCCAGGATTTGACATAAGGGAGGGGGGGGGGGCTAATTTAAAGGCGGTACCTTTTTAACTTGCCCCCTCCCTCAGAACATTTTTGGTGTTAATTGTTTGCAGGGGGAGGGGGTAGGGGGTAGGCCAAAATGGTGCATGTTGGGCTTATTTTTTTCCCTTTTATTAAAATTAAAAGTAAACTTGCCCGATTTTGGGTGGGGCGCGGGCCGGGTGCCCCCCCTCCTTGGTCCGCTAGCGATAAATGCTTTAACATTACAGTTCAATATATTTTTACGAAAGTGTTACGTGTAAGAATAACTCTTATGGTGACACAGACAACCACCACCACCAACAACAACAACACGAAATTAGATATACTTGATTATCGCATAATAATGAATGTATTTCGACATTTAACTTTAAATATGTTTAATCATGTATTTATTCTTTATATAGCGTTGAAATGTATGTACTTTATGACCCGATGGGCAGGGTGTGAAATGTTAAGTATGTTCGTGTTTAAAAATATATATCATAATGTTATATACACAAATCACTATAATAAATACTTTCCTGACCATATTACAGTATTTTTTTATTAAAACACCAAAAACACAAAACAAATCTTAAAGTTTATCAGTTAACAAAGTCATTTCTTTTGTGTGTTTTTTATTTAAAATTATACAGAACAGAACAGCACAGAACAGAATGTTTATTTAAGTAATGCATGTAACAAATAAGTAATGCATTTGGATATTTTGGTAACTATACCAACAATACATATGGTATACACAAAACTAACACATTTAACAGCAATATAATGTGAGAATGGCTTAAAAGATATCATATATATTAATGTCTCTTATCTTAAAAGCCTTAATACAGAAAATAGCTAATTTTATTAACAGAGTTTTTTTATCAGAATTTAGTAATGATATAAATTTAATCACTGAGATTTCTAACACAGTATCTAGGAATATAAGTGTGTCGGATATCACTATACATTTGGGTAGACAAGAACAAATTTAACATTATAAGTATATACGTTTTTACCGTATAAGCCACAATGATGATCGTTTAAAGCTGCACTCTCACAGATATATCTTTTTCACAACTTTATTTTTTATTTTTTGTCTTTTCAAGAGAAAATTGTTGCATATATATCTGCAAACCAGTAATATAAGTTTGCTGACAAAAAATCAGATCGTACATTGTCATATTTCCGTTCGAAAATTAATGATTTATGGCTTAAACCGTTACGTTAGTAACGGTTTAAGAAAAATGCATAAAACATCAATTTTTGAACTTAAATATAAAAATCTGCGATCTATTTTTTTTGTCACCACTCTTATATAAGTTGTCAAAATGTTCAATCTGTGAGAGTGCAGCTTTAATGCATTAAATTGAATGCTATACTAAAATATTATTTACATGGAAAGTTTAACCCGGAGGAGCCCAACCGTATTAAGACAATAAAGACACTTTGTGTAACATAAATAAGGAGACTTCATCATCAATATTTCCAATCATGGTACAAGTATGTTAATCACACGGAAATGTTTACCCCAGAAGAGTCCAACAAAATTAAAAAAAAATAATGACACTTTGTGTAACATTAATAAGGAAATTTCATTTCAAATATTTCCAATCATAGAACAAGTAGGATATTATTGTTAATCAAGCTGACATGTAGAATTTGACGTCTGAATGATAATCGTACATTACCATACATTATAACGCCTTCATGTACACAGATGGCGTACGCTGATTAACTTATTCATCTTTAATTACCAAAATGGCGGGAGAGGTGTGAAAAATATAGGGGTCATAATCAAACTTGTATTGCTGTCTAGCAGTTTCCCGACGTGCTAAAATTCTGTCAAAAGTCTTGACGGCAATATATAAAGATTTGAAACTTTAAGTTTTGCATTCATTAATCGGAAATATTCCAAATAGCAGTTTTAAAACTAATCCAGTTAGCCTAATCTTAATACGATTAAAACGTGCTGTATATTGAATTGAACAGACTTGTTTTCATTTAGCGTTTTGGATATACTTAAAAAGAAGGTATTATTATAATTACTTTTATTGACCAACTTTGTTATTTTACATTGTATTATTTCAAACAATAAATGAACGATTCATCTAATATCTTTATAAAACGTCTTTAACTGTGATAATTCTCTGTAAATGTAATGTCAAATCAATACATGAATTTCGCTTAAGCATTTGTTCATTGTAAGTTTACATTTGTTTTTACTTCGTATTTTACAACTTTTTGAAGATTATTTTTATTTTGAATAAGAATGATTACATGCATATTATTAAGAATATAAAATGTTAAATTTAAGAAGGTGGTCACGAGTACACTTGTTTAATATGGTATTAGTGTCATCTGCAAGTAGTGCATTAGATATTGCAATATTATGGTTTTAATACTCTGTTATCTATTAATATCAATATTTCTATGTCGCTTACATCATTGACAAGTTATATAATATTATTGTCAGATATTATGGTATTAATACTCCGCTATCTATTAATATCAATATTCTATGTCGCTTACATCGTTGACAAATTATATAATATTATTGTCAGATATTATGATCGTCGAATGCTATCTATTAATATCAATATTTCTATGTCGCTTATATCTTTGACAAGTTATATAACATTTTTGTCATTTTATAAGGCATCGCCGGATAACCTGTATTTAATATCATTGGACAAAATTCATACACTTTATCCTGTTATTCTGTTTTATGGAATTGAAGTTCAAAAATTGGTTCACAAAACAAACCGTTGTCCCCCCCCCCCCCCCCCCTCAAATTATTACTTAAACCCCCAAAACAAAGAATTACAACATATTATATGAACATTTAGCCACAGAAATTGCTGACTGAGTATCATTTAGATGCGTTCGTCAAAAGTTATTAACGATTTAAAAAACAAAACAAAAAAAAACCGTGCCATAATTAACATTTCTTATGCTAGACAGTTTTTGCCATATTTCTGTTTACGTAAAGGCGTACTTTTATATGGTTTTGCCGAAAGTTCTTCAATAGGAAGTGCTACAAACATTTCATAATTTTGTCAGAAGTTTTCTTTAATTGATTTGTCGAAAGTTATTAAAGACGTGGGTTAATATACATTTCATAATTTTGACAGAATTTTTCTGCTTTATTTCTGCAGACGTTTGTATATAAAATATTTTTTATCGAAGATTATTGACGATTTAGTGTCAAACAGGCATAAACTTCTCATATGCTAGACATGTTCCGCTAAAAGTGTGCACTACTTTTAATACAGGCGTGCCATTAAAGATGGTCGAAAGTTATTAAAGATTTAGTGTCATAGTTCTGTATCCAGAATTAGTGATAATTTATGACCATTAAAACCCATTAGCGGAGTGGTTTATCCCGCGCAAAGCCAGTAAACTAAAATGAAAACAGACCACGGGCCATATCAAAGACTAAGTCTGGTGAAGGTAACATTTATATGGATATAAACCCCGTTCGCAGTGACGGCATGATCCCAGTTATCTATTTGGATGATACCTCGCAGTTTTATTAATTTTAAGTTTTTCACTTTATTAATGGTTTGTGTTATTTTTTCATAAATTATAAAAATGGATTCTGTGTGAAAATATCAGATGTTCTTTGGATGTTGGAAAAGCTCTGTGTGGATTGTTTACATTTTTACAAGCGAACTATCTTTTATATCAAAATCAGGTAAATAATTACAAGCGAACTATCTTTTATATTAAAATCAGGTAAATAAATAATGCATTAATGCTATTGAATATTAAACCATAACAAAATAAAAAAAAAATACAGCGGAATATTTTCAAGAATAAACAACCGAATTAATGCATGCTATGTTCATGTTTGTTTATAATTTATGAGTTTTTTAAATTTTAATTCAAAATTTAGGAAGACTACTTATCTGTATTTGTATATCATAAAGTTTTATTGTGTATACATAAATATTTTGCCAAAGTAATAATCAACTCGCTGAATAGTCAAAGGTCATCATTTATCAAAATTAAATTTATTCACCATTAACTGCCTAATGAATTATTCATTTGTAATTTTTAATGGACATTAATAGCTGAAAGATATTTATTATTTAATACTTTACATCTGTTAATGTTTCATTTATTTTATCATTTATGATTGACGTGATAAGAATTTTATTAATCGTTATTTTAGTTAATGTAAAGGTCACTTAATGTTGAAAAGTCATTCTGTGATATATATCAAACTATTTATCAAATCAACCATCTTCTTATTCTTCTTGAACATGCCTCCAAAACCTTCAATTTTATGGTTCTTTCGTATGTACAGTGAATTTAAGGTCAAGTCGAACAGTAGGTTAGAAACGAAAGGATGAACGCGCTTTAAAACAATACCAATTTACAGATGACAGAAAGCTAAACACACCTCTATTTGTTTCTTTATTAAAGTCAGTTTTCCACCGACAAAACTCAAATTCCTTTCGACAGGGTCGGTAACCCTTGATCCAGTTTAAATGCCGCAAACTAGACAGTTAGCTTAACATGGAGTCGTCGGTATTTACACGTCGGCGGGAGATAACGTGAACTTATACATGCTTTAGTGTTTTATAAAGAGACAGTGGAATTTACTTTTGATTGAAGTCTCACACAGAGTAATACCTCCAATACCACCACCACCACCACCACCACCACCACCACCATCATCATCAGCATCATCATCATCATCACACCACCATCATCACCATCATCATCATTATTCATCATCATCATCACTACAACCACCACTGCCATCATCAAGTTTTAAATATTCCTTCATTACTATATATTCGTGGGAGTACTACTTAAAATTGCAAATTTGTCATAGACTTAAAATTCAAATATAACACGATAAGTACAAGCGTTAAACTACTATTAATTAAGTTCTCTCAAGTTGCACTGCGGCACGCACTTTAGCGTTAATGGCGCTACTAATGGATCTTTATTTGAAAATATATGCCCATGCATTCATCTTAGTGCCTAATTGGCCTCATCGGGTCATGTATAAACAAAGCCTATGTTCAGATGTATTGATCGGAATATAAAACTGTATGTTTTATATTTTCATATCAATAACTTTAATGGATTTCCCTGATAATAAAATCCTGCCACGCATTAACCATCTACCGTTTTTCTCTTTCCAGATCACATCCCGTGCGCTTTAGGATAGCATGCAGAATTCCAGACATCGCGGCCTTTAAATATTTATGAATCTACGAGCAAGCCATTCCACTGGGTAACAAGGAATAGACGACCATACATCATAAAACAATTTAACACTTTTTAGTCTGGTGTATAGCGTGAAACAGTGTTTTCGTGGACATCTTAGTGTGCACACGTATACGGATTACATTTACATACACCAAAACAGCTGGCGTCTAGTCTAGGGGGACAGGATTTCGTTCTCTCTCTAGCAGTTCTTTTTTGTGCAAGTGTTTTTTTAATTATTTTTATCGGTGCGAATTGGCAATCAAAATGGAGTTTAAAAGCCCGCGAAACGAACTCGCAACTTTGGTACTATTTATACTTTTCTTGACTGGTCCTGCAAATTCGCAGCAAGGAAATTGCAAGTTACGTGGTCAAATCTACACCAGTCTAAACTGGTACGGGTACCTACTTCAAAAGACATTCCAGGGGAACGCCAGCCGAATCCAGTACGCAGTTTCGTTCCCTGCATCGGAGTGTTGTGCTAATATGCTCATATATTACGATGGCCAGATCAGAAACCTAACTCAAGACATGACCTGTGAACAGCGAGACAAAGTCCTCAACCCAAATAACCAGGTTAGTATAGAAAACAAAACAAAAATAGAAATCGACGTATTGCCATGAGAATATAAACAAAACAACAACAATATATGTTTCACATTAAGGGACACAACTCTATGTAGGTTGCCACTGTGCATGGTTCACATTAAGGGACATAATTCTACGGAGGTTGACAACTGCGAAAGGTTCACATTAAGGGACACAACTCTACGTAGGTTGCCACTGTGCATGGTCTACCCTATCAACTCATCTTGTTTTGTCATTTACGAAGGTTATTTAACATCTCCTTAATTTACAACTTTTTTACTAAAAACAACGATATAAGAGATAGTTTTAATGCATGGGGGGGGGGGGATTTTCTACGTCCATGCACATTTGGCTTCATGGATATTTTCACGTTTGATGTTCATATTTGGCAAAATTAAGTTGTAAGCACATCTTGTAAATTGTTGGTCACTGCTGATAAAAGACAAACCGTTCAGTCGAAGTTTTATTTCCGCCATACATATGGTTGTGTTACTCTTAATAGCTTACATAGATCACCGAATGAAATATGTCCTTTTTGTATGCATGAATAATTCATTTGAGTTCAGGGATAAAATAAAACATACACATTACTGGATTGATTTTTTTTCAACATAATTTGAGACGTCATAACATTTGAGAATTTTTTATTTTTCATTTATAAGTTGCCAATATTTTAGAAAATATAATGGCATTACGAATAGTCCATTTAAATTGTTTATTTTTTCACAAACATATTCAACATTATCGACAGATTAAGTTGTTAGGTTAGAAAGTGGAATTTTATTCATAATATGATGAAGTGTTTATTGTTTTGTTTGTGCAATACAAAGATTACGAATTCATAATAACAGTAATTTTAAGCATATTCAAATATATTGAACTGTTTCAGTATTTTGCATTAAACATGGCATATATATTATGCTGTTAGAATATAATTGTTTACAGAGTCAGGAAGGGACATTTGTTTTAGCACGGAAGTACATTCATCTTTTTATATTCTTATCAAATAATACTCTCCCTGGGCCATTTTCTGACCACTGTGCGCAAGAAGTCTTAAGAATACAAGTCATCGATATACATCAACCACTTACAAGTTGTACCAAGGGAGGGCACCAACACAAGCATATTATATATATATTAAGCATGATTACTTCCCTTTAACTTCAAATGCTTAATAAATTATGGTATAACAAAATAAATAAATTTGTTTGATATTTCGGAATGGGCATTTGGAACACCTCGGTCATTTACCATAAAAAACAACCTCGGATATATATGGACGGTTTACAATGTCAGAAATCTTTATAATTTAACTACGCTGCAAGTAGATCGCGTTGTAATATCAATTTAGCAGTTAAACTTAATGACTTTACTCTCGGGAATCTTAATTATTTATGCAATAATTCACTTCACTGGCAATCAGTTTAAAATGAAATATAAAAAATACACGTTAAAAACTACAATTAATTAATACGATAATCTAAATTTTACGAACTACTTTTACGGATGTACCATCATACATCCAAGGTTGTTTTCGATTGAAAATTGCCGAGGAGTTCCAAATGTGGGAATGGATTGATTTTAAAAAAGATTTTAAACTGAACCAGTTAGAATACAAATTTAATAAGTATTATGTCCGTACATGACTTTATTTTAAACCAGTCTTTCTTTGTCATTCCAGATCATCCCACTAAACCTAGATACCGGCGTTGATGGCTGCATCCGGCGGGTGATAGATGGCACAGACCACGTGTTCTGTGTCGGGGATCGGACACTCAAGTCCACCAGTCCTCGGATGTGGTATGTGGCATTGAGTCGCTGTGGTGCCACCGGCCCCATAACCGTCCGCTACGAGTTTAACCTGACTGGATATTACGGCGCGTGCGAGGAGGATCCGCTCGCGCGGACGCTGTTTCCGCCCCAGGAGGTTGCGGGTGACACTAGCGCACACTTATCCATCGGCCTCGGCGTACTGGCAGGTATCGCCATTATCGTGGCCGTATTATTCATCGTGCTGTTTATCGTGAACCGGCGCCAGATGCGAAAGAAGCCCAAAACGAGCGGTTCGGTAACATCATCACAGGCCACGATGACACAGGACATATTCTACGTTAACCCTTCTCTGTCGGATCGCGGGGTCGGCGGGGAACACTCAGACTCACAATACAGCCGCTCCAGCTCCGAGAACTACTATGAGGTGATTCCCGACCGACGCAGCTACGAGAGCATCAATACACAGTTGGCTCTGCACGGCGGCCGGGCAATCAACATCCCACGGGAGCACCGCACGCCCCGTATACCCTCATACATCTTTGAGGACGTTCCGCCTCCACCCTACCAGCCACCCAACATGCAGGGTTCGGGGCATCAACACCAGGGCTCTGGTTCCTCCTCTGGCCATCACTCATCACAGGGCTCGGGGTCAGGTCATCCTCTACTGGCCACCCAGAGCCCGTACTCGGTCGGCGGGCTGCAACACGTCTCCCTTCAGACGCGCTTCGTCCCCATCAGTAGCGCCCAGGGCTTACCAACCGGCCCAGTAACCATGGCGACCACCACCACTAGGATGCCAATCCACAGCAATGGGCCGCTTTCATCAGCGATCAGCAACAGCAGCGGAGGCCCGCAGGCGGCAAATCACACTTCCGCTGGAATCTTCCACTCGTCAGCTACCGGTACAAGCGCAACAGAAGCGGGAAATCAAAATGGCGGAATTAATTCTCTCGCGGGCGGACTCACGTCTCGAGAAACTCTACCGTCTTCGAGAGCGCAAATTAGTGAAGTCAACGGCTCAATTCAATTACAAAGTGGCGGCCCGGCCCAGAACGGTACACTAGGAAGATACGGCGGCCAACACGCCAAACTGTTAAATCACAATTACAGAATACAGCAGTTCGAGACGACAGCGTGACGGGGGCGGAAGCATTACGTATAGAAGTTTCACCGTAATGACTTAAAAAGTGTTCAAGTGTTGTAATAGAGACACATTCAAAATGTGCGCTGTTTATATATCGCCATTATGGCATTATAAATGATATTTCATTCTACAATTATCATGTACAGAAGATGTGCCGCAATACGTGTACGGTCTTTACAAATAAAGCATTCTACAATTCCGTAATTTTAAGGCGACACAAACTATCAAGTTTACGTGAAAAGCATTTCGTGAAAATGAAATTTCGAATTTGTTATAGTAATGTATTGTTATTGTGTTGTGTTGTTAATAGTGTTCTTATGTATTTGATAAGAAATTGTCGATGTTTTTTACTTACTTTCATTTATATGTGAGTCGGACTAGTTCAAATATGTCTGTCATTATTAAATAATGTCAAATAAATGTGCAATTTATTTTGTAGTTTTATTCTGTTTCGATAGGCGATCGTACAAAAAGCGATCATACGACACTTGGGTTGATAAGTTGACCACTGTGCAAACTTCACATAAAGGGCCATAAATCAACGTATGTTGCCCACTGTGAATAGTCCACATTAAGGGACATAACTCTACCGAGGTTGACCACCGTGCATTGTTCACATTAAGGGACATAATTCGACGTAGGTGGCCACTGTGCATGGTTCACATTAAGGGACACAACTCTACGTAGTTTGCCACTGTGCATGGTTCATACTAAGGGACATAACTCTACTTAGGTTGACAACTGCGAAAGGTTCACATTAAGGGACACAACTCTACGTAGGTTGCCACTGTGCATGGTTCGAATTAAGGGACATATCTCTACGTAGGCTGACCACCGTGCATGGTTCACATTAAGGGACACAACTCTACGTAGGTTGCCACTGTGCATAGTTCATACTAAGGGACATAACTCTACGGAGGTTGACCACTGTGCATGGTTCACATTAAGGGACACAACTCTACGTAGGTTGACCACTGTGTAAGGTTCACATTAAGGGACACAACTCTACGTAGGTTGCCACTGTGCATGGTTCATACTAAGGGACATAACTCTACGGAGGTTGACAGCTGCGAAAGGTTCACATTAAGGGACACAACTCTACGTAGGTTGCAACTGTGCATGGTTCGAATTAAGGGACCTATCTCTACGTAGGTTGACCACCGTGCATGGTTCACATTAAGGGACATAACTCTACGTAGGTTGCCACTGTGCATGGTTCACATTAAGGGACATAACTCTACGTAGGTTAACCGCTGTGCATGGTTCACATTAAGGGACATAACTCATCGTAGGTTGACCACCGTGCATTGTTCACATTAAGGGACACAACTCTACGTAGGTTGACCACTGTGTAAGGTTCACATTAAGGGACATAACTCTACGTAGGTTGCAACTGTGCATGGTTCGAATTAAGGGACATATCTCTACATATGTTGACCACTTTGCATGGTTCACATTAAGGGACATAAATCTACGTAGGTTGACCACTGTGTATGGTTCACATTAAGGGACACAACTCTATGTAGGTTGCCACTGTGCATGGTTCACATTAAGGGACATAATTCTACGGAGGTTGACAACTGCGAAAGGTTCACATTAAGGGACACAACTCTACGTAGGTTGCCACTGTGCATGGTTCGAATTAAGGGACATATCTCTACGTAGGTTGACCACCGTGCATGGTTCACATTAAGGGACAAAACTCTACGTAGGTTGCCACTGTGCATAGTTCATACTAAGGGACATAACTCTACGGAGGTTGACCACTGTGCATGGTTCACATTAAGGGACACAACTCTACGTAGGTTGCAACTGTGCATGGTTCGAATTAAGGGACATATCTCTACGTAGGTTGACCACCGTGCATGGTTCACATTAAGGGACATAACTCTACGTAGGTTGCCACTGTGCATGGTTCACATTAAGGGACATAACTCTACGTAGGTTAACCGCTGTGCATGGTTCACATTAAGGGACATAACTCATCGTAGCTTGACCACCGTGCATTGTTCACATTAAGGGACACAACTCTACGTAGGTTGACCACTGTGTATGGTTCACATTAAGGGACACAACTCTATGTAGGTTGCCACTGGACATGGTTCATACTAATGGACATAATTCTACGGAGGTTGACAACTGTGAAAGGTTCACATTAAGGGACACAACTCTACGTAGGTTGCCACTGTGCATGGTTCGAATTAAGGGACATAACTCTACGTAGGTTGCCACTGTGCATGGTTCGAATTAAGGGACATAACTCTACGTAGGTTGCCACTGTGCATGGTTCGAATTAAGGGACATAACTCTACGTAGGTTGCCACTGTGCATGGTTCGAATTAAGGGACATAACTCTACGTAGGTTGCCACTGTGCATGGTTTGAATAAAGGGACATAACTCTACGTAGGTTGACCACCGTGCATAGTTCACATTAAGGGACCTATCTCTACCGAGGTTGAACACCGTGCATTGTTCACATAAAGGGACATAACTCTACGTAGGTTGCCACTGTGCATGGTTCAAATTAAGGGACATAACTCTACGTAGGTTGACCACCGTGCATAGTTCACATTAAGGGACACAACTCTACCGAGGTTGAACACCGTGCATTGTTCACATAAAGGGACATAACTCTACGTAGGTTGCCACTGTGCATAGTTCATACTAAGGGACATAACTCTACGGAGGTTGACCACTGTGCATAGTTCACATTAAGGGACATAACTCTACGTAGGTTGAACACCGTGCATTGTTCACATTAAGGGACACAACTCTACGTAAAATGACCACTGTGTATGGTTCACATTAAGGGACACAACTCCACGTTGGTTGCCACTGTGCATGGTTCACATTAAGGGACATAACTCTGCTTGTGTTGACCACTGTGCATAGTTCATATTAAGGGACATAACTCTACGTATGTTGGCCACTTTGCATAGTCCACATTTAGGGACATAAATCCACGTATGTTGGCCACTGTGCATAGTTAATATTAAGGGACATAGCTCTACGTAGGTTGACCATTGTGCATAGTCCACATTAAGGGACATCACTCCACGTAGGTTGACCATTGTGCATAGTCCACATTAAGGGGCATAAATTTACGTAGATTGACCGCTGTTCATAGTCCACATTAAGGGACACAACTCTACGTGTGTTGACCACTGTGCATTGTTCACATTAAGGGATATAACCCTACATATGTTGATTACTGTGTATAGTTCACATTAAGGCACATAACTCTACGTAGGTTGACCGCTGTAAACAGTCCATATTAGGGGACATAACTCTACGTAGGTTGACCCTGTGCATAGTTCACATTAAGGGACATAACTTTACGTAGGTTGACACTGTCTATAGTTCACATAAAGGGACACAACTCTACGTAGGTTGACACTGTGCATGGTTCACATTAAGGGACATAACTCTACATAGGCTGACCACTTTGCATGGTTTACACTAAGGGACATAACTCTACATAGGCTGACCACTTTGCATGGTTCACACTAAGGGACACAACTCTACGTAGGCTGCCCACTTTGCATGATTCACACTAAGGGACACAGCTCTACGTAGGCTGACCACTTTGCATGGTTCACACTAAGGGACACAACTCTACGTAGGCTGACCACTTTGCATGGTTCACACTAAGGGACACAACTCTACGTAGGCTGACCACTTTGCATGATTCACACTAAGGGACACAGCTCTACGTAGGCTGACCACTTTGCATGGTTCACACTAAGGGACACAACTCTACGTAGGCTGACCACTTTGCATGGTTCACACAAAGGGACATAACTCTACGGAGGCTGACCACTGTGTATGGTTCACACTAAGGGACACAACTCTACGTAGACTGACCACTTTGCATGGTTCACACTAAGGGACATAACGCTACGTAGGCTGACCACTGTGCATAGTTCATATTAAGGGACATAGCTCCACGTAGGTTGACCACTATGCAAAGTCACATCAACGGCAACAAATCCACGAAGGTTGACCACTGTGCATAGATCATATTAAGGGCTTTCCCTCCGTATTCCATAAGGATAATATCTTAAAAGGGTATCCTTAATCTATGCAAAACTTCTTATCATTTTTAGAAATATTTTTATCTGAATGTTTTCCTTAAATGCGACGATTTTATCCTTAGATAGCAAGGAAGGCCGGAACTTACTTTAATGTTGAGAAAAGTTACTTTCAAAAACGCAAAGGCAAGAAGAAATCATGCGGAACACTTATCGATTTTTTTTAGAAAACTATTGTCTGAAAAACAGAAATCCAATTAGCACTTTCTATCGAAAATGATTGTCTAGAAATAAGCGGTTTTGTTGAAACAGCATTTTTTTATATTGTTTACAATTATGCTGTATTAAAATTGGTTTATCATGCTGAAATCATAAGCGTCACCTACTGGTCATGGACAACCCGCAGAGTTTCATAATTCCCCGTCGAACAATTCTCGGCCAAAAGCGGCGATTGTTTTCTTGATCTGTTGACTCTGTTATGTCATTAGTGTGTGTATACCACGTGATAAATTACGTCATATATGCTACGTCGAAAGGCAACATTTAGCTAAAATTAAGACTTAAATCAAAGATAACCTTTCTTTTACTACACCATTTAAAATAAACAATGGGCAGCCCATGCCACTTAAAGAGCGCCGCCTTTGTTTTATAACCGAAGTTTGATAATGTGATTAGTTTCATCAAACACTTCACGAACCTGTTTGCAAAATAATATTGAGACAGGGCTCCGTCAGACGGCCATATTGTGAAAAGTTTGTCAAAGTGTTTTAAGAAACTAAACTCTTAATCGAACTTTAGTAAAATACCGAATGGGGGGGGGGGCTATGTAAGCGGCGTAGACTGCGATATGTTTCATTTAGAATGGTGAAGAAATAGTGAAGTTATCTTTGTTTAAAGTCTTTATTCCTAGCAAAATATTGCCTCCCGACGAAGCATTTATGACGCAATTTATCACGTGGTATACACACGCTGCTACTGGTCAAGAGCAACCAAACAGTTTTCGAAAGACTTCTCGAAACCTTGGACTTATGATTTTGACCCCAGAAAGAGCGGGGTGACCAACCAAATAGGTGGTGAAGTTCAGTGGTCCTTTATTAAACCGTTATCAGTTTTCCGTTAAACTTCTTCTTTAAACAAACCTCTATTAAATGGTTGCTGTCTTGGAATTTAGTGTTTATGGTCAGAGTCTGCTTACAAACGGTGCTCCCAGTGTACCTCGTTGCCAACTGAAAGGTCTCTGAGATAAATTTAGACAAGGGTTCCAAGGCACCATTCAATTGTAACCACGGTCCCCAGGTCCGGGGAATGCCGGGGACTTTTACTTTCGGTTAATCCTCGCCCTGCGGTGACAAACTGCTGATAAAATGCCCCGGCACTCGGGGACATCCTATGTATGGCCCATTCAGCGCTATTTTTGGCGCGAAACAATTATTGAATGCATTTTAGAACCTAAGGGTCACAACTCAAAAGTTAAAGTTATCTGAAACAATCGTCCGTTACTGCACATTAATAACTTTTGTTTATATAACAATGCTTTTCTGGCGGCTTGTTAAATTTAAACACTTTTAAAATACTATGGCAAATCAGTATCGGTTTCGGAAAGATGCGGATACATATTTATTATGAGTTCATAAGCGACAATATGAATTTATTTCTCTGCCAAAAGGCTTTTAGTGTTTAACCAAAAAAAAAGTGTTGCCTTCCTATACCACTGCAAGTGTAAACCACATATGGCCTTAAATGGATAAAAATCAAACGAGATAACCTACACATAAGAAATATATTGTACCTTCTCAAGTCATTTACCGATCATTGGATGCAGGACTTGGAGTTATCTGTCAGAAACATCAATTTGAATCCAAGAAGAAAGATTTATTATCCAAAGACTCGAATAAGAACGCCAGACACACAACCGACACATCCAAAGACCTGTACATCCTTTACATCAAGAGCCATATGGAATTGGAAGAAAAGGTTTCCTTGAGGGTCCTCTTATATAAGTCTCTTCAATGGCCGTGACCTCGTTTCCGCTAAACACTCTACGCTCGATTTGGGATGAATCTATTATACACGATATGTAACGGCTTTGGTAGATGCTTTTTCTCCCATCTTAGTTAAACAGACTAAAGTTAAAATGATTTTTTTCGCTGGAACTCTATTGTACGTAGTATAGATAATTTGCGTATAGATATGTGATATTTGTGGTTGTTATGAATATGCGCGCAGTGATTCCGAAATGTTATTGTTAAAACCGTCTTTGAATAGTTCTGAGGAGAGTGCAGCATTATTTCTTGGCTGCAGCGTGGAAACATTTTTATGGTGCCATTTGAAGCCAGAAATAATTCATTTGGATTATAAATATTGCCACAAGACAGGGTATTTTGTGAAGACAATAAAAAAGGAGTTTCATACGCATGGATACTTGTTTTATCTTTGCCCGGGAGCAAGATAAGAATTTACAGAATGACCAATTTGTTTGTGATTTACTTATCTGAGGAGGAATGAATATCTTGAATATCCTCCTCCACCTACTTTTCATAATATGTCTAAAAAAAATAACAGAAAATATCATCTTCAAAAACTATAGGCCCGATTAGTTTTTCAGGTGGCCATGTATCAAATTCGATTACACCATTGTGATTTATAGAAAACATGACCGCCAATGGGCGGGGCTAATTTTCACGATACGTCGTTTTGGACAACTTTGAAAAACTGCTCTTGAGAAGCCATTGGCCCGATTTCAAAATAGTTTCACTAATGTCCAATCAGGTGAGCATTATAGGATCATCTTGTCTAACCTGACGCATTAGTTTTTTTACGATAATATTTACTTTATTACAATAACATTTGCGTAACGTGGTATGAAAATATTGATTCGTAGATTAACATGCTGAAGTATAATTATTATATAATAGTTAAAAGTAACAAAGTTTATTGAAATCTACAAACAGGAAGGACTTTTGCCAAAAAAAGTAAACGGGTCTGACAACAATTTTGCAGCGTCCGTTATGTCCGAAAAAACCGGAAATTACAATGTGTCTTTGTAAGAAACCTGTTCGTGTGCTGCTGCACGTATTCGGCACGTGTTTTGCTTTTCTCTTGTGTGTATTCTCCTGTTAGTCTCTTAAACACAGTTTAGTGTAAATAGTGTACCATATGGTTTATACTTGTATGGTTTCTCTTCTGTCTCTGAAATATTGAGTCAGTGTAAATATTGTACCATATGTTTAACACTTGTATGGCTTCTATTCTGTCTCTGAAATATTGAGTCAGTGTAAATATTGTACCATATGTTTAACACTTGTATGGCTTCTATTCTGTGTATTCTCATGTGCGTCTGAAATTGTGAGCCAGTGGAAATGCTGACACATTGTCGCATGCTTGGCTTTTCTCATGTTTTGTTTAAATCTTTATCTTTAAACACCTGTTCTTGTGAATGTTGCCACACATGTCTCACACTTGTATGACTTTTTCTCCTGTGTGAATTATCATGAGTCTCTGCAAACGACTTTTTGTTTGAATTCTGCTCCACATGTATCACACTTTTATGACATTTCTTCTGTGTGTATCATCATGTATCTCTGCAAAAGACGTGTATGAGTGGATTCTGCTCCACATGACTTACCCTGGTATGGTTTCTCTCCTGTGTAAATTATAATGTAGCTCTGTAAGTGTTGAACCTGTATAAAGGCTGCACTACAAGATTCTCACCTGTATGCCTTCCATCCGGTATGTGTCATGTTCATGTTTTTTGTAAATTAGTAGCCTGTGTAAGCGCTGCCCCACATGGCGCACACGTGTATGGCTTCTCTCCTGAATGTTTTCTCATGAGAGTCTGTAAAGTGGGAGCCTGTGTAAGCGCTGCCCCACATGGCGCACACGTGTATGGCTTCTCTCCTGAATGTTTTCTCATGAGAGTCTGTAAAGTGGGAGCCTGTGTAAGCGCTGCCCCACATGCCGCACACGTGTATGGCTTCTCTCCTGAATGTTTTCTCATGAGTGTCTGTAAAGTGGGAGCCTGTGTAAGCGCTGCCCCACATGGCGCACACGTGTATGGCTTCTCTCCTGAATGTTTTCTCATGAGTGTCTGTAAAGTGGGAGCCTGTGTAAGCGCTGCCCCACATGGCGCACACGTGTATGGCTTCTCTCCTGAATGTTTTCTCATGAGTGTCTGTAAAGTGGGAGCCTGTGTAAGCGCTGCCCCATATGGCGCACACGTGTATGGCTTCTCTCCTGAATGTTTTCTCATGAGAGTCTGTAAAGTGGTAGCCTGTGTAAGCGCTGCCCCACATGGCGCACACGTGTATGGCTTCTCTCCTGAATGTTTTCTCATGAGTGTCTGTAAAGTGGGAGCCTGTGTAAGCGCTGCCCCACATGGCGCACACGTGTATGGCTTCTCTCCTGAATGTTTTCTCATGAGTGTCTGTAAAGTGGGAGCCTGTGTAAGCGCTGCCCCACATGCCGCACACGTGTATGGCTTCTCTCCTGAATGTTTTCTCATGAGAGTCTGTAAAGTGGGAGCCTGTGTAAGCGCTGCCCCACATGGCGCACACGTGTATGGCTTCTCTCCTGAATGTTTTCTCATGAGAGTCTGTAAAGTGGGAGCCTGTGTAAGCGCTGCCCCACATGGCGCACACGTGTATGGCTTCTCTCCTGAATGTTTTCTCATGAGTGTCTGTAAAGTGGGAGCCTGTGTAAGCGCTGCCCCATATGCCGAACACTTGTATGGCTTCTCTCCTGAATGTTTCTGAGTTTCTCTAAACTGGTAGCCTGTGTAAGCGCTGCCCCATATGGCGCACCCATGTATGGCTTCTCTCCTGAATGTTTCTGAGTTTCTCTAAACTGGTAGCCTGTGTAAGCGCTGCCCCATATGCCGAACACTTGTATGGCTTCTCTCCTGAATGTTTCTGAGTTTCTCTAAACTGGTAGCCTGTGTAAGCGCTGCCCCATATGGCGCACCCATGTATGGCTTCTCTCCTGAATGTTTCTGAGTTTCTCTAAACTGGTAGCCTGTGTAAGCGCTGCCCCATATGGCGCACCCATGTATGGCTTCTCTCCTGAATGTTTCTGAGTTTCTCTAAACTGGTAGCCTGTGTAAGCGCTGCCCCATATGGCGCACCCATGTATGGCTTCTCTCCTGAATGTTTCTGAGATTCTCTAAACTGGTAGCCTGTGTAAGCGCTGCCCCATATGGCGCACACTTGTATGGCTTCTCTCCTGAATGTTTTCTCATGAGAGTCTCTAAACTGGGAGCCTGTGTAAGCCCTGTCCATCCTTTTTTGGATAAAGCAATAATATTGTGACTGATAAAAAATATAAGCCGTTTAATTAATAAAAGTTTTGCCACATATTCTCTAAATCAAAAAGAGTCAAAATATTGCTAATAATTTTTATCCGTACACTAATCACATGTTGTTGTGATTTGGTTTTGATCTGTACTACATAAGAGTTAAAAACAGCATCCGGATTAAGTTTTCAGATCCGGAATTTTTCCTTGTTTTCCAACCAATGTTTTACATTTTTTGTATCATTAAAATCGGTTATTTAATACAAAAAACAACAGCATACTTTGGATTCCTCATATTTTATTTAGAAACATGACAGTTGTGTATTTACAGTCAACTTTTCAAATGGAAATCCAATGGGGAAATGGCGTTCAAAGTATTTTTTATCATTCTCTGAAGAAAAAAAATCTCGTTGACTAATTTTTCCAATTGGACTTTTTTCCAGTATTCAATATGGGGAATATCAGGAAATTGGAAAACTTCAGTTGGAAAATTATTTAATTCGGATCCTCCAATTGGAAACGTTGGCAATAGGCTTATTCCAATTGGATATTCTAACAAACAATTTTAGTGGGAAAACATTAAGAATTTTTTTCAGTGGGGAAACTAAATATTTCAAAACGAATTAAACTTTCACACCATGCTTTGCCATTCTAACAACATTACTATTCTGTAAAATCATTGATTGCATTGTGCAGAGTTTTGTGGATTGTGGGTGGGTGTGAGCTTGGCACCCAGTCAGCTTTACCAGCTGATAACCATGCATGCCTTTACTTCAGCATTTTTGGGTTTGGGCTGCTAAATGAATGTTTTTGTCTAAACAGTTCTGTGGTCAGTGTGGAGTTGGGGTGGGGCGGTGACTAGCCACCCAGTAAGCTCAATTGGTAGTACCATACAACGGTCATGTGACTATGCACCAGTCAATTGTAACCACGCCCCCCCCCCCCGGTCCGGGGAATGGCGGGGTGTTTGACTTTCAGTACAGCCAACCCCGGCCATGCGCGGATGATAAAATGGTAAAATCCCTGCAAAATGCCCCCACAACCCAGGGACTCTAGTAAAGGCCCATTCCCCTCTATATTTTAAGCGAAGGCAAAACCACCGCATTCACCCTGCACTGCAGGGCCACCTGATAGGTAAAAACACGACCCATTTCCTCGTTAAACCCCAGTATACCCCCGGACCCGGGGTCGGGGGGGGGGGGGTGGGGTTACAATTGACTGGTGCACTAAGTTGACAGAACTAGTCTTCAAATAGTATTTGTTCACGGCAGGTCATGCTTCACTTCACTTCACTCCTAGGCTTTGGAGAAACCCACTCATTAAAAGTTTCTTTACACATTCTATTTGTCTTAATCAATAATTATAAGTCACAATATCTTTGAGTAAATTGTCATTTTTTATTAAAACAACAACACCAAAACAGTAACTGATAAGATACTCAATTGATTTTTTGAACACATATTTGCCTTGTTACTAAGCTTTTCAGCAATGTATACCAGACCTTTTTTCATTAATTATACTTAATCTATTTCGAATAATTAGCCTTTAGATCACTCTTCACACAATGACTTTTAAATGTCCAACTCCATAAAATGCAAACAAGAATAATTACAATTTTGATCAACAAGTCCCTTAATTTTATTTTTAATATTAGTCAAGCAATAAGCCATATGTATGCAATCCAATGTAAAATTAATGATAATATAGTTTTTGCTCCCATTTTTACTTTCATTTCTGTGCCAAGCCCTTTTAAGTGCATTGAGTATTTTGGGAGACTTCACAATCTTTCTGGCATTTAATCCCCATATATATAGTTGCCATACAAATTTAAGTCGCCATTATAAAAGATACTGTAAGTCTCAGTCTTAACCAATGAGAGGACTAAAGCATTACCATGTGTCAGAGGTATAGATCTTTCTATGCATTTTATTTGTTTAAATATATTACCGGTCTTATTAGCAATATACTTGTGCCTCTTTGAGTACTTCCCCTGCGAAAAAGGTTCATGAACTATTCCAAAGGTTCATGAACTATTCCAAAAGTTCATGAACTTCCAAATAAGTTCATGAACTTTGAAATATTTTTTGCGAAGTTCATGAACCAAGTATTGAAGTTCATGAACTATTATTGTGATAATTTATTAGTTCATGAAATTTTGACCAGTTAACTGAAAGTTCATGAACCACATTATAAGTTGATGAACTTTTGAATAAGTTCATGAACTTTGAAAGATTTTTCTGAACCTTTAGTTCATGAACTTCATGAATAAATTGGCCATTTTTCCTTCATGAACTTTTCATTTAAAAGTTCATGAACTTCATGAACCTTTAGTTCATGGACTTCATGAATAAATCGGCCATTTTTCCTTCATGAACTTTTCATTAAAAAGTTTATGAATAATTCATGAACTTCATGAACCTTTTTCGCCGGAGTTGGCTTGATGGTTTGGTTTTTAGTACATTGTTTTGAATGTTTTATTTGCACACAACAATGATGATGATGATGATGATGATGACACTATGCCATGCGAAAGCCTCAATACATTTTCTTCAAACTAAAAAAGGACATTCAGAATAACTTGCATTACATCCTTTGAGAAAATAAACTCATACAATCAACAAAATAAACATGCATCTGTAAAATCACAAGTCATGTTATGTGTTCGTTAAATTCAACTTAATAAAGGAAATAAATATTGGTTGCAGTAAGCAATGCTCATCACTTCTAATAAACATTCCAACAGTCTGAAAAACAAATCAACACAAATGGAAAAACTGTTTGCAAGTCAGCTAGTATCTTATCTTATGCCTAATCAGATTGCTATGCAAGCTGGAAGCTTACAGAATCACTCTTAAGTCTGTTGCCAAAGTAGAAACAAGTACGGACATCCTTTTTCTGAGGTCATGAGGAAGTATCTTGGAGGGGCTTGAACCCACAACCTTGGATTTGATGCTTATCCTCTAGACCACTTTCACCTTTTCACATTTTAAAGAGGCCAGTTTTCAATATGGCATTTGCAAGGATGTGCCCTATTAAAGGCTTTTCTAAAGTCTTAAAAATTTAACTGAACAAAATAGTTTGTTCCTTTATTTGGTCTGCCAATGCCATCTGTTTCTGTTTTTGTAGTTATCTTCCCTCCTTAATATAGGAAAACCACTTTAAGCGTAGATAAATCCTTTACCATATTACCCTTTTAAAATATGTGTCTGGGTGTATCTAATAATCACGGGCCAACAGATGACTTTTATCTGCAACTTCACATCAGTATTGAGTCATCAAATATTTGAGATGACAAGATGTTTCACTGAACGCTTTGTTTCCCTCTTGCACTCATTCCCCCAAGTTGTCTAAGATGATTTCCATGCATTGCAGGTCAATCCTCATACAATGGCTTTTTTGATTTCATTCGGATTCCAGTGCCTGAAATAGAAAACATAAATTACAACAGAAATAATAGGAATTATATTGTTCAGATCAATTATTTTAAAAGCCTGTACAACAACAGAAAAGTATTCACAAAATATTAAGTGCAACACCAATTTAAAGCTGCATCCTCACAGTTTTACTGTTCTGACACCTTTTTATTTTTGACTTTTAACGAGCCAATTGGCAATTATTGTGCAAGTGTATGGAAACCAGTTATATTAGACTGGTGACATAATATCAGATCACAGTCTTTCATATTCAAGATTGAAAATTTGGTATAAATGCTTTCTACTTAGTCATATAAGGTCACACATAATAGAACAGATTTCAATTGTTTGGAAAATAATATGTTGCTATTGCTTTAAGCCATATATTTGTGTACATTTAATTTTATTACTCCTTTGATATCAATTGAGGGCTTTTGAAGAATGACCAAGAAGAACTGTCAATCTGTGAGAGAGCAGCTTTTAGCTCTGGACTACTGGTAAATTTAAGAATATGAAATGAAATTGTTATCATGTTTAAATTCCACTACAATGTTGATATTTTAATAATAATACTATCAATCCTTGTTGATTAATTGTACAAACATGCAAGTATATTTGGGCTTGAACGTATAGGATACTTGATTGGTAAATTATTGTTCCAATTTCGAAAATAGCACAACCATTACCTCATCCGCCTTTTTTCCTTAGACAGACAGACAGACAGACAGACATTTTTATTTAGACGTGTACAATGTACATCATCTACATAAACATATATATTTTCATAAAACATGTCAACGTGTATATACAACATGTAATGGTAAATACGTTTTTGTTTTATATAACACAACATACTATGTGTAACAAAGCAACATACTATCATTTACTATGTGTAAAAAATGGAGGGTGAACTTAATATTTATCTTTCAACATTCAACAAATTAAATTAGAACAAGCCAGGAATTCAGAGTCGGCCGCACCACTGGTACCATACTGCTCTCTGAAAATGACAATAAGATTAAAATTTAAATGTCTGCATTTCATTGGCACAGTAAAAATGTAAGCATTTTTCAATGTTTCTGCATCACCACCACCGGTGGATATCACAGAATTTAACCATGAAGTTGAAACTGGGACCATTAATAGTAATCTTACTGATTGAAAGAAATGTGTGCTGGTTTATGCGTTCAAACACATTTTGCTAAACCACTTGAATGAAGATCTAATTTATTTAGGGAGCTATATTAGTGAACAGGCATCAATTGTGCCATTATATTAAGCTGTTCGATACCAACACTAACGGACATTTAAGCCATACATCCTTGGTTAAAAGAATGTAAATTTTAATTATAAAAAAAGCAAGTTAATGAAATGAAATGTATATGTTAGAATCTGCCAAATGGAAGAAGACTTTACCCCACCCACTAAGAATTAATGACATTTCCATTTAGTTTCTCATTAGGGCTCTTTTAAAACCATTTTTATATTTTAATAAAATACAATTAGTATAAAAATAACACTTACACACAAATATTAAAGTGGTAAAAGTTACGCTCCTCATTCCGTCTTTGGTCTAACATATCTCTTGGTTGTTTGAACATCTTCTCGGTCGGCCATGATGGACTATTTTCTTACGACCCGTATTATATCCGAGGCCATATCTTGATACTAGCCGAGGAGTTCCGATTGAGTCGTAATACATTTTGTAATGAAACGGCTTGACATTGACCAGATTCTGGTCTCCAGATCAAGCAAGCGAAACAAAACATACGGGATCAGCTTGACCGAAATTGCCCTCCAACGTCTAGGACAGGGTACTCGCATGTAGGGGACGACCAGGGCTATCATCTAACACCACCCAACTCCCATCTTGGTGTCAGCTTGACCGAACTTGCTCCCAACGTCTAGGACAGGGTACTAGCATGAAGAGGACATCCGGGGCTATCATCTAACACCACCCAACTTTCATCTTGGGGTCAGCTTGACCAAAATTGCTTCCAACGTCTAGGTGTAAAACAAGCACATTGACCTACTTTGGGTGGCTGTTACGATCAAAAAGAGGCGATGTTACACCCCAAAACCGGCTACTGGCATATAGGGGACATCCGGGGAAATCACATAGCACCGCCCAATAACTTCCATATTGGGGTCAGATTGACCAAAATGGACCGCCAACGTCTAAGACACCCTATTTTGGTAAAACAAGCAAATTGAATTACTTTGGATGGCTGTTACGACCAGAAGGAGGCGATGTGACGCCCATTAACCGGGTATTGACATTAAGTTGATCGCCATTACTATCACCAAGCACTGCCCAATTACTTCCATCTTGCGGTCAGCTTAACCGAAATTGATCCCAATGTCTAGGACCTCCTATTTGGGTAAAACAAACACATTAAACTACTTTGGGTGGCTTTTAAGAACAGAAGAAGGCGACATGACGCCCAAAGCCCGCGTACTGACATGCATGGGACATCCATAGTCTTCACCAAGAATCGCCTAATAACTTCCATCTTGCGGTTAGCTTAACCAAAATTCACCCCAATGTCAGAGACCTCCTATTTGGGTAAATCAAGCACATTGACCTACTTTGGGTGGCTGTTACGACCAGAAGGACGCCCAAGACCGGGTACTGACATGTAAGGGACATCCATGGCTATCATCTCGCACTGCTCAATAACTTCCATCTTGGGGTCAGCTTGAAAATAAATGGATCCCAACATCTAGAACCCCCTATTATGTAAAAGAAGCAGAAGATGGCGATACTACGCCTTAATACTAGGAAGGGCTACAGGTTTGAACTTGGCCACGAGACCAATAATATGAGCTATTTCGATCGCTAGAGCTTAGGTCATGATTAGCCGAAAATAGAGCTCGAAAATTGATATAAGCTGCTGTAAAGCCACCTTTCGGCACCCGAATGTTCGACTATAGAGATCCTGACAATATTGGTAATGTTGAACTTGGTCCCAATGCCTACAACATGTGCTACTTTGATCACTGGTGCTGTTGGTATTAATTCTTACGAGAACGCTGTACATAGTATACATAATTTTACTTCGTATCGAGTATTTTGGATTAACAAACAGAGACCAAATATTATAAGTTACGGGGTTAGTAGGTGACCCGATATGGGATATACGAGGCAAAAGAAACCATATCGAATGAGAGCGAAGCTCGAACCCGAATATGATTTTCTGCACCCCGTATATTCCTTATCGGGTTACCTCTTACCCCGTAACGTATATATCACGTCGACAACCTGACAACCTGTGTACATGATTAACTGTTTCATTTATTCATCGGAATCGGAAAATAGACGCCATTTAAGTACGATATAAATTTGGTGTGGAAAAATATGGGGTCACCACGTGACCTGTCCTGGACAAATGGCGTTGCGTCATTTATGTTGGAGGTTTTTTTTATTTATTTTAACCATTGGCATTAATAAAATGTTTCATTATTACTTTTTTGTGTGTAGCAGGTTTTCTTATTGGGTGCTTGATAATAGTTAAATAATTCTATATTTCTTGTTTCGTGGTATATGTACTTATTGGCTGCTAAGTTTCTTATTGGCTGCAGTACTTGTTAACTGATGCTGATGTACTTATTGGCTGCTTTCTTGCTCTCAGTTGTAATGTGTCAGACGAATGATTTTGTGTTTCATCGAAGATTGACAAAATCTCCGAAACCGAATAACGATGAATGATTGCTTTGGAAAATGAATATCTCACACACCCATGGTCAAATTAAATACAGTTCAGAAGTAGGAAAGCTCGTAAGTATGTTCAAAACAGGATTCTTCTTATCCACACAAGGGGCCCTGGCGCGTGCCACCTCCCCCCTCCCCCAAAAAAATGTCTTAAAATTAAAATAATGTATTGTAATAAAATACGGCCAAAACGCTCTTATCGATTAAATTAAAATCGATTAATATAGTGTTGCTATATTTAGATTTCACATAGCACGAGCTTTCGTAATTCCGTACCAGGCCATTCGATTGGCCGAAAATGAAACTATTGTTCTATATATAGCATTTGCATAACGCATTTCACAAGAAGCATTGAGCCCCAGGCGTTCCATAGTAAACACGTGCAATAGTTTAAGAGCTTGAGGCCGTCGCGAAGGCCTCCGACCCCCTGAATTACCATGAAAACACATGGGGGCCTTAGCGGCCAACAGAAGTCAATTTTAGAAGTTACGCCCCCCCCTAACTGAGAAACCTGGATCCGCCACTGTCTATGAACGCAGTAGGGCAGGAAATTCCATTAATCGCACTAGCGTTTCATGGTAATTTCCTCGCTTAAATACAAGCATCACATACCTCTCAAATATAATCTCAATATTTTTTAAAACATGCCGTTTTTTTTCATCAACTCGTTTATTTACTTAAACCTTATGAATTGTATTCACATTTTCTAATAGAATCGTCAAGCGAAAGGGAAGTTATACTTTCAGTGCGTCCGCTTTCAGAAATAGCTGTTATCGCCCTTGATGCCCAAACCGTCCTTATATTTCATTGCTCTGCACCAAATAGTCCCATATTCAGAAATAAATAATCGTCTTTTTTGAAACAACATTGTTTCAGAAGGCAATTTTATTGATTTCCGCATTAAAGATAAATGAAGAATAACTTTTTTAAAGAATTGTTCATGGTATTAATCTTTTTATACTAGTAGATGTCATTGTGTCATGCCGAGCAAGTGTGCCTCAAGGTTTATTTGTTTTAAAATGTTATTTTCTTTGGATTATTTTGGGTGAACTAAGTTCGTATTTTTAGAAATTGTAAGGTTTATTAATCTTACAGACGACTTATTTAAATTTGATCATTCAGCTGGCAACATAGGCTACAAGCCGGGCAATAGTGGCACGGAGATCCTAACCCAGCATTCTCAAAAAATAGCTTATAAACATGGGATCCTTCCCAAGAAAGCCCCCAAATTAGGCTATACACATGGCAATAATGGTTAAGGATTCTTCTCCAGGATCCCCCAAAATAGGCTATAAACATGGGATTTTTCCCCAGGAGTCCCCCTAAATAGGCTTTAAACATGGGATTTTTCCCCAGGAGTCCCCCAAAATAGGCTATAAACATGGGATTTTTCCCCAGGAGTCCCCCTAAATAGGCTTTAAACATAGCAAAAATTGTTCGGGGATTTTACCTCAACATGGCAATGGGGGCTTGGGAACCTTCTCCCGGAATCACCAAAATAGTCCTCAGGACCCCCCCCCCCCCCAATATGCCATAAACAAAACAGTAGTGGTTTGGGTATCATTCCTTAAATATCCACCCACATAGGCTGTTGCAATAGGGGTTCGGGAATCCTTTCGAAGGAATCCCCTAAAATAGGCTACAAACATGGCGATAGGGGTGTGAGGAATATTCCCCAGAATTTCACCAAAATAGGCTATAAAAATGGCACTTGGGGTGCGAGAAGCATTCCCCAGGACTTCCCCAAAATAGGCTATAAAAATGGCAATAGGGGTGCGAGGATCATTCCTTAGGATTACCCCAAAATAGGCTATAGAAATGGCAAAAGGGGTTCGGGGATCATCCCCCAGAATTCCCCCAAAATTGGCTTTAAAATGGCACAAGGGGTGCGAGAATCATTCCCCAGGACTACCCCAAAATAGGCTATAAAAAATGGCAATAGGGGTGCGAGGATCGTTCCTTAGGATTACCCCAAAATAGGCTATAGAAATGGCAAAAGGGGTTCGGGGATCATCCCCCAGAATTCCCCCAAAATTGGCTTTAAATGGCACAAGGGGTGCGAGAATCATTCCCCAGGACTACCCCAAAGTAGGCTATTAAAATGGCAATAGGGGTGCGAGGATCGTTCCTTAGGATTACCCCAAAATAGGCTATAAAAATGGCAATAGGGGTGCGAGGATCATTCCTTAGGATTACCCCAAACTAGGCAATAGAAATGGCAAACGGGGCTCGGCAATCCTTCTCCCAAAATATGCCATCAATTTGGCATTAAAGATTTGTCACTCTTTCCCCAAGAATACGCCATCAATATGGCAATAGGGGTTCGTCACTCCTGTCCCAAATATACGCCATCAATATGGCAATAGGGGTTCGTCTCTCCTGTCCCAAAATACGCGATCAATATGGCAATGACGGTTCGGCTCTCCTTCCCCAAAAATACGCCATCAAAATGGCAATAGGGGTTCGTCTCTCCTCTCCCAAAAATACGCCATCAAAATGGCAATGACGGTTCGGCACTCCTTCCCCAAAAATACGCGATCAATATGGCAATAGGGGTTCGGCACTCCTTCCCCCAAAATACGCCATCAATATGACAATAGGGGTTCGTCACTCTTTCCTCAAAAATACGCCATCAATATGGCAATAGGGATTCGTCACTCTTTCCTCAAAATACGCCATCAATATGACAATAGGGGTTCGTCACTCTTTCCTCAAAAACACGCCATCAATATGGCAATAGGGGTTCGTCACTCCTTCCCCAAAAATACGCCATCAATATGGCAATAGGGGTTCGTCACTCCTTCCCCAAAAATACGCCATCAATATGACAATAGGGGTTCGTCACTCCTTCCCCAAAAATACGCCATCAATATGGCAATAGGGGTTCGTCACTCCTTCCCCCAAAAATACGCCATCAATATGACAATAGGGGTTCGTCACTCCTTCCCCAAAAATACGCCATCAATATGACAATAGGGGTTCGTCACTCCTTCCCCCAAAAATACGCCATCAATATGGCAATAGGGGTTCGTCACTCCTTCCCCCAAAAATACGCCATCAATATGGCAATAGGGGTTCGTCACTCCTTCCCCAAAAATACGCCATCAATATGGCAATAGGGGTTCGTCACTCCTTCCCCAAGTACAAAAGTTGTCAAATCGGTCAATTTGTGAAAGTGCAGCTTTAATGTTTAAATCTGAGCTCTGCAAATATAACCCGTATTTAAATTAAGCACTCTTATCGACCGCATGCATGCATTCCATAAGGTATTTTTAAACACAAAGTCTTATTTTAGTATCATATTGATATACCGTACCTTCTTACTTGAGTTTCAATTGCATAGTAAACATCGAATCGTTTGATATATAGAGAAATATAACCGTTTTTAGACTTTTATGTCAGGTGTAGATGGGTTAGCCCTGATAAGGCCAGCGGGAGACAAACATTACGATCTCATTTATTTTACAGTCAAACCCCGCTGGCTCGAACTCCCAGGGACCGGCGAAAATACCTCGAGCCTCGGAATATTCGAGCCAAGCGGGAATGATTGTATTGTACTCTTCAGTATAATGAAATCGGTCCTTTACATCGGTTTGAGCCAACAAGGAATTCGAGCCAAGCGAGTTCGAGCCAACGGGGTTCGACTGTACGTACAAGGTACGCAATACGATGTTAGTAAGTGTAAATACTGTCTGCTTAACGCTGAGTCGAAGGTCGTGCTGGCCCCCATTTTTTTTCGAAAAGCATAATAGGCTGAAGATTTATCAACCATTCAACCAAATAACTAGCTTAAATTTAATCGACCAAACCATCGTTTATCATCAATATTATTCAAACATAATCCTAGCCGAAGGAAGTACATCTGTCTATTAATGAATCTTTTGAAGGGATATTCAAAATGCAACATCATCGTACATGTTAAGGCAGGTATTAGACGGGATTGCTTGGCTTATTATAAGTAATACTAGTATAATATGTTTCAGAAGGCAGTTTAAACTGTTTATATTTAACTAAACCCTGTACCGCAGTAAAACCGTATAGCACACTTTTAAATAGCACCTGTAGAATAATCTTTCTGCAATAAAACGTATGTTTTGTAACAAACATTTACACTTAGTATTCTATAAACATTTATATACAAATACAATGCCAATTTAATATTTCTGTAATTTATTTAATGTTTGATTTATTTCACTTTGATTTGCATTACACGTTGCATGGATAAGACGAATCATACCACTATACACTATACTGATACTATACGATATGCGATTCCAAACGACATGGTCAAATTCTATATCCGGCTACATAAAAATTATACACGTTTTCATACCATTTGGTCTTATTCTTAAAACGCATCAAAAGAGACTACATACTATATAATTAATTCATCAGTGTATACGATATCCGCTTCTATATAACATGAGAACACCAGCGGTGTATTCGATATTTACGCTTCCATACAACACGAGAACACTATCAGTGTATACGATATGCGCTTCCATACAACACGAGAACACCATCAGTGTATACGATATGCGCTTCCATATAACATGAGAACACGATCAGTGTATACAATATGCGCTTCCACACAACATGAGAACACCATCAGTGTATACGATATGCGCGTCCATACAACACGATAACACCATCAGTGTATACGATATACGCTTCCATACAACACGAGAAAACCACCAATGTTTACGATATGCGCTTCCGTACGCTGATGTTGTATACGATATGCGCGCCCATACAACACGAGAACACCATCAGTGTATACGATATGCGCTTCCATACAACACGAGAATACTATCAGTGTATACAATATGCGCTTCCATACAACATGAGAACACCATCAGTGTATACGATATGCGCTTCCATACAACACGAAAACACCATCAGTGTATACGATATGCGCTTCCATACAACACGAGAACACCATCAGTGTATACGATATGCGCTTCCATACAACACGAGAACACGATCAGTGTATACGATATGCGCTTCCATACAACACGAGAACACCATCAGTGTATACGATATGCGCTTCCGTACGCTGATGGTGTATACCATATGCGCGTCCTTACAACATGAGAACACCATCAGTGTATACGATATGCGCTTCCATACAACACGAGAATACCATCAGTGTATACAATATGCGCTTCCATACAACACGAGAATACCATCAGTGTATACGATATACACTTCCATACAACTTAACTGTATGCGCTTCCATACAACACGATAACACCATCAGTGTATACGATATTCGTTTCCATACAACATGAGAACACCATCAGTGTATACGATATTCGCTTCCATACAACTTAACTGTATGCGCTACCAAACAACACGAGAAAACCATCAGTGTATACGATATGCGCTTCCATACAACTTAACTGTATGCGCTTCCATACAACACTAGAACACCATCACTATATACGATATACGCTTCTTTACTACATGGCAACATCACACATTATTGTATATTGCATGCGCTTAGATACTACAAGGTCATTCATCAGCCAATACGATATACGTTTCCATGCTCAATGATCACATCATAAGTACTGACCACATGCGCTTCCATACGACATAATCGCATCATCAATTCGTCCTTAAAACCCAACGTGTATATGCGCCATACTCGTCAATGGAATTTTAACATCATACTCATTATATATATTATATATATTTTCATACGACATGATTAAATTATCATTATATACGAACTCGTCCATACTTCATGACCACATCATCATCATATACGATAAACGCTTCTATACATCATTACATATATAGATACATATACCCTGCTTTAGGAAGTAAATCTGTTGGTTTAATGAATTAAGATTCTGCTTTTGAGAAATATGGGTTAGAATGCTTCAAGCATCCTATTTAATTATTTTAACCACCATGGAGATCGTCACGTGATTAACTAAGAAGGGGTTGCAGAGGCGAATACAGGATTTGATGGTAGAGGGGGCGTTACTTAGTGGCGTAACCTTTTATGCTTACAACCCTACCTCATAACCCAAATTCATTTGGTTTAAAGTGTTGACAGGGGGTTGGGGGTAAATTTTAACAATATCTAGTTCGAAATGGTGCAAAATGGGCGTATTTCTTACCTCTTCTGCTCCTTTATTGAAATAAAGAGTAAACTTGGCGAGTTTAGTGGGGGCGCTGGGTGCGCCCCTCCCCTCCTTCTTGATCCGCTAGTAGTTCGGTCGTGAAAAACTGATCTACTTTTGTCTAGTTACAACCGAATTAAACAGCCTTGACCATGAAGTTCAAAGGTCTATCAGGAAAGTACTTTTAAAGGTTGTTGACATGATAATCTTGTCCGATAAATGGGTTCATGACACCTACAAGATCGCATGAATATGTTGCACTTTTATAATTTATCTTATCCTAAATAACGGGTAAACAGAGAACTGATCGAGGGCAAGACTTTACCATATTTTAATGTGACACTCTTATTCAAAATCAATACATACACATGTATAATAAACATAAATTATGAGAGATAAACCTTTAACTACTTACAAATAGTGCATTTATGAAAAATTTAAATTCTGATAACAAGGTTGTAACCGTGTTTTAATAGCTGAAAACGCAAAAATATTAAATGATTGATGAATGCGAAAAGATTTGCACCTTTCTTTCAAATTTAACTCGGTATCCTTCATAAGAACACATTTATTCATTCTTTTTCTTTTTTTTAAATATATTAATCGTGGTAGATCTTATTTGGGAGTAAGAGTGCATTTATAAATAGAAGGAGGTACGTCCATCCTGCTCTTGATATTTACTTCGTAATATGCGATGCGCCTATATCAAGACTGTGATACATGACATTACAATAAACTATTATCTATTAAAGTGCATAAACATATCGGATAAAGTGGTCTTGAGTTTATTTATACTCGCATTCGGGCCAGGCTGATATTTTAAGTCATTTAAGGTTTTTGGAGCATAGTGCATAGACAGAATTTAACTCTAGTTATGCACCAGTCAATTGTAGCAACGCCCCCCCCCCCACCCCCGCCTTCAGGTCCGGAGGGGTATGCCGGGGATAGCCGGAGAAATGGGCCGTGTTTTTACCTTCCAGGTGGCCCCGCAGTGCCGGGTGAATGCGATGGTTTTGTTTTCACGCTATCAATTGCGGGGAATGGTCTTACCCGGGCTTGGATGGACCTGTTGGGGGCGTGGTTACAATTGACTGGTGCATTAAACGCACGAGTCTACATATTTTTCATTCGGAACTCCGCGGCCATTTTTATCGAAAACAATCTCGGATGTATGCCGCTACATCAAAGAATAACATAACACGAAAACCAAATTTATGAGCTAAGCTTATATGAAGATATGGGCGAAGTAAAACGGAAAAAAACCTTTCATTGATTCAGATTTTTAATAACTAAACAGTAGATATTCAATAATTCACTTGTTGCATGATTCATCTGTCGTACAGAAATAGCTCGTATACATTTTTTACAGCAGCCATGACCGATATACCATTTTTTCAGCTCAGAGAATGCGGTGCTTATTATTTTTTGCAATTCAGAGCCTTGCTCATTATTTTTATTTTTTCAAAAACTTCTGCGGTAGGCATATTGCACGTGCATTATTTTTGTGATTTAAGAAGGACATTTAAAGATCGTAAATATAATTTAATATATCCGCTTAAAGTGCATTCGGCTTTTATGTTTTCAAATGATACGAAATTGCTAATTTATATTCACTTACCACCCACAAGTTTCGTGTATGCGTTCAATGAATGTATTTCAATGCAAGGCATTTAACACATTTATAATAGCACTCAGCATTGTCCCTATTACCTTAAATGAAACCCTGTCACTTCAAAACCATGGTCCGCTTTTTCGGTCCAAATTCTAATTTAGACCGGTCACACTTATTTTTTTAGTATTTAAAATAAAACAATATTTATCAAATCGCTTCTGGCGCCAAAATATTTTCACATAATCCTCTGCTAGGGTTGTTTTTTAAGTGCGACGCCGGACGAGACATGTTTTTTTTTTTTTCAATTGTGTGTTTAAATGGTGTCTATTAATAGCAAGATCTATGACCGAGGCGCTCCTGATGATTGGAGCCACAAACTAGAAGGAGTTTCATGATGATGTCACGGAAAGAACATACAGTCGAACCCCGTTGGCTCGAACTCGCTTGGCTCGAATTCCTCATTGGCTCGAACTAGATGTAAAGGATCGCTTTCATTATATTGATGGTAATCAATGCAGCTTGGCTCGAATTTTCCGAGGCTTGGGGTTATATCGCCGGTCCCTGGGAGTTCGAGCCAGCGGGGTTCGACTGTAAATTGACACTTTGTCTTTAACACAGTAAGGTGTCCTTTTACATTGCTGTGCTGTTGAAAGAGAAGGAGTTTCCGCGAAACAGGTCGAATAAGGCAGAAAGGTGATCGAAAAAAGACCGCCTACAATTTAAATTTATCATATAATATAATGACCTTTATCAATCGGTTCAAATAAAGGTGACCTTCAAAAATGCGACTAATGGTTTGGGCACCTTCACCCAACGAATAGTTGTTAATAAATTTTGCATAAAACAATGAATGCTAATTGAATTGTTTTTGTTTGTGCATTGTTTTGTAGGCAATGTCGTTTGATGTTTCTGCCATACCGAAAGACAGTTTCAAATGCATCAGACGTATGCAAACCGCAGTCGCGACATCTTTAATTTGAGTAGTTCAATGAGGTATCAACTTCTTTTAGTCACAATGGTCGAGTTTAGAGTATCGTCGAGTATCATGACTTAAAAAAATAATTATATAGATAAAGTAAAGTACGTCGTTCGTTTTGTCTGGTCGTTCGGTCGGCATGTCGGCCAAGTAAAGTGAAGTGGAGTCAAGGCGGTCGGTCGTTCGGTCGGTCGATCTATCCATCAATCTATCGGTCAGTCAGAGGTACGGTACAGTACGGTACGGTACGGTAAGTTAAGGTAAGGTAATGTAAGGTAAGGTAAGGTAAGTATGGTGTTGTATGGTATGGTATGGAATGATATGGTATGATATGTTATGGTATGGTACGGTACGGTACGGTACGGTACGGTACGGTAAGGTAAGGTAAGGTAAGGTAAGGTAAGGTAAGGTAAGGTAAGGTAAGGTAAGGTAAGGTAAGGTAAGGTAAGGTAAGGTAAGGTAAGGTAAGGTAAGGTAAGGTAAGGTAAGGTAAGGTAAGGTAAGATAAGGTAAGGTAAGGTAAGGTAAGGTAAGGTAAGGTAAGGTAAGGTAAGGTAAGGTAAGGTAAGGTAAGGTAAGGTAAGGTAAGGTAAGGCAAGGTAAGGTAAGGTAAAGTCAGGTAAGGTAAGGTAAAGTCTGGTAAGGTAAGGTATGGTAAGGAAAGGTATGGTAAGGTAAGGTAAGGTAAGGTAAGGTAAGGTAAGGTAAAGTCAGGTAAGGTAAGGTATGGTAAGGAAAGGTGATATTAGGGAAGGCAATGTATGGTTAGGTGAGATAGGAAATGTTAGTTGAAGTAAGATAAGGTCAAGTATTGGGAGTTGAGGTGAAGAGATGCGATGTACGTTGAGGTTAAGTAACCTCAAGTGAGGTTAGGTTTGTCGAGATGAGTTTTTGGTACGGTGAGGTGAGGTATAGTGAATTGAGGTCTGGTCGTTTAATGTTAGATTAAGTAAAGTAAAGTGAGATGAGGTTAGTCGAGGTAATGTTAAGTAAGGTTAGATTTTGAGGTGAGGTTAGTGGATGTGAGGTGATGTAACGTGTGGTATGGTGAGGTAAGGTGGGGTCAAGTGGGGTAGGGTGAGATGAGGTGATTTGATGTGGGGTGAGGTGAATTGAGGTTAAATGAGGTATTGTTAGGTAAATTGAGGTAAGATGAGATGAGATGAAATAAAGTGGAATGGGGAGGGAGGGGAGAGGAGAGGAGGGAAGATCTTAGTGGAGGGGTTTCCGCGTTAAAATATTCAGTGGAGAAATGTAACTGGGGGTTAAACGGGCTAACGGCTTCTCGATCTCAACCTTAGTGTTGGGGCTACCGCCTTGGCAAAAAAACAGTGTAAATAGAGTATTGAGGGATTAAACAGGTTAGCGAGTTCTCAATGTCAGTGTTTGAGTTATCGCCTTGGAAAAGTCAGGGGAAATAGATGATTTCGAATTGCACGTGTTGACCATATCTTAGTATCAGTGTTTGGGTTACCGACTTAAAAAAGTCAGTGTAAACAGATTACCGGAGATTAAGCCGGTTTGTGTGTTTGCTTTTTCAGTGTTGGAGAACCCGCGTTGGAATAGTTAGTGGAGAAAGGTCACTGGGGATAAACAGGGTCACAGAGTGCTTAACCTTCCTCTTGTTATATCACTTATTAATAAGAGAAACATGCACCCCGTTAGCTCGAACTCGCTTGGCTCGATTTTACCGTTGGCTCGAACTGGATGTTAAGGATCCATTTCTTTCTAGTAAAGATAATAATTCACGTTTGGCTCGAATTTCGTGACGCTCGATGTATTTTTGCCGGTCGCTGGGAGTTCGAGCCAACGGGGTTCGACTTTAAATACAGTCGAACCCCGTTGGCTCGAACCTTCTGGGACCGGCGAAAATACTTCGAGTCTCGAAAAATTCGAGCAAAGCGAGATAGCTTACCAACAGTATTAAGAAATCGGTCTTTAACATCCAGTTCGAGCCAAAGAGGAATTCGAGCCAACGAGAAATTCGAGCCAACGAGGAATTCGAGCCAAGCGGGTTCGAGCCATCGGGGTTCGACTTTAAGCGCATATGAACGCAATCGAGTCCCACCACCGGGTTCAAGACTATCATCGCAGAGATATGTGATATAATACCACGCTGGGTGTTGAAGGTTATCCCTAGACCATCTGTTAATTACAGCTTTAGCTGATTTTCCGATCATATTTCATGAAATTGTAATAGGGGGGAATATACAAATAATGATGATAATGGGTGAACTACTCAGTATTGATATTAAATGAAGAAAGCTCGAACATCAGTCCAGATTTGTGAATATGAAAAGGTTGTATTAATTTCAATCACAATTCGGTCCCCTTTTGGATTAAGTACATTATTAGCATATAGAGTATATCAGGGCCTATTTATTTAAAAATTGACGTGTAAAAGAGTACTTGTAATGATATCTTTTATGTTTTTAAAAGAAGTGAACTTTAACAATTTCAACAGTGGATTATGTTTTCATTGTATTATATTTATTTAAGAAACTGTCATTAAACAAACATTTTCTTTAATGTTTTCCAGTCGTTTATAGATATTGCAGACAGTGTAAATATATGAAACTATAATGTTATCCTCACGCCTATGAAATTACTATCATTTTCGATCGAAATAACAGTCAAGTGTAATTATTATCTCTAAAATATGCATTCATTCATAATTTGATATTTTCGATTGACACCCAAACCGATGGGCCGATATTTACGCCTTCAATTACCAAAGCAATTCAGTGTGAAATTAATATATTTATTATTCGTCCTGTATCATGGTCCAGAATTTAAAAATGGAACTTTAAAATAAGATCTATCAAACGTCAATATTGTATTTTCACATGGTCTATAAACCTTAGATAAGTAGGGCGAATGTTCGACTATATTTCATTCTAAAAGCAATACAATTCATTCATTCCAGCTGATGATGTCTAAGTATATATCGAACGATGAAAGCGAGGCGGCTTTATCTGTTTCTTTCTTTCATTTCACATAGAACCTTCTTGCTCTCAACCAGTCTAAATCAAGACTTTGGTTCTCCAAGTGGGGTAGGATCATTCGGAACACCTCGGCCATTTTCCATCAAACCACCTCGGATGTATATGGACGGTTTACAATGTCAGAAATCTTTACAGCTTAACTACGCTGCAAGAAGATCGCGTAATAATTTCAATAGAGCAGTTAAACTTTACTTTTGATAATCTTAATTATTCATGCAAAAACAAACTTAATAATGCAATCAATTTAAACTTAGTACTACAAAATACACGTTAAACACCACTATTAATAAATATTTATTTTTTTAATTATTACGAACTACTGCGGAAGTAGTAGGTTGTTTTCAATGGAAAATGGCCGAGTTGTTCCAAATGGAACATGGGAACAAGGTTCACATACACAAGTATTTCCTAGTTCAATATTAAGCTCCGTTTAGATGACAAGATTTACCATGGGTGATAAATGTGCGACCTTGTCTGGAGATGAGGTATATTTCCCATTTCAGGGTATTTCGTGTCATATAAACACAAACACTGATTTGGGGGCATTTCCATTTTGGCGAATTTGGCAGTCATGGCATATTCCGTATTTCTGGAATAAAATGGAGCAGGTGTGTTCAAATGCGAGAAGAAAAACGTGTATCTTAAAAGCAATCTTAAATTATGTTCACAAAATATTACGTGCACGGAATACACATTATTTAAATCATTAAATCTGTTTCATTTTTGTTGCATTAGGTCTTGAAAATCGAAAAGTGTTTGACTGTCGGTTTGAGAGTTGTATTTCTTCAATTTGTCAATACACTCAAACCCCGTTGACTCGAAATCCCAGGCACCGACTAAAAAACTCGAACCAAACGGGATGATTACCTCTACTTGAAAGAAATCGTTGCTTTACATACAATTTGAGGAAAGCGAGTTCGAGTTAACGAAGTTCGACTCGAACATTTCAGCCATTTTTAGCAACAAAACAAAAAAATTCATTATTCAGTAGCATGACATATTATCAAATACAAGTAAGCCAGGAATTGT